>NW_026611078.1:0-600911 GCF_029633865.1 Lampris incognitus | reverse complement strand
ATTTTACACATATTTGCCTTCATTAGAAAATACCCCATTTCTTTCATTATTGGGGGTAATACGATGCTACGATGTGACCAACTTACCTTGGCTTCTGAGAGCCACGTCATAGAGAACCAGTTTTGCAACATGCTGTTGGTTTTCCACATGGAGCTATTAGCCTCGAAGTCGACGGACTGCTGGAAGGCTTCTGGTGTGTCGGCTGCAGCAATCGCCCTCAGCATCTTCAGCAGGGCACCCTGGTCCTCAATGCCGTGTGCCTGTTTTCAGACCCACTCCACCCATGCCTTCTCCCGGTGGAAATCACACAGCACAGCCTGTGTGCCTTGTTAGGTTCAAAATATTGAGACATTAGGATCTTTGTTGATACATGCAATTAAAAGCATTTCAACAGCCAATTACACTTTACAGACTGTTTCAGCATGTACGTATGTGAAGAGTCATTTCTGTCTCCCGAATAACCTTTATTTATGAGGGGTTAACATAATCAAGGTGGTGCAATAGGAAGGTCATAGTTGCCTACCTTCAAAGGTTGATTCCACAGCTTGGATTTCCACCTCGCTATAGTCCACCAAGAAGTGAGCTGGAGACCAATTTGTGTTCCACTCCTTAAAAACGCTCAGAGCCTCCTTGACTGATTCAGTCCGCTCATGCTGTACGACAAAGACACCCGCTACCACATAGCACACATTTGTGCGTACACACAAAAAAACCCAATGGCAATGCATAGCGTGTGGTGCGGTATGTTGCATCAAGTAAACAGATGTCTTTGCCATACAGCTGCAGGATCTTCTGCTGCCACTCGGACTGATAACAGAATAGAAGGTCCTCTGATTCGCTATTAAGCCGAAGATGGATGCTGTCTTTTGGGCCCTTCAGCTTGTCGCTTTCTACCAGCTCCTGTTTATTACATGTACGTATATTAAAACAGTAGAGATATGCATGTGTTTCCATTGTATATTATCGAATGTTTGATTTAAATGAACATTTCACTCACTTGCAAATTGACTTGATCAATTTTGAACTGTCGCCCCTTGTCTCTGGCCTTTGACATCACATTTCGTATGTCTTTGTCTAAGGGATGAAATCTCCTCCTTGTGAGTGGTGGTGGGCTGGCTCCCCTAAACAAGTCAGTGTTGACATACTGTGCAATGTGTCGACGCATCTCACTGCTCCTCTTGACCCCTTGCTTGGTGAGTTCTGAGATGCGCTGCTCCACCCTGCTGTCAATAGGCTCACGGATAGAGGCAGCCTTCAGGGTTAATACAGAATACAAAGTGATTAGCGCCTTAATGATAGGGACTTCAGGAAACAACATTCCCTTTAGCTAATTAATTTACATGTCGACACTAAATGTATCAATATAACATAAGGGTTATTTTAGTAGTGTAAAAATAAGTATAATAAGATTCAGCCTTAAGGCTAATTTATTCATCCTATCACAGCTGCGCAAAACTTATGAAGGCATCTGCAACCTTACAAAAATCAGCAGGTACACGACACCCGTCGCCGACCCTCTAAAAGTGTCGGCTTGACGTCAAAACTGTCGAATTTGCATCATTTTTATCCAGCTGCGCGTCGCACTACACTTTGAAACATAAATTAGGCTTTAGTCCCATCTCTCCTAAGCACAGGTTTAATTTATCACCAGTCACTGTAGAATCATTCCTGAGGTGTAGACTATCTAGTCTACATAAACATTACCTAACATTCTTACTGTGTTCTACTGTGTTTATTACCATACCTCTCCCTCGACTGGGTGTCCCACATGTGCACCGGCTGTGGGTGTCTTCACAAAGAATACATTTTCTCAGACAATGGGGTCCCTTTTCAGAGCTTCTCTAAGCCTCACTGCAGCCGCCTTTCTCGCTCTCATACTCTCCCTGTTCAGATTTTGGTCAGAGGCGAGTGCTGCACGTGTTTTGTTAACGACGTTCCCAGCATTGGGAAAACGCGTTGTGATCGCGCAGAAGTGCGGGGCGGGGAGGCAACGTGTTGTTGGGAAAACGCTGTCAGGCGCGGCTGTTTTGAAGCCGGCGCCTCGTCACAGCTCTGCGCGGATTCTGATGGGTGCTTAGTTTGAAGATGTTGCTTTAAATTCGTAACTTAGTTGTGGAGTGTTACACTTGCTCAAAAATGGCATACCTTACACACCACTTCTTTTTTACTTTGATTCGAGGTTCTTTCGGCTTAGCCATTTAGTAGCCTACTGTGACGCAGTGCAGCGAGCATAGCAGTGTGTTGTTATAGTGGGCGGTCTGCTGCGAGTAAGCTCGCGCCGTCTGCTGTAGCGTCTGTGCGCTAATGGAAAACAACGGGGGAAAAGAGCAGAGCACAAGTAAGGATTCTAAGCGCACATTCGAAGGTTAATTTAGCAAATAATTAAATTCACAATCGAAGAATATTCAAATATAGAACGTAAATTTGACAGCCTAATGCTCGTGCCCCCCGTGAAAACCGTAGGCCCGGCCGTCAGATTTGTTCTGGCGCCGACACTGTCTACCCGGGTGTCCCGTTTACATCAATGCCGAGTGGAGCTGAAGCCGATAAAACCTGTGTTTATTGCAGTCATTTCACCCGGGACTGGATGCCGATTGTACCATTTGCCACTGGCCAAAAAGCCGGGTGTAAGCGGGTGTTTTGGCCAGGTGAAAAGGGGCTTTCACTGCGCTGTCGTTGAACAACAGGTTCTGCTCTGCATAACTTGGGGTAACGGGAACGTATTTAATGTCCACAACATAGCTAGTAACGTTAGATAACAAGTAACCAAAATCTGCTATTATTATTATTATGATGTATTTAAATGTGCTGTGTGCATTAGTTAATTTTAATTTTTACATGATCACTGGGTAATTGGCGGGGGGGCACAACTTTCATTTGGGGGGGCGAGGCCCGGCCAATGTTGTAGGGTAATGTTATGCAGCCAACAGCTCCCCCTGGGGGCACTGATTGATGTATACTATGGGCCCAGCCGGTGAATACATGTTACTAAGCGACACAGCCCGACTCTGTCTGTTATTCATATGCACCTACACCTGCAACATGGTGTCAGAAGCTGTATTGGAACCCAACGTGAGTCTTACGTTGCCTGTTGCTTGAACAGTGTGCGTTTATTTTTTTACTAAGCGTAGCTAGAAGTTTCAGTTAGCCTGCTAGCATTAGCATTGAGCCAAGACGATGGCTTCCAATATTCCGCCGCCGGAGCCCATGAAGATGACTGGGGATCTTCACAGCAACTGGGCTAGCTTTCCATCAGAGTTTGAGGATTATTTGCCTGCGACCGGGATCGACAAGGCAGAGAAGCCGGTGCAGGCAGCGACGCTCCGGAGGCTAATGGGGAAGGAATGCCTCCATGTTTACGTTCACAACCTGGGACTCACAGCGGAAGAGCAGAAAGACGCCGGAGCGATACTCGACAAGCTGGGGGAATACTACTTCACACCTACCAAAAACGTCATCTTTGAGAGGTATGTTTTTGGCAACCTTAAACAAGAGGAAGGAGAGCCTGTGGATGCTTTTGTCACGAGACTGAGAGAAAAGGCTGCCACATGTGAATATGGAGCTATAAGAGACGAGCTTATAAGGGACAGGCTTGTTCTTGGAACAACTGATGAGGGCGCCAGACGACGCATGCTAAGAGAAAAGGAGCTTAAGTTGGAGGGAGCTGTTGACATTTGCCGTGCAGCGGAGGTGTTGGACAATAAGTTAAAATCCATGTCACTTAGCAGCTCTGTGACTGCGGAGAGCATCGATGTAGCACATGGACAGCGACCAGGACGGAGACCTACCAGCAGGCCATCCGAGCCCACCAACACATCTGCACAGCCACAGAGAGGCACAGGTGAATGCAAGTACTGTGGCACACCGCACAGACGGGGGCGAGACCTGTACCCCGCATTTGGAAAGTCATGTCGCTTGTGTGGCACTGCCAATCACTTTGCCAAAGTATGCATGAAAAGAGGCCAGCGAGCACGTCAGTTGAACGCTGTGGATGACCCGCCGCTAGGGGACCCGGAGGACAGCGACCGCGATGAGAGGGATGTGTACACGGCTGAGAGCGTGGGGGCTGTGAACACTCAAAGGAAAAAGTGGTTTGTAAACCTGCCACTGCACAGAGGGGTCCAGAGGTGCCAGCTTGACTCTGGAGCCACCTGCAACGTGATGAGCTTGAAAGACAAGATGAGACTGGCGCCTAGAGTGCCTCTTCAGAAAAGTCTCACCAGGCTGAGACTCTACAACAGTGAGTGGATGAGCTCAATGGGCGTGTACAGCACACAGTGTGTCATCAGGGGCAAGACGCACAGACTGGACTTTGAGGTTGTGCGCACCAGCCAGAAGCCCTTGCTTTCAGGGGAGACATGCGAGAGACTTGGCTTGATACGCTTCACCATTCCCGAAGAGCTGAATAAAGTGGAGCACTGCAAGACAGGTGAGCTAACCAAAGGCTGTCTCATTAACACTTACAATGACGTGTTCACCAGCCCAGTCGAGTCACTGCCGGGTGATGTTCACTTCGAGTTGGATAGCACTGTGGCCCCTGTCCAGTGCGCACCAAGAAATGTCCCGGTGGCCCTCAAGGCAGCTGTTAAGGCGCAGCTGGACCAATATGAAAAGGATGGACACTTAACCACAGTCACTCAGCCCACAGACTGGATTAGCAATCTGGTCATAGTGAAGAAGCCAGACAAACTGAGGCTTTGGATCGACCCCAAGCCACTTAACTGAGCCCTGAAAAGGTCCCATTACCTCATGCCCACTTTAGATGACGTGCTGTACAAGCTGCCTAAGGCACGTATCTTCACCCTGGTGGATGCGCGCGACGCATTCTTGCAGTGTCGCCTTGATGAGGAGAGCAGTCTGATGACAACGTTCTGGACGCCGTGGGGTAGAAAGCGATGGCTGAAGCTCCCTTTTGGCGTGTCAGTCGCACCAGAGCTGTACCAGAGGAAACAACATGAGCTGCTGGCCGGTTTGAAAGGAATCGAGCCCATAGCCGATGACATCCTCATAGTCGGCTGTGGGGACACGGAGGAGGAGGCCGTTCGCATCCACGACGCAAACCTCATTGCTCTGATGGACAGATGCAGGGAAGTGAAGTTGAGGCTGAGCATAAAAAAGCTACAGTTTCGTGTGAGGGAGGTCCGCTTCCACGGCCACATACTGTCGGTGGAGGGCCTCAAAGCTGATCCCGAGAAGGTCAGGGCAGTCCTGGACATGCCAAACCCCACGGATGCAAAAGGCGTTCAGCAGTGTGTCGGCTTCGTTAACTATTTATCGAGGTTCTTGCCCCGCTTGTCAGAGGTGTGTGAACCGCTGAGAAGGTTGCTGGACAAAGGTGTGCTGTGGCACTGGTTGCCCAAACATGATGCTGCTATGAAAGAAATCAAAACGCTGGTCACGGCGATGCCAGTACTACATTACTATGATGTCAGCAAGCCAGTCACCATACAGAGCGACTCCAGTCAGACCGGTTTGAGCTGCTGCCTGCTTCAGGGGGGACAGCCGGTCGCGTTCGCCTCCCGCGCGCTGAACCAGACGGAGCAAAACTATGCACAGATTGAGAAGGAGTGCCTGAGCATCGTATTCGCTTGTCAACGCTTCCACTACTACCTATATGGGAAGGGTGATGTGACTGCAGAGACCGACCACCGCCCGCTGGTGTCAATCTTCACTAAGCCCCTTCTCAGTGCACCAAAGCGCCTTCAAAGCATGCTCCTCACACTTCAGAACTACTGCCTGTCAGGATGAAACCAATCCCGGGTGACAGGACAGGCCGATGGAGGAGAGGTTGCCCCTCCACAGCTGTCAGCCCACACAGAACGGCCACCGGAGCAGCCTGTGGGCGCGTGTGCAGCTGAAGGGGGCCATGTGAGCGGGGGCAGCATAGAGGAAGTCGTCAGCAGCCCTGTAATATCTCCAAGGTCGTCAGCCCCGAGGTCGCCGCTATCTCATCCACAGGCTGTGACCACACCATGCCGTGAGTTACAGGGCCGGGCCTTCTCCTGGAGCGGGAGGCAGATTAAGCCTCCAGAAAGACTTGACCTCTAGGTCATACACTGTATGTTCACTTCTAATGTTCTTATTCAGTGGTCTTGTGGATGTTCTGATGCTGCCATTTTGTCGTTATTGTTCTGCAGAGGTTTTGGTTGATGTTGATGTTGACTTGCTGTTCCTTCTTGATGCACTATTTCCATTGCACTATTTAATATTGGGATATGAGCACTAATGTTCTAATGGCTAATACTATCCATTATGTTATTTGGTATTGTATTCTATGAAACGAAGGGAGATGTTGTAGGGTAATGTTATGCAGCCAACAGCTCCCCCTGGGGGCACTGATTGATGTATACTTGCCCTGTGTAACATGCCTCAGTTGCGTTATGGGCACAGCCGGTGAATACATGTTACTAAGCGACACAGCCCGACTCTTGTCTGTTATTTATATGCACCTACACTTGCAACAGCCAATGCCCCCCCCCCCCCCCCCCCCGTAGCGCCGACACTGCGGGTAGACCCACTCATTCCCGCCCCTTATCCGGCGCGTTCGTGAATAACTCGTTTTCAGGGCAGCTTTCCATGGCGTTAATTAGCAGCATTTAGATGCAGTCACTTTGACAAGCAAATCTGTTGGTTCTGCCGAAGTACTGCTTGGCCAGGCAGTCACAGACATTCGCGTTGGTGTTGCTGCGATCAGCCAAACAAAGCAAACAGAAAGGCGGAGGCCTACTCGGCTAGTGGCAGTGTGAAAGCTGCCATTCGGCAAGTTTTAACGGCTTCTCGGCCGTTTAAAACAACCCGGCTTTACCCGCTAATTTAAGTGGAAAAGGGGGTAGGATAAAGATAGCCTAACATACCTTTGTCTTTACATAATGCATCCACACATTTTACGATGAACCTCGTTTTTGTTTCCTCTTGAAATTCTTTTAAAAAGGAACCGCTTTCGTCCATTAGGGCCATTATTACTAGCTAGGTTAGTTTACTAGCTAGCTACCGGTGTGCTGTAGCTAGGTAACGGACCAATCGTTAACCACCATCTCGACGCATGCTCAGTTGACCGTCCTCTGCTCCAGTCCATTTCCGTCCTCTGCATCGATGGGAACTAGCCTCTACCTCAGTAAGTGGCAACTGTATCCGGGTATTTGAGAGAAGCTGTTATAACCAGTTAGTCATAATAGTTCATATCATGTCCACCAAGCAGCTCAGCGAAGCGCTTTAATGTGTTTTAGCTCAGGTTTAAATCACCATTAGGGCAACGTGGCGCGCGCCCACATTGTTGGCGGGTGGGGGGATTCGCATTACAACGCGGAAGCAAACACACAACGTGTCGTACCGTAATGGCTGCATGCAAGAACATCCGGGGATTTAGACCAAGCTAGCTTCCGGAAACACGGGGCCGTGCCTATAGTCCCCGGGTCCTATATACCCTTTCGAAAAAAAGGGTCCCATATTCCCCGTTTTCCCCTAAAAAGGTCCTATAATCCCGGTTGCAATAGACACCGGGGAACATAGAACCCTCTTTTGGAAAAAGGGTCCTATATTCCCCGCTGTTTCCAGGGGAACATAGGACCTTTTTCCAAATAAAGGGTCCTATATTCCCCGCTGTTGCCAATCGAGGAACAAACCGGGGAACTTAGAACCCTTTTTGCAAATTATTTCCTTAACGGGTCCAAAATAATAAAAACTGGGGTCATGGCTGAGTTGTAGGCTACGACAATCTATTCCTCCGCTGATTAAATTAGGCCGTATTACCATTGTTGGCTGTTGTATATCGCAGGCCACCTTGAGTGCGTATCCAAATTCGGCCTAGAGGAGGCTGTAATTTGCTTTATTGTTATTTCTTACCAATATTTACTGCAGTAGGCCTAGTTAGTTGGCTCTCCGGCTAAGCATGGACAGTCGGCAATCAACGCAAGTTTGTCTTGCAGTAGGCCCGCCTCCCAGTATAACCTAGCCATTTCCACCTTCGCTCAGAGTTCAATTTGCACAGCACTGGACACTTCAGCCACTTTCTTGTTACTTTGCAGTTCGTTTTCCATATTAAATCACTTGGCAGACTTTCTTTCAAAAAGACTAATGATTAACTTTTTAGGCAGAGAACTTAGACCAGGACTTGGAATTTAGGACCAGCACAAAGTATCCATCAACGGGGGCCGCCTACCTTACACAATAGGCTAATTGCCTAATAATAATAATAATATGTGCTTCTCAAAAAACTAAAGGCTTGTGGAGGTGCGAAACCAAAAACATGAATCAAAGACGAACATCAAAGGATGTAAGGTAACACTCACCAAATGGTAAAAAAATAACAGAGGCAGTCCTCTGTTTCACCATTTTATTGTTTGGCATCAGTCATTAAGGTTTCTGAAGAAGACCACCCGGCCAAGTTAATGACTGATGCCAAACAATGAAATGGTAAAATAGAGAATTGTGTCTTTTTTTTTCATTTGATGAGTGCTACCTTACATCCTTTGATGTTCTTCTTTAATAATAATAATAATAATATCAATAATAATAATAATAATAATACATAATAATAACAGCCTAATAATAATAAAAATGATAATGATAATAATAATAATAATAATAGCCTAATTATAAAAGAGGCCTGATAACAAATAACAATTACAGGCATAATACTATCAATAGTAACACTGATAATAGGCTATTAATAACAAAATGCTTCTAGTAAAAGCTCGGCTGAAAAAGGGTTGGTCTATGGCAGAAGCCCCCCAGAAAAGGCATGGTCTAAAACAAAAATCTCCAAGGCCTAACTAGCCTAACGTTAAGGCTTTTTTCTTCTTCAAAAAAGCAAAATGAGTAGTCCTAGTCCATTAGGCTACTCAACAAAGAGGGGCTAAAACCCTGGATTTGACGTTGCCGACGCTGCAGGACCCTTTGCGCATTATAGATCCTTCTGATTGGGACTGTTGGCTCCCTCGCAACTTCTGCAATCACCCCCTGTCGGACGGTGCATCATTTCTCCGTCAGGGGGATGCACGTGTTCCCCAACATCGTGCACAATAATGTTAGCATCCACGTCCTCCACTTCAAATCTATTTGTGATCAGTGGCACTCTACAGTTCCACCTCCAGCACCTCCATCTAATGGTATCTTGATTGGTGCGGTGCTTCTGATATCTGAAGTTCTCATGTACCAACACTTTGCCGCCTCGATCACCATCCATAACTATCGCCATTGTTTGTCTTCTTGTAGGCTAGTAAGCACATGACAGTGAGTCCACGAGTTATCACCGATAACAACCGATTGTTGCAAACTGTTGCAAGTTGGCGGGCGGTTTAGACATTGCTGAATTTTGATCATGTGGTTTAGAACGCCAGGAAACTTGCGTGCAGATGACCACACATCCACGACAAGTTTTAAATATTTCCAAACTCGAAATCATGTGTGCCTTTGGCTATTTATAAATTATTTTTCGAGCAATATGTGTTTTGTGATTCAGCTTTAGCGTTGTTGATTAGCCTTTCATTCATATTTTGTCAAAAAGGCGTATTCATTAGCCTAGGCCTATGTCCCGTTATTTCTGTAGCATACAGCATCTTAGAATCTTAAGAGACCAGGCAGATATTGTTATGATTTTATTGTTATTACCATGCTATATTAGCCTACTTTATAATTATAAATATTTCAATTATCCAATTTTTAGCATTTCTAATATAAGGCTATATTGTTATTATTATTATCATCATCATCATCATCATCATCATTATTATTAGGCTATTATCATTATTATTATTATTATTATTATTATTATGTTATTATTATTATCATTACAATTATGATGCTTAAAGGGCCTTACTGAGCAGATGGTTTCTATCTAATATCTGTCAGATGCTTTCCCCAATAAGCTGGTGTGGTTATGATGGGAACGACGGCTTTCTAGGGAACATAGAAGAAGTGGGTCGGAATTGGCCTATTGTCGGTATCAGCCAGCTTACGCAGGAGTCTATCCCTGGTACAATGCGCTAGACCCCTGGGAGATGGACTGCTGAGGACGGAACACAACATCTATACTCAGCTCCCGGCACTTCTCGCACAATGTGCTACTCATACGCTGAGTTGGCGGCACCCGGGATCGAACTCACGACCTTGCGATCCATAGGCGAGAGCTCTACCGACTGAGCTATGCCCGGGTACAATTGCCCAAGGAGCACAGGCTTACTATATTACATTCAGACACAGACGAGCCAGCTCACCTACTCGGCGAGGCGCATTTTCCTCGATAAGTGACACATTTCACGCATAAATATCAGAGAACTGCCGGGGTGGGTTATGCGCCCAAATATAGGCTATAGCCTAATAAGTTGAAATTGGTTTAGTGTCGAAAGTTTCCACATACTTTAGCCAACCTGGACTTTGTGAGTTCGTTTTTGTGATATAAAAATAGAAATCGTATGATTCATTGTCTTCTTAATAATCTGCCCTAAATAATGCATTATTGAAAATGCACTTTTTGCGCCAAACAGCGTCAAACCTGCTGACCGGGGAACATAGGACCTTTCTTTATAAAAAGGGTCCTATGTTCCCCGGGTGCCCTAGGGGAACATAGGACCCTTTTTATAAAGAAAGGTCCCATGTTTCCCTGCACATACAAAACGGGGAACATAGGACCCTTTTGGGGAAAGTGGGGAATATAGGGCCCTCTGTATACAAAAAGGTCCGATATTCCCCGGTCTCATACAAAGCGGGGAACATAGGATCCGGGGACTATAGGACCCGGGGACTGTAGGGAGGACCCCGGAAACACCAGGGTTGCCAACGTTGGCCAAATGTTTAGTGTGAGGTTTCTGGCGTGCTCCGGAACTGGTGACGGGGTTCAGTGGTCCTACGTTGTTCTCCACATCACAATGAACACATGTGTATATGACAGACGTGTCAAAAGAGCAGCTAAATAGACGTTATAAGCCGTAATAGACCCGGACGTGCAGCAACACCCAGCAGAGTACACCAAGTGGCGAGCTCTCTCTCTCTCTCTCTCTCTCTCTCTGTCTCTCTCTCTCTCTCTCTCTCTCTCTCTCTCTCTCTCTCTCTCTCTCTCTGTCTCTCTCTCTCTGTCTCTCTCTCTCTCTCTCTCTCTCGCAGCAGACGATAAATACACGTTATGTTACACCCTGCAATGCACGCTGAGCTGGCTCTAACCAAAAAGAGAAGGAAACGGGACAAAACTGTTAGTTTAAGGACATTTTGTGCCGCTAGTTTTGACATTAACTAGCCTGTCCTGTCCATTCTACATGGTGGCTTGATAGGCAAACGACAGAGCAGCTAAATTAGCTGGCTATTGTTGCTAGCTTGCAGGCACATCAGAAGTCAGAAGCAGTTTGTTGTCATCTCAGTCATGCACTTTCATACACAAAAGAGACGACATGTCCTTTCTCCCAGCCCACAGCAGTGCAACACAAAAGACACAAAACACATCCAAAAGAAAACGACACCAGCAAAAACATACAACAATGGGGAGAACAACGCAAAATAAATGAATAAACCCACACTAACAGCCAGCAACACAGTGCATCCAGTAAACTGCAGCACAGTCCAAAATGTCCCTGTCCAGAGAACGAACGCCAGCCAGCATGAGTGTCGGGACCGCCGGTCTGCATGGTCTAGCAGCTAGCCCAGCCTGCCCCACTCCCACGTCCAGTCACACCGCCCTCGGTGCTTCCTCCTCGGGCGCAGCTCCAGGCGGCAGCGGCTGTGGCCCCTGGGCCCACCGGACACGGCCTGGTCTGCTATATGTATAAGGTATGATACAACTGTGAAATGTCTAAATAATGGCAGTAAATCATTCCACCAAAAAAGGGCTAAACAACATGATGTCAGGCCAGGGTGGAATGAATATGGAGCTGAACTGCATGTAGAGGCCAAAGAAGCTTCTAGAAACTGGGTCTCATCAGGAAGAGCCAGGCGTGGGCCAGAGTGTGAACACAAGAAACAGGCTAACGCTAGACTTCAATATGCTGTACGTTTTATTAAAAGAAATGAGCAGGCCATGAGGGCAAACTCCATGGCCACAAAGCCTCAGCAGGATAATGTCTATGACTTCTGGAAGGAAGTTGAGGATATTAATAATAGTGAGATGCCCTACCATCCAGCATTGATGGGATTACTGGGCCTGGAAATATTGCTGAACTGTGGAGAAAACACTATGGAGACATTTTTATTTGTGTAAAGAGTGATGGATTTAATGTTGGTGACGTCTCTAACAATGATGATGTGGTTATTAGACCTGATGAAGTGTGCTACGCCATTGAGAAATTGTCAGTGAACAAAAGATGTGGCCTTGACCAAATAACAGCAGGACATCTGAAGCATGCTAGCCACAGAATCTCAGTGTTACTGGCTGTGTGTTTTTCTGGATTGTTAATGCAGGGCATCCTACCTGACTCTATGTTGTCTGTCTTACTAGTGCCAGTAATCACAGACAAAACTGGTAAAATATCCAGCATAGAACATTACAGGCCAGTTGCTCTGGCTAGCATACTTTCCAAAGTATTGGAACCAATTCTCTTGGATAGGCTTCAAGAATACATATCAACTACTGGCAATCAGTTTGGCTTTAAAAATAAACACGGCACAGATTTGTGCATATATGCACTGCAGGAAGTTGTTAGTAAATATAGAAGACACAACACTACACTATGTATGTGTTTTTTGATGCATCAAAAGCTTTTGACCGAGTTAATCATGGTAAATTATTTGTTAAACTACAAGAGTGAGGGGTCCCCTCTTATTTGATCAGGACCTTGCATTTTTGGTATTCATATCAAACCATGCAAATCAGATGGGGTAAGAGTATATCTGCCCCCTTCCCAGTGACCATTGGGGTCTGACAAGGTGGAATACTGTCGCCTGTTCTCTTCAGTGTGTATATGGATGATCTCTCCAAAAAGTTAAGAGTGTAAGACTGGCAGTATGGTGGGGGTAGTCTTATTAATCATCTGATGTGTGCTGATGACTTAGTCCTCCTGTGTGCTTTTAGTGCTGGCCTACAGCAACTGCTCAGAGTCTGCTCAAGTTATGCTGTGCAGCAGGACATCACATTTAACTCCAAAAAGAGTGTTGTCATGAGTGCTAAAACCAAGGAGGACGAGCAGCAATATGTTCCCTCATTCTTCTTGGCAGACCAAGCACTAAATGTGGTGAAGAAAATGAGATTTGTGGGTCACGTGATCAGGAATGATCTATGTGATGACGATGATGTGCAGCGCCAGTGTTGCAGACTGTATGCAAAAGCCAATATGCTGGCACGCAAAGTTCAAATGTGTACAGATGATGTTAAAACTGCTCTTTTTGGGGCCTACTGTACTCCACTCTGTACTGCCCACTTGTGGCGCACTTATAGCAAAGCAACAATGAAAAAGCTGCAGGTAGCATATAATGATGCATTCAGAATCTTGCTCAAGCTTCCAAGATGGACAAGTGCAGGTCACGTGTTTGTGACTAGTAATGTTCCCACTTTTCACGTTGTGTTGAGGAATGTTATGTACACATGTATGTGTCGATTAATTGACTCTAAGAATGTAATTATAATGCTGTTAACTGAGCCTACACAAAGTGACACCAGGTCCTCCTCTTGTTTCTGGGACACTGGAACAAATGTCTGTATAGCTTTTAATCATGGTGGACTTGTGAGCTGCTGTTTTAGCTATATTTTTGTGTTCTTGTCTTGTGTTGTATTTCTTTGTTGTTGTCTTTAAAATGGACCTGTCTTTGTGTCTGAATAAAGTAAGACTTGATTGAATGATTGATATATATCAATATGTTCACTGATATGTGAAGAACAACCTGGGACTGTGACCCTTTGCCACCTTGAATGGTGCAGATATTTTGCCTGGCCCATGGACGACATGTGTGTGAAATATTTCGTGTGTGTGTGTATGTGTGTGTGTTTAACCTCCACAGATGCATCAAACAATCTTAAAACGAGGGCAGAAGCCAAAGTAGAAAGATGTGCAGTGTGTTGCAGAAGTGATCACTGCCCATTCTGCGACAAAGTAGAAAATCCAAATGAAATCCATCACCTTCAAAAGCATGTAAGTAAGCGCAGCAGTCTGGCAGCTCAGCATGGAGGTATGTAGAGTCTTTGTGTGTTATGGTTCTTTATTGATGCAGGCCTGTTACATTATCATTTTAACCTGTGTCAGCTCAACACAATATTAAACAGACATAAACATTTCCTTTTTAATTGAACTAATTATGGCCCTGTGTTAAGCGTCTCACTTACTTATGCTCCCTCTTCTACAAAGCTGTTATTATTTAGGCCCTGGGTGCATGTAAGGCAGGCATATGAAACAAATAGTGTATTCATACGGCCTACCCATGAACTTTAACCCTAACCTGCACCCTAAACCTTCAAAATAAAATAAAATAAAAGATTGATATCTTTGTAAAACAAATCCTAACTCTATGACCAGCAGAATACATCTTAAACACCTTGTGACTTATACATTATTAATAGGACTTTTATTGTTTTTTATCTTAATACTGAAAAGTTGACTTTATGGAGATGCAAGGTGCACAATGCCAAAGCTATGCAGGAGTGCTGTGTGCTCAGCCACTTGGATTATTTTAAACAAGACAGCTGATAAAACATTTTACATTTTACATTTAATCATCATCAAATGCAATCTGAAATGCAGACCCTCAGCACATCTTCACTGCTGCTACTGTCCCGCCACGGTACTGAGGAAGGTCCCACTCATTAAACATTCAATATTATGCAAAAAACATCCACCCACAACTCCAGCAGCACCCCCGTTTTCTCCTCCAGCACCCCCATTCTCTCCAGCACCCCCGTTTATTCCTCCAGCACCCCCATTCACTCCAGCAACCCTGTCTACTCCTCCAGCACCCCCGTCTTCTCCTCCAGCACCACCATTTACTCCTCCAGCACCCCTTTTTACTCCTCCAGCACCTCACCTTTTACTCCTCCAGCACCTCACTTTTCTCCTCCAGAACCCCCGTTTTTCCAGAACCACAGTTTTCTCCAGCATCCCAGTCTACTCCTCCAACATCACCACAGTTTACAGCAACCACATTTTCTTCATGTGCAACCCCAACTCCACTTCCAACACCAGTACCTCTATTCACCACCCCAGCAACATTCTCTCCATGCACTACCCTAACTCATCCATCGGAAAGCTTGCAGCAGCACCAGTAAGACTGCATGTGCGTCGGCAAGAAAGAGTGAAGTGCAGTCATTGTGGGCTCACAATAAACAGGAAGAACTTGTTGGTTCATATCAGGAAGAAGCACAAAAAAGGGTACAAGATGTCACAGAAAAACAACACTTCGCATGCCAGTGTGGTGACCCCAAAAATGGGATATTTGCAGTCGAAAAATCTTTTTTCAAGCCATGCACTCCTATCCATATTCCAAAAAAGAAAAACAAAACATGGGGTGCAAGCCATCAAGTCATTTGTGAAATGGAGGAATGCAATTCAAATACAGAATTTGCAGCAAGGACTGGAATTGTCCCATCTGAATGCAAACATTTAAAATCTCTACAATTCTGCCCCCAGTCTCAGACTACACCCGTGAATCTTCAAGAGGAGGTGCTGTCTGAAATGGTAGCTGCCAAGGTGTTTGCGGGGGACAGAAAGAGAACTTGTTTAAACAGACAAGAAGGAGCTAGCATTGCAGGCATTCCTCTTTCGGTTGAGGTGGCCATGGGGGGGGGGGCTCCCTCGAAGAAATATGTTTCAGTGTATGAGTCAAAAGTCTCATATTATAGCAGACTTGGTAGGGTAGTAGCTGCTTATGATTCCCAAAGGAAGACTTGGCTCTGCCCATATTCCAAACCAAGACAATCTGTCTCCATGAAATCATTGCCAAGTGGCATCTTTTTCAGACGGACAGGCACATTTTTACAACTGTGAGGGCCACAGAGAGTGATGCTGGGGGAGAGACTGACCGACCAAGAAGCACAAAAAAAGAGTAATGCACAAAAAGATGGAGAAGGACCAGCATACCCTCCCGATGATGCAGGTCTCAAGAGGATGGTCAACTACTTTGGTAAAAAATAAACCCATACCTGCCCTGCTACTACAAAATCTGACCAGCGGCTCCTGAGCAGCTGAAGACTTCCCAAGACACGTTGGACCCAAGGAAGCAACGTGCAAAGAGTGGGCAGGGAACACAGCCCTTAATGAGCCAGTGCTGATCACACCAAAGGCAAGATTGGTCACATATACTGGTGTTCTAGAAGGTGAGCTCAAAAGAAAGGTAATCTAGATAAACGTAACTCATGTTAAAAAAGTAACCCTACACTAAATGTTATCTGTGCTCTGTCAACTTGCCAAATCTAGTATGACTGACATTTTTAGATCTAATATGACTGACGTTTTTAGATCTAATATGACTGACACTTTTTTGTAGGCATTTCTACCTACTGCAGGACGTGCAGTAACTGTGGCCTGATGTCTCGATACCAGGAGTGGAGTGATGGTGTTCATAATTTGAATGATCACATTCTGTTAACATTACATATGTGCATTTTCCTTCGTACATCACTCCAGGTAAGAAGCGATCATTTTGGAAGGTATGCTTTAGTATTGTTGTCCTTTGAGGATGTCCCTTACTGAGTCTTCTACACTGTCCTAGACCCACCATGCTGCAAGCCGAGCCATTGAAGTGTTGGAGAAGACTGAACAGAAGATATTTCCCAGTAAGGACACAATACTTCATGCATACATGCACTCTGAAGCCCTCATAATGCACGACTACATGTATTCCTGCATTAAGTGTGGATACCATCCAGCAGTCGTCATGATAGACCTTCACAAAAGGCAGTTTTCAACATGCCTGGTAAGTCCCTAAAGTCATGGAAGTGCATCCTATTCTAGAGATACTTTTTTTTCATTTTAGTTTCACAATGTTTTCTTAATGCTTGATTTTACAATAAGTGATGTGGAGGACCCACCAGAGGACTTTGATGGAAATGTGGATATAGAGGACTTTTTGTTAGGGCTCGGTCTGTTGACCAACCTGGCAACCAGCAATGAGAGCGGGGGAAGGGCGCGTCTGAAACACCTGCAGCCTACCTACTCGTTAACCACTCTAGTATAAGTTTGTTTGCTTTCCAGAACTCGTCGCGAGTTCGTCCTGAACAGTCCCGTGAGTAAATTCTTCGTCTCGAGTTTTGTGACATTTCTGTGTCTCCCGGTGGAGTACAGATTGTAGTATTCTCCGTGTTTTTGCTTGTTTGATTATTCCCTTGTGTCAGTTCTCCTTGAGAGCTTGTTCGGAGAAGAACTCTCTTTGTGTTTTCCCCATTGGATTTTCCCATCGTGATTTTCTAGTTGAGATCAAGTTTTTGATATTCTAATTTCTCCTCTCTCACTGCGGATCTTATTACTCGGTTGGACTTCTACCTTAAAGGAGCAGTTTGTGTTTTTTCCCCTTTCGGACTTTAAAGGAGCAGTTTGTGTTTTTTTCCCTTTCGGACTTTAAAGGAGCAGTTTGTGTTTTTTTTTCCCTTTCGGACTTTAAAGGAGCAGTTTGTGTTTTTTTCCCTTTCGGACTTTAAAGGAGCAGTTTACGTTTTTTCCCTTTCGGACTTTAAAGGAGCAGTTAACGTTTTTTCATTTTTAAGAAGCTATTCTCAAGTTCCGCCTGAAGCGCCTCCCCCTTCTGTCCAGGCCCGGCCGGCTCTCCTCTACGAGTCCTGCCAGGTTGGTGCTTTACTTTGTCTTGTGTTGTCGCTATTGGGTTCGTTCTACAAACCTTAACAGTACGAACTCGCCCTCACTATGAACCCAGACAACCTAGACGCCAATCCTGTCCAGGCTGCTCTCTATAAGCAGATTCAGCTTACAGCCTCCCACGGCCAGCAACTACAAGAGGCCGCTGTTGCCATGCAGGGCCTCCGGGCTCAGGTGCAACCCCTCCAGGCTTCGGTGGATTCTCTTTCGGCCCAGCAAGCGGCGCTCGCGAGCCAACAAGAGGAGGTTCTTAAGCAGTTGCAAACTCTCACAGCGGCTATCACCATCCAGCCAGCTGTCCCACCAGTTCCGGCCGCCCCTCCTCCAGCAGTGCCCGCAGCCGTTGCCTTAGACAATCCTACCGTTTATGTTTCGGATTTCCGGGAGCCCAGTATCTCCAATCCCAAGCCTTTTGATGGCAACTTTGAGACCTGTGCCACGTTCATCATGCAGTGTGAGCTTGTCTTCGCCCACCATTCCAGGGGGTTCACCACAGATGCTGCAAGAGTTGCTTACGTGACTAACCTGCTGACTGGCCGCGCTGCTCAGTGGGCCACTGCTTCCTGGTCCATGGGGGCCAGTTTCTGCTCTTCCTACGAGGACTTTGTGGCTGAGCTTCGGAAGGTATTCCATCATCCAGTGTACGGTCAGGATCCGGGTGTCCGATTGAGCAGGATCCAGCAGGGCAGTGGCAGTGTCACTGACTACTCAGTCGAGTTCAGGCTGGCTGCGGCTGAGAG
This sequence comes from Lampris incognitus, assembly GCF_029633865.1. Lineage (NCBI taxonomy): Eukaryota > Metazoa > Chordata > Actinopteri > Lampriformes > Lampridae > Lampris > Lampris incognitus. Next base: position 582,454 of record NW_026611078.1, on the reverse strand, counting down.
TGGCTGGAACGACCAGTCACTTCGGGTAACCTTCCGTAGGGGCCTCAGCGATTCCGTCAAGGATCAGCTAGCCACCCGGGAGGATCCTACCTCTCTCGACGACCTTATCAGCCTTGCCATCCGCATCGATGGACGTCTCCGCGAGAGAAGGCGCGAGCGAGGTCTACGGGGAACCGTTTCTACCTCTCAGCCATCCAGAGCTTCCGAAGGGGGCTCTTCTTCGTCGCACTCCACTTCCCCTGTGGCAAGCCTCTCCTCCTCCCAGACAGTGACAGAGGAGGAACCTATGCAGCTTGGGCGTACACGACTGACTCCCGCTGAACGTGAGGCCCGGTTCAAGGCAGGTCTCTGTCTTTACTGCGGTCTTAAGGGACACCGGATCAGCGAGTGTCCTACGCGGCCAAAAGATTAGGCTCACTGGGACCCCGGGAGATCCTAGTGAGCCGTCTTTCCTGTTCCCGCCATCCTGCTCCGGCTAACCATCTTGTGAGCGTTACCCTGGCTTGGGCAGACCAGCGGCTCACTGTAGGCGCACTCATCGATTCGGGAGCTGATGGGTGTTTCTTGGACTCTACGTTTGCTGCTCAAGCTAACATTCCATGTGAGGAATTGGAGAGGCCAATAGAGGCCTTTGCTCTGGATGAGCGCCGCCTGGCTAGTGTTACCCGACAGTCCTGTCCCGTGTCTCTCACTATTGCTGGAAACCATGTGGAGAGCCTTCAGTTCTTCGTCATCCAGTCTCCCTTAGTTCCTGTGATCTTGGGGCGTCCCTGGTTGGCTCAGCATGAGCCACACATTGCTTGGTCGTCTGGTAACATTTTGGAGTGGAGCTCCTCCTGTCACGCCCGGTGTCTTCAGGCCGCACCTGGTCCAGCAGTCCAGACTGTTCCGATTGCCCCTCCTCCCGATCTTTCCTCTGTTCCTCCCGAGTATCATGATCTCGGGGAGGTCTTCAGCAAGACGCGGGCTCAGTCTCTCCCTCCGCATCGGCCATATGATTGTGCTATCAACCTCCGTCCTGGGGCCTCTCTCCCTAGCAGTCGTCTTTACAGCCTTTCCATTCCCGAGAAGGCTGCTATGGACGATTACATTTCAGAATCGTTGGCGGCAGGGCTCATCCGACCCTCATCCTCCCAGGTGGCAGCTGGTTTCTTTTTCGTTAAGAAGAAGGATGGTGGTCTCCGACCCTGCATTGATTATCGCCAACTCAACGACATCACCATCAAGAATAAATACCCCCTGCCTCTGATGAGCTCCACCCTCGAACCCCTGACCCAGGCGACTGTCTTCACTAAGCTGGATCTCCGGAACGCCTACCATCTCGTTCGGATCCGGAAAGGGGACGAGTGGAAGACAGCCTTTAAGACTCCCCGTGGTCATTATGAGTACCTGGTAATGCCGTTCGGCCTCACCAACGCCCCGGCGGTGTTCCAGGCACTCATGAATGACATCCTTCGCGACATGCTCGACCAATTCGTTGTCGTCTACCTTGATGACATCCTCATCTTCTCCAGGTCCCTCGAGGAGCATGTCCAGCACGTGCGGCAGGTTCTCGAACGCCTCCTTAGTAACCGGCTGTTCGTCAAGGCTGACAAATGCCTGTTCCATTCTGAGTCAGTGGACTACTTAGGTTTTATCGTGGAGGGAGGCAAGACTCGAGCTGATCCTCGCAAGATCAAAGCGGTGGTGGAATGGCCGGATCCTAAGTCACGTAAGGAACTGCAGAGCTTCCTCGGGTTCGCGAACTTTTACAGGAGGTTCGTCCGAAACTACAGCTCTGTAGCAGAACCCCTCACCCGTCTAACCTCCCCCTCTCAGCCGTTCGTCCCCAGCTGCTCGCTCTGCATTTCTGTCGCTCAAGGAGAGGTTCACCAGTGCCCCCGTCCTACTCCATCCCGATCCCAAGAGGCAGTTCATAGTTGAGGTGGACGCTTCGGACACCGGATTGGGGGCTGTGCTCTCCCAACGATCAGAGACCGACCAGAAGGTTCATCCTTGCGCGTTCTTCTCCCGCCGGTTCCTTCCCGCCGAGGAGAACTACGATGTTGGTAATCGGGAGCTTCTCGCTGTAGTGGCTGCACTTGAGGAATGGCGCCATTGGCTGGAGGGGGCAGAGCATCCATTTACCATCTGGACTGATCATAAGAACCTGACGTTCATCCGGGCAACCAAACGTCTCAATGGTCGGCAGGCACGGTGGGCCAGTTTCCTCAGTCGGTTCGATTTCACACTGACTTATCGTCCTGGCTCCCGCAACACCAAGGCAGATGCTCTGTCTCGTCAACACCTTAAGGAACCTGTAACGGTGGAGCCAAGTCCCGTCCTCCCTGAGACCAAGGTCGTTGGCGTGGTGACCTGGGGCCTTGAAACGGTGGTCAAGCGCGCCTTGCGCTCCAGTCCAGCCCCGAGCAACGTGCCGCCTCGCCGACTGTTTGTTCCGGACTCAGTGAGGTCTCGGGTCCTCAAATGGGGCCACACCAGTCAGCTCGCTTGCCACCCTGGAGTCCACCGCACTTTCACTTTCATAGCTCGACGGTTCTGGTGGCCCACTATGAGGAGGGACGTCAAGGAGTTCGTCATGGCCTGCACCATCTGTGCCCGCAGCAAGGCCTCTCACCAGGCACCGGCTGGTCTGCTGCAGCCCCTTCCTATTCCCAGTCGGCCCTGGTCCCATGTGGCGTTGGATTTTGTCTCTGGACTTCCTCCGTCTCAGGGCAACACAGTGATCCTGACGATGGTGGATCGCTTCAGCAAGGGTGTTCACCTGGTGGCTTTGCCTAAGCTTCCTTCTGCTTCAGAAACCGCTGACCTCCTGATGAGCCACGTCTTCCGTTTGCATGGACTTCCCAAGGACATTGTGTCAGACAGAGGGCCCCAGTTTGTTTCCCGTGTGTGGCATGCTTTCTGCAAGGGGTTGGGCGCCTCGGTCAGCCTTTCGTCGGGATATCATCCGCAGACTAACGGACAGACTGAGAGGATGAACCAGAGTGTGGAATCTGCTCTCCGTTGCGTCGCTGCCAAGAAGCCAACCTCCTGGAGTCAGTTTCTCCCCTGGGTCGAGTATGCGGTCAACTCCCTGGTCAGCTCCGCCACCGGCCTCTCGCCCTTTGAGGCATCCCTGGGTTACCAGCCGCCCGTCTTCTCTGCACAGGAGTCCGAAGTGGAGGTTCCCTCCGTGCAGACTCATCTGGACCGCTGTCGTCGTGTCTGGGAGATCACCAGGGCTGCGCTGCTCCGTGCTACAGAACGTGCCAGACGAGGAGCTAACCGTCGCCGATCCACAGCACCAGCTTACCAACCCGGACAGAGAGTCTGGCTGTCCACCAAGGATCTCCCCCTTCAGTCCTCTGCCAAGAAGCTGAATCCCCAGTTCGTTGGACCCTTCGAGATCCAGGAAGTACCCAGTCCTGCAGTTGTGCGTCTTAAGCTCCCGGCCTCCATGAAGATCCATCCGGTTTTTCATGTGTCCCGAGTAAAGCCTGTCTCCGAGAGCCCCCTTATGCCTCCGGCCCCAGCTCCGCCTCCCCCTGAGATTGTGGATGGGCATCCACAGTGGAAGGTCCGTCGGCTGATGGACGTCCGACGCAGGGGACGGGGGTTCCAGTATTTGGTTGACTGGGAGGGCTATGGGGTGGAGGAACGAAGCTGGGTATCCCGCCAGCTCATCATGGACCCTGGTCTGCTCGCTGAGTTCTATCGCCGTCACCCTGACAAGCCTGGCAGGTCGCCTGGTGGCTCCCGTAGAGGGGGGGGTACTGTTAGGGCTCGGTCTGTTGACCAACCTGGCAACCAGCAATGAGAGCGGGGGAAGGGCGCGTCTGAAACACCTGCAGCCTACCTACTCGTTAACCACTCTAGTATAAGTTTGTTTGCTTTCCAGAACTCGTCGCGAGTTCGTCCTGAACAGTCCCGTGAGTAAATTCTTCGTCTCGAGTTTTGTGACATTTCTGTGTCTCCCGGTGGAGTACAGATTGTAGTATTCTCCGTGTTTTTGCTTGTTTGATTATTCCCTTGTGTCAGTTCTCCTTGAGAGCTTGTTCGGAGAAGAACTCTCTTTGTGTTTTCCCCATTGGATTTTCCCATCGTGATTTTCTAGTTGAGATCAAGTTTTTGATATTCTAATTTCTCCTCTCTCACTGTGGATCTTATTACTCGGTTGGACTTCTACCTTAAAGGAGCAGTTTGTGTTTTTTCCCCTTTCGGACTTTAAAGGAGCAGTTTGTGTTTTTTTCCCTTTCGGACTTTAAAGGAGCAGTTTGTGTTTTTTTTTCCCTTTCGGACTTTAAAGGAGCAGTTTGTGTTTTTTTCCCTTTCGGACTTTAAAGGAGCAGTTTACGTTTTTTCCCTTTCGGACTTTAAAGGAGCAGTTAACGTTTTTTCATTTTTAAGAAGCTATTCTCAAGTTCCGCCTGAAGCGCCTCCCCCTTCTGTCCAGGCCCGGCCGGCTCTCCTCTACGAGTCCTGCCAGGTTGGTGCTTTACTTTGTCTTGTGTTGTCGCTATTGGGTTCGTTCTACAAACCTTAACAGTACGAACTCGCCCTCACTATGAACCCAGACAACCTAGACGCCAATCCTGTCCAGGCTGCTCTCTATAAGCAGATTCAGCTTACAGCCTCCCACGGCCAGCAACTACAAGAGGCCGCTGTTGCCATGCAGGGCCTCCGGGCTCAGGTGCAACCCCTCCAGGCTTCGGTGGATTCTCTTTCGGCCCAGCAAGCGGCGCTCGCGAGCCAACAAGAGGAGGTTCTTAAGCAGTTGCAAACTCTCACAGCGGCTATCACCATCCAGCCAGCTGTCCCACCAGTTCCGGCCGCCCCTCCTCCAGCAGTGCCCGCAGCCGTTGCCTTAGACAATCCTACCGTTTATGTTTCGGATTTCCGGGAGCCCAGTATCTCCAATCCCAAGCCTTTTGATGGCAACTTTGAGACCTGTGCCACGTTCATCATGCAGTGTGAGCTTGTCTTCGCCCACCATTCCAGGGGGTTCACCACAGATGCTGCAAGAGTTGCTTACGTGACTAACCTGCTGACTGGCCGCGCTGCTCAGTGGGCCACTGCTTCCTGGTCCATGGGGGCCAGTTTCTGCTCTTCCTACGAGGACTTTGTGGCTGAGCTTCGGAAGGTATTCCATCATCCAGTGTACGGTCAGGATCCGGGTGTCCGATTGAGCAGGATCCAGCAGGGCAGTGGCAGTGTCACTGACTACTCAGTCGAGTTCAGGCTGGCTGCGGCTGAGAGTGGCTGGAACGACCAGTCACTTCGGGTAACCTTCCGTAGGGGCCTCAGCGATTCCGTCAAGGATCAGCTAGCCACCCGGGAGGATCCTACCTCTCTCGACGACCTTATCAGCCTTGCCATCCGCATCGATGGACGTCTCCGCGAGAGAAGGCGCGAGCGAGGTCTACGGGGAACCGTTTCTACCTCTCAGCCATCCAGAGCTTCCGAAGGGGGCTCTTCTTCGTCGCACTCCACTTCCCCTGTGGCAAGCCTCTCCTCCTCCCAGACAGTGACAGAGGAGGAACCTATGCAGCTTGGGCGTACACGACTGACTCCCGCTGAACGTGAGGCCCGGTTCAAGGCAGGTCTCTGTCTTTACTGCGGTCTTAAGGGACACCGGATCAGCGAGTGTCCTACGCGGCCAAAAGATTAGGCTCACTGGGACCCCGGGAGATCCTAGTGAGCCGTCTTTCCTGTTCCCGCCATCCTGCTCCGGCTAACCATCTTGTGAGCGTTACCCTGGCTTGGGCAGACCAGCGGCTCACTGTAGGCGCACTCATCGATTCGGGAGCTGATGGGTGTTTCTTGGACTCTACGTTTGCTGCTCAAGCTAACATTCCATGTGAGGAATTGGAGAGGCCAATAGAGGCCTTTGCTCTGGATGAGCGCCGCCTGGCTAGTGTTACCCGACAGTCCTGTCCCGTGTCTCTCACTATTGCTGGAAACCATGTGGAGAGCCTTCAGTTCTTCGTCATCCAGTCTCCCTTAGTTCCTGTGATCTTGGGGCGTCCCTGGTTGGCTCAGCATGAGCCACACATTGCTTGGTCGTCTGGTAACATTTTGGAGTGGAGCTCCTCCTGTCACGCCCGGTGTCTTCAGGCCGCACCTGGTCCAGCAGTCCAGACTGTTCCGATTGCCCCTCCTCCCGATCTTTCCTCTGTTCCTCCCGAGTATCATGATCTCGGGGAGGTCTTCAGCAAGACGCGGGCTCAGTCTCTCCCTCCGCATCGGCCATATGATTGTGCTATCAACCTCCGTCCTGGGGCCTCTCTCCCTAGCAGTCGTCTTTACAGCCTTTCCATTCCCGAGAAGGCTGCTATGGACGATTACATTTCAGAATCGTTGGCGGCAGGGCTCATCCGACCCTCATCCTCCCAGGTGGCAGCTGGTTTCTTTTTCGTTAAGAAGAAGGATGGTGGTCTCCGACCCTGCATTGATTATCGCCAACTCAACGACATCACCATCAAGAATAAATACCCCCTGCCTCTGATGAGCTCCACCCTCGAACCCCTGACCCAGGCGACTGTCTTCACTAAGCTGGATCTCCGGAACGCCTACCATCTCGTTCGGATCCGGAAAGGGGACGAGTGGAAGACAGCCTTTAAGACTCCCCGTGGTCATTATGAGTACCTGGTAATGCCGTTCGGCCTCACCAACGCCCCGGCGGTGTTCCAGGCACTCATGAATGACATCCTTCGCGACATGCTCGACCAATTCGTTGTCGTCTACCTTGATGACATCCTCATCTTCTCCAGGTCCCTCGAGGAGCATGTCCAGCACGTGCGGCAGGTTCTCGAACGCCTCCTTAGTAACCGGCTGTTCGTCAAGGCTGACAAATGCCTGTTCCATTCTGAGTCAGTGGACTACTTAGGTTTTATCGTGGAGGGAGGCAAGACTCGAGCTGATCCTCGCAAGATCAAAGCGGTGGTGGAATGGCCGGATCCTAAGTCACGTAAGGAACTGCAGAGCTTCCTCGGGTTCGCGAACTTTTACAGGAGGTTCGTCCGAAACTACAGCTCTGTAGCAGAACCCCTCACCCGTCTAACCTCCCCCTCTCAGCCGTTCGTCCCCAGCTGCTCGCTCTGCATTTCTGTCGCTCAAGGAGAGGTTCACCAGTGCCCCCGTCCTACTCCATCCCGATCCCAAGAGGCAGTTCATAGTTGAGGTGGACGCTTCGGACACCGGATTGGGGGCTGTGCTCTCCCAACGATCAGAGACCGACCAGAAGGTTCATCCTTGCGCGTTCTTCTCCCGCCGGTTCCTTCCCGCCGAGGAGAACTACGATGTTGGTAATCGGGAGCTTCTCGCTGTAGTGGCTGCACTTGAGGAATGGCGCCATTGGCTGGAGGGGGCAGAGCATCCATTTACCATCTGGACTGATCATAAGAACCTGACGTTCATCCGGGCAACCAAACGTCTCAATGGTCGGCAGGCACGGTGGGCCAGTTTCCTCAGTCGGTTCGATTTCACACTGACTTATCGTCCTGGCTCCCGCAACACCAAGGCAGATGCTCTGTCTCGTCAACACCTTAAGGAACCTGTAACGGTGGAGCCAAGTCCCGTCCTCCCTGAGACCAAGGTCGTTGGCGTGGTGACCTGGGGCCTTGAAACGGTGGTCAAGCGCGCCTTGCGCTCCAGTCCAGCCCCGAGCAACGTGCCGCCTCGCCGACTGTTTGTTCCGGACTCAGTGAGGTCTCGGGTCCTCAAATGGGGCCACACCAGTCAGCTCGCTTGCCACCCTGGAGTCCACCGCACTTTCACTTTCATAGCTCGACGGTTCTGGTGGCCCACTATGAGGAGGGACGTCAAGGAGTTCGTCATGGCCTGCACCATCTGTGCCCGCAGCAAGGCCTCTCACCAGGCACCGGCTGGTCTGCTGCAGCCCCTTCCTATTCCCAGTCGGCCCTGGTCCCATGTGGCGTTGGATTTTGTCTCTGGACTTCCTCCGTCTCAGGGCAACACAGTGATCCTGACGGTGGTGGATCGCTTCAGCAAGGGTGTTCACCTGGTGGCTTTGCCTAAGCTTCCTTCTGCTTCAGAAACCGCTGACCTCCTGATGAGCCACGTCTTCCATTTGCATGGACTTCCCAAGGACATTGTGTCAGACAGAGGGCCCCAGTTTGTTTCCCGTGTGTGGCGTGCTTTCTGCAAGGGGTTGGGCGCCTCGGTCAGCCTTTCGTCGGGATATCATCCGCAGACTAACGGACAGACTGAGAGGATGAACCAGAGTGTGGAATCTGCTCTCCGTTGCGTCGCTGCCAAGAAGCCAACCTCCTGGAGTCAGTTTCTCCCCTGGGTCGAGTATGCGGTCAACTCCCTGGTCAGCTCCGCCACCGGCCTCTCGCCCTTTGAGGCATCCCTGGGTTACCAGCCGCCCGTCTTCTCTGCACAGGAGTCCGAAGTGGAGGTTCCCTCCGTGCAGACTCATCTGGACCGCTGTCGTCGTGTCTGGGAGATCACCAGGGCTGCGCTGCTCCGTGCTACGGAACGTGCCAGACGAGGAGCTAACCGTCGCCGATCCACAGCACCAGCTTACCAACCCGGACAGAGAGTCTGGCTGTCCACCAAGGATCTCCCCCTTCAGTCCTCTGCCAAGAAGCTGAATCCCCAGTTCGTTGGACCCTTCGAGATCCAGGAAGTACCCAGTCCTGCAGTTGTGCGTCTTAAGCTCCCGGCCTCCATGAAGATCCATCCGGTTTTTCATGTGTCCCGAGTAAAGCCTGTCTCCGAGAGCCCCCTTATGCCTCCGGCCCCAGCTCCGCCTCCCCCTGAGATTGTGGATGGGCATCCACAGTGGAAGGTCCGTCGGCTGATGGACGTCCGACGCAGGGGACGGGGGTTCCAGTATTTGGTTGACTGGGAGGGCTATGGGGTGGAGGAACGAAGCTGGGTATCCCGCCAGCTCATCATGGACCCTGGTCTGCTCGCTGAGTTCTATCGCCGTCACCCTGACAAGCCTGGCAGGTCGCCTGGTGGCTCCCGTAGAGGGGGGGGTACTGTTAGGGCTCGGTCTGTTGACCAACCTGGCAACCAGCAATGAGAGCGGGGGAAGGGCGCGTCTGAAACACCTGCAGCCTACCTACTCGTTAACCACTCTAGTATAAGTTTGTTTGCTTTCCAGAACTCGTCGCGAGTTCGTCCTGAACAGTCCCGTGAGTAAATTCTTCGTCTCGAGTTTTGTGACATTTCTGTGTCTCCCGGTGGAGTACAGATTGTAGTATTCTCCGTGTTTTTGCTTGTTTGATTATTCCCTTGTGTCAGTTCTCCTTGAGAGCTTGTTCGGAGAAGAACTCTCTTTGTGTTTTCCCCATTGGATTTTCCCATTGTGATTTTCTAGTTGAGATCAAGTTTTTGATATTCTAATTTCTCCTCTCTCACTGTGGATCTTATTACTCGGTTGGACTTGTTTTTTCCCCTTTCGGACTTTAAAGGAGCAGTTTGTGTTTTTTTCCCTTTCGGACTTTAAAGGAGCAGTTTGTGTTTTTTTTTCCCTTTCGGACTTTAAAGGAGCAGTTTGTGTTTTTTTCCCTTTCGGACTTTAAAGGAGCAGTTTACGTTTTTTCCCTTTCGGACTTTAAAGGAGCAGTTAACGTTTTTTCATTTTTAAGAAGCTATTCTCAAGTTCCGCCTGAAGCGCCTCCCCCTTCTGTCCAGGCCCGGCCGGCTCTCCTCTACGAGTCCTGCCAGGTTGGTGCTTTACTTTGTCTTGTGTTGTCGCTATTGGGTTCGTTCTACAAACCTTAACACTTTTGGGAGACTGTGACTTCCAAGTTTGTGTGCAGAGGCTTATTACCAAGTGAGTAATGTTTACTACAGTATACAAAATAATATAGCATTTTTGGGACACATACTGTATATTCCCCCAAGATCATCCACTACTGCAACAGAATGACTTTCCTTCATGCTTGATAACACTATTATTTATTGTCAGTCAGCCGTCTGACTGACAATAAATAACAGATGGCCTAGATGTACCACTGTGGGTCCACTGTGCTCATATATCAACCGTTCTAATATATTGATGCTCAATCAGTCCAAATTATTTGTCATGATTTTACACTCTGAAGGCAATAGAAAGAACCAATTACGATAGGATTATAAGTTAATTTCAGGTGTATTTTACACATATTTGCCTTCATTAGAAAATACCCCATTTCTTTCATTATTGGGGGTAATACGATGCTACGATGTGACCAATTTACCTTGGCTTCTGAGAGCCACGTCACAGAGAACCAGTTTTGCAACATGCTGTTGGTTTTCCACATGGAGCTATTAGCCTCGAAGTCGACGGACTGCTGGAAGGCTTCTGGTGTGTCGGCTGCAGCAATCGCCCTCAGCATCTTCAGTAGGGCACCCTGGTCCTCAATGCCGTGTGCCTGTTTTCAGACCCACTCCACCCATGCCTTCTCCCGGTGGAAATCACACAGCACAGCCTGTGTGCCTTGTTAGGTTCAAAATATTGAGACATTAGGATCTTTGTTGATACATGCAATTAAAAGCATTTCAACAGCCAATTACACTTTACAGACTGTTTCAGCATGTACGTATGTGAAGAGTCATTTCTGTCTCCCGAATAACCTTTATTTATGAGGGGTTAACATAATCAAGGTGGTGCAATAGGAAGGTCATAGTTGCCTACCTTCAAAGGTTGATTCCACAGCTTGGATTTCCACCTCGCTATAGTCCACCAAGAAGTGAGCTGGAGACCAATTTGTGTTCCACTCCTTAAAAACGCTCAGAGCCTCCTTGACTGATTCAGTCCGCTCATGCTGTACGACAAAGACACCCGCTACCACATAGCACACATTTGTGCGTACACACAAAAAAACCCAATGGCAATGCATAGCGTGTGGTGCGGTATGTTGCATCAAGTAAACAGATGTCTTTGCCATACAGCTGCAGGATCTTCTGCTGCTACTCGGACTGATAACAGAATAGAAGGTCCTCTGATTCGCTATTAAGCCGAAGATGGATGCTGTCTTTTGGGCCCTTCAGCTTGTCGCTTTCTACCAGCTCCTGTTTATTACATGTACGTATATTAAAACAGTAGAGATATGCATGTGTTTCCATTGTATATTATCGAATGTTTGATTTAAATGAACATTTCACTCACTTGCAAATTGACTTGATCAATTTTGGACTGTCGCCCCTTGTCTCTGGCCTTTGACATCACATTTCGTATGTCTTTGTCTAAGGGATGAAATCTCCTCCTTGTGAGTGGTGGTGGGCTGGCTCCCCTAAACAAGTCAGTGTTGACATACTGTGCAATGTGTCGACGCATCTCACTGCTCCTCTTGACCCCTTGCTTGGTGAGTTCTGAGATGCGCTGCTCCACCCTGCTGTCAATAGGCTCACGGATAGAGGCAGCCTTCAGGAAAGTACAGAGTACAAAGTGATTAGCGCCTTAATGATAGGGACTTCAGGAAACAACATTCCCTTTAGCTAATTAATTTACATGTCGACACTAAATGTATCAATATAACATAAGGGTTATTTTAGTAGTGTAAAAATAAGTATGATAAGATTCAGCCTTAAGGCTAATTATTCATCCTATCACAGCTGTGCAAAACTTATGAAGGCATCTGCAACCTTACAAAAATCAGCAGGTACACGACACCCGTCGCCGACCCTCTAAAAGTGTCGGCTTGACGTCAAAACTGTCGAATTTGCATCATTTTCATCCAGCTGCGCGTCGCACTACACTTTGAAACATAAATTAGGCTTTAGTCCCATCTCTCTTAAGCACAGGTTTAATTTATCACCAGTCACTGCAGAATCATTCCTGAGGTGTAGACTATCTAGTCTACATAAACATTACCTAACATTCTTACTGTGTTCTACTGTGTTTATTACCATACCTCTCCCTCGACTGGGTGTCCCACATGTGCACCGGCTGTGGGTGTCTTCACAAAGAATACATTTTCCCAGACAATGGGGTCCTTTTTCAGAGCTTCTCTAAGCCTCACTGCAGCCGCCTTTCTCGCTCTCAGACTCTCCCTGTTCTCATTCAACGAACAGCAAAGTAGATTTGTACAACAACACAGGTAAACAGAGTTGTTCGTGTTCTTTGAAGCATTAATCAATTTCTTCATGTTCTCATTGTTTATAAACAGTCTATCTATAAGTTACATTTTGTACTGAAACCCCCCCCCAAAAAACGGTTAAATAAAAAGGTTAGTTAATCTAACCTGAATGCTGGAAAACGGCCAATACCGGTGAGGTGCACCCCAGCTGGGCATCCAACCTTCTTTGTATCTTGCAGGAGATACCTCCCTTTGCGAAAACTATGATCTTGAGTCTGCAACGAATAATACATGTTGGACATAATTCTACATGAAACCGGTGCTTATTTTTAGTGTGTTGACTAATATGGACAATAGTGCATTAAACAAGTCTGAGAATCCAAGACAGAAGTGACAACTTACTGTTTCCTTTGATTTCGCCTCAGCATAGTGCCTCGTTTCTTTGGCTCCCACATCCTTGCCCTGATGGCCCACCATCGTTTTGTACCCAACAAATACGAAGGGAACTCCACTGAAGGGGACTGATGGGGCCTTATCTTTCGACCGCTTCCAGTAAACTTGTTGGATCCCAATTGATGGCTGCCATTCTGTATCAAAAGGTCAACAGGTAAACACAATCTAGGCTACATGGTTACTTGTTATCTAACGTTATACTAGCTATGTTGTAGGACATTAAATACGTTCCCGTTACCCCAAGTTATGCAGAGCAGAACCTGTTGTTCAACGACAGCGCAGTGAAAGCCCCTGTAGCGCCGCATTATGTAATAACGCCGCATTATGCAATAATGTAATAAATTTTCACATCATTATGTAATAACGCCACATTTCGTAATAACTTGCCGCATTTTGTAATAAAATTCTTGAATGCAATATGTAATAAAGTTTGCCGCATTTTGTAATAAGTTGTTACATATTGCACCGGTTATTACAAAATGCGGATGTTACAGTTTTGTATGAAGAAAATGTAATAATTTGGTGCATTATGTAATAAACCACCAAAATTTATGTCTTAATTTGAAAAAAACATAACGTCAGAACAACATTGATTTTAAGCATTCTAGCATGACTCAACTAAGAATTAATTTTACAAACTAGTAAGATGTTTCATTAGTCAAAACTTATTCAAATATAACTGTTTATTATAATCATAGAGAATGTGTTTGAATGTTCAGAGACAAAAACTGCACTACATGCGTGTTACAGACACAAACATTATCAGTGCACTGAAATGTCAGGAGACATACACACATCTGCATTATGTTAAACAAATATTATGTGATTAGAAAGCAGACAAAAGATAAAAACAAATATGAAACAGAAAAAATAATGCAGTTTAATTAATTTAATAAACCATCAAAATTATTGTCCTTCATCTGCATTCATAATATGTATAACAATTAGGAAAAATTAAAATTCTCTAACTGGACTAGCATTATACATTATTTTTTGGTTTGGTTCACAACATAGTGGTGATAGCATGTGTGCGTGTACTAAAGCCAGCCACCAGGGGGAGATCCAAACACTTTGGCTTCAGTTTTGCCATGCCCTCTGACCACTTAAGATGGAAAATATTTGAAAGGCAACACGATGAAAGGTATGAACAAATATCAGATTTCAGATTCAGAGAATCTCTCAGAAATGTATGTTGATTGATTTGCAACTAATATGAAATGCTAACAGATTAAAGCCCAAACTTTTAAGTTAGTAACCATGATCTGATTAGCAATGGTAAGCTAAACTAGCAGATGCTAGATTGGTTTTAGAAAGTTTCTGAAATGACAGATTAATTTCGGGGACCAATAACAGCAATTCAGATTCAGAGAATCTCTCAGAAATGTATGTTGATTGATTTGCAACTAATATGAAATGCTAACAGATTAAAGCCCAAACTTTTAAGTTAGTAACCATGATCTGATTAGCAATGATAAACTAAACTAGCAGATGCTAGATTGGTTTTAGAAAGTTTCTGAAATTACAGATTAATTTCGGGGACCAATAACAGCAATCTACTGTAAGTTACCGCTATAACATAATACAACAACGTGATATATTCAATTAAACAAAATATTTTTTGACAGCTCTACAGTTCAGCATAATTGTGGCCTGTACCCTTTGGGTTTTCTGCATGGGATATGGACAACAACAATCAATGACTAAAGATGTCTATGAAGTCATTGTGAAGAAATTAAAGGGAGAGTTCAATGTTCCTGTCAATGCACGTACAAGAGTGCAACAAAGTGCTCTGGTGAGGCTGTGGAGAAATAGGAATCTCTACTCTCTGAGCGAGGATGGAGAGACCTTGCTATGTGCCGGGAAGCCAGTAGCTATGAAGTCTGCAGTTGGTGGCATTGTAAAAAAAGGTCTGGATGACACAAAGGGATCAGGTGCGAGGAAGCCTAATAAGCGACTAAATGAGCAACACTCTGGCATCAGTGAAAGAAAGGTTCAAAAAACACTGGACTGCTCCAGACGCTACCAACTCCACAAGGCTAGATTTGGAAATAAACCCATTCCGAGGCCCATCAGGGCCAAAGAAGTACAGGATCGGCATCAGATTGACCTCCTTGATATGGGAAAGTGGAAGATCAAGCATGGCCATTTCACATATCGATACATCCTCACTGTGATTGATGTCTTTAGTCGATACACATGGCTTAAACCATTAAAAAGTAAAGACAGCTCAGAGATTGCAAGACACCTTTATGATATCTACACTGAACATGGCCCACCTCAAGTTTTGCAGCATGATCAAGGCAGAGAGTTTAAAGGAGCTGTGCGAAGGCTGATGGAATCAATGCAAGTGAGAATAATTGAGAGTTCACCGTAACATCCCCAAAGCCAAGGAAAGGTAGAGAGGACCCACAGAGTGCTGAGGGAAAAGATCATGTATGACCTTGTGAATTGTCAGAGGAAAGGGGTTAACTGGGTTAAACATTAAACATGAAGACCCAAAGGAAGTTTTAAGTTGGATGTCTCCATTTCAAGTATACTATGGGAGAAAAAGTAACACGGTGATGCATCCCCTGGCAGGTTCTCCATCCAGTGTCATTGGTAAACAATCCACGAATGATCCACAAAGTAATTTACCCTCCCTGAAACAGCGGCTCAGATTTGAGGAAAAACGAAGAAGACAACGACAAATGGCAAAGAAAGCCACTGAGCATTACAGTAAACGGATGATCCGGCATGCATCTAAACAAAATCCTCCATCTGTTTATCATGTCAGTGAAGCTGTTTTGGTGAGAGTGAAAGATGGTGCCCATCGAGTTTCAAAACGGTATCGCGTGTTGCCTGGTAGGATCATGAAACGTAACATAAAGCTTTCAAAATACAAAGTTCAGTTCAAGATTCCTGGTGATGCTAAAGTGCAAGAAAAATGGTTCTTTGTTTCTGATGTGACCAGTACAACACGGCAACGAGAAAAAAAGCGCTCTAAATCTTCGAAGTCAGTTCTAACTTTGCATCCACTTTTGATGACATACACACATGAAGACAGACTGAGGGACTATAACTCCTTAGACGTGAGTGTACGGTTTGACCCAGCACCCGATGGAAATTGCCAGTTTAGTGCCATAGCTGATCAGCTTGCTTCATTAGGAATATTCAGATCAGCAGCAACCCTAAGGGATGAAATAGTTCAAGATCTCAGGTCTAATCCATTTACCGTAAATGGAACACCTTTGTCTCACTATGTTGATGGAAATGACTTGGATGTACTTGGATAGCATGTCACAATTTGGGACCTACGGAGATCACATCACACTACAAAGGGCAGCTGAGATTTTCAGTGTCCAATTTCTCATTATCTCCACACTGGGAACTGATGCCTCTTCTATTATATCTCAGTCTAACACATACTCAGAAAGCTTGCCATTGCTGGTCCTTGGACATATTGCAGAGGAGCATGGAGGGGTCAGTGTCTTCATTCATTGAGAATATTGTGGAAGCTGAGAGGGAAAGGACATGTCAAAGATATGAGAATGGATCAAACCAAGAAGATGATGAACCAGATGTTCTCCATGATGATGCCCTGAATGAATGCCATGATGCTACGTTTGTTGAAAACCATCACCATTTCACGGATGAACCAGATGACTGTGCTCTGGATGAACACCATCATGATCCCCTGGATATACCCCATGATGATGCCCTTCTATATGATGATGGAAATTGTGACATGCCCAACCTGCCGACAGAATTGCTGGCATATGTTATTCAGTTGACACTACATGCTGACATGTCAATGCTCGGTGTATTCAACAGGGTTTCTAAACTTTTGCAAGACCTTGCATCACAAGTTCTTCCTCAAATCTACATCAGGGAATATTTAGCTGAAAGCCTTCAGTTGGAACATGACAGTGTCATTAGTATTATGAAGCTATATAAATCAGCTGGATGTGGGAGTGGTCTCTCAGTGAGATCAAAGGAGCTATTTGGAAAAAATAGCAAGTGGATGAGGGCCTGGGTCTTGTTGAGGCACACAAGCTGTGGACATTTCAAAATCAAGGACATTTTTTGGAAAACATACTATGGGAAGGAAGGAAGGAAAGAGAGATATGATGTAAATAGTGAATGAATAAAGGAAAGAATGATAGGAGGAACTTCCAAATGTGACAGATCACATTTAACCTTGAACAGTATGTGTCTGTTGTACCTAGTTCAATAATTTTCTGACTGTTTATCTTTAATCTTACTAAGTGATGGTTGTTTTAAGAGAAGTTTATGTTGGAAGAAAAGGTATTTCTGCTGTTGCTACTAGAGAAGATGTTTTTTTTCAAGTCGTAAGTAAATTTCATGTATATTGGAAATATTGCAAATCTTATTGTTAATCGGCAAGTGTGGCTAGCCTTCTTTTTTTATTTTAATAACATGATTAGAAATATCTCATTTTGATTTGAAAGATTGTTTAGGCTGTTTTTAGTCAGTTTATACTATTGTTAACCACTATAGAAAAGGACATCTATGTTGCATTAACACAAATGGAACTGGAATACAGTTTTTCTATTCCATATTTGTTCCTGACTTTTGTCTGCTTTCTAATCGCATATTTGTTTAACATAATGCAGATGTGTGTATGTCTCCTGACATTTCAGTGCACTGACAATGTTTGTGTCTGTAACACGCATTTAGTGCAGTTTTTGTCTCTGAACATTCAAACACATTCAAACACATTCTCTATGATTATAATAAACAATTATATTCGAATAAGTTTTGACTAATGAAACATCTTACTAGAAAAATTCATTCTTAGTTGAGTCATGCTAGAATGCTTAAAGTCAATGTTGTTCTGACGTTATGTTTTTTTCAAATCAAGACATAAATTTTGGTGGTTTATTACACAATGCACCAAATTATTACATGTTCTTCATAAAAAAGTGTAACATCCGCATTTTGTTATAACCGGTGCAATATGTAACAACTTATTACAAAATGCGGCAAACTTTATTACATATTGCGTTCAAGAATTTTATTACAAAATGCGGCAAGTTATTACGAAATGTGGCGTTATTACATAATGATGTGAAAATTTATTACGTTATTACACAATGCGGCATTATTACATAATGCGGCGCTACAGCCCCTTTCCACCTGGCCAAAACACCCGCTTACACCCGGCTTTTTGGCCAGTGGCAAACGGTACAATGGGCATCCAGTCCGGGTGAAATGACTGCAATAAACACGGGTTTTATCGGCTTCAGCTCCGCTCGGCATTGATGTTAGCAGGACACCCGGGTAGACCCGCTCATTCCCGCCCCTTATCCGGCGCGTTCGGGAATAACTCGTTTTCAGGGCAGCTTTCCATGGCGTTAATTAGCAGCATTTAGATGCAGTCACTTTGACAAGCAAATCTGTTGGTTCTGCCGAAGTACTGCTTGGCCAGGCAGTCACAGACATTCGCGTTGGTGTTGCTGCGATCAGCCAAACAAAGCGAACAGAAAGGCGGAGGCCTACTCGGCTAGTGGCCGTGTGAAAGCTGCCATTCGGCAAGTTTTAACGGCTTCTCGGCCGTTTAAAACAACCCGGCTTTACCCGCTAATTTAAGTGGAAAAGGGGGTAGGATAAAGATAGCCTAACATACCTTTGTCTTTACATAATGCATCCACACATTTTACGATGAACCTCGTTTTTGTTTCCTCTTGAAATGCTTTTAAAAAGGAACCGCTTTCGTCCATTAGGGCCATTATTACTAGCTAGCTTAGTTTACTAGCTAGCTACCGGTGTGCTGTCGCTAGGTAACGGACCAATCGTTAACCACCATCTCGACGCATGCTCAGTTGACCGTCCTCTGCATCGATGGGAACTAGCCTCTACCTCAGCAAGTGCCAACTGTATCCGGGTATTTGAGAGAAGCTGTTATAACCAGTTAGTCGTAATAGTTCATATCATGTGCGCTTAATGTGTTTTAGCTCAGGTTTAAATCACCATTAGGGCAACGTGGCGCGCGCCCACATTGTTGGCGGGTGGGGGGATTCGCATTACAACGCGGAAGCAAACGCACAACGTGTCGTACCGTAATGGCTGCATGCAAGAACATCCGGGGATTTAGACCAAGCTAGCTTCTGGAAACGGGACTCTCTAAAATGTCTCTCTCGCATAGTGTCGCCTCCTGCTGCATTTAAAGCAAGTAAACTCAGGACACTCTCTAAACATGTGCCCAGGTTTAGTGCAGAGTCTGCACACACCAACTTGTGTGTGGTGAAAGACTCCAACATATTCTGCACCTCTGAGAGTCTCACATTGTGTGGAGTAGGGGAGTGAGCGGACCAGGTCGTTGAAACGTACCTTTAAGAATCTCGTTCCGTCAGCTATTTCTGTACCAGGCCACATGCCTGGTGTAGTTGGCGATAACGCCCCCCCCCCCATTCTTCCAGCTTTGCCAGCATCTTCCAGTCTTCCAGATAGACAGGCAGGTTGGAGTCTGCAGGTTTTCTCTGGCCATGTGGAGGCTTGTTCACTAATGCCCCTCTCCATTCTACCTCTTTCCTCTCACAAGTCCACACACACAAACACACACACACTGTGCTCTCCTTTTACCTCTCTGCAAGAGCTTTTGTGTCTCTTCCCAGAGATCCTCTATTGTTCTGATGTGGCTGTCTTATGAGATGCTGGGTTGTCAGTATGCATTACACAATAATAATAATAATAATCATCATCATCATTACATGTATAATATGTAATGATTATTATTATTATTATTATTATTGGTCAAGCCAATAATAATAATAATCATTGGTGTAAGTGTGGCGGGTCAATAAATGATTCTGTTACATCTTTACCCTTCTCTGCTGGACAATTTACTACTACTACACATACTACTAGTATGAAGTACTACTACTACCACTACTACTACTACACATACTACTAGTATGAAGTACTACTACTACTGCTACTACCACTACTACTACTACACATACTACTAGTATGGAGTACTACTACTACTGCTACTACTACTACCACCACTACTACTACACATACTACTAGTATGAAGTACTTATTGTTACACTTACACAATGCCTGACCTGTCCACTTTGGCCTCTTTCTCCTTTATCATTACCATTCTCTCCCTCTCTCTCTGTCTGTCTCTCTCTCTCTCTCTCTCTCTCTGTCTGTGAGGATCATCAACAAGCTGCTTGACCACTGGAGGCGCAGTCTGACGGGACATGAGGCCCTCCTGTTAAGTGAATACAGCAATGGTTTGATGGTGCCTAATGGAGATGATCCTTTTCCTTGTGTAAGTATTCGTCCCAGCTTTGAGGACTGTTCAGGTCCTGTTCTGAATGAGAAGAGGAGTACGTTTCTACATTTAGAAGAGGTAAAAGGCAAATTACTGTATGGAACGATGGTTAAATGTCTAAACAAGGGTAGACTACACAATCGTGTTGACACACCTTGCCGAAGTCATCTGGGCTTGGGAGTTGGCGTCAGACCTGCTTGGAGGGGTCTATACAAACCACCATTAACAAAGAAGGTTGCTGACTCACAGTGGAGACTGGTACAGGGGGCAGTAGCAGTTAATGCTTTTCTTCCTGTTATTGGTCAGGGTGTGAGTGACTCTTACAGAGAAACTGTTTTCCACTGTTAGCTGGAGTGTGTGCGCCTGGCACCACTGTTCATGTTGTTGGAGAGTTTATTCAGCAGGGTAGGGCAGGTTTTCTCCAAGCACATGTTCATTCTGGGCTTTAAGTACAAACAAACTGTAAAAGAACAACATCAACTGGTGAATTTCCTGCTGGGACAAGCAGAAATGGCCATATATGTAAGCAGAAAGAGGAAGATGGACAACTCAGTAGACACTGATGTAAAGCTGCTGTTTACTGGCATGGTGAAGGCCAGGATGACGACTGACTTCAGTTATTACAGGCATGTGGAAGATACCCAGCAGCTCAGTGTTGTCTGGGCTCACAGAGACGTGTTGTCTTGTCTGGGCTCATGGGGACGTGTTGTCTTGTCTGGACTCATGGGGACGTGTTGTCTTGTCTGGAGTCATGGGGACATGTTGTCTTGTCTGGGCTCATGGGGACGTGTTGTCTTGTCTGGGCTCATGGGGACGTGTTGTCTTGTCTGGCCTCATGGGGACGTGTTGTCTTGTCTGGGCTCATGGGGACGTGTTGTCTTGTCTGGAGTCATGGGGACATGTTGTCTTGTCTGGGCTCATGGGGACGTGTTGTCTTGTCTGGGCTCATGGGGACGTGTTGTCTTGTCTGGGCTCATGGGGACGTGTTGTCTTGTCTGGCCTCATGGGGACGTGTTGTCTTGTCTGGGCTCATGGGGACGTGTTGTCTTGTCTGGGCTCATGGGGACGTGTTGTCTTGTCTGGGCTCATGGGGACGTGTTGCCTTGTCTGGGCTCACAGAGACGTGTTGTCTTGTCTGGGCTCATGGGGACGTGTTGTCTTGTCTGGACTCACAGAGACGTGTTGTCTTGTCTGGGCTCATGGGGACGTGTTGTCTTGTCTGGACTCACAGAGACGTGTTGTCTTGTCTGGGCTCATGGGGACGTGTTGTCTTGTCTGGAGTCATGGGGACATGTTGTCTTGTCTGGGCTCATGGGGACGTGTTGTCTTGTCTGGGCTCATGGGGACGTGTTGTCTTGTCTGGGCTCATGGGGACGTGTTGTCTTGTCTGGGCTCATGGGGACGTGTTGTCTTGTCTGGGCTCATGGGGACGTGTTGTCTTGTCTGGGCTCACAGAGACGTGTTGTCTTGTCTGGGCTCATGGGGACATGTTGTCTTGTCTGGGCTCATGGGGACATGTTGTCTTGTCTGGGCTCATGGGGACATGTTGTCTTGTCTGGGCTCATGGGGACGTGTTGTCTTGTCTGGGCTCACAGAGACGTGTTGTCTTGTCTGGGCTCATGGGGACATGTTGTCTTGTCTGGCCTCATGGGGACATGTTGTCTTGTCTGGGCTCATGGGGACATGTTGTCTTGTCTGGGCTCACAGAGACGTGTTGTCTTGTCTGGGCTCATGGGGACATGTTGTCTTGTCTGGCCTCATGGGGACATGTTGTCTTGTCTGGGCTCATGGGGACATGTTGTCTTGTCTGGGCTCACAGAGACGTGTTGTCTTGTCTGGGCTCATGGGGACATGTTGTCTTGTCTGGCCTCATGGGGACATGTTGTCTTGTCTGGGCTCATGGGGACATGTTGTCTTGTCTGGGCTCATGGGGACGTGTTGCCTTGTCTGGGCTCACAGAGACGTGTTGTCTTGTCTGGGCTCATGGGGACGTGTTGTCTTGTCTGGACTCACAGAGACGTGTTGTCTTGTCTGGGCTCATGGGGACGTGTTGTCTTGTCTGGGCTCATGGGGACGTGTTGTCTTGTCTGGACTCACAGAGACGTGTTGTCTTGTCTGGGCTCATGGGGACGTGTTGTCTTGTCTGGGCTCATGGGGACGTGTTGTCTTGTCTGGCCTCATGGGGACGTGTTGTCTTGTCTGGGCTCATGGGGACGTGTTGCCTTGTCTGGGCTCATGGGGACGTGTTGCCTTGTCTGGGCTCATGGGGACATGTTGTCTTGTCTGGGCTCACAGAGACGTGTTGTCTTGTCTGGGCTCATGGGGACGTGTTGTCTTGTCTGGACTCACAGAGACGTGTTGTCTTGTCTGGGCTCATGGGGACGTGTTGTCTTGTCTGGGCTCATGGGGACGTGTTGTCTTGTCTGGACTCACAGAGACGTGTTGTCTTGTCTGGGCTCATGGGGACGTGTTGTCTTGTCTGGGCTCATGGGGACGTGTTGCCTTGTCTGGGCTCATGGGGACGTGTTGCCTTGTCTGGGCTCATGGGGACGTGTTGCCTTGTCTGGGCTCATGGGGACATGTTGTCTTGTCTGGCCTCATGGGGACGTGTTGTCTTGTCTGGGCTCATGGGCACGTGTTGTCTTGTCTGGGCTCATGGGGACGTGTTGTCTTGTCTGGGCTCATGGGGACGTGTTGTCTTGTCTGGACTCATGGGGACGTGTTGTCTTGTCTGGAGTCATGGGGACGTGTTGTCTTGTCTGGGCTCATGGGGACGTGTTGCCTTGTCTGGACTCATGGGCACGTGTTGTCTTGTCTGTGCTCATGGGGACGTGTTGTCTTGTCTGGACTCATGGGGACGTGTTGTCTTGTCTGGACTCATGGGGACGTGTTGTCTTGTCTGGAGTCATGGGGACGTGTTGTCTTGTCTGGACTCATGGGGACGTGTTGTCTTGTCTGGGCTCATGGGGACGTGTTGTCTTGTCTGGACTCATGGGGACGTGTTGTCTTGTCTGGGCTCATGGGGACGTGTTGTCTTGTCTGGGCTCATGGGGACGTGTTGTCTTGTCTGGAGTCATGGGGACGTGTTGTCTTGTCTGGACTCATGGGGACGTGTTGTCTTGTCTGGAGTCATGGGGACGTGTTGTCTTGTCTGGACTCATGGGGACGTGTTGTCTTGTCTGGACTCATGGGGACATGTTGTCTTGTCTGGAGTCATGGGGACGTGTTGTCTTGTCTGGGCTCATGGGCACGTGTTGTGCTCAGTAAAACACAACCAACTTGTTTTTCCTGGAGAATTGATGTGATTTACTTTTTATTTTTACAAGTTTATTATTTGCTTGTGGTTTGAATGTGATTGTTACTGAAATCAGTCGTGACACTAAAAGAATCATTTGTGTTGATGGAGGCTGACAGAGTAACGTCTTAATATAACTGTTAGTCACTGAGATGCTTCTTCACATGTACACAACACCACTACTGACTGTCTTGACACCAGCTCAGCACACAATGACTGATGGGGGGACAACACAACAGCTGCAGGTGTTGCCGTCCTGTATTTTCAGAACTAATCAGATGTCGCCACCTAGCGGTTGATCTCTTCCATGCACTGTGTTTCAGAATGTGGTGGTCAACATGTGGTGGCAGCAAATGAGACTAATACTAATAACTTCCACGTGACTGACTTGATTTGTGCTTTCACCTTTTAAACTTGGCTCAGGTGGATCTGTTAGTCCCGTTGTCATGGCTACACCTCCGTCAGGATTACTTCACCCTTCTTTTCTGGTGGTGGGGCCACGTGTGGTCCGCTGGCCCCCACACTGGCACCTCATACCCAGTTTTGACACCTTCAGCTCTGAGTCCACACTTCAGTCTTCTGTAAACCCTTGTCAACAATGTCCAGCCAGTCTTCTAGATGAGGATGCAGAGGACACAGAGGAGATGGTCATAGATGCTGGTGAAGCACCACCCACCTACTACACCTTACTACTGCACTACACCCACACAGGAAGTGGAGCATCTACTACACCTTACTACTGCACTACACCCACACAGGAAGTGGAGCATCTACTACACCTTACTACTGCACTACACCCACACAGGAAGTGCAGCATCTACTACACCTTACTACTGCACTACACCCACACAGGAAGTGCAGCATCTACTACACCTTACTACTGCGCTACACCCACACAGGAAGTGGAGCATCTACTACACCTTACTACTGTACTACACCCACACAGGAAGTGCAACATCTACTACACCTTACTACTGCGCCACACCCACACAAGAAGTGGAGCATCTACTACACCTTACTACTGCACTACACCCACACAGGAAGTGCAGCATCTACTACACCTTACTACTGCGCTACACCCACACAGGAAGTGGAGCATCTACTACACCTTACTACTGTACTACACCCACACAGGAAGTGCAACATCTACTACACCTTACTACTGCACCACACCCACACAAGAAGTGGAGCATCTACTACACCTTACTACTGCAATACAACCACACAGGAAGTGCAGCTGGCGACCATTACAGCAACACTTTATTATTTGTCATTTCCCTTCATGCACTTGTGTACATGAAATGAAACAAAATTCTGTTTCCCCAAACACACAACAGTACAACACAAAGACAACAACACACCCAAACACTACAAGAACACACATACCCACACTAACACACATACCCACAGTAACACACATATCCACACTAACACATATCCCCACACTAACACATATCCCCACACTAACACACATACCCACACTAACACACATACCCACAGTAACACACATATCCACACTAACACATATCCCCACACTAACACACGTATCCACACTAACACACATACCCACACTAACACACATACCCAAACTAACACATATCCAAACTAACACATATCCACACTAACACACATACCCAAACTAACACACATACCAACACTAAAACATATATCCACACAAACACACATATCCACACTAACACATATATCCACACAAACACACATATCCACAGAAAAACATATATCCACACTAACACACATACCCACACTAACATATATATCCACAGTAACACACACATCCACACATACCCACACTAACACATATATCCACACTAACACACACACACACACACACTAACACACATACCTACACTAACACACCTACCCACACTAACACATATATCCACACTAACACATATATCCACCCTAACACACATACCCACACTAACACACATACCCACACTAACACATATATCCACACTAACACACATATCCACACTTACACACAAACCTAAACTAACACACATATCCACATTAACACGCATATCCTATCTAAACAACATCACTGTCCAAGGGAACGAACACCAGCCAGGATGACTGTTGGAACTGCCGGTCTGCATGGGCTAGCAGTTAGCTTAGCCCGCCCCGCTTCCATGTCCTGTCAGACCGTCCTTGGTGTTTCCTCCTTGGGTGCAGCTCCAGGCAGGGACATGGTCCACAGCCCACCGGACAAAGCAGACCAAGTTCTCCCAGCCTACCTGGCACCAGCTCTCCCAGCCAGACACCCTCGACACACAACCCCACACTCCTCACGACGACATCAAAAACACCACAGTCAACACCAGGCAAGGCCATCACCAGACCGTGGACAAAGACACTGCATGGACGGTACTGGGTGAGGCTGCTGCATCTTCCCACACGGGAAGCGACACACAGCAAACTGGCCTTTGAAACCAAGTGCACGCCCAATGACAATCAAGGCTGTTTTTCCTTATCAAGCCCACAAGACTTAATGTCAACTAGTCAGTCCTCAGTAGATGTTACACCTGCTTTACTGAGTCAGCAGTGACCTTCAGTTCAACAGTTTGGCATGGCTCTCTTAGTAAGGTGAAGCTAAAGAGGGGGATATTGCAGTTCAGAAACAAGACCATGTCTTCTAAAATTGGTGTCAATCCGTTAAAGCTTAGAAACATCAATAGAGCAACTTCAACCCAGAACCCATGAGAGTAAGAATATTCATAGAATAAGTGAGAAATAGATTCAATTTCTGTTTTGTAGAAATAACATCCTGAATATCTTCTTTAAATCTATACAAGAATTTAGTGTAAGGGTAGTATCTACATAATACCTTCGTGTGAACTTTTTTTATTTCGTTTGGAAAGAGGAAGTTATTAAGGTCTGACCAAACTTTCTCTGCTAAGATTTCTGGAGAACTTAGTTTCCATAATAGAGTCGATTTGGGAAAATAACGCTGATCTGAGGTTAGTATTTCTCTGATATGGTGATTATTACATGTAGGATCTGATAGATCTTTCCCACCGATTAAGAGCTTGGGAATTTCTCCACTCAAAGGGCCATCTATTAATGCACTTTTGATGAGAAACAGGAACTTTGGTGATATACTTTTTATAACATCGTTATGTGCTTTTCAAGAAATATTCATATCCTTGATACTACTACCATTACTACTACTACTACTACTACTTTTGGGTGCTCCGGTTAGGAGTCATCACAGCCGATCATCCGTTTCCATCTCTTCCTGTACTCTGCATCTTCCTTTGTCACACCAGCCACCTGCATGTCTTCCCTCACCACATCCATAAACCTCCTCTTTGGCCTTCCTCTTCTCCTCTTCCCTGGCAGCTCCATATTCAGCATCCTTCTCCCAATATACCCAGCATCTCTCCTCCACACATGTCCAAACCATCTCAATCTTGTCTCTCTTGCTTTGTCTCCAAACCGTGCAACCTGAGCTGTCCCTCTAATGTACTCATTCCTAATCCTGTCCTTCTTCATCACTCCCAGTGAAAATCTTATCATCTTCAACTCTGCCACCTCCTGCTCCACCTCCTGTCTTTTCATCAGTGCCACTGTCTCCAAACCATATAACATAGCTTGTCTCACAACCGTCTTGTAATCCTTCCCTTTAACTCTTGCTGATACACTTCTGTCACAAATCACTACAGTCACTCTTCCCCACCCACTCCACCCTGCCTGCACTCTCCTCTTCCCCTCTCTTCTGCACTCTCCATTACTTTGGACAGTTGACCCCAAGTATTTAAACTCAACCACCTTCTTCACCTCTACTGCTTGCATCCTCACCATTCCACTGTCCTCCCTCTCATTCACTCGCTCGCTGATCATCACCTCTCCTCTTAACCTAGCTTCTATTACTCTTTCCCATATCTTCATGCTGTGGCTGATCAACTTTATACCTCTGTAGTTGCTACAGTTCTGCACATCCTCCTTCTTCTTGAAAATCGGTACCCGTATGCTTCTTCTCCACTCCTCAGGCATCCTCTCACTTTCCAAGATTGTGTTAAACAATCTAGTTAAAAACCCCACTGCCATCTCTCCTAAACATCTCCATGCCTCCACAGGTATGTCATCTGGACCAATGGCTTCTCCACTCTTCATCCTCTTCAAAGTTCCACGTTCGAGCCACTCACTCACGCCACAGTGTTCACCAAGCTAGACCTGCGCAGCGCGTACCACCTGCTGCACATCTGGGAAGGAGATGAATGGAAGACAGCCTTCAACACCCACCTAGGGCATTTCGAGTACCTCGTTATGCCCTTCGGCCTCA
Source organism: Lampris incognitus (assembly GCF_029633865.1). Lineage (NCBI taxonomy): Eukaryota > Metazoa > Chordata > Actinopteri > Lampriformes > Lampridae > Lampris > Lampris incognitus. The sequence goes on along the minus strand of NW_026611078.1, from coordinate 555,101 downwards.
CCAACGCCCCGGCCGTCTTCCAGGCGTTGGTCAACGACGTGCTGCAGGACATGCTGAACACGTTCGCGGTGGTGTACCTGGATGACATTCTCGTGTTCTCCAGGACTGAGGAGGAACACCACCAGCATGTCCGCCTGGTCCTCCAACGACTGCTGGAGAACAGGCTCTTCGTGAAGGCCGAGAAGTGTGTGTTCCACTCCGCCTCCGTGGAGTTCCTTGGCCACATCGTGGAGAAGGGGCTCGTCCGCACCGACCCCAGGAAGACCCGAGCGGTGGAGGAGTGGGCACGGCCCACCAACAGGACGCAACTCCAGCGCTTCCTGGGGTTTGCAAACTTCTACTGGCGCTTCATCACGGGGTTCAGCCGTGTGGCCGACCCCCTCACCGCACTCACCTCCACCCTCCGCCCCTTCTCCTGGACCTTGGAGGCAGAGGCCGCCTTCTCGGCCCTGAAGAGGCTGTTCACAACGGCTCCGGTGCTCGCCCACCCGGACCCGTCCAGGCAGTTCATTGTGGAGGTGGACGCATCGGACACGGGCATCGGAGCTGTCCTCTCCCAGCGGTCGGAGGAGGACCAGAAGATCCACCCGTGCGCCTTCTTCTCCCGGCGTTTCAGTCCTGCAGAGAAGAACTATGACATCGGCAACAGGGAGTTGCTGGCTGTCCACGCCGCCCTAGAGGAGTGGAGACACTGGCTGGAGGGAGCAGGGCAGGCGTTCATCCTATGGTCCGATCACAAGAACCTGACCTACGTGCGGACGGCTAAGAGGCTCAACCCCAGGCAGGCGCGCTGGGCTCTCTTCTTCAGCCGGTTCGACTTCACCCTCACCTACCGCCCGGGCACCAAGAACGTCAGGGCAGACGCCCTCTCCCGTCTGTTTCCCGAGGAGTCCCCTGACGCCCCAGACACCATCCTTCCCCCGGCCCGGGTGGTGGGTGTCATCACCTGGGCCATCGAATCGGTGGTGAAAAGGGCCCAGGCAATGGACCCCAGCCGTTTTGCCTGCCACCCCGGTGTCCACCGAATGGCGGCCTTCATCCGCGGGGGTTTCTGGTGGCCCACCATGGAGGCAGACACCAGAGAGTTCGTGGCTGCCTGCACCACCTGTGCCCGCAGCAAGGCTCTCCATCGCCCTCCAGCAGGTCTCCTGCGCCCCCTTCCTGTCCCACATTGCCTTGGACTTTGTAACTGGCCTCCCCCGTGTCCCAAGGCAATGACACCATTCTGACCATTGTCGACCGGTTTTCCAAGGCCGTCCACTTTGTTGCCCTCACCAAACTCCCCTCTGCAGCCGAGACGGCGGACCTTCTCGTCTCCCACATAGTCCGACCCCATGGGATTCCCCTGGGCATTGTCTCTAACCTTGGTCCCCAGTTCACTTCTAAGGTGTGGCAGGCCTTCTGTAAGGGGATTGGGGCCACGGTCAGCCTCTCCTCTGGGTATCACCCCCAGACCAATGGGCAGGCAGAGCGGGCCAATCAAGCCCTGGAGGCGGCTGTGCGTTGCGTTACCACCAGCAACCCCGCCTCCTGGAGCAAGTACCTGCCCTGGGTGGAGTACTTGCTCAACTCCATGGAGAGTTCGGCTACCGGTTTGTCCCCCTTCGAGTGTTCCCTTGGCTATCAACCCCCTCTGTTCCCCCATCAGGAGTTGGAGGTGGCGGTCCCGTCCACGGGGGCCCATCTCCGCCGATGTCGGCGTGTTTGGAAGACCGCCCGGGCCGCTATGTTGCGAGCTACAGAGTGGGCCCAGCGCAGCGCCAACCGGCGGAGAGTGCCGGCCCCAGCCTATCGACCTGGCCAGAGGGTATGGCTCCTGGCCCGGGACCTGCCCCTCCCTACCCTCAACCGGAAGCTGGCTCCCCGCTACGTCGGTCCCGACACCATCGACCGCATCGTCAACCCATTGGCGGTGTGTCTCCATCTCCCTACCTCACTCAAGATCCATCCCGTCTTCCATGTCTCACGCCTCAAACCGGTAGCCTCCTGCCCCCTGTCTCCCCCTGTCCAAGCTCCTCCACCCCCCAGGGTCCTCGACGGTGGTCACATGGTCTGGGATGTCGACCGGCTGCTCGCCGTACGCCGCCGGGGGCGTGGGTACCAATACCTGGTGGACTGGGTCTGCTATGGGCCCGAGGACTGCAGCTGGGTTCCCCGGTCCTACCTGGCCGACCCCGCACTGCTGGAGGAGTTCTATCGGGCCCACCCCAACGCCATCGGACGGTCGCCCGGTGTCTCCCGTAGGAGGGGGGGGTCCTGTTGTGGTTACACCGCCCTGAGCTACCTCCCCGGCACATTCAAGCCACTCCCCCGGCTCGGACATGCCGGAAACATCCGAGCGCTCGGCTCGCGCTCTGAGGAGACGAGCGCTGCACTGCACCAGGTGTTTGCCATCATCCATCAGGCACAACTTTGGCCACCAGGCAGCCCTCTACAAGAAGTCTCCCAGAACACCACTCCGTGCTTCGACGTACTGAACCCTGTGACTCTCCCTCCGCGACTTCCACGCCTCCCCGCGTCTCCCTCTTCCCCAGTGACCTTCACGTTTTTCCTCGGACCTCTCCAGCGATCTCCCCCCGTGTCCCTCTACCTGGACCCCTCCTTTCGGACTCGACTTCCCGGATCTCGGACCCGGACTTCCTCGGACAACCCCTCTCGGATCACGGACTGGACTTTCTTGCTAGGTGCACGCACATTATTTCAACACCCCCTTGTCATTTACATACTGCACCACACATAGGCTAAGAACACTCACACATAGTTATGCACGCAAACCACGGGACACCACACACAGTTTAGTCACACATCCCATTAACGGAACGCTTTTTGCACCATACATTCCCCTCCCCCAATAAAACCGCCCTTTTTGGATTGCGAAGTCATCCTGTGTCTGTCTGCCTTGGGTTTCGCCACACTGGTTGGGTTCTGGTGCGCGAGCATAACAGTGTGTTCCCTATTGCAAAGTCCATACTGTCTGTGAAGGCTTGGTAGGAGGTATGTAAAGGCAACCTGAGGCAGTTGATGCAAGTATTGGCCAGTGGTAACCTTGACTCGAGCAATTCATGAAGAAAAGTGATGGATGGCTCGGGGGAGAAACTGATCGGAGGGATCTCACTGGCTCCAGTTGCGAAGGCCAGGATTTTCTGAAGCTTAGATGATCCTTGTGCCTCTACCGAAATAAACACACCAGAGAATGTTAATTGAAACAATAACATAAATAAAACATAATAACGTTGATTATCAGCATCAATTCAATTCAATTCAATTTATTGTCATTAAAAACAATGGGCAGGCACATGTTAAAAATGAAATGAGGGCTGTGGCTTAACCAAACAGTGCAAGACAGACACAGACAAACAAAGCAAACACAATATAAGATATACAAACATGAAGACCAAAAGCTAAAAATAAGTTAAAAAAGAGCTGGAGTACAAAATATTTAAAAATATCTACAGACATTCAGTGGGTAGCCAGGTTCAGGTGGGCAACAGCATGTGGAAAGAAGCTGTTTTTGAGCCTGGTAGTGTGGGCTCTGAGGCTCCTGTAGCGCCTCCCAGGGCGCAGGGGGGAGAACAGTCCCCCCTGAGGACAGTCCCCCCATGAGGAGCAACACACAGAAGCCTACCCAGCAAGCATTGTAAATAGGGGCAATTCTTACAGCATGGTATTGCTTACCTTCTACCTCCTGCAAATAGTCCCTCCAGAAGGGAATGACGGTCTCTTCAGCTGCTCTCTTGTTTGTTCCTCGTTCAGAAGATCGAATATGGAAGAGATCCTCCAATATGTCAGCAGTGAGTGTATGTGGCTCATGGCAGAGCAAAGGACGGAAGCTCTCTGGGTGCTGTTGGATCACATCTAACACGACAAGTGTCCTCATTCCTACCCTGAATCTGCATTCAAGAAAAGACAGTGAGCATGACTACTGCACACTTGGCACAATCCTTAGCACACACAATAATCTGCCCACTGAGTTAAGTTGATTCAGTAAAATTAAATTCCATAAAATGCCCTAATTCAACATGCTGCTATTACAAATAAAGCGGACTGAACTTGAAATCAAGACAAACCTTTCAAATGGTCCACGGACCCTGTAGATCACTTGAAACATGAGGATGTCCTGAACAAGCAAATCTCTGTCCTCTATACTCGTCAGTGGCCTGAGACAGCCTGCATTTGCCAAGTAGTCCAGTAGTGGCGCTGTAGCCCGTTTCAGGTCATCCAGGGCAGTGCACTCTGAGATATGACATCAGAAATACACAAAGGTCGCAAAGAATGGTTAATGTGACATATATGAGAGATATATGAAGCAACTTTTAACAGTGCTCTTCTCATAACCCTCAATGCCGAGAGTGTCCACATACCATTTTTGTTACAACCAGAAATCTTAATGCAATCATTACTCATTGCAGTTGATATACTACAGCTAACAAGTCAAACAAATCCATCTAACCATTTTTGGGTGGTTCCATTAACATGCGGATTAAAATGACATTATCCGTAGAACAACAATCTGCACAATTACCTTTTTGACCTTGTCATGTAGGTCAGTATCAGAAATGTCTTACAGGACAGGCTTGGCTGACTCTGGGCCACCAACGAGGCAGGAAAAAAGAGTTGGAGAGAGGAATCCAGGACTAGGACCGCCATGCGCAAGGCTCACAGCAATTGCTCTGCCGGCAATGAAATACCTGTCCTCTCTCAGAGCTGGGGAAACATAGGTAGCATTACCTCATCAAATGGATAGTTCACTCTAAAATCCTATTATTAATGTCATCAAGCACATATGCTCATAACAGTCAATTCCCCAAATGTGTATGGTTAATAAATGAAATAAATACCTGCACTATCAAGAGCCAAATTCAGTTTCCCCTCCTTTCCTTCAAACATAGATGAAACTGCCATGGCTTCAAAGAGTAGTCTCAAGAACTCTCTTCTGGGACCGCCCAAATCCACAGCCTCTTCTTCTCTGCCCATGTCGTCAGAAAACTTGATTGACATCCTGTAGTTTGGATTGTAGGATGATCTCTTGAAGCCATGTACAGCTCCATCCATCACGGAAGCCCGATGTATGTTGAACTTGCATTTTTCGTCGGTGTCAATTCTACTCGCAAGATTGAGCAGTAAGTCACGTGCCGGCATCTTATCAGGGGCTCCTGCCTCCCTGGTGAATAGAAGACAAAACTTTTTTTTAAAACCTGTAATATGTTGTATGTTCCAACGGTAAGAAATACAACTGAGATGGATCTGCTGGATGACATATGGGGAGACATGAGGTTGAAAACATCAAATCTAGACAAAATATCCAACGCACCATTGCAACACAATCAGATTGTGTATCAGAGCATACAATGACAAACCAGTGCTCAGGGTCCACCGTCCTCACTACATTTGGTCTTTTCCTGCACCAGCATACCTGATTCGACCAATCAACTGGTTGCTCATGAGCTGAATGTAATGTGCTGGTGGCAGGATAGATATATATGGTTGGGATAGTGGGACTTGAGGACTGGGTCCTAGATCCTCCTAGGTATCTGAAGATGACAAGACTATAAAATTAATCCCACAACGTGACTGCTATTTGCACATTTAAGCAATAAAACACGAGAGGGAGTGCTTTATCAGTGGTTATTGGCACGGCTGTGCTGGCTTCCGTACTCAAGCTAGTGGGGATGCTGCATTCTAAACACTGGGCACATTATTAGCTACGTCTCCTTGTGTTGAACACGAGAGGGCAGAACGCAGCATGTCCACTGACCAGTTATCAAAATGAAATGCCAACACACTTGGCAATTGCCTTCCGTTTACACTGAAATTACTCTCACACATACTACTGAAAATGCTCTTATATACAACTATTGCATTTCAGTAGTATGTGAGAGGATTTTCAGTAGTATGTGAGAGTATTTCACATGTGTATGTGAGAAGATTTCACATGTGTATGTGAGAACATTTTCAGTAGTGTATGTGAGAGGTAAAGTATGGAATATGGCCTATACTGCCTCTCATAAAGATCAGCCTCGCTCCTCAACTAAAGTCTCCTGTGTTGACCAACATGGCTGGTCCTCTTCTCAAACCCTGAAATCTTTTTTTGTTTGTTTAATTTGCAGGGAAATGTGTAATCATGGCAACAGTTCTTGATCATGTGACTACTAATTTGTTAAAGTAGTGCTTCATCAGCGCGCTAAAGAAAATAAAATTGTCTTGTACTTTATAGTACTTATATTAGTAATGAATGGACCGGAGACCAAGGCATAACGTTGACCTTTTACTAGGCATATCTTCAAGTCTTCACACTCGCGCATGCGCGCTCATTACATATCAAAACCTGCTCACTACATCTCCCCCTTTTAAACTGATACTTTCAGGATCTTTACAGAAAAATTAAATCACATGTTAATAAAGCCTAATGCTGATTTTACCAACGAGGCAGGGGAACAGCTGGCACCTTAAACATCTCTGTAAACGTGAGCAAATGTAAACTGGTTAAATGAACTTCACATTTCACATCTCATATCTAGACACACATTTCACAACACATTTCTTTTTTTTTGACCTATGAACATATCAAGACAAGTACATAACCTAACTGAGAGGTAGGGTAGACTACCTGATCCTCTCTGTTGTGGTATGGAGGTTATTCTGCTCCATGTATACTCACAACACTAAACTACAAATTCAGTCTTTTAACAGGCTTGACTGCCCTGCCAACTCTGGTGTGTAGTCCAGAGTCCGGCTGGCTTCCAGACGGTGAAGGCACTACTCGCAAATGAGAACGGTTTCTTCGGAGACTGCCTGTTGAGGTTTGGGTCACGTATGAACGTGGTGTCCCTGCTGATCCAGAGACGACTCCTGTGTGTGGAACATTCCGTCTCCAAACTCTCTGACCTGGCTGGAGTGGTGGTGTCTCCCGTGCTCTATGTCGTCTGTTGTATCCTTCAGCCTGTTGTCTTTTAAGCTCCTGGTCTTTCAACTCAAAAGCTCTCAAGTCTGGCCATGCTGGTTTGAGAGTGCGTGGACACACCGGAAGGGGTGTTTGGATGTTGCGTCCCATCAGGAGCTCTGCCGGTGATACTCCATGGGCAAGAGGAGTTGATCTGTACACCATACGCGCTTTGTGAGGGTCCTCACTCTTCTGCAACAAGGATTTCCCAGTCTTTACTGCACGTTCAGCTTCCCCATTGCTTTGAGGGTAACGGGGGCTACTGGTACCATGTTGAAAGTTATAATCTTTAGCAAAATCTGCGAACTCTGCAGCAACAAACTGCGGTCCATTGTCTGTGACGAGTGTATCCGGCACCCCGTGGCGGCTAAAGATGACTTTTATTTTCACAATCACAGCTGTTGCTGAAGTGCTTGTTAAATTGGCAACCTCAGTGTATCTTGAATAGTAATCAATGACTACTAAATACTGACCCTTCTTCCACTCAAATAAGTCAGCTGGTAGCCATTCCCATAGGTGTGATGGCAAGGGTGTGGTCATCAGAGGTTCCATGGCATTTTGACTCTCTTAAGCACAAATTTCACACTGACGTACCTTCTATCTGATCTGTTTTGTCAGCCCAGGCCGCCACACTGATTCATGGGCCCTGGCCATGCATTTCACCATTCCCTGGTGACCCTGGTGAATTTTGTCCAAGATGTCCTGTTGCATGCTTGCTGGAATCAGTATTCTCTTTCCTTTCATCAACAGGCCATCCACCATCAACAGGTCGTTTCTGTATTGCCAGAAAGGCTTTAACTGTGGCACAGAACTGCTTCTTTCCCATCCTTTGTGGATCAGGGAGGACAGCTGCTTACACACTGGATCTTCTTCTTGTGCTCTTCTTATTTGTAGCAACTTCTCAGGTGAGGCCGGGAGTTGCTGAATGACCTCATTGATTTGAGCTGTGATGTCATTCTGAAGCGGGAGGTCTTCCTCTGTTGTAGTACGCTGGAGTGGAGCTCTTGATAGAGCGTCAGCTGCAATAAGATTTTTCCCTGGTACATGTACGATTGAGTAGGAAAAACGCAGAAGTCTTGATCTGAAGCGCATTATACGAGGCGGGACGTCATCCAGTGGCCTTGAGCTGAGAAGACTGGTCGGTTCGCATCACAAAGTGTAGGCCCAGGAGGTAGGTCTGAAATCTTTCACAAGTCCAGGTGACAGCAAGGGCCTCCTTTTCAATTTGGCATATCTTCACTCTGTTTCCGTCATGCTGCGAGATATGAAAGCCACTGGCCTCCAGTCTCCAGGTTCTTGAAGCTGAGATAAGACCCCTCCTAATCCGTAAGACGATGCATCTGCTGACACTCTGGTCGGTTTCTCTGGACTGTACTGGGCAAGGACAGTAGATGAGCTGAGCTCGTTTTTCAACTTTGCAAAGGCACACTGCTGCGCTGCTCCCCACATCCACATGTTTTCTGCTTTCAGTAGTTCTCTGATTGGCCCAGTGAGCTCTGCGATGTTGGGAGAGAATTTCCCCACATAGTTGACCATCCCCATGAAGCGTTTTACGTCAGCCACATCTTTGGGTGGTGGCGTCTCTCTAATTGCCCTAATCTTCTCAGGATCTGCTTGTATGCCCTCTGAACTGACAACGTGTCCGAGAAATTTGACCTGCTTCACTGCGAACTGACATTTGTCATTCAGAGTTAGGCCCCGCTGCTGCAGTCTTTGCAACACTTGATGCACCCTGTCCTCATGCTCTTTGGGCGTGGCACCAAACACCAGGATGTCATCCGCATGACACAAAGTTCCTTCTAGGCCGTCAAGCATCTGCGTTAAATGCTTCTGAAAGTGTTCTGGCGTGGATGATATTCCAAAGGGAAGCCGATTAAAACAATAACGGCCAAATGGTGATGAAGGTGGTGAGTGGGGTTGAATCTTTGTGCAAAGGCACCTGCCAAAAACCGGCAGTGGCATCAAGTTTGGAAAGAATCCTAGCTCCAGCTAGCTTAGCTAGCGTCTCATCAACAGCTGGAAGAATACTATGTCGCTCCCTGCCCACATTTTCGTTCAGGCGGGTTAGGTCGACACATATTCTAATTTTTCTATTAGCTTTTGGTACTACGACCATTCCTGAGCACCACTCTGTAGCTTCCTCTATGGGAGAAATAACGCCCATTTCCTCCATCCATTTTAACTCTTCTTGAACTTTTCCTCTTAAGGGCAATGGCACACGGCGTAGCACAGCGAGGGCAAAGGGAGTGGTATTTTCTTTTAATTTAATTTTGTATTCTCCCTCTAGCTTATCTAAGCCTGTGAAAACTCTGGGATATTGTTCTTTGTAGCTTACCTCAGCTGCTGTGATAGCTTGCACAGGGCTGAGCAGGCAGAGGTCTTGTATCGCTGGTAAGCCAAGCAAAGGAGTCACTAACCCTGACACAACATACACTTGCTGCTTCGCTACAATTCCATTGTGACTAATATTCGCAGTAAAATGTCCCTTCACTTCTATGGGAGAGTTACTTGGTCCACACAGTCTTTTGGTTGTCAGTAGCAGCTTTCCATGTTGCTTTTGTGAATACAAATGTGCCGGGATAGCTGTCACTGCAGCGCCCGTGTCCAACTTAAACGTCATCTGCTGACCATTCACTGCAACCGATTTCTGCCAGAATGTGTTGGATTTTGTACAATTCACTGTGCCCAGGAACAATGTCTCTACGCTTTCATCCAAGTCATGTTCCTTCATTTCTTCCACTCTCATTTTCGTTTTACAAACAGCGGCAAAATGCCCCCTTTTCTTACATTTCTTGCACTCAGCAGTGCGCGCGGGACATGCATTGAACGAATTTTCATGTGTCTTCCCACATCTGCCACATTTAGTATTTGCATTATTTTGCACTCTTTCCTTTGGTTTAAAACCACCTTTTCCGTGTGGAGAGTATTTCTGTTTGAACTTGAATCTAACTGCATCCATGTTTGCCTCTGTGCCATCTGTGCTACTCTGTCTCAATGCAGGCTGTTGCATTTTAATTTCCTCACTCTGGCGGATTTGTGTGACAGCTTTCACGAGAGTCAACTCAGAATCTAGCTGTAACTTCTCTGCAGGTCCATGGTCTCTGGTACCCACGGCAAGGCGGTCTCTGATCATCTCGTCTTGGAGAAGTCCATACTGAGAATGCTCAGCCAGTTGATGCACAGCAGTAATAACGCTTCAGCCGTCTCACCAGGCTCCTGGCTACGTTTGCTGAATTTAGCTCTTTCCTAGATCACATTATGCTTGCATATGAAATGTTTATGAACGCTTGCTTTACTTGGTCCTACTTTTTCTTGCCCTCCTCCGTCAGTTCTGACGTGTTCAGAACGTCCTCCGCCATGTCTCCAATAGTGTAAACTAGCGAGTTAGCTTGATACTCTTGACTCTTTGCATTTAGTCCTGCTGCCGCTATGCGGAATCTTTCTAAACCTCGCATCCAATTAGGCCACTACCGAAGTCTCCCAAGTCAAATGCTTCAGGCGGACTTACTGAAAATAGAGAATCCATTCTGTTTTACCTTCCCAATGCTCCTCTCCAACGTTGCATCAACGCAGCTCCACGTTAGCGTTAGCTCTGATAGCTCACTCGGCCAATTCAGAAGCTCTTTTCTCACGTAGTCAAACTGCACGGATCATTCCGCTCACTTGTGTCGGGTGATGGTATTTATCTCAGAGGCGAGGACGACGACTTCTGACACCATGTCTTGTACTTTGTAGTACTCTGGATCTTTGGTTTTAACACAGCTGTGTTAAAACCAAAGATCCAGAGTACTGCGTGGTAGTAGTAGTACACAGGCAGGGATGAGTATGGACACTGATGTCAATTTGGCCAACATACACAGTAAAAAACGGAATGTTAATTTAACTCTGAGAGTGTACAAATGGATTAACACGCAGGAAATTAAATGAACACTCAGGATTTTACTGTGTACACATAGATTTGAGAGTGTTTTAAACACAAAAATCGTAATGCTTTTTCAAACTGGACATTCAAAAAAACATCCAAGTGTTTCAAAGTCATGCCCAGAAAAGTAAGAGGTGCACCATCTCTTTCTAGGGTGTCATAAGTGCGGTGGGATGGATCTGTTATGTCTGCACACATCGACAGTGCTACATTTGATTTGGCGCTGTTCTATTGTGCTGGGATCGATTGGTGATGCCTGCGGGCTCTGGGTTGTTTGATCGGGTCTGCCTGTGACGCTGTGTGAGTCTAAATAAGCAATGCAATGCAGAGGTTGTGTCGAGCGACAGCACTGTGTCCTGACCTGATTTCTAAACACAATACTGGCGACGAGGATGGCTGCTATCTCTCTCCCACCACCTGCCCCCTTCCTGGCATTACCTGGCGAGCCTCCGGTACCATGGACTCGCTGGCTACACAGTTTTGAAAATTACCTCATAGCCTCAGGGCTCGACGACGTGAGCCAGGCTAGGGAGACGGCTCTGTTGCTACACTGCTTGGGAGCAGAGGGTCATCGTGTGCTCGGGACTCTGGGGAACTTCACAAACTTTGACGAAGCTGTGGGACTTATGAGCACCCATTTCGCTGCTCCACAGAGTGCCCTCCTTCAGCGATTTATATTCCGTCAGCGACACCAACTGCCTGGTGAGTCTGTGCGGCAGTACGTAGCTAATTTGCGAGGGCTAGCTAGCTCATGCAAGCTTGGCGCGCTTCAGGACGAGATGGTCCGCGACCAGCTAATCGAACACACCAACAACGCAAAGGTGCGTGAGACTCTCCTGCTGAAAACAGACGATCTGCTGCTGTCCAGAGCAATTACCATCGCACTACAGGTTGAGAGAGCAGCTGAGTGTGTTGCTATGCTAAATACACAGCAAGTGGCCACCTCCAGTCAAGCTGCCAACGAGTTCTCCCTCTACTCACGGCTGCCCCCCCGGACGCAACCCAGCCAGAGCGAGGCGGGCGCCGACTCGACTGAGGACGTCCTGCAACTGCAACGACAGTGTTCTCGGCCCCGCCCTCTACAGTCCTGTGGTAACTGTGGATCTCGGTCTCATGTTTCAAGGGCTCAGAACTGTCCTGCCCGTGGCCAGACATGCCGTAGCTGCGGTAAGCAAAATCACTTTGCCAACGTCTGTCGATCTTCCCCGGCTGGGTCAGAGGGCCACACCCCCCAGTCTTCAACCGCCATCATTCACAAGGTGAGCTCTGGGCCAGTGTCACTCAAATCATGCACAGTCAAATCATGCACAGTCAACATTAATGATGTGTGCATTCCCCTGTTGTTGGACACCGGTGCAGGTGTGTCTCTCCTGAATGTTGATAGCTACAGTCAATTTTTCAGTTCACTGCCACCGTCAGCACCCTCAGCTGTCCTCTGTGGGTATGGTGACTCCAAAATCGATCTGTTTGGCTCTCTCCAAGTGACTGTCCGCTATGGAACCAAGTTGGTGCCCAAGGCAGTTTTTCATGTGGCACGCCGTGGGGCCAACCTGATAGGCCTGGACCTGTTCTCCGCTCTGGGGTTCTCCCTCTTAGACACAAGGGGGGCAGCAATCCTGACTGTTGCCATGCCTTGGCAGCAGAAGTGGCCATCACTGTTTGTGGGGCTTGGCTGCCTCTCCGCCTTCGCCCATCAACCTCTCCTCAACCCTGCTGTGAAACCTGTCATCCAACCACTGCGCCGCATCCTGTTGGCTCTCCGTGATGGGGTCTCCGCCGAGCTGCAACAACTCCTGGAAGTTGGCATCATTGGACCGGTGGACGCATCACCCTGGGTCTCAAACCTCGTGGTGGCTAAGAAGAAGTCGGGGGGCCTGCGTGTCTGCGTCGATCTACGTGCAGTAAATAAGGCATTGGTCCCTGATAAGTATCCACTGCCCACCTCAGGAGAACTCACTGCTCAGTTCTATGGCTCTGAGGTGTTCTCCAAGCTCGACCTTAGACAGGGGTACTTACAGGTGCCCCTCCACCCCAGCAGCTGAAACCTCACAGCCTTTGCGACACATGCAGGAGTGTTTCGCTACACCAGGATTCTTTCGGTCTCAGCTCCGCCCCTAGCTGCTTCCAGAAAATCATGGTCTCCGTGCTGGCTGGCATAGCCGAAACCTCATAGCCTTTGTGACACATGCAGGAGTGTTTCGCTACACCAGGATGCCTTTCAGTCTCAGTTCCGTCCCTAGCTGCTTCCAGAAAATCATGGTCTCCGTGCTGGCTGGCATACTGGGTGTGACCATTTATCTGGACGATATAGTGGTACACGGGCCCACCAGTGAAATCCACGACAAGCGCCTCAACATGGTCTTCGCAGCCCTGTCCAAGCACAAGCTAACTCTCAATGCTGAGAAATGTGTCCTATGTGTTCAGCCATCGAGTTCGTGGGGTTCTGGCTGTCAGCGAGCGGTGTAACTCCACTACAATCCAACGTGGATGCCATTCAGGCCATCCCTGAGCCCAGCTCGACCGCCCAGGTCGCCTCCTTCCTGGGTATGACAGGCTACTACCTGAGGTTTCTTCCCCACTACTCTGTGACCACAGCCCCCCTGCGCCAGCTGCTGCATAAGGACGAGCCATGGGTGTGGTCAAAGGCATGCAGTGACGCTGTGCGTGATCTCAAGACTCAACTGACTTCACCACCAGCATTGGCTCACTTCGACATCTCCAGCTCCACCTTTGTGACCTGTGACGCGTCAGCCACAGCGATAGGGGCTGTGCTGTCTCAAACCCAGAACGGTGTGGAGAAGCCCATCGCCTTCGCCTCCCGTGCCCTCAACCTGACCGAGCAGCGGTACTCCGTGGGTGAGCGTGAGGCGTTAGCCTGCATCTGGGATGGTGAAAGGTGGCACCTATACCTCTATGGCCGCTCCTTCACCCTCAGGGCAGATCACCAGGCCCTGACAGCGCTGCTGTCCACATCTGGCACAGGCCACAAACCCCTGAGGCTGCACCGCTGGTCTGACCGCCTCCGCCAGTACAACTTCAGCCTGCAGCTCACTCCAGGCAGAGACAATGTTGTCACCGACCTGTTCTCTCGCTCTGTCTCCACCTCAGCTACACAGACGGACACTGACTGTGTGGAAAAGGACATTGTCCAAATGCTACACACACCCCTTCAGGCCACTGTCTCTCTGCAGGAGCTGAGGGCAGCCTCCGAACAGGACCCTGTCCTCTCCCAGCTCCGCACCTACATCCAGAACGGCTAGCCTCACAAGGTCCCAGAGGAGCTGGCTGCGTTCTCCCGAGTCAGACAGGAGCTCTCCTGCTGGAATGACACCTGCGTGGCACGAGGGTTTTGCACAGTGGTCCCAGGTGCTCTCCGTGCGCGTGTTTTGAATATGGCGCATGAAGACCACCTGGGCATTGTGAAACTGAAACAGCGCTGCCGAGACATGGTGTGGTGGCCGGCGATAGACAGAGATATTGAGGCTCTGGTGAAGGACTGTTTTGCCTGCCTTGTGCGTGGCAAGACTGGCCACCAGGCTCCCCCACCCCTGCAACCTCTTGCCTGGCCCTCTCAGCCCTGGGAACACCTGCAGTTGGACATCTGTGGTGAGATCCATGGAGTTCCCCACCACCAACGCTTCCTGGTGGTCGCCTACGATCTATACTCAAAATGGCCTGAACTCACCACTTCCGGCACTGTGACCTCACAGGTCATCATCGACTTCCTGAACTCTCTCTTCTCTCGCTGGGGCCTCCCAAAGACCATCACCACTGACAACGGTCCTCAGCTGGTCTCTGCTGAGTTCCCTGCTGATCTCGAAAACAAGGGCATCCGTCATATACGCACTGCGTATTACCACCCCCAGGCCAATGGCGGCATTGAACGTTTTCACCAGTCACTGAAGAACAGCCTCAGAGCACACATGGCCCAAGGGTGCTCTTTCACGCAGGCCATCCATCACACTCTGCTGCACTATCGGGCCACACAGCACCCAACCACAGGCGTCTCCCCAGCCTCTCTCATGTTGGGCCGGGAACTTTGCATGCCCCTTGACAGGCTCCGCCCCTCCACACCCCAGGCATCCCCTCTGGGGTCAGAGCCTCAGTCACTCGTCAGCAGACACAGATGAAGCAACGGTTTGACTAGTCAAAACGAACCAGGGTGCCAGAC
This sequence comes from Lampris incognitus, assembly GCF_029633865.1. NCBI lineage: Eukaryota > Metazoa > Chordata > Actinopteri > Lampriformes > Lampridae > Lampris > Lampris incognitus. The sequence goes on along the minus strand of NW_026611078.1, from coordinate 540,068 downwards.
ATCAATGCGTCAGACTGGGACAGGGTCCGCAGGCCCCACAGGGACAATAAAATTGCTTCATACTGGCCCTCTCCTCTCCAAGTCACCCGTCAGCTGGGCCCAGCCACCTACATCCTCAGCGATGGCACTCGGTGGCACTCCAGTCGTCTGCGGAAGGTGTCAGCTCCGCCACACACAGCTGGTGACACAACCTTAGCCATTCCCTCAGCATGGCAAGACGCCCCGGGGCTTCATGCAGCTCCTACACGGGCCCCAGACATTCCTGGACCTCAGCTTCCCCTGCCTTCCCCCTCCCTACCTCGGCCTGCCCAGCCTCAGGCCGCCTCGCGAGCTGTTCGCACACGTTTATGCCCTGGCCACCTAGAGGACTTTTTCTCAACCTTTCATGTTTGAAATCCTGCCAGGGGTGGGGATGTTATGTCTGCACACTGGATCACCAGTGCTGCAATTAGTTAATGATAGCATCATTCTATTGCGCCTTGATTGATGTGTGATGCCCAGTAGTTCTGTTCTTGTTAAATCCTGCCGGGGGGGCGGGGGGGGGGTGTTATGTCTGCACACATCGACAGTGCTGCATTTGATTTGGCGCTATTCTATTGTGCTGGGATCGATTGGTGATGCCTGCGGGCTCTGGGTTGTTTGATCGGGTCTGCCTGTGACGCTGTGTCAGTCTAAATAAACAATGCAACGCAGAGGTTGTGTCGAGCGACAGCGCTGTGTCCTGACGTGATTTCTAAACACAATAGGATCATTTCTCAAAAGTGTGCCTGACAAATCGCAGGCCTACAAAGAAATTGTCAACAGTGTAGAAGGAAACATGACTTTACATTTGTGATTAATGGAAATGACTGAGAGACTTCCCTTTTGTGTTGGGGGAGTAAATCTGAAAATGGTTGTTGACTCTGGTGCAACCAGTAATGTTATTGATCAAACACATGGGAATGGTTAAAGTTAGAACGCATTGTTATCAATGTATCCCATAACAAGGGCAAATATTTTATTTGAAATTTGTTCTGCAATGGCTTTCAACTCACTGCTGGAGGTGTGAGTCTCAGATTTTTTTTGTTCTCCACCCTCGTCCTCTGGCTCCAGAACATTCCCCACCAGCCATTCAGTTACCTCACTGATATCCTCCTCCTTGTCTACAGAGTCCAAAGCATTAATGCTAAGGACTGAGACTCTCCTAGTAGGAGGAAAGCTGTCAAGGGTGCTGGTTGTGGTTGAGTCACATGCAGCCTCTGGTTGGACAAAACATGACTGAAGGAATGATGGGGCTGCGTAAGGCCTGCATGGGCTCTGACTCAGCTTCCATGTCCCCTGGAATCTGTTTTGTAGAACCCACCATTGCACAGACCACATAGAGATCCCTTTAGTGCATCTGAAAACGAAAGAAAAACTCAATGTTTAACCAATGTATTTTTCTACAAACTGTGCAAACATTGCCCTATGTGTCGCATTTGTGGTGTAGTGACTTGGGCCACCACTTTGTGAGAACAAGGTCTGAGGTTCTGACAAGCAAGGTGTTGCACGCCTGGATCTATGGCTGCCATGGCTTGAGGAACAAAATGATGAGCTGGCTGCCACTGTCTTCTCAAAAGTGGTAGCAACCATGGTATCCGTCAGCTCCATGCATGGGTGGTCTCTCTCGGAATCGATGACATCAAGGTCAGACATCATCGAAGCGTCCTCAACACTTTGGGGTTCCTCCTATGCTGAGGGGTCAGTGGTGGCTATGGCTGTAGACTGGAATATTGTGCAGCAGCCCATCATCTTTTCTAGGCATCCTCTCACGGTGGTGCCCATGGCGGTAACAGTGCCGTGGAGAGTGTGGGTTTTGTGAACACGTCCACCCACAAATACCTTAGGGCTCCAGCACTTGCTTCTGAGCGATCTCAGAGAGGATAGAGTTAATCTCAGTGGCCTCAATGGCCACCAGTCGGTTGAGCTCATTTGAGACCCCTGACTTGGTCTCTGTCACACTCATGATTTCTGACATTGACTGGAGGATGACATTATGATGGACACAATGATGGAAGATTTTCGATCTCTTCCCAGTACACCGTCTATGTCTCCTGCCATTAAACAGAGAAGAACTGAAAACGAGGAAGCCAATCCATTCTCTCCCAGCTCTCGTTTCTCTCCTTGCTGATAAACAACAGATCCAACACCTTGGAAAAGATGGTAAGTGACAACTCCAGTGTGATTGCAGAAGTGAAGGAAGCCGTTAAGGAAAACCCTAGGCAGATTGCAGGTATTAAAGAATCGTTTGACTCTGTGTGTGCTGAGATCAAACCATGAAGGATGGAGTGGAAGACACTGAGTCACAGATCATAAAACATGAAGCAATCTCTGACACGCCTGAGAAACGGATATCTCATTTGGAAAGCTACTCGCGCCACTGGAATCTATAACTCTATGGCTTAAATGAAAAGGAGAAACGGGACGTGCGAAAGAAGTCATCCATGTGTGCCAAGCTCTTCTTCCGGAGGCCAAAGATAAAATACCAGACGTCATTGACACGGTGCATCGCCTTGGTCCCAGGAAGCCGAACAACACCCAACCCAGAGGCATCATCCCGCAAGTCACCTCTCGGATCTACCGCAACACTGTTTGGCGTTCTGCCAAAAATTCGACCTTCCTGAAGAATAACAATTCTGGCAGAGGACTTGTCTGCAGAAGACAGGGAAAGGAGAAATAGACGTTGGGCCACCATAGAAAAGGCACAGAAAGAAAACAAGCTGGCTTCCTTTGTTGGAGGCCGTGCTTTTGTGAATGGATCAGAAATCTTCCACCTTAGAGTCACGGTTGGTGAGCCAAACTTAGCACAGGTACAGCCAAGGTACAGTTTACAGTGTCACTCACTTTTTCTATTTTTTTTTATTTTCTGCATTAATGTCAGAGATTATTTTTTAATGATACTTTAATTGCTCTACCAAGTTAATTAGCAGCGAGATTCCATAACTTATGCTAAAAGCTACTAAGCTGGATATTCAAATATGTTGATATGTACAAATGCTACATAAAAGATAACACATGGTACAGTTAAAACCAGCTTGGTTTATGTACCTCTTTTTTTTAAGAGAAATGAGTAAAATAGTGTTCTTAAGACTGTCCGGGGGATATTTGCCACATTGAGCACGCTGGTATTTATCCTCATGTTCACACTGTTATTTGATTCCGCACCTTACGTTCACATTGTTAAGGTTTGTGGAAGACCCCAAGCAGAGATAAGAGTTCGCCGAAACTGGCGTACTTTATTAGCAGTTCATGCAAAGGTCCAACTGGACAACATGCAAGGCAACGAAAAGAGTCCGGCGAGTCGCTTTGGAGGCGATTGAAGGGTCGCCGCTCGGGGAGTAGTCTTCGGAGGTGGCGTGAGGGCCGCTCGGGAAACAGACCTCAGGCGCGGTATGCGGGACGCTCGGGAAACAGACACCTTAGGTGGCGGAAGGGCCACTTGGGAACCAGACGTCGGAAGCAGCGGAAGATCTGCTGCTAGGGGACCAGACTTTGGAGGAGATGGAAGGGCCGCCGCTCGGGGAGTGGTCTTCGGAGGTGGCGTGAGGGCCGCTCGGGAAACAGATCTCAGGCGCGGTATGCGGGACGCTCGGGAAACAGACACCTGAGGTGGCGGAAGGGCCACTTGGGAACCAGACGTCGGAAGCAGCGGAAGATCTGCTGCTAGGGGACCAGACTTTGGAGGAGATGGAAGGGCCGCCGCTCGGGGAGTGGTCTTCGGAGGTGGCGTGAGGGCCGCTCGGGAAACAGATCTCAGGCGCGGTATGCGGGACGCTCGGGAAACAGACACCTGAGGCGGCGGAAGGGCCACTTGGGAACCAGACGTCGGAAGCAGCGGAAGATCTGCTGCTAGGGGACCAGACTTTGGAGGAGATGGAAGGGCCGCCGCTCGGGGAGTAGTCTTCGGAGGTGGCGTGAGGGCCGCTCGGGAAACAGACCTCAGGCGCGGTATGCGGGACGCTCGGGAAACAGAAACCTGTGGCGGTGTACGGACCACTTGGGAAACAGATTTTGGAGGCGTCGGAAGGTCCGCCGCTCGGGGACCAGATTTCGGAGGCAGCGGAAGATCTGCCACTAGGGGATCAGACTTTGGAGGCGATTGAAGGGCCGCTGCTCGGGGAGTAGTCTTCGGAGGTGGCAGAAGGGTCGCTCGGGAAACAGACCTCAGGACTGGCTCCGAAGTTGACAATGTAGGAAGCGCCATCCTTCGTCTCACTGTGGACATTGAACACTCCTCCCCCTAGAGTTTTAATATCCTCTGCCCCCAAGGAAGTGTCCATTCTCTGAAGAACATGTTTGACCATGTCCTTCGGCCGATTGTTTAGAAAGGCTGGCACTGACTTACTGTATTGCTTGTACCCCGATGAGCACCTCACACTGAGCTCAGTGTACCTGGAAAATAAAAGTCACTTAAGTAAACTCGTAGAAACAAGCATAATGGGGAATTCTTAAATTTAGTCTTTAGATGATTTGCATAATAACTGGGATCTTACTTTTTTTGCATGTATGGGACATAGCTGTTGATAACTATAGTCACCATCTCAGTTAAGGTGCTGTCCTTGTACCCGTCCAAGAAGCGGTGTTTGAATGTCTCATTTTGTCGTTCAACACCATTATTCGTAGTGATGGTGACATGTAGAGTCTCATCCCTAAACACTGGGACCCATCTCTAAAGATGTAATAAAAAGTAATTTGACAATGTGAACATATATATCACAGCTAATAAAACAGTATTATCAAATAACATACTCAAGGTCGTGCTAAACTGTGATAGTTACGATAGGATTATAAGTTAATTTCAGGTGTATTTTACACATATTTGCCTTCATTAGAAAATACCCCATTTCTTTCATTATTGGGGGTAATACGATGCTACGATGTGACCAGCTTACCTTGGCTTCTGAGAGCCACGTCATAGAGAACCAGTTTTGCAACATGCTGTTGGTTTTCCACATGGAGCTATTAGCCTCGAAGTCGACGGACTGCTGGAAGGCTTCTGGTGTGTCGGCTGCAGCAATCGCCCTCAGCATCTTCAGCAGGGCACCCTGGTCCTCAATGCCGTGTGCCTGTTTTCAGACCCACTCCACCCATGCCTTCTCCCGGTGGAAATCACACAGCACAGCCTGTGTGCCTTGTTAGGTTCAAAATATTGAGACATTAGGATCTTTGTTGATACATGCAATTAAAAGCATTTCAACAGCCAATTACACTTTACAGACTGTTTCAGCATGTACGTATGTGAAGAGTCATTTCTGTCTCCCGAATAACCTTTATTTATGAGGGGTTAACATAATCAAGGTGGTGCAATAGGAAGGTCATAGTTGCCTACCTTCAAAGGTTGATTCCACAGCTTGGATTTCCACCTCGCTATAGTCCACCAAGAAGTGAGCTGGAGACCAATTTGTGTTCCACTCCTTAAAAACGCTCAGAGCCTCCTTGACTGATTCAGTCCGCTCATGCTGTACGACAAAGACACCCGCTACCACATAGCACACATTTGTGCGTACACACAAAAAAACCCAATGGCAATGCATAGCGTGTGGTGCGGTATGTTGCATCAAGTAAACAGATGTCTTTGCCATACAGCTGCAGGATCTTCTGCTGCCACTCGGACTGATAACAGAATAGAAGGTCCTCTGATTCGCTATTAAGCCGAAGATGGATGCTGTCTTTTGGGCCCTTCAGCTTGTCGCTTTCTACCAGCTCCTGTTTATTACATGTACGTATATTAAAACAGTAGAGATATGCATGTGTTTCCATTGTATATTATCGAATGTTTGATTTAAATGAACATTTCACTCACTTGCAAATTGACTTGATCAATTTTGGACTGTCGCCCCTTGTCTCTGGCCTTTGACATCACATTTCGTATGTCTTTGTCTAAGGGATGAAATCTCCTCCTTGTGAGTGGTGGTGGGCTGGCTCCCCTAAACAAGTCAGTGTTGACATACTGTGCAATGTGTCGACGCATCTCACTGCTCCTCTTGACCCCTTGCTTGGTGAGTTCTGAGATGCGCTGCTCCACCCTGCTGTCAATAGGCTCACGGATAGAGGGAGCCTTCAGGAAAGTACAGAGTACAAAGTGATTAGCGCCTTAATGATAGGGACTTCAGGAAACAACATTCCCTTTAGCTAATTAATTTACATGTCGACACTAAATGTATCAATATAACATAAGGGTTATTTTAGTAGTGTAAAAATAAGTATAATAAGATTCAGCCTTAAGGCTAATTTATTCATCCTATCACAGCTGCGCAAAACTTATGAAGGCATCTGCAACCTTACAAAAATCAGCAGGTACACGACGCCCGTCGCCGACCCTCTAAAAGTGTCGGCTTGACGTCAAAACTGTCGAATTTGCATCATTTTTATCCAGCTGCGCGTCGCACTACACTTTGAAACATAAATTAGGCTTTAGTCCCATCTCTCCTAAGCACAGGTTTAATTTATCACCAGTCACTGCAGAATCATTCCTGGGGTGTAGACTATCTAGTCTACATAAACATTACCTAACATTCTTACTGTGTTCTACCGTGTTTATTACCATACCTCTCCCTCGACTGGGTGTCCCACATGTGCACCGGCTGTGGGTGTCTTCACAAAGAATACATTTTCTCAGACAATGGGGTCCCTTTTCAGAGCTTCTCTAAGCTTCACTGCAGCCGCCTTTCTCGCTCTCAGACTCTCCCTGTTCTCATTCAACTAACAGCAAAGTAGATTTGTACAACAACACAGGTAAACAGAGTTGTTCGTGTTCTTTGAAGCATTAATCAATTTCTTCATGTTCTCATTGTTTATAAACAGTCTATCTATAAGTTACATTTTGTACTGAAAAAAACCCCAAAAACCGGTTAAATAAAAAGGTTAGTTAATCTAACCTTGAATGCTGGAAAACGGCAAATACGGGTGAGGTGCACCCCAGCTGGGCATCCAACCTTCTTTGTATCTTGCAAGAGATACCTCCCTTTGTGAAAACTATGATCTTGAGTCTGCAACGAATAATACATGTTGGACATAATTCTACATGAAACCGGTGCTTATTTTTAGTGTGTTGACTAATATGGACAATAGTGCATTAAACAATTCTGAGAATCCAAGACAGAAGTGACAACTTACTGTTTCCTTTGATTTCGCCTCAGCATAGTGCCTCGTTTCTTTGGCTCCCACATCCTTGCCCTGATGGCCCACCATCGTTTTGTACCCAACAAATACGAAGGGAACTCCACTGAAGGGGACTGATGGGGCCTTATCTTTTGACCGCTCCCAGTAAACTTGTTGGATCCCAATTGATGGCTGCCATTCTGTATCAAAAGGTCAACAGGTAAACACAATCTAGGCTACATGGTTACTTGTTATCTAACGTTACTGTAGGACTGATGTGTGTGACCCTGCAGGTCTCTCTGTGGGACTGATGTGTGTGACCCTGCAGGTCTCTGTAGGACTGATGTGTGTGAGACCCTGCAGGTCTCTCTGTGGGACTGATGTGTGTGACCCTGCAGGTCTCTGTAGGACTGATGTGTGTGAGACCCTGCAGGTCTCTGTACGACTGATGTGTGTGAACCTGCAGGTCTCTCTGTAGGACTGAATTGTGTGAACCTGCAGGTCTCGGTGGTACAGATGTGTGTGAACCTGCAGGTCTCTCTGTGGGACTGAAGTGTGTGAACCTGCAGGTCTCTGTGTGGGACTGATGTGTGTGAACCTGCAGGTCTCTGTGTGGGACTGATGTGTGTGAACCTGCAGGTCTCTGTCGGACTGATGTGTGTGAACCTGCAGGTCTCTGTGTGGGACTGATGTGTGTGAACCTGCAGGTCTCTCTGTAGGACTGATGTGTGTGAACCTGCAGGTCTCTCTGTAGGAAAGATGTGTGTGAACCTGCAGGTCTCTGTGGGACCGATATGTGTGAACCTGCAGGTCTCTCTGTAGGACTGATGTGTGTGAACCTGCAGGTTTCTGTGGGACTGATGCGTGTGAACCTGCAAGTCTCTGTAGGACTGATGTATGTGAACCTGCAAGTCTCTGTGGGACAGATGTGTGAGAACCTGCAAGAATCTGTAGGACTGATGTGTGTGAGCCTGCAGGTCTCTGTAGGACTGATGTGTGTGAACCTGCAGGACTCTCTGTGGGACTGAAGTGTGTGAACCTGCAGGACTCTCTGTGGGACTGAAGTGTGTGAACCTGCAGGTCTCTGTGGGACTGATGTGTGTGAACCTGCAGGTCTCTCTGTGGGACTGATGTGTGTGAACCTGCAGGTCTCTGTGTGGGACTGATGTATGTGAACCTGCAGGTCTCTCTGTAGGGCTGATGTGTGTGAACCTGCAGGTCTCTCTGTAAGACAGATGTGTGTGAACCTGCAGGTCTCTGTGTGACCGATGTGTGTGAACCTGCAGATCTCTCTGTGGGACTGATGTGTGTGACCCTGCAGGTCTCTCTGTGGGACTGATGTGTGTGACCCTGCAGGTCTCTGTAGGACTGATGTGTCTGAGACCCTGCAGGTCTCTGTACGACTGATGTGTGTGAACCCGCAGGTCTCTCTGTGGGACTGATTTGTGTGACCCTGCAGGTCTCTGTAGGACTGAAGTGTGTGAAACTGCAGGTCTCTCTGTGGGACTGATTTGTGTGACCCTGCAGGTCTCTCTGTGAGACTGATGTGTGTGAACCTGCAGGTCTTTCTGTGGGACTGAATTGTGTGAACCTGCAGGTCTCGGTGGTACAGATGTGTGAGAACCTGCAGGTCTCTCTGTGGGACTGATGTGTGTGAACCTGCAGGTCTCTCTGTAGGACTGAAGTGTATGAAACTGCAGGTCTCTGTGTGGGACTGATGTGTGTGAACCTGCAGGTCTCTGTGTGGGACTGATGTGTGTGAACCTGTAGGTCTCTGTGGGACTGATGTTTGTGAACCTGCAGGTCTCTGTGTGGGACTGATGTGTGTGAACCTGCAGGTCTCTCTGTAGGACTGATGTGTGTGAACCTGCAGGTCTCTCTGTAGGACAGATGTGTGTGAACCTGCAGGTCTCTGTGGGACCGATATGTGTGAACCTGCAGGTCTCTCTGTAGGACTGATGTGTGTGAACCTGCAGGTTTCTGTGGGACTGATGCGTGTGAACCTGCAAGTCTCTGTAGGACTGATGTATGTGAACCTGCAAGTCTCTGTGGGACAGATGTGTGAGAACCTGCAAGTCTCTGTAGGACTGATGTGTGTGAGCCTGCAGGTCTCTGTAGGACTGATGTGTGTGAACCTGCAGGACTCTCTGTGGGACTGAAGTGTGTGAACCTGCAGGACTCTCTGTGGGACTGAAGTGTGTGAACCTGCAGGTCTCTGTGGGACTGATGTGTGTGAACCTGCAGGTCTCTCTGTGGGACTGATGTGTGTGAACCTTCAGGTCTCTGTGTGGGACTGATGTATGTGAACCTGCAGGTCTCTCTGTAGGGCTGATGTTTGTGAACCTGCAGGTCTCTCTGTAGGACTGATGTGTGTGAACCTGCAGGTCTCTCTGTAAGACAGATGTGTGTGAACCTGCAGATCTCTGTGGGACTGATGTGTGTGAACCTGCAGGTCTCTGTGGGACTGATGTGTGTGAACGTGCAGGTCTCTGTGGGACTGATGTGTGTGAACCTGCAGGTCTCTCTGTGAGACTGATGTGTGTGAACCTGCAGGTCTCTCTGTGAGACTGATGTGTGTGAACCTGCAGGTCTCTCTGTGAGACTGATGTGTGTGAACCTGCAGGTCTCTGTGGGACTGATGTGTGTGAACCAGCAGGTCTTTCTGTGGGACTGATGTGTGAGAACCTGCAGGTCTCTCTAGGACTGAAGTGTGTGAACCTGCAGGTCTCTGTGGGACTGATGTGTGTGGACCTGCAGGTCTCTCTGCGGGACTGTTGTGTGTGAACCTGCAGGTCTCTCTGTGGGACTGGTGTGTGTGAACCTGCAGGTCTCTGTGGGACTGATGTGTGTGAACCAGCAGGTCTTTCTGTGGGACTGATGTGTGTGAGACCCTGCAGGTCTCTGTACGACTGAGGTGTGTGAACCCGCAGGTCTCTCTGTGGGACTGAATTGTGTGAACCTGCAGGTCTCGGTGGTACAGATGTGTGAGAACCTGCAGGTCTCTCTGTGGGACTGATGTGTGTGAACCTGCAGGTCTCTCTGTAGGACTGAAGTGTATGAAACTGCAGGTCTCTCTGTGGGACTGATGTGTGTGAACCTGCAGGTCTCTGTGTGGGACTGATGTGTGTGAACCTGCAGGTCTCTGTGTGGGACTGATGTGTGTGAACCTGCAGGTCTCTCTGTAGGACTGATGTGTGTGAACCTGCAGGTCTTTCTGTGGGACTGATATGTGTGAACCTGCAGGTCTCTGTGTGGGACTGATGTGTGTGAACCTGCAGGTCTCTCTGTAGGACTGATGTGTGTGAACCTGCAGGTCTCTCTGTAGGACAGATGTGTGTGAACCTGCAGGTCTCTGTGGGACCGATATGTGTGAACCTGCAGGTCTCTCTGTAGGACTGATGTGTGTGAACCTGCAGGTTTCTGTGGGACTGATGCGTGTGAACCTGCAAGTCTCTGTAGGACTGATGTATGTGAACCTGCAAGTCTCTGTGGGACTGATGTATGTGAACCTGCAGGTCTCTGTTGGACTGATGTGTGTGAACCTGCAGGACTCTCTGTGGGACTGAAGTGTGTGAACCTGCAGGACTCTGTGTGGGACTGATGTGTGTGAACCTGCAGGTCTCTGTGTGGGACTGAAGTGTGTGAACCTGCAGGTCTCTGTGGGACTGATGTGTGTGAACCTGCAGGTCTCTCTGTGGGACTGATGTGTGTGAACCTGCAGGTCTCTGTGTGGGACTGATGTATGTGAACCTGCAGGTCTCTCTGTAGGGCTGATGTGTGTGAACCTGCAGGTCTCTCTGTAGGACTGATGTGTGTGAACCTGCAGGTCTCTCTGTAAGACAGATGTGTGTGAACCTGCAGGTCTCTGTGTGACCGATGTGTGTGAACCTGCAGATCTCTCTGTGGGACTGATGTGTGTGACCCTGCAGGTCTCTGTGGGACTGATGTGTGTGAACCTGCAGGTCTCTCTGTGGGACTGATGTGTGTGACCCTGCAGGTCTCTGTAGGACTGATGTGTGTTAACCTGCAGGTCTCTCTGTAAGACAGATGTGTGTGAACCTGCAGGTCTCTGTGGGACTGATGTGTGTGAACCTGCAGGTCTCTCTGTGGGACTGATGTGTGTGACCCTGCAGGTCTCTGTAGGACTGATGTGTGTGAGACCCTGCAGTTCTCTGTACGACTGATGTGTGTGAACACGCAGGTCTCTCTGTGGGACTGATTTGTGTGACCCTGCAGGTCTCTGTAGGACTGAAGTGTGTGAAACTGCAGGTCTCTCTGTGGGACTGATGTGTGTGAACCTGCAGGTCTCTGTGGGACTGATGTGTGTGAACCAGCAGGTCTATCTGTGGGACTGATGTGTGAGAACCTGCAGGTCTCTAGGACTGAAGTGTGTGAACCTGCAGGTCTCTGTGGGACTGATGTGTGTGGACCTGCAGGTCTCTCTGCGGGACTGATGTGTGTGAACCTGAAGGTCTCTGTGGGACTGATGTGTGTGAACCAGCAGGTCTTTCTGTGGGACTGATGTGTGTGAGACCCTGCAGGTCTCTGTACGACTGATGTGTGTGAACCCGCAGGTCTCTCTGTGGGACTGAATTGTGTGAACCTGCAGGTCTCGGTGGTACAGATGTGTGAGAACCTGCAGGTCTCTCTGTGGGACTGATGTGTGTGAACCTGCAGGTCTCTCTGTAGGACTGTAGTGTATGAAACTGCAGGTCTCTCTGTGGGACTGATGTGTGTGAACCTGCAGGTCTCTGTGTGGGACTGATGTGTGTGAACCTGCAGGTCTCTGTGTGGGACTGATGTGTGTGAACCTGCAGGTCTCTCTGTAGGACTGATGTGTGTGAACCTGCAGGTCTTTCTGTGGCACTGATATGTGTGAACCTGCAGGTGTCTGTGTGGGACTGATGTGTGTGAACCTGCAGGTCTCTCTGTAGGACTGATGTGTGTGAACCTGCAGGTCTCTCTGTAGGACAGATGTGTGTGAACCTGCAGGTCTCTGTGGGACCGATATGTGTGAACCTGCAGGTCTCTCTGTAGGACTGATGTGTGTGAACCTGCAGGTCTCTCTGTGAGACTGATGTGTGTGAACCTGCAGGTCTCTCTGTGAGACTGATGTGTGTGAACCCGCAGGTCTCTCTGTGGGACTGATTTGTGTGACCCTGCAGGTCTCTGTAGGACTGAAGTGTGTGAAACTGCAGGTCTCTCTGTGGGACTGATTTGTGTGACCCTGCAGGTTTCTCTGTGAGACTGATGTGTGTGAACCTGCAGGTCTTTCTGTGGGACTGAATTGTGTGAACCTGCAGGTCTCGGTGGTACAGATGTGTGAGAACCTGCAGGTCTCTCTGTGGGACTGATGTGTGTGAACCTGCAGGTCTCTCTGTAGGACTGAAGTGTATGAAACTGCAGGTCCCTCTGTGGCACTGATGTGTGTGGATTAGAAGGCCTCTGTGGGACTGATGTGTGTGAACCTGCAGGTCTCTGTGTGGGACTGATGTGTGTGAACCTGCAGGTCTCTGTGTGGGACTGATGTGTGTGAACCTACAGGTCTCTCTGTGGGACTGAAGTGTGTGAACCTGCAGGTCTCTGTGTGGGACTGATGTGTGTGGATTAGAAGGCCTCTGTGGGACTGATGTGTGTGAACCTGCAGGTATCTGTGTGGGACTGATGTGTGTGAACCTGCAGGTCTCTCTGTGAGACTGATGTGTGTGAACCTGCAGGTCTCTCTGTGAGACTGATGTGTGTGAACCTGCAGGTCTCTCTGTGAGACTGATGTGTGTGAACCTGCAGGTCTCTGTGGGAATGATGTGTGTGAACCAGCAGGTCTTTCTGTGGGACTGATGTGTGAGAACCTGCAGGTCTCTCTAGGACTGAAGTGTGTGAACCTGCAGGTCTCTGTGGGACTGATGTGTGTGGACCTGCAGGTCTCTCTGCGGGACTGATGTGTGTGAACCTGAAGGTCTCTCTTGTGGGACTGAAGTGTGTGAACCTCCTGGTCTCTCTGTGGGACTGATGTGTGTGAACCTGCAGGTCTCTGTGGGACTGATGTGTGTGAACCAGCAGGTCTTTCTGTGGGACTGATGTGTGTGAGACCCTGCAGGTCTCTGTACGACTGATGTTTGTGAACCCGCAGGTCTCTCTGTGGGACTGAATTGTGTGAACCTGCAGGTCTCGGTGGTACAGATGTGTGAGAACCTGCAGGTCTCTCTGTGGGACTGATGTGTGTGAACCTGCAGGTCTCTCTGTAGGACTGAAGTGTATGAAACTGCAGGTCTCTCTGTGGGACTGATGTGTGTGAACCTGCAGGTCTCTGTGTGGGACTGATGTGTGTGAACCTGCAGGTCTCTGTGTGGGACTGATGTGTGTGAACCTGCAGGTCTTTCTGTGGGACTGATATGTGTGAACCTGCAGGTCTTTCTGTGGGACTGATATGTGTGAACCTGCAGGTCTCTGTGTGGGACTGATGTGTGTGAACCTGCAGGTCTCTCTGTAGGACTGATGTGTGTGAACCTGCAGGTCTCTCTGTAGGACAGATGTGTGTGAACCTGCAGGTCTCTGTGGGACCGATATGTGTGAACCTGCAGGTCTCTGTAGGACTGATGTATGTGAACCTGCAAGTCTCTGTGGGACTGATGCGTGTGAACCTGCAAGTCTCTGTAGGACTGATGTATGTGAACCTGCAAGAATCTGTAGGACTGATGTGTGTGAGCCTGCAGGTCTCTGTAGGACTGATGTGTGTGAACCTGCAGGACTCTCTGTGGGACTGAAGTGTGTGAACCTGCAGGACTCTGTGTGGGACTGATGTGTGTGAACCTGCAGGTCTCTGTGTGGGACTGATGTGTGTGAACGTGCAGGTCTCTGTGGGACTGATGTGTGTGAGCCTGCAGGTCTCTGTAGGACTGATGTGTGTGAACCTGCAGGACTCTCTGTGGGACTGAAGTGTGTGAACCTGCAGGTCTCTGTGGGACTGATGTGTGTGAACCTGCAGGTCTCTCTGTGGGACTGATGTGTGTGAACCTGCAGGTCTCTGTGTGACCGATGTGTGTGAACCTGCAGGTCTCTGTGGGACTGATGTGTGTGACCCTGCAGGTCTCTCTGTGGGACTGATGTGTGTGACCCTGCAGGTCTCTGTAGGACTGATGTGTGTGAGACCCTGCAGGTCTCTGTACGACTGATGTGTGTGAACCCGCAGGTCTCTCTGTGGGACTGATTTGTGTGACCCTGCAGGTCTCTGTAGGACTGAAGTGTGTGAAACTGCAGGTCTCTCTGTGGGACTGATTTGTGTGACCCTGCAGGTTTCTCTGTGAGACTGATGTGTGTGAACCTGCAGGTCTTTCTGTGGGACTGAATTGTGTGAACCTGCAGGTCTCGGTGGTACAGATGTGTGAGAACCTGCAGGTCTCTCTGTGGGACTGATGTGTGTGAACCTGCAGGTCTCTCTGTAGGACTGAAGTGTATGAAACTGCAGGTCTCTCTGTGGCACTGATGTGTGTGAACCTACAGGTCTCTCTGTGGGACTGAAGTGTGTGAACCTGCAGGTCTCTGTGTGGGACTGATGTGTGTGAACCTGCAGGTCTCTGTGTGGGACTGATGTGTGTGAACCTGCAGGTCTCTCTGTAGGACTGATGTGTGTGAACCTGCAGGTCTCTGTGGGACCGATATGTGTGAACCTGCAGGTCTCTCTGTAGGACTGATGTGTGTGAACCTGCAGGTTTCTGTGGGACTGATGCGTGTGAACCTGCAAGTCTCTGTAGGACTGATGTATGTGAACCTGCAAGTCTCTGTGAGACAGATGTGTGAGAACCTGCAAGTCTCTGTAGGACTGATGTGTGTGAGCCTGCAGGTCTCTGTAGGACTGATGTGTGTGAACCGGCAGGACTCTCTGTGGGACTGAAGTGTGTGAACCTGCAGGACTCTCTGTGGGACTGAAGTGTGTGAACCTGCAGGTCTCTGTGGGACTGATGTGTGTGAACCTGCAGGTCTCTGTGTGGGACTGATGTGTGTGAACCTGCAGGTCTCTGTGTGGGACTGATGTGTGTGAACCTGCAGGTCTCTCTGTAGGACTGATGTGTGTGAACCTGCAGGTCTTTCTGTGGGACTGATATGTGTGAACCTGCAGGTCTCTGTGTGGGACTGATGTGTGTGAACCTGCAGGTCTCTCTGTAGGACTGATGTGTGTGAACCTGCAGGTCTCTCTGTAGGACAGATGTGTGTGAACCTGCAGGTCTCTGTGGGACCGATATGTGTGAACCTGCAGGTCTCTGTAGGACTGATGTATGTGAACCTGCAAGTCTCTGTGGGACTGATGCGTGTGAACCTGCAAGTCTCTGTAGGACTGATGTATGTGAACCTGCAAGTCTCTGTGGGACAGATGTGTGAGAACCTGCAAGAATCTGTAGGACTGATGTGTGTGAACCTGCAGGACTCTCTGTGGGACTGAAGTGTGTGAACCTGCAGGACTCTGTGTGGGACTGATGTGTGTGAACCTGCAGGTCTCTGTGTGGGACTGATGTGTGTGAACCTGCAGGTCTCTGTGGGACTGATGTGTGTGAGCCTGCAGGTCTCTGTAGGACTGATGTGTGTGAACCTGCAGGACTCTCTGTGGGACTGAAGTGTGTGAACCTGCAGGTCTCTGTGGGACTGATGTGTGTGAACCTGCAGGTCTCTCTGTGGGACTGATGTGTGTGAACCTGCAGGTCTCTGTGTGGGACTGATGTATGTGAACCTGCAGGTCTCTCTGTAGGGCTGATGTGTGTGAACCTGCAGGTCTCTCTGTAGGACTGATGTGTGTGAACCTGCAGGTCTCTGTGTGACCGATGTGTGTGAACCTGCAGATCTCTCTGTGGGACTGATGTGTGTGACCCTGCAGGTCTCTCTGTGGGACTGATGTGTGTGACCCTGCAGGTCTCTGTAGGACTGATGTGTGTGAGACCCTGCAGGTCTCTGTACGACTGATGTGTGTGAACCCGCAGGTCTCTCTATGGGACTGATTTGTGTGACCCTGCAGGTCTCTGTAGGACTGAAGTGTGTGAAACTGCAGGTCTCTCTGTGGGACTGATTTGTGTGACCCTGCAGGTTTCTCTGTGAGACTGATGTGTGTGAACCTGCAGGTCTTTCTGTGGGACTGAATTGTGTGAACCTGCAGGTCTCGGTGGTACAGATGTGTGAGAACCTGCAGGTCTCTCTGTAGGACTGAAGTGTATGAAACTGCAGGTCTCTCTGTGGCACTGATGTGTGTGGATTAGAAGGCCTCTGTGGGACTGATGTGTGTGAACCTGCAGGTCTCTGTGTGGGACTGATGTGTGTGAACCTGCAGGTCTCTGTGTGGGACTGATGTGTGTGAACCTACAGGTCTCTCTGTGGGACTGAAGTGTGTGAACCTGCAGGTCTGTGTGTGGGACTGATGTGTGTGAACCTGCAGGTCTCTGTGTGGGACTGATGTGTGTGGATTAGAAGGCCTCTGTGGGACTGATGTGTGTGAAAATGCAGGTCTCTGTGTGGGACTGATGTGTGTGAACCTGCAGGTCTCTCTGTAGGACTGATGTGTGTGAACCTGCAGGTCTCTGTGGGACCGATATGTGTGAACCTGCAGGTCTCTCTGTAGGACTGATGTGTGTGAACCTGCAGGTTTCTGTGGGACTGATGCGTGTGAACCTGCAAGTCTCTGTAGGACTGATGTATGTGAACCTGCAGGTCTCTGTGGGACTGAAGTGTGTGAACCTGCAGGTCTCTGTGGGACTGATGTGTGTGAACCTGCAGGTCTCTGTGTGGGACTGATGTGTGTGAACCTGCAGGTCTCTGTGTGGGACTGATGTGTGTGAACCTGCAAGTCTCTCTGTAGGACTGATGTGTGTGAACCTGCAGGTCTTTCTGTGGGACTGATATGTGTGAACCTGCAGGTCTCTGTGTGGGACTGATGTGTGTGAACCTGCAGGTCTCTCTGTAGGACTGATGTGTGTGAACCTGCAGGTCTCTCTGTAGGACAGATGTGTGTGAACCTGCAGGTCTCTGTGGGACCGATATGTGTGAACCTGCAGGTCTCTGTAGGACTGATGTATGTGAACCTGCAAGTCTCTGTGGGACTGATGCGTGTGAACCTGCAAGTCTCTGTAGGACTGATGTATGTGAACCTGCAAGTCTCTGTGGGACAGATGTGTGAGAACCTGCAAGAATCTGTAGGACTGATGTGTGTGAACCTGCAGGACTCTCTGTGGGACTGAAGTGTGTGAACCTGCAGGACTCTGTGTGGGACTGATGTGTGTGAACCTGCAGGTCTCTGTGTGGGACTGATGTGTGTGAACCTGCAGGTCTCTGTGGGACTGATGTGTGTGAGCCTGCAGGTCTCTGTAGGACTGATGTGTGTGAACCTGCAGGACTCTCTGTGGGACTGAAGTGTGTGAACCTGCAGGTCTCTGTGGGACTGATGTGTGTGAACCTGCAGGTCTCTCTGTGGGACTGATGTGTGTGAACCTGCAGGTCTCTGTGTGGGACTGATGTATGTGAACCTGCAGGTCTCTCTGTAGGGCTGATGTGTGTGAACCTGCAGGTCTCTCTGTAGGACTGATGTGTGTGAACCTGCAGGTCTCTGTGTGACCGATGTGTGTGAACCTGCAGATCTCTCTGTGGGACTGATGTGTGTGACCCTGCAGGTCTCTCTGTGGGACTGATGTGTGTGACCCTGCAGGTCTCTGTAGGACTGATGTGTGTGAGACCCTGCAGGTCTCTGTACGACTGATGTGTGTGAACCCGCAGGTCTCTCTATGGGACTGATTTGTGTGACCCTGCAGGTCTCTGTAGGACTGAAGTGTGTGAAACTGCAGGTCTCTCTGTGGGACTGATTTGTGTGACCCTGCAGGTTTCTCTGTGAGACTGATGTGTGTGAACCTGCAGGTCTTTCTGTGGGACTGAATTGTGTGAACCTGCAGGTCTCGGTGGTACAGATGTGTGAGAACCTGCAGGTCTCTCTGTGGGACTGATGTGTGTGAACCTGCAGGTCTCTCTGTAGGACTGAAGTGTATGAAACTGCAGGTCTCTCTGTGGCACTGATGTGTGTGGATTAGAAGGCCTCTGTGGGACTGATGTGTGTGAACCTGCAGGTCTCTGTGTGGGACTGATGTGTGTGAACCTGCAGGTCTCTGTGTGGGACTGATGTGTGTGAACCTACAGGTCTCTCTGTGGGACTGAAGTGTGTGAACCTGCAGGTCTGTGTGTGGGACTGATGTGTGTGAACCTGCAGGTCTCTGTGTGGGACTGATGTGTGTGGATTAGAAGGCCTCTGTGGGACTGATGTGTGTGAACCTGCAGGTCTCTGTGTGGGACTGATGTGTGTGAACCTGCAGGTCTCTCTGTAGGACTGATGTGTGTGAACCTGCAGGTCTCTGTGGGACCGATATGTGTGAACCTGCAGGTCTCTCTGTAGGACTGATGTGTGTGAACCTGCAGGTTTCTGTGGGACTGATGCGTGTGAACCTGCAAGTCTCTGTAGGACTGATGTATGTGAACCTGCAAGTCTCTGTGGGACAGATGTGTGAGAACCTGCAAGTCTCTGTAGGACTGATGTGTGTGAGCCTGCAGGTCTCTGTAGGACTGATGTGTGTGAACCTGCAGGACTCTCTGTGGGACTGAAGTGTGTGAACCTGCAGGACTCTCTGTGGGACTGAAGTGTGTGAACCTGCAGGTCTCTGTGGGACTGATGTGTGTGAACCTAAAGGTCTCTCTGTGGGACTATTGTGTGTGAACCTGCAGGTCTCTGTGTGGGACTGATGTATGTGAACCTGCAGGTCTCTCTGTAGGGCTGATGTGTGTGAACCTGCAGGTCTCTCTGTAGGACTGATGTGTGTGAACCTGCAGGTCTCTCTGTAAGACAGATGTGTGTGAACCTGCAGGTCTCTGTGTGGGACTGATGTGTGTGAACCTGCAGGTCTCTGTGGGACTGATGTGTGTGAACGTGCAGGTCTCTGTGGGACTGTTGTGTGTGAACCTGCAGGTCTCTCTGTGGGACTGATGTGTGTGAACCTGCAGGTCTCTCTGTGAGACTGATGTGTGTGAACCTGCAGGACTCTCTGTGAGACTGATGTGTGTGAACCTGCAGGTCTCTCTGTGAGACTGATGTGTGTGAACCTGCAGGTCTCTGTGGGACTGATGTGTGTGAACCAGCAGGTCTTTCTGTGGGACTGATATGTGAGAACCTGCAGGTCTCTCTAGGACTGAAGTGTGTGAACCTGCAGGTCTCTGTGGGACTGATGTGTGTGGACCTGCAGGTCTCTGTGGGACTGATGTGTGTGAACCAGCAGGTCTTTCTGTGGGACTGATGTGTGTGAGACCCTGCAGGTCTCTGTACGACTGAGGTGTGTGAACCCGCAGGTCTCTCTGTAGGACTGATGTGTGTGAACCTGCAGGTCTCGGTGGTACAGATGTGTGAGAACCTGCAGGTCTCTCTGTGGGACTGATGTGTGTGAACCTGCAGGTCTCTGTGTGGGACTGATGTGTGTGAACCTGCAGGTCTCTGTGTGGGACTGATGTGTGTGAACCTGCAGGTCTCTCTGTAGGACTGATGTGTGTGAACCTGCAGGTCTTTCTGTGGGACTGATATGTGTGAACCTGCAGGTCTCTGCGTGCGACTGATGTGTGTGAACCTGCAGGTCTCTCTGTAGGACTGATGTGTGTGAACCTGCAGGTCTCTCTGTAGGACAGATGTGTGTGAACCTGCAGGTCTCTGTGGGACCGATATGTGTGAACCTGCAGGTCTCTCTGTAGGACTGATGTGTGTGAACCTGCAGGTTTCTGTGGGACTGATGCTTGTGAACCTGCAAGTCTCTGTAGGACTGATGTATGTGAACCTGCAAGTCTCTGTGGGACAGATGTGTGAGAACCTGCAAGAATCTGTAGGACTGATGTGTGTGAGCCTGCAGGACTCTCTGTGGGACTGAAGTGTGTGAACCTGCAGGTCTCTGTGGGACTGATGTGTGTGAACCTGCATGTCTCTCTGTGGGACTGATGTGTGTGAACCTGCAGGTCTCTGTGTGGGACTGATGTATGTGAACCTGCAGGTCTCTCTGTAGGGCTGATGTGTGTGAACCTGCAGGTCTCTCTGTAGGACTGATGTGTGTGAACCTGCAGGTCTCTCTGTAAGACAGATGTGTGTGAACCTGCAGGTCTCTGTGTGACCGATGTGTGTGAACCTGCAGGTCTCTCTGTGGGACTGATGTGTGTGACCCTGCAGGTCTCTCTGTGGGACTGATGTGTGTGACCCTGCAGGTCTCTGTAGGACTGATGTGTGTGAGACCCTGCAGGTCTCTGTACGACTGATGTGTGTGAAACTGCAGGTCTTTCTGTGGGACTGATTTGTGTGACCCTGCAGGTCTCTCTGTGAGACTGATGTGTGTGAACCTGCAGGTCTTTCTGTGGGACTGAATTGTGTGAACCTGCAGGTCTCGGTGGTACAGATGTGTGAGAACCTGCAGGTCTCTCTGTGGGACTGATGTGTGTGAACCTGCAGGTCTCTCTGTAGGACTGAAGTGTATGAAACTGCAGGTCTCTCTGTGGCACTGATGTGTGTGAATTAGAAGGCCTCTGTGGGACTGAAGTGTGTGAACCTGCAGGTCTCTGTGTGGGACTGATGTGTGTGAACCTGCAGGTCTCTGTGTGGGACTGATGTGTGTGAACCTGCAGGTCTCTGTGGGACTGATGTGTGTGAACCTGCAGGTCTCTCTGTGGGACTGATGTGTGTGAACCTGCAGGTCTCTCTGTAGGACTGATGTGTGTGAACCTGCAGGTCTCTCTGTAGGACAGATGTGTGTGAACCTGCAGGTCTCTGTGGGACCGATATGTGTGAACCTGCAGGTCTCTCTGTAGGACTGATGTGTGTGAACCTGCAGGTTTCTGTGGGACTGATGCGTGTGAACCTGCAAGTCTCTGTAGGACTGATGTATGTGAACCTGCAAGTCTCTGTGGGACAGATGTGTGAGAACCTGCAAGTCTCTGTAGGACTGATGTGTGTGAGCCTGCAGGTCTCTGTAGGACTGATGTGTGTGAACCTGCAGGACTCTCTGTGGGACTGAAGTGTGTGAACCTGCAGGACTCTCTGTGGGTCTGAAGTGTGTGAACCTGCAGGTCTCTGTGGGACTGATGTGTGTGAACCTGCAGGTCTCTCTGTGGGACTGATGTGTGTGAACCTGCAGGTCTCTGTGTGGGACTGATGTGTGAGAACCTGCAAGTCTCTGTAGGACCGATGTGTGTGAGCCTGCAGGTCTCTGTAGGACTGATGTGTGTGAACGTGCAGGTCTCTGTGGGACTGATGTGTGTGAACGTGCAGGTCTCTGTGGGACTCATGTGTGTGAACCTGCAGGTCTCTGTGTGGGACTGATGTGTGTGAACCTGCAGGTCTCTCTGTAGGACTGATGTGTGTGAACCTGCAGGTCTCTCTGTAGGACAGATGTGTGTGAACCTGCAGGTCTCTGTGGGACTGATGTGTGTGAGCCTGCAGGTCTCTGTAGGACTGATGTGTGTGAACCTGCAGGACTCTCTGTGGGACTGAAGTGTGTGAACCTGCAGGTCTCTGTGGGACTGATGTGTGTGAACCTGCAGGTCTCTCTGTGGGACTGATGTGTGTGAACCTGCAGGTCTCTGTGTGGGACTGATGTATGTGAACCTGCAGGTCTCTCTGTAGGGCTGATGTGTGTGAACCTGCAGGTCTCTCTGTAGGACTGATGTGTGTGAACCTGCAGGTCTCTGTGTGACCGATGTGTGTGAACCTGCAGATCTCTCTGTGGGACTGATGTGTGTGACCCTGCAGGTCTCTCTGTGGGACTGATGTGTGTGACCCTGCAGGTCTCTGTAGGACTGATGTGTGTGAGACCCTGCAGGTCTCTGTACGACTGATGTGTGTGAACCCGCAGGTCTCTCTATGGGACTGATTTGTGTGACCCTGCAGGTCTCTGTAGGACTGAAGTGTGTGAAACTGCAGGTCTCTCTGTGGGACTGATTTGTGTGACCCTGCAGGTTTCTCTGTGAGACTGATGTGTGTGAACCTGCAGGTCTTTCTGTGGGACTGAATTGTGTGAACCTGCAGGTCTCGGTGGTACAGATGTGTGAGAACCTGCAGGTCTCTCTGTGGGACTGATGTGTGTGAACCTGCAGGTCTCTCTGTAGGACTGAAGTGTATGAAACTGCAGGTCTCTCTGTGGCACTGATGTGTGTGGATTAGAAGGCCTCTGTGGGACTGATGTGTGTGAACCTGCAGGTCTCTGTGTGGGACTGATGTGTGTGAACCTGCAGGTCTCTGTGTGGGACTGATGTGTGTGAACCTACAGGTCTCTCTGTGGGACTGAAGTGTGTGAACCTGCAGGTCTGTGTGTGGGACTGATGTGTGTGAACCTGCAGGTCTCTGTGTGGGACTGATGTGTGTGGATTAGAAGGCCTCTGTGGGACTGATGTGTGTGAACCTGCAGGTCTCTGTGTGGGACTGATGTGTGTGAACCTGCAGGTCTCTCTGTAGGACTGATGTGTGTGAACCTGCAGGTCTCTGTGGGACCGATATGTGTGAACCTGCAGGTCTCTCTGTAGGACTGATGTGTGTGAACCTGCAGGTTTCTGTGGGACTGATGCGTGTGAACCTGCAAGTCTCTGTAGGACTGATGTATGTGAACCTGCAAGTCTCTGTGGGACAGATGTGTGAGAACCTGCAAGTCTCTGTAGGACTGATGTGTGTGAGCCTGCAGGTCTCTGTAGGACTGATGTGTGTGAACCTGCAGGACTCTCTGTGGGACTGAAGTGTGTGAACCTGCAGGACTCTCTGTGGGACTGAAGTGTGTGAACCTGCAGGTCTCTGTGGGACTGATGTGTGTGAACCTAAAGGTCTCTCTGTGGGACTATTGTGTGTGAACCTGCAGGTCTCTGTGTGGGACTGATGTATGTGAACCTGCAGGTCTCTCTGTAGGGCTGATGTGTGTGAACCTGCAGGTCTCTCTGTAGGACTGATGTGTGTGAACCTGCAGGTCTCTCTGTAAGACAGATGTGTGTGAACCTGCAGGTCTCTGTGTGGGACTGATGTGTGTGAACCTGCAGGTCTCTGTGGGACTGATGTGTGTGAACGTGCAGGTCTCTGTGGGACTGTTGTGTGTGAACCTGCAGGTCTCTCTGTGGGACTGAT
The DNA here is from genome assembly GCF_029633865.1 of Lampris incognitus. Classification (NCBI taxonomy): domain Eukaryota; kingdom Metazoa; phylum Chordata; class Actinopteri; order Lampriformes; family Lampridae; genus Lampris; species Lampris incognitus. The sequence continues at coordinate 516,802 of NW_026611078.1, read as the reverse complement.
GTGTGTGAACCTGCAGGTCTCTCTGTGAGACTGATGTGTGTGAACCTGCAGGACTCTCTGTGAGACTGATGTGTGTGAACCTGCAGGTCTCTCTGTGAGACTGATGTGTGTGAACCTGCAGGTCTCTGTGGGACTGATGTGTGTGAACCAGCAGGTCTTTCTGTGGGACTGATATGTGAGAACCTGCAGGTCTCTCTAGGACTGAAGTGTGTGAACCTGCAGGTCTCTGTGGGACTGATGTGTGTGGACCTGCAGGTCTCTGTGGGACTGATGTGTGTGAACCAGCAGGTCTTTCTGTGGGACTGATGTGTGTGAGACCCTGCAGGTCTCTGTACGACTGAGGTGTGTGAACCCGCAGGTCTCTCTGTAGGACTGATGTGTGTGAACCTGCAGGTCTCGGTGGTACAGATGTGTGAGAACCTGCAGGTCTCTCTGTGGGACTGATGTGTGTGAACCTGCAGGTCTCTGTGTGGGACTGATGTGTGTGAACCTGCAGGTCTCTGTGTGGGACTGATGTGTGTGAACCTGCAGGTCTCTCTGTAGGACTGATGTGTGTGAACCTGCAGGTCTTTCTGTGGGACTGATATGTGTGAACCTGCAGGTCTCTGCGTGGGACTGATGTGTGTGAACCTGCAGGTCTCTCTGTAGGACAGATGTGTGTGAACCTGCAGGTCTCTGTGTGGGACTGATGTGTGTGAACCTGCAGGTCTCTCTGTAGGACAGATGTGTGTGAACCTGCAGGTCTCTGTGGGACCGATATGTGTGAACCTGCAGGTCTCTCTGTAGGACTGATGTGTGTGAACCTGCAGGTATCTGTGGGACTGATGCGTGTGAACCTGCAAGTCTCTGTAGGACTGATGTATGTGAACCTGCAAGTCTCTGTGGGACAGATGTGTGAGAACCTGCAAGAATCTGTAGGACTGATGTGTGTGAGCCTGCAGGACTCTCTGTGGGACTGAAGTGTGTGAACCTGCAGGTCTCTGTGGGACTGATGTGTGTGAACCTGCATGTCTCTCTGTGGGACTGATGTGTGTGAACCTGCAGGTCTCTGTGTGGGACTGATGTATGTGAACCTGCAGGTCTCTCTGTAGGGCTGATGTGTGTGAACCTGCAGGTCTCTCTGTAGGACTGATGTGTGTGAACCTGCAGGTCTCTCTGTAAGACAGATGTGTGTGAACCTGCAGGTCTCTGTGTGACCGATGTGTGTGAACCTGCAGGTCTCTCTGTGGGACTGATGTGTGTGACCCTGCAGGTCTCTCTGTGGGACTGATGTGTGTGACCCTGCAGGTCTCTGTAGGACTGATGTGTGTGAGACCCTGCAGGTCTCTGTACGACTGATGTGTGTGAAACTGCAGGTCTTTCTGTGGGACTGATTTGTGTGACCCTGCAGGTCTCTCTGTGAGACTGATGTGTGTGAACCTGCAGGTCTTTCTGTGGGACTGAATTGTGTGAACCTGCAGGTCTCGGTGGTACAGATGTGTGAGAACCTGCAGGTCTCTCTGTGGGACTGATGTGTGTGAACCTGCAGGTCTCTCTGTAGGACTGAAGTGTATGAAACTGCAGGTCTCTCTGTGGCACTGATGTGTGTGAATTAGAAGGCCTCTGTGGGACTGAAGTGTGTGAACCTGCAGGTCTCTGTGTGGGACTGATGTGTGTGAACCTGCAGGTCTCTGTGTGGGACTGATGTGTGTGAACCTGCAGGTCTCTGTGGGACTGATGTGTGTGAACCTGCAGGTCTCTCTGTGGGACTGATGTGTGTGAACCTGCAGGTCTCTCTGTAGGACTGATGTGTGTGAACCTGCAGGTCTCTCTGTAGGACAGATGTGTGTGAACCTGCAGGTCTCTGTGGGACCGATATGTGTGAACCTGCAGGTCTCTCTGTAGGACTGATGTGTGTGAACCTGCAGGTTTCTGTGGGACTGATGCGTGTGAACCTGCAAGTCTCTGTAGGACTGATGTATGTGAACCTGCAAGTCTCTGTGGGACAGATGTGTGAGAACCTGCAAGTCTCTGTAGGACTGATGTGTGTGAGCCTGCAGGTCTCTGTAGGACTGATGTGTGTGAACCTGCAGGACTCTCTGTGGGACTGAAGTGTGTGAACCTGCAGGACTCTCTGTGGGTCTGAAGTGTGTGAACCTGCAGGTCTCTGTGGGACTGATGTGTGTGAACCTGCAGGTCTCTCTGTGGGACTGATGTGTGTGAACCTGCAGGTCTCTGTGTGGGACTGATGTATGTGAACCTGCAAGTCTCTGTGGGACAGATGTGTGAGAACCTGCAAGTCTCTGTAGGACCGATGTGTGTGAGCCTGCAGGTCTCTGTAGGACTGATGTGTGTGAACGTGCAGGTCTCTGTGGGACTGATGTGTGTGAACGTGCAGGTCTCTGTGGGACTCATGTGTGTGAACCTGCAGGTCTCTGTGTGGGACTGATGTGTGTGAACCTGCAGGTCTCTCTGTAGGACTGATGTGTGTGAACCTGCAGGTCTCTCTGTAGGACAGATGTGTGTGAACCTGCAGGTCTCTGTGGGACCGATATGTGTGAACCTGCAGGTCTCTCTGTAGGACTGATGTGTGTGAACCTGCAGGTTTCTGTGGGACTGATGCATGTGAACCTGCAAGTCTCTGTAGGACTGATGTATGTGAACCTGCAAGTCTCTGTGGGACAGATGTGTGAGAACCTGCAAGTCTCTGTAGGACCGATGTGTGTGAGCCTGCAGGTCTCTGTGGGACTGATGTGTGTGAACGTGCAGGTCTCTGTGGGACTGATGTGTGTGAACGTGCAGGTCTCTGTGGGACTGATGTGTGTGAACCTGCAGGTCTCTCTGTGGGACTGATGTGTGTGAACCTGCAGGTCTCTCTGTGAGACTGATGTGTGTGAACCTTCAGGTCTCTCTGTGAGACTGATGTGTGTGAACCTGCAGGTCTCTCTGTGAGACTGATGTGTGTGAACCTGCAGGTCTCTGTGGGACTGATGTGTGTGAACCAGCAGGTCTTTCTGTGGGACTGATGTGTGTGAACATGCAGGTCTCTGTGGGACTGATGTGTGTGAACCTGCGAGTCTCTGTGGGACTGAAGTGTGTGAACCTGCAGGTTTCTGTGTGGGACTGATGTGTATGAACCTGCAGGTCTCTGTGGGACTGATGTGTGTGAACCCGCAGGTCTCTCTGTGGGACTGATTTGTGTGACCCTGCAGGTCTCTGTAGGACTGAAGTGTGTGAAACTGCAGGTCTCTCTGTGGGACTGATTTGTGTGACCCTGCAGGTCTCTCTGTGAGACTGATGTGTGTGAACCTGCAGGTCTTTCTGTGGTACTGAATTGTGTGAACCTGCAGGTCTCGGTGGTACAGATGTGTGAGAACCTGCAGGTCTCTCTGTGGGACTGATGTGTGTGAACCTGCAGGTCTCTCTGTAGGACTGAAGTGTATGAAACTGCAGGTCTCTCTGTGGCACTGATGTGTGTGAATTAGAAGGCCTCTGTGGGACTGAAGTGTGTGAACCTGCAGGTCTCTGTGTGGGACTGATGTGTGTGAACCTGCAGGTCTCTGTGTGGGAATGATGTGTTTGAACCTGCAGGTCTCTCTGTAGGACAGATGTGTGTGAACCTGCAGGTCTCTGTGGGACCGATATGTGTGAACCTGCAGGTCTCTCTGTAGGACTGATGTGTGTGAACCTGCAGGTTTCTGTGGGACTGATGTATGTGAACCTGCAAGTCTCTGTGGGACAGATGTGTGAGAACCTGCAAGTGTCTGTAGGACTGATGTGTGTGAGCCTGCAGGTCTCTGTAGGACTGATGTGTGTGAACCTGCAGGACTCTCTGTGGGACTGAAGTGTGTGAACCTGCAGGACTCTCTGTGGGACTGAAGTGTGTGAACCTGCAGGTCTCTGTGGGACTGATGTGTGTGAACCTGCAGGTCTCTCTGTGGGACTGATGTGTGTGAACCTGCAGGTCTCTGTGTGGGACTGATGTATGTGAACCTGCAGGTCTCTCTGTAGGGCTGATGTTTGTGAACCTGCAGGTCTCTCTGTAGGACTGATGTGTGTGAACCTGCAGGTCTCTGTGTGACCGATGTGTGTGAACCTGCAGGTCTCTGTGGGACTGATGTGTGTGAACCTGCGAGTCTCTGTGGGACTGATGTGTGTGAACCCTCAGGTCTCTGTGGGACAGATGTGTGTGAAACCGCAGGTCTCTGTGGGACTGAGGTGTGTGAACCTCCTGGTCTCTCTGTGGGACTGATGTGTGTGAACCTGCAGGTCTCTGTGGGACTGATGTGTGTGAACCAGCAGGTCTTTCTGTGGGACTGATGTGTGTGAGACCCTGCAGGTCTCTCTGTGAGACTGATGTGTGTGAACCTGCAGGTCTCTCTGTGAGACTGATGTGTGTGAACCTGCAGGTCTCTGTGGGACTGATGTGTGTGAGACCCTGCAGGTCTCTCTGTGAGACTGATGTGTGTGAACCAGCAGGTCTTTCTGTGGGACTGATGTGTGAGAACCTGCAGGTCTCTCTAGGACTGAAGTGTGTGAACCTGCAGGTCTCTGTGGGACTGATGTGTGTGGACCTGCAGGTCTCTCTGCGGGACTGATGTGTGTGAACCTGAAGGTCTCTCTTGTGGGACTGAAGTGTGTGAACCTCCTGGTCTCTCTGTGGGACTGATGTGTGTGAACCTGCAGGTCTCTGTGGGACTGATGTGTGTGAACCAGCAGGTCTTTCTGTGGGACTGATGTGTGTGAGACCCTGCAGGTCTCTGTACGACTGACGTGTGTGAACCCGCAGGTCTCTCTGTGGGACTGAATTGTGTGAACCTGCAGGTCTCGGTGGTACAGATGTGTGAGAACCTGCAGGTCTCTCTGTGGGACTGATGTGTGTGAACCTGCAGGTCTCTCTGTAGGACTGAAGTGTATGAAACTGCAGGTCTCTCTGTGGGACTGATGTGTGTGAACCTGCAGGTCTCTGTGTGGGACTGATGTGTGTGAACCTGCAGGTCTCTGTGTGGGACTGATGTGTGTGAACCTGCAGGTCGCTCTGTAGGACTGATGTGTGTGAACCTGCAGGTCTTTCTGTGGGACTGATATGTGTGAACCTGCAGGTCTCTGTGTGGGACTGATGTGTGTGAACCTGCAGGTCTCTCTGTAGGACTGATGTGTGTGAACCTGCAGGTCTCTCTGTAGGACAGATGTGTGTGAACCTGCAGGTCTCTGTGGGACCGATATGTGTGAACCTGCAGGTCTCTGTAGGACTGATGTATGTGAACCTGCAAGTCTCTGTGGGACTGATGCGTGTGAACCTGCAAGTCTCTGTAGGACTGATGTATGTGAACCTGCAAGTCTCTGTGGGACAGATGTGTGAGAACCTGCAAGAATCTGTAGGACTGATGTGTGTGAGCCTGCAGGTCTCTGTAGGACTGATGTGTGTGAACCTGCAGGACTCTCTGTGGGACTGAAGTGTGTGAACCTGCAGGACTCTGTGTGGGACTGATGTGTGTGAACCTGCAGGTCTCTGTGTGGGACTGATGTGTGTGAACCTGCAGGTCTCTGTGGGACTGATGTGTGTGAGCCTGCAGGTCTCTGTAGGACTGATGTGTGTGAACCTGCAGGACTCTCTGTGGGACTGAAGTGTGTGAACCTGCAGGTCTCTGTGGGACTGATGTGTGTGAACCTGCAGGTCTCTCTGTGGGACTGATGTGTGTGAACCTGCAGGTCTCTGTGTGGGACTGATGTATGTGAACCTGCAGGTCTCTCTGTAGGGCTGATGTGTGTGAACCTGCAGGTCTCTCTGTAAGATAGATGTGTGTGAACCTGCAGGTCTCTGTGTGACCGATGTGTGTGAACCTGCAGATCTCTCTGTGGGACTGATGTGTGTGACCCTGCAGGTCTCTCTGTGGGACTGATGTGTGTGACCCTGCAGGTCTCTGTAGGACTGATGTGTGTGAGACCCTGCAGGTCTCTGTACGACTGATGTGTGTGAACCCGCAGGTCTCTCTGTGGGACTGATTTGTGTGACCCTGCAGGTCTCTGTAGGACTGAATTGTGTGAACCTGCAGGTCTCGGTGGTACAGATGTGTGAGAACCTGCAGGTCTCTCTGTGGGACTGATGTGTGTGAACCTGCAGGTCTCTCTGTAGGACTGAAGTGTATGAAACTGCAGGTCTCTCTGTGGGACTGATGTGTGTGGATTAGAAGGCCTCTGTGGGACTGATGTGTGTGAACCTGCAGGTCTCTGTGTGGGACTGATGTGTGTGAACCTGCAGGTCTCTCTGTAGGACTGATGTGTGTGAACCTGCAGGTCTCTGTGGGACCGATATGTGTGAACCTGCAGGTCTCTCTGTAGGACTGATGTGTGTGAACCTGCAGGTTTCTGTGGGACTGATGCGTGTGAACCTGCAAGTCTCTGTAGGACTGATGTATGTGAACCTGCAAGTCTCTGTGGGACTGATGTGTGTGAACCTGCAAGTCTCTGTAGGACTGATGTGTGTGAGCCTGCAGGTCTCTGTAGGACTGATGTGTGTGAACCTGCAGGACTCTCTGTGGGACTGAAGTGTGTGAACCTGCAGGACTCTCTGTGGGACTGAAGTGTGTGAACCTGCAGGTCTCTGTGGGACTGATGTGTGTGAACCTGCAGGTCTCTCTGTGGGACTGATGTGTGTGAACCTGCAGGTCTCTGTGTGGGACTGATGTATGTGAACCTGCAGGTCTCTCTGTAGGGCTGATGTGTGTGAACCTGTAGGTCTCTCTGTAGGACTGATGTGTGTGAACCTGCAGGTCTCTCTGTAAGACAGATGTGTGTGAACCTGCAGGTCTCTGTGTGGGACTGATGTGTGTGAACCTGCAGGTCTCTGTGGGACTGATGTGTGTGAACGTGCAGGTCTCTGTGGGACTGTTGTGTGTGAACCTGCAGGTCTCTCTGTGGGACTGATGTGTGTGAACCTGCAGGTCTCTGTGGGACTGATGTGTGTGAACGTGCAGGTCTCTGTGGGACTGTTGTGTGTGAACCTGCAGGTCTCTCTGTGGGACTGATGTGTGTGAACCTGCAGGTCTCTCTGTGAGACTGATGTGTGTGAACCTGCAGGACTCTCTGTGAGACTGATGTGTGTGAACCTGCAGGTCTCTCTGTGAGACTGATGTGTGTGAACCTGCAGGTCTCTGTGGGACTGATGTGTGTGAACCAGCAGGTCTTTCTGTGGGACTGATGTGTGAGAACCTGCAGGTCTCTCTAGGACTGAAGTGTGTGAACCTGCAGGTCTCTGTGGGACTGATGTGTGTGGACCTGCAGGTCTCTCTGCGGGACTGATGTGTGTGAACCTGAAGGTCTCTCTTGTGGGACTGAAGTGTGTGAACCTCCTGGTCTCTCTGTGGGACTGATGTGTGTGAACCTGCAGGTCTCTGTGGGACTGATGTGTGTGAACCAGCAGGTCTTTCTGTGGGACTGATGTGTGTGAGACCCTGCAGGTCTCTGTACGACTGAGGTGTGTGAACCCGCAGGTCTCTCTGTGGGACTGAATTGTGTGAACCTGCAGGTCTCGGTGGTACAGATGTGTGAGAACCTGCAGGTCTCTCTGTGGGACTGATGTGTGTGAACCTGCAGGTCTCTGTGTGGGACTGATGTGTGTGAACCTGCAGGTCTCTGTGTGGGACTGATGTCTGTGAACCTGCAGGTCTCTCTGTAGGACTGATGTGTGTGAACCTGCAGGTCTTTCTGTGGGACTGATATGTGTGAACCTGCAGGTCTCTGTGTGGGACTGATGTGTGTGAACCTGCAGGTCTCTCTGTAGGACTGATGTGTGTGAACCTGCAGGTCTCTCTGTAGGACAGATGTGTGTGAACCTGCAGGTCTCTGTGGGACCGATATGTGTGAACCTGCAGGTCTCTCTGTAGGACTGATGTGTGTGAACCTGCAGGTTTCTGTGGGACTGATGCGTGTGAACCTGCAAGTCTCTGTAGGACTGATGTGTGAGAACCTGCAAGAATCTGTAGGACTGATGTGTGTGAGCCTGCAGGACTCTCTGTGGGACTGAAGTGTGTGAACCTGCAGGACTCTCTGTGGGACTGAAGTGTGTGAACCTGCAGGTCTCTGTGGGACTGATGTGTGTGAACCTGCAGGTCTCTCTGTGGGACTGATGTGTGTGAACCTGCAGGTCTCTGTGTGGGACTGATGTATGTGAACCTGCAGGTCTCTCTGTAGGGCTGATGTGTGTGAACCTGCAGGTCTCTCTGTAAGACAGATGTGTGTGAACCTGCAGGTCTCTGTGTGACCGATGTGTGTGAACCTGCAGATCTCTCTGTGGGACTGATGTGTGTGACCCTGCAGGTCTCTCTGTGGGACTGATGTGTGTGACCCTGCAGGTCTCTGTAGGACTGATGTGTGTGAGACCCTGCAGGTCTCTGTACGACTGATGTGTGTGAACCCGCAGGTCTCTCTGTGGGACTGATTTGTGTGACCCTGCAGGTCTCTGTAGGACTGAAGTGTGTGAAACTGCAGGTCTCTCTGTGGGACTGATTTGTGTGACCCTGCAGGTCTCTCTGTGAGACTGATGTGTGTGAACCTGCAGGTCTTTCTGTGGGACTGAATTGTGTGAACCTGCAGGTCTCGGTGGTACAGATGTGTGAGAACCTGCAGGTCTCTCTGTGGGACTGATGTGTGTGAACCTGCAGGTCTCTGTGTGGGACTGATGTGTGTGAACCTGCAGGTCTCTGTGTGGGACTGATGTGTGTGAACCTGCAGGTCTCTGTGGGACTGATGTGTGTGAACCTGCAGGTCTCTCTGTGGGACTGATGTGTGTGAACCTGCAGGTCTCTCTGTAGGACTGATGTGTGTGAACCTGCAGGTCTCTCTGTAGGACAGATGTGTGTGAACCTGCAAGTCTCTGTGGGACCGATATGTGTGAACCTGCAGGTCTCTCTGTAGGACTGATGTGTGTGAACCTGCAGGTTTCTGTGGGACTGATGCGTGTGAACCTGCAAGTCTCTGTAGGACTGATGTGTGTGAGCCTGCAGGTCTCTGTAGGACTGATGTGTGTGAACCTGCAGGACTCTCTGTGGGACTGAAGTGTGTGAACCTGCAGGACTCTCTGTGGGACTGAAGTGTGTGAACCTGCAGGTCTCTGTGGGACTGATGTGTGTGAACCTGCAGGTCTCTCTGTGGGACTGATGTGTGTGAACCTGCAGGTCTCTGTGTGGGACTGATGTATGTGAACCTGCATGTCTCTCTGTAGGGCTGATGTGTGTGAACCTGCAGGTCTCTCTGTAGGACTGATGTGTGTGAACCTGCAGGTCTCTCTGTAAGACAGATGTGTGTGAACCTGCAGGTCTCTGTGGGACTGATGTGTGTGAACCTGCAGGTCTCTGTGGGACTGATGTGTGTGAACGTGCAGGTCTCTGTGGGACTGATGTGTGTGAACCTGCAGGTCTCTGTGGGACTGATGTGTGTGAACCTGCAGGTCTCTCTGTGAGACTGATGTGTGTGAACCTGCAGGTCTCTCTGTGAGACTGATGTGTGTGAACCTGCAGGTCTCTGTGGGACTGATGTGTGTGAACCTGCAGGTCTCTGTGGGACTGATGTGTGTGAACGTGCAGGTCTCTGTGGGACTGATGTGTGTGAACCTGCAGGTCTCTCTGTGGGACTGATGTGTGTGAACCTGCAGGTCTCTCTGTGAGACTGATGTGTGTGAACCTGCAGGTCTCTCTGTGAGACTGATGTGTGTGAACCTGCAGGTCTCTGTGGGACTGATGTGTGTGAACCAGCAGGTCTTTCTGTGGGACTGATGTGTGAGAACCTGCAGGTCTCTCTAGGACTGAAGTGTGTGAACCTGCAGGTCTCTGTGGGACTGATGTGTGTGGACCTGCAGGTCTCTCTGCGGGACTGATGTGTGTGAACCTGAAGGTCTCTCTTGTGGGACTGAAGTGTGTGAACCTCCTGGTCTCTCTGTGGGACTGATGTGTGTGAACCTGCAGGTCTCTGTGGGACTGATGTGTGTGAACCAGCAGGTCTTTCTGTGGGACTGATGTGTGTGAGACCCTGCAGGTCTCTGTACGACTGATGTGTGTGAACCCGCAGGTCTCTCTGTAGGACTGAATTGTGTGAACCTGCAGGTCTCGGTGGTACAGATGTGTGAGAACCTGCAGGTCTCTCTGTGGGACTGATGTGTGTGAACCTGCAGGTCTCTCTGTAGGACTGAAGTGTATGAAACTGCAGGTCTCTCTGTGGGACTGATGTGTGTGAACCTGCAGGTCTCTGTGTGGGACTGATGTGTGTGAACCTGCAGGTCTCTGTGTGGGACTGATGTGTGTGAACCTGCAGGTCTCTCTGTAGGACTGATGTGTGTGAACCTGCAGGTCTCTCTGTAGGACAGATGTGTGTGAACCTGCAGGTCTCTGTGGGACCGATATGTGTGAACCTGCAGGTCTCTCTGTAGGACTGATGTGTGTGAACCTGCAGGTCTCTCTGTAGGACAGATGTGTGTGAACCTGCAGGTTTCTGTGGGACTGGTGTGTGTGAACCTGCAAGTCTCTGTAGGACTGATGTGTGTGAGCGTGCAGGTCTCTGTAGGACTGATGTGTGTGAACCTGCAGGACTCTCTGTGGGACTGAAGTGTGTGAACCTGCAGGACTCTCTGTGGGACTGAAGTGTGTGAACCTGCAGGTCTCTGTGTGGGACTGATGTGTGTGAACCTGCAGGTCTCTCTGTAGGACTGATGTGTGTGAACCTGCAGGTCTCTGTGGGACCGATATGTGTGAACCTGCAGGTCTCTCTGTAGGACTGATGTGTGTGAACCTGCAGGTCTCTGTGGGACTGATGTGTGTGAACGTGCAGGTCTCTGTGGGACTGATGTGTGTGAACCTGCAGGTCTCTGTGGGACTGATGTGTGTGAACGTGCAGGTCTCTGTGGGACTGATGTGTGTGACCCTGCAGGTCTCTGTAGGACTGATGTGTGTGAGACCCTGCAGGTCTCTCTGTGGGACTGATGTGTGTGACCCTGCAGGTCTCTGTAGAACTGATGTGTGTGAGACCCTGCAGGTCTCTGTACGACTGATGTGTGTGAACCCGCAGGTCTCTCTGTGGGACTGATTTGTGTGACCCTGCAGGTCTCTGTAGGACTGAAGTGTGTGAAACTGCAGGTCTCTCTGTGGGACTAATTTGTGTGACCCTGCAGGTCTCGGTGGTACAGATGTGTGAGAACCTGCAGGTCTCTCTGTGGCACTGATGTGTGTGAATTAGAAGGCCTATGTGGGACTGAAGTGTGTGAACCTGCAGGTCTCTGTGTGGGACTGATGTGTGTGAACCTGCAGGTCTCTGTGTGGGACTGATGTGTGTGAACCTGCAGGTCTCTGTGGGACTGATGTGTGTGAACCCGCAGGTCTCTCTGTGGGACTGATTTGTGTGACCCTGCAGGTCTCTGTAGGACTGAAGTGTGTGAAACTGCAGGTCTCTCTGTGGGACTAATTTGTGTGACCCTGCAGGTCTCTCTGTGAGACTGATGTGTGTGAACCTGCAGGTCTTTATGTGGGACTGAATTGTTTGAACCTGCAGGTCTCGGTGGTACAGATGTGTGAGAACCTGCAGGTCTCTCTGTGGGACTGACGTGTGTGAACCTGCAGGTCTCTCTGTAGGACTGATGTGTGTGAACCTGCAGGTCTCTCTGTAGGACAGATGTGTGTGAACCTGCAGGTCTCTGTGGGACCGATATGTGTGAACCTGCAGGTCTCTTGTAGGACTGATGTGTGTGAACCTGCAGGTTTCTGTGGGACTGATGTATGTGAACCTGCAAGTCTCTGTGGGACAGATGTGTGAGAACCTGCAAGTCTCTGTAGGACCGATGTGTGTGAGCCTGCAGGTCTCTGTAGGACTGATGTGTGTGAACGTGCAGGTCTCTCTGTGGGACTGATGTGTGTGAACGTGCAGGTCTCTGTGGGACTGATGTGTGTGAACGTGCAGGTCTCTCTGTGGGACTGATGTGTGAGAACCTGCAGGTCTCTGTAGGACTGATGTGTGTGAACGTGCAGGTCTCTCTGTGGGACTGATGTGTGTGAACCTGCAGGTCTCTCTGTAGGACTGATGTGTGTGAACCTGCAGGTCTCTCTGTAGGACAGATGTGTGTGAACCTGCAGGTCTCTGTGGGACCGATATGTGTGAACCTGCAGGTCTCTCTGTAGGACTGATGTGTGTGAACCTGCAGGTCTCTGTGGGACTGATGTGTGTGAACGTGCAGGTCTCTGTGGGACTGATGTGTGTGAACGTGCAGGTCTCTGTGGGAATGATGTGTGTGAACGTGCAGGTCTCTGTGGGACTGATGTGTGTGAACCTGCAGGTCTCTCTGTGAGACTGATGTGTGTGAACCTTCAGGTCTCTCTGTGAGACTGATGTGTGTGAACCTGCAGGTCTCTGTGGGACTGATGTGTGTGAACCAGCAGGTCTTTCTGTGGGACTGATGTGTGTGAACATGCAGGTCTCTGTGGGACTGATGTGTGTGAACCTGCGAGTCTCTGTGGGACTGATGTGTGTGAACCTGCAGGTCTCTGTGGGACTGATGTGTGTGAACCTGCAGGTCTCTGTGGGACTGATGTGTGTGAACCTGCAGGTCTCTGTGGGACTGATGTGTGTGAACCTGCAGGTCTCTCTGTGGGACTGATGTGTGTGAACCTGCAGGTCTCTGTGGGACTGATGTGTGTGAACGTGCAGGTCTCTGTGGGACTGATGTGTGTGAACCTGCAGGTCTCTCTGTGGGACTGATGTGTGTGAACCTGCAGGTCTCTGTGGGACTGAAGTGTGTGAACCTGCAGGTCTCTCTGTGAGACTGATGTGTGTGAACCTGCAGGTCTCTCTGTAAGACTGATGTGTGTGAACCTGCAGGTCTCTGTGGGACTGATGTGTGTGAACCTCCTGGTCTCTTTGTGGGACTGATGTGTGTGAACCTCCTGGTCTCTTTGTGGGACTGATGTGTGTGAACCAGCAGGTCTTTCTGTGGGACAGATGTGTGTGAACCTGCAGGTCTCTGTGGGACTGATGTGTGTGAACCAGCAGGTCTTTCTGTGGGACTGATGTGTGTGAACCCGCAGGTCTCTGTGGGACTGAGGTGTGTGAACCTGCTGGTCTCTCTGTGGGACTGATGTGTGTGAACATGCAGGTCGCTGTGGGACTGATGTGTGTGAACCGGCAGGTCTCTGTGGGACTGAAGTTTGTGAACCTGCTGGTCTCTCTGTGGGACTGATGTGTGTGAACCTGCAGGTCTCATTGTAGGACTGACATGTGTGAACCTGCAGGTCTCTGTGGGACTGATGTGTGTGAACCTGCAGGTCTCTCTGTGGGACAGATGTGTGAGAACCTGCAAGTCTCTGTAGGACTGATGTGTGTGAACCTGCAGGTCTCTGTAGGACAGATGTGTGAGAACCTGCAGGACTCTCTGTGGGACTGATGTGTGTGAACCTGCAGGTCTCTCTGTGGGACTGATGTGTGAGAACCTGCAAGTCTCTGTAGGACTGATGTGTGTGAACCTGCAGGTCTCTCTGTAGGACTGATGTTTGTGAACCTGCAGGTCTCTGTGGGACTGATGTGTGTGAACCTGCAGGTCTCTCTGGGACTGATGTGTGTGAACCTGCAGGACTCTCTGTGGGACTGATGTGTGTGAACCTACAGGTCTCTGTGGGACTGATGTGTGTGAACCTGCAGGTCTCTCTGTGGGACTGATATGTGTGAACCTGCAGGTCTCTCTGCGGGACTGAAGTGTGTGAACCTTTTAGTTCTCTGTAGGACTGAAGTGTGTGAAGCTGCAGGTCTCTGTGGGACTGATGTGTGTGAACCTGCAGGTCTCTGTGGGACTGATGTGTGTGAACTTGCAGGTCTCTGTGGGACTGATGTGTGTGAACCTGCAGGTCTCTCTGTGGGACTGAAGTGTGTGAAGCTGCTGGTCTCTGTAGGACTGAAGTGTGTGAACCTGCAGTTCTCTCTGTGGGACTGATGTGTGCGAACCTGCAGGTCTATGTAGGACTGAAGTGTGTGAAGCTGCAGGTCTCTGTGGGACTGATGTGTGTGAACCTGCAGGTCTCTGTGGGACTGAAGTCTTGAAGCTGCAGGTCTCTCTGTGGGACTGATGTGTGTGAACCTGCAGGTGTCTCTGTGGGACTGAAGTCTTGAACCTGCAGGTCTCTCTGTGGGACTGATGTGTGTGAACCTACAGGTCTCTCTGTAGGACTGATGTGTGTGAACCTGCAGGTCTCTGTGGGACTGAAGTCTTGAACCTGCAGGTCTCTCTGGGGGACTGATATGTGTGAACCAGCAGGTCTCTGTGGGACTGATGTGTGTGAACCTGCAGGTCTCTGTGGGACTGATGTGTGTGAACTGGCAGGTCTCTGCGGGACTGATGTGTGTGAACCTGCAGGTCTCTCTGTGGGACTGATGTGTGTGAACCTGCAGGTCTTTGTGGGACTGATGTGTGTGAACCTGCAGGTCTCTGTGGGACTGATGTGTTTGAACCTGCAGGTCTCTCTGTGGGACTGAATTGTGTGAACCTGCAGGTCTCTGTGGGACTGATGTGTGTGAACCTACAGGTCTCTGTGGGACTGATGTGTGTGAACCTGCAGGTCTCTCTGTGGGACTGATGTGTGTGAACCTGCAGGTCTCTCTGTGAGACTGATGTGTGTGAACCTGCAGGTCTTTCTGTGGGACTGAATTGTGTGAACCTGCAGGTCTCGGTGGAACAGATGTGTGAGAACATGCAGGTCTCTCTGTGGGACTGATGTGTTTGAACCTGCAGGTCTCTCTGTAGGACTGATGTGTGTGACCCTGCAGGTCTCTGTAAGACTGATGTGTGTGAACCTGCAGGTCTCTCTGTGGGACTGAAGTGTGTGAACCTGCAAGTCTCTGTAGGACTGATGTGTGTGAACCTGCAGGTCTCTGTGGGACTGATGTGTGTGAACCTGCAGGTCTCTCTGTGGGACTGATGTGTGAGAACCTGCAGGTCTCTCTGTGGGACTGATGTGTGTGAACCTGCAGGTCTCTCTGTGGGACTGATGTGTGAGAACCTGCAAGTCTCTGTAGGACTGATGTGTGTGAACCTGCAGGTCTCTGTGGGACTGATGTGTGTGAACCTGCAAGACTCTCTGCGGGACTGATGTGTGAGAACCTGCAAGTCTCTGTAGGACTGATGTGTGTGAACCTGCAGGTCTCTGTGGGACTGATGTGTGTGAACCTACAGGTCTCTGTGGGACTGATGTGTGTGAACTTGCAGGTCTCTGTGGGACTGATGTGTGTGAACCTGAAGTTCTCTCTGTGGGACTGAAGTGTGTGAAGCTGCAGGTCTCTGTAGGACTGAAGTGTGTGAACCTGCAGGTCTCTCTGTGGGACTGATTTGTGTAAACCCTTAAGGTCTCTATAGGACTGAAGTGTGTGAACCTGCAGTTCTCTCTGTGGGACTGATGTGTGTGAACCTGCAGGTCTATGTAGGACTGAAGTGTGTGAAGCTGCAGGTCTCTGTGGGACTGATGTGTGTGAACCTGCAGGTCTATGTAGGACTGAAGTGTGTGAAGCTGCAGGTCTCTGTGGGACTGATGTGTGTGAACCAGCAGGTCTTTCTGTGGGACTGATGTGTGTGAACCTGCAGGTCTCTGCGGGACTGATGTGTGTGAACCAGCAGGTCTTTCTGTGGGACAGATGTGTGTGAACCCGCAGGTCTCTGTGGGACTGAGGTGTGTGAACCTGCTGGTCTCTCTGTGGGACTGATGTGTGTGAACATGCAGGTCTCTGTGGGACTGATGTGTGTGAACCGGCAGGTCTCTGTGGGACTGAAGTTTGTGAACCTGCTGGTCTCTCTGTGGGACTGATGTGTGTGAACCTGCAGGTCTCATTGTAGGACTGACATGTGTGAACCAGCAGGTCTCTGCGGGACTGATGTGTGTGAACCTGCAGGTCTCTCTGTGGGACTGATGTGTGTGAACCTGCAGGTTTCTGTGGGACTGATGTGTGTGAACCTGCAGGTCTCTGTGAGACTGATGTGTGAACATGCAGGTCTCTGTGGGGCTGATATGTGTGAACCTGCAGGTCTCTGTGGGACTGATGTGTTTGAACCTGCAGGTCTCTGTGGGACTGATGTGTGTGAACCTGCAGGTCTCTCTGTGGGACTGAATTGTGTGAACCTGCAGGTCTCTGTGGGACTGATGTGTGTGAACCTGCAGGTCTCTCTGTGGGACTGATGTGTGTGAACCTGCAGGTCTCTCTGTGAGACTGATGTGTGTGAACCTGCAGGTCTTTCTGTGGGACTGAATTGTGTGAACCTGCAGGTCTCGGTGGTACAGATGTGTGAGAACCTGCAGGTCTCTCTGTGGGACTGATGTGTGTGAACCTGCAGGTCTCTCTGTAGGACTGATGTGTGTGACCCTGCAGGTCTCTGTAAGACTGATGTGTGTGAACCTGCAGGTCTCTCTGTGGGACTGAAGTGTGTGAACCTGCAGGTCTCTGTAAGACTGATGTGTGTGAACCTGCAGGTCTCTCTGTGGGACTGATGTGTGTGAACCTGCAGGTCTCTCTGTAGGACTGATGTGTGTGACCCTGCAGGTCTCTGTAGGACTGATGTGTGTGAACCTGCAGGTCTCTGTAGGACTGATGTGTGTGAACCTGCAGGTCTCTCTGTAGGACTGATGTTTGTGAACCTGCAGGTCTCTGTGGGACTGATGTGTGTGAACCTGCAGGTCTCTCTGTAGGACTGATGTGTGTGAACCTGCAGGTCTCTCTGTGGGACTGATGTGTGTGAACCTGCAGGTGTCTCTGTGGGACTGATGTGTGTGAACCAGCAGGTCTCTGTGGGACTGATGTGTGTGAACCTGCAGGTCTCTGTGGGACTGATGTGTGTGAACCTGCAGGACTCTCTGTGGGACTGATGTGTGTGAACCTACAGGTCTCTGTGGGACTGATGTGTGTGAACCTGCAGGTCTCTCTGTGGGACTGATATGTGTGAACCTGCAGGTCTCTCTGCGGGACTGAAGTGTGTGAACCTTTTAGTTCTCTGTAGGACTGATGTGTGTGAACCTGCAGGTCTCTCTGTGGGACAAATGTGTGTGACCCTGCTGGTCTCTGTAGGACTGAAGTGTGTGAAGCTGCAGGTCTCTCTGTGGGACAAATGTGTGTGACCCTGCTGGTCTCTGTAGGACTGAAGTGTGTGAAGCTGCAGGTCTCTGTGGGACTGATGTGTGTGAACCTGCAGGTCTCTGTGGGACTGATGTGTGTGAACTTGCAGGTCTCTGTGGGACTGATGTGTGTGAACCTGCAGGTCTCTCTGTGGGACTGAAGTGTGTGAAGCTGCAGGTCTCTGTAGGACTGAAGTGTGTGAACCTGCAGGTCTCTCTGTGGGACTGATTTGTGTAAACCCTTAAGGTCTCTGTAGGACTGAAGTGTGTGAACCTGCAGTTCTCTCTGTGGGACTGATGTGTGTGAACCTGCAGGTCTCTCTGTGGGACTGATGTGTGTGAACCTGCAGGTCTCTCTGTGGGACTGATGTGTGTGAACCTGCAGGTCTATGTAGGACTGAAGTGTGTGAAGCTGCAGGTCTCTGTGGGACTGATGTGTGTGAACCTGCAGGTCTCTGTGGGACTGAAGTCTTGAAGCTGCAGGTCTCTCTGTGGGACTGATGTGTGTGAACCTACAGGTCTCTCTGTAGGACTGATGTGTGTGAACCTGCAGGTCTCTGTGGGACTGAAGTCTTGAACCTGCAGGTCTCTCTGGGGGACTGATATGTGTGAACCAGCAGGTCTCTGTGGGACTGATGTGTGTGAACTGGCAGGTCTCTGCGGGACTGATGTGTGTGAACCTGCAGGTCTCTGTGGGACTGATGTGTGTGAACTGGCAGGTCTCTCTGCGGGACTGATGTGTGTGAACCTGCAGGTCTCTCTGTGGGACTGATGTGTGTGAACCTGCAGGTCTCTCTGTGGGACTGATGTGTGTGAACCTGCAGGTCTCTCTGTGGGACTGATGTGTGTGAACATGCAGGTCTCTGTGGGACTGATGTGTTTGAACCTGCAGGTCTCTCTGTTTGACTGATGTGTGTGAACCTCCAGGTCTCTCTGTGGGACTGAATTGTGTGAACCTGCAGGTCTATGTGGGACTGATGTGTGTGAACCTACAGGTCTCTGTGGGACTGATGTGTGTGAACCTGCAGGTCTCTCTGTGAGACTGATGTGTGTGAACCTGCAGGTCTCTCTGTGGGACTGAATTGTGTGAACCTGCAGGTCTCGGTGGTACAGATGTGTGAGAACCTGCAGGTCTCTCTGTGGGACTGATGTGTGTGAACCTGCAGGTCTCTCTGTAGGACTGATGTATGTGACCCTGCAGGTCTCTGTAAGACTGATGTGTGTGAACCTGCAGGTCTCTGTGGGACTGATGTGTGTGAACCTGCAGGTCTCTGTGGGACTGATGTGTGTGAACCTGCAGGTCTCTCTGTGGGACTGATGTGTGAGAACCTGCAAGTCTCTGTAGGACTGATGTGTGTGAACCTGCAGGTCTCTGTGGGACTGATGTGTGTGAACCTGCAGGACTCTCTGTGGGACTGATGTGTGTGAACCTACAGGTCTCTGTGGGACTGATGTGTGTGAACTTGCAGGTCTCTGTGGGACTGATGTGTGTGAACCTGCAGGTCTCTCTGTGGGACTGAAGTGTGTGAAGCTGCAGGTCTCTGTAGGACTGAAGTGTGTGAACCTGCAGGTCTCTCTGTGGGACTGATTTGTGTAAACCCTTAAGGTCTCTGTGGGACTGATGTGTGTGAACCTGCAGGTCTATGTAGGACTGAAGTGTGTGAAGCTGCAGGTCTCTGTACGACTGATGTGTGTGAACCCGCAGGTCTCTCTGTGGGACTGATTTGTGTGACCCTGCAGGTCTCTGTAGGACTGAAGTGTGTGAAACTGCAGGTCTCTCTGTGGGACTGATTTGTGTGACCCTGCAGGTCTCTCTGTGAGACTGATGTGTGTGAACCTGCAGGTCTTTCTGTGGGACTGAATTGTGTGAACCTGCAGGTCTCGGTGGTACAGATGTGTGAGAACCTGCAGGTCTCTCTGTGGGACTGATGTGTGTGAACCTGCAGGTCTCTCTGTAGGACTGAAGTGTATGAAACTGCAGGTCTCTCTGTGGCACTGATGTGTGTGGATTAGAAGGCCTCTGTGGGACTGAAGTGTGTGAACCTGCAGGTCTCTGTGGGACTGATGTGTGTGAACCTGCAGGTCTCTGTGTGGGACTGATGTGTGTGAACCTGCAGGTCTCTGTGGGACTGATGTGTGTGAACCTGCAGGTCTCTCTGTGGGACTGATGTGTGTGAACCTGCAGGTCTCTCTGTAGGACTGATGTGTGTGAACCTGCAGGTCTCTCTGTAGGACAGATGTGTGTGAACCTGCAGGTCTCTGTGGGACCGATATGTGTGAACCTGCAGGTCTCTCTGTAGGACTGATGTGTGTGAACCTGCAGGTTTCTGTGGGACTGATGCGTGTGAACCTGCAAGTCTCTGTAGGACTGATGTGTGTGAGCCTGCAGGTCTCTGTAGGACTGATGTGTGTGAACCTGCAGGACTCTCTGTGGGACTGAAGTGTGTGAACCTGCAGGACTCTCTGTGGGACTGAAGTGTGTGAACCTGCAGGTCTCTGTGGGACTGATGTGTGTGAACCTGCAGGTCTCTCTGTAGGGCTGATGTGTGTGAACCTGCAGGTCTCTCTGTAGGACTGATGTGTGTGAACCTGCAGGTCTCTGTGTGACCGATGTGTGTGAGCCTGCAGATCTCTCTGTTGGACTGATGTGTGTGAACCTGCAGGTCTCTGTGTGACCGATGTGTGTGAGCCTGCAGGTCTCTGTGTGACCGATGTGTGTGAGCCTGCAGATCTCTCTGTGGGACTGATGTGTGTGAACCTGCAGGTCTCTGTGGGACTGATGTGTGTGAACGTGCAGGTCTCTGTGGGACTGATGTGTGTGAACCTGCAGGTCTCTCTGTGGGACTGATGTGTGTGAACCTGCAGGTCTCTCTGTGAGACTGATGTGTGTGAACCTGCAGGTCTCTCTGTGAGACTGATGTGTGTGAACCTGCAGGTCTCTGTGGGACTGATGTGTGTGAACCTGCAGGTCTCTGTGGGACTGATGTGTGTGAACGTGCAGGTCTCTGTGGGACTGATGTGTGTGAACCTGCAGGTCTCTCTGTGGGACTGATGTGTGTGAACCTGCAGGTCTCTCTGTGAGACTGATGTGTGTGAACCTGCAGGTCTCTCTGTGAGACTGATGTGTGTGAACCTGCAGGTCTCTGTGGGACTGATGTGTGTGAACCAGCAGGTCTTTCTGTGGGACTGATGTGTGAGAACCTGCAGGTCTCTCTAGGACTGAAGTGTGTGAACCTGCAGGTCTCTGTGGGACTGATGTGTGTGGACCTGCAGGTCTCTCTGCGGGACTGATGTGTGTGAACCTGAAGGTCTCTCTTGTGGGACTGAAGTGTGTGAACCTCCTGGTCTCTCTGTGGGACTGATGTGTGTGAACCTGCAGGTCTCTGTGGGACTGATGTGTGTGAGACCCTGCAGGTCTCTGTACGACTGATGTGTGTGAACCCGCAGGTCTCTCTGTAGGACTGAATTGTGTGAACCTGCAGGTCTCGGTGGTACAGATGTGTGAGAACCTGCAGGTCTCTCTGTGGGACTGATGTGTGTGAACCTGCAGGTCTCTCTGTAGGACTGAAGTGTATGAAACTGCAGGTCTCTCTGTGGGACTGATGTGTGTGAACCTGCAGGTCTCTGTGTGGGACTGATGTGTGTGAACCTGCAGGTCTCTGTGTGGGACTGATGTGTGTGAACCTGCAGGTCTCTCTGTAGGACTGATGTGTGTGAACCTGCAGGTCTCTCTGTAGGACAGATGTGTGTGAACCTGCAGGTCTCTGTGGGACCGATATGTGTGAACCTGCAGGTCTCTCTGTAGGACTGATGTGTGTGAACCTGCAGGTCTCTCTGTAGGACAGATGTGTGTGAACCTGCAGGTTTCTGTGGGACTGATGTGTGTGAACCTGCAAGTCTCTGTAGGACTGATGTGTGTGAGCCTGCAGGTCTCTGTAGGACTGATGTGTGTGAACCTGCAGGACTCTCTGTGGGACTGAAGTGTGTGAACCTGCAGGACTCTCTGTGGGACTGAAGTGTGTGAACCTGCAGGTCTCTCTGTAGGACTGATGTGTGTGAACCTGCAGGTCTCTGTGGGACTGATGTGTGTGAACCTGCAGGTCTCTGTGTGGGACTGATGTGTGTGAACCTGCAGGTCTCTCTGTAGGACTGATGTGTGTGAACCTGCAGGTCTCTGTGGGACCGATATGTGTGAACCTGCAGGTCTCTCTGTAGGACTGATGTGTGTGAACCTGCAGGTCTCTGTGGGACTGATGTGTGTGAACGTGCAGGTCTCTGTGGGACTGATGTGTGTGAACCTGCAGGTCTCTGTGGGACTGATGTGTGTGAACGTGCAGGTCTCTGTGGGACTGATGTGTGTGACCCTGCAGGTCTCTGTAGGACTGATGTGTGTGAGACCCTGCAGGTCTCTCTGTGGGACTGATGTGTGTGACCCTGCAGGTCTCTGTAGAACTGATGTGTGTGAGACCCTGCAGGTCTCTGTACGACTGATGTGTGTGAACCCGCAGGTCTCTCTGTGGGACTGATTTGTGTGACCCTGCAGGTCTCTGTAGGACTGAAGTGTGTGAAACTGCAGGTCTCTCTGTGGGACTAATTTGTGTGACCCTGCAGGTCTCGGTGGTACAGATGTGTGAGAACCTGCAGGTCTCTCTGTGGCACTGATGTGTGTGAATTAGAAGGCCTATGTGGGACTGAAGTGTGTGAACCTGCAGGTCTCTGTGCGGGACTGATGTGTGTGAACCTGCAGGTCTCTGTGTGGGACTGATGTGTGTGAACCTGCAGGTCTCTGTGGGACTGATGTGTGTGAACCCGCAGGTCTCTCTGTGGGACTGATTTGTGTGACCCTGCAGGTCTCTGTAGGACTGAAGTGTGTGAAACTGCAGGTCTCTCTGTGGGACTGATGTGTGTGAACCTGCAGGTCTTTCTGTGGGACTGAATTGTTTGAACCTGCAGGTCTCGGTGGTACAGATGTGTGAGAACCTGCAGGTCTCTCTGTGGGACTGATGTGTGTGAACCTGCAGGTCTCTCTGTAGGACTGATGTGTGTGAACCTGCAGGTCTCTCTGTAGGACAGATGTGTGTGAACCTGCAGGTCTCTGTGGGACCGATATGTGTGAACCTGCAGGTCTCTTGTAGGACTGATGTGTGTGAACCTGCAGGTTTCTGTGGGACTGATGTATGTGAACCTGCAAGTCTCTGTGGGACAGATGTGTGAGAACCTGCAAGTCTCTGTAGGACCGATGTGTGTGAGCCTGCAGGTCTCTGTAGGACTGATGTGTGTGAACGTGCAGGTCTCTCTGTGGGACTGATGTGTGTGAACGTGCAGGTCTCTGTGGGACAGATGTGTGAGAACCTGCAGGTCTCTGTAGGACTGATGTGTGTGAACGTGCAGGTCTCTCTGTGGGACTGATGTGTGTGAACCTGCAGGTCTCTCTGTAGGACTGATGTGTGTGAACCTGCAGGTCTCTCTGTAGGACAGATGTGTGTGAACCTGCAGGTCTCTGTGGGACCGATATGTGTGAACCTGCAGGTCTCTCTGTAGGACTGATGTGTGTGAACCTGCAGGTTTCTGTGGGACTGATGCATGTGAACCTGCAAGTCTCTGTAGGACTGATGTATGTGAACCTGCAGGTCTCTGTGGGACTGATGTGTGTGAACGTGCAGGTCTCTGTGGGACTGATGTGTGTGAACGTGCAGGTCTCTGTGGGACTGATGTGTGTGAACGTGCAGGTCTCTGTGGGACTGATGTGTGTGAACGTGCAGGTCTCTGTGGGACTGATGTGTGTGAACTTGCAGGTCTCTCTGTGGGACTGATGTGTGTGAACCTGCAGGTCTCTCTGTGAGACTGATGTGTGTGAACCTTCAGGTCTCTCTGTGAGACTGATGTGTGTGAACCTGCAGGTCTCTGTGGGACTGATGTGTGTGAACCAGCAGGTCTTTCTGTGGGACTGATGTGTGTGAACATGCAGGTCTCTGTGGGACTGATGTGTGTGAACCTGCGAGTCTCTGTGGGACTGATGTGTGTGAACCTGCAGGTCTCTGTGGGACTGATGTGTGTGAACCAGCAGGTCTTTCTGTGGGACTGATGTGTGTGAACATGCAGGTCTCTGTGGGACTGATGTGTGTGAACCTGCGAGTCTCTGTGGGACTGATGTGTGTGAACCTGCAGGTCTCTGTGGGACTGATGTGTGTGAACCTGCAGGTCTCTGTGGGACTGATGTGTGTGAACCTGCAGGTCTCTGTGGGACTGATGTGTGTGAACCTGCAGGTCTCTCTGTGGGACTGATGTGTGTGAACCTGCAGGTCTCTGTGGGACTGATGTGTGTGAACGTGCAGGTCTCTGTGGGACTGATGTGTGTGAACCTGCAGGTCTCTCTGTGGGACTGATGTGTGTGAACCTGCAGGTCTCTGTGGGACTGAAGTGTGTGAACCTGCAGGTCTCTCTGTGAGACTGATGTGTGTGAACCTGCAGGTCTCTCTGTAAGACTGATGTGTGTGAACCTGCAGGTCTCTGTGGGACTGATGTGTGTGAACCTCCTGGTCTCTTTGTGGGACTGATGTGTGTGAACCTCCTGGTCTCTTTGTGGGACTGATGTGTGTGAACCAGCAGGTCTTTCTGTGGGACAGATGTGTGTGAACCTGCAGGTCTCTGTGGGACTGATGTGTGTGAACCAGCAGGTCTTTCTGTGGGACTGATGTGTGTGAACCCGCAGGTCTCTGTGGGACTGAGGTGTGTGAACCTGCTGGTCTCTCTGTGGGACTGATGTGTGTGAACATGCAGGTCTCTGTGGGACTGATGTGTGTGAACCGGCAGGTCTCTGTGGGACTGAAGTTTGTGAACCTGCTGGTCTCTCTGTGGGACTGATGTGTGTGAACCTGCAGGTCTCATTGTAGGACTGACATGTGTGAACCTGCAGGTCTCTGTGGGACTGATGTGTGTGAACCTGCAGGTCTCTCTGTGGGACAGATGTGTGAGAACCTGCAAGTCTCTGTAGGACTGATGTGTGTGAACCTGCAGGTCTCTGTAGGACAGATGTGTGAGAACCTGCAGGACTCTCTTTGGGACTGATGTGTGTGAACCTGCAGGTCTCTCTGTGGGACTGATGTGTGAGAACCTGCAAGTCTCTGTAGGACTGATGTGTGTGAACCTGCAGGTCTCTCTGTAGGACTGATGTTTGTGAACCTGCAGGTCTCTGTGGGACTGATGTGTGTGAACCTGCAGGTCTCTCTGGGACTGATGTGTGTGAACCTGCAGGACTCTCTGTGGGACTGATGTGTGTGAACCTACAGGTCTCTGTGGGACTGATGTGTGTGAACCTGCAGGTCTCTCTGTGGGACTGATATGTGTGAACCTGCAGGTCTCTCTGCGGGACTGAAGTGTGTGAACCTTTTAGTTCTCTGTAGGACTGAAGTGTGTGAAGCTGCAGGTCTCTGTGGGACTGATGTGTGTGAACCTGCAGGTCTCTGTGGGACTGATGTGTGTGAACTTGCAGGTCTCTGTGGGACTGATGTGTGTGAACCTGCAGGTCTCTCTGTGGGACTGAAGTGTGTGAAGCTGCTGGTCTTTGTAGGACTGAAGTGTGTGAACCTGCAGGTCTCTCTCTGGGACTGATTTGTGTAAACCCTTAAGGTCTCTGTAGGACTGAAGTGTGTGAACCTGCAGTTCTCTCTGTGGGACTGATGTGTGTGAACCTGCAGGTCTATGTAGGACTGAAGTGTGTGAAGCTGCAGGTCTCTGTGGGACTGATGTGTGTGAACCTGCAGGTCTCTGTGGGACTGAAGTCTTGAAGCTGCAGGTCTCTCTGTGGGACTGATGTGTGTGAACCTGCAGGTGTCTCTGTGGGACTGAAGTCTTGAACCTGCAGGTCTCTCTGTGGGACTGATGTGTGTGAACCTACAGGTCTCTCTGTAGGACTGATGTGTGTGAACCTGCAGGTCTCTGTGGGACTGAAGTCTTGAACCTGCAGGTCTCTCTGGGGGACTGATATGTGTGAACCAGCAGGTCTCTGTGGGACTGATGTGTGTGAACCTGCAGGTCTCTGTGGGACTGATGTGTGTGAACTGGCAGGTCTCTCTGTGGGACTGATGTGTGTGAACCTGCAGGTCTATGTAGGACTGAAGTGTGTGAAGCTGCAGGTCTCTGTGGGACTGATGTGTGTGAACCTGCAGGTCTATGTAGGACTGAAGTGTGTGAAGCTGCAGGTCTCTGTGGGACTGATGTGTGTGAACCAGCAGGTCTTTCTGTGGGACTGATGTGTGTGAACCTGCAGGTCTCTGTGGGACTGATGTGTGTGAACCAGCAGGTCTTTCTGTGGGACAGATGTGTGTGAACCCGCAGGTCTCTGTGGGACTGAGGTGTGTGAACCTGCTGGTCTCTCTGTGGGACTGATGTGTGTGAACATGCAGGTCTCTGTGGGACTGATGTGTGTGAACCGGCAGGTCTCTGTGGGACTGAAGTTTGTGAACCTGCTGGTCTCTCTGTGGGACTGATGTGTGTGAACCTGCAGGTCTCATTGTAGGACTGACATGTGTGAACCAGCAGGTCTCTGCGGGACTGATGTGTGTGAACCTGCAGGTCTCTCTGTGGGACTGATGTGTGTGAACCTGCAGGTTTCTGTGGGACTGATGTGTGTGAACCTGCAGGTCTCTGTGAGACTGATGTGTGAACATGCAGGTCTCTGTGGGGCTGATATGTGTGAACCTGCAGGTCTCTGTGGGACTGATGTGTTTGAACCTGCAGGTCTCTGTGGGACTGATGTGTGTGAACCTGCAGGTCTCTCTGTGGGACTGAATTGTGTGAACCTGCAGGTCTCTGTGGGACTGATGTGTGTGAACCTGCAGGTCTCTCTGTGGGACTGATGTGTGTGAACCTGCAGGTCTCTCTGTGAGACTGATGTGTGTGAACCTGCAGGTCTTTCTGTGGGACTGAATTGTGTGAACCTGCAGGTCTCGGTGGTACAGATGTGTGAGAACCTGCAGGTCTCTCTGTGGGACTGATGTGTGTGAACCTGCAGGTCTCTCTGTGGGACTGATGTGTGTGACCCTGCAGGTCTCTGTAAGACTGATGTGTGTGAACCTGCAGGTCTCTCTGTGGGACTGAAGTGTGTGAACCTGCAGGTCTCTGTGGGACTGATGTGTGTGAACCTGCAGGTCTCTCTGTAGGACTGATGTGTGTGACCCTGCAGGTCTCTGTAGGACTGATGTGTGTGAACCTGCAGGTCTCTCTGTAGGACTGATGTTTGTGAACCTGCAGGTCTCTGTGGGACTGATGTGTGTGAACCTGCAGGTCTCTCTGTAGGACTGATGTGTGTGAACCTGCAGGTGTCTCTCTGGGACTGATGTGTGTGAACCAGCAGGTCTCTGTGGGACTGATGTGTGTGAACCTGCAGGTCTCTGTGGGACTGATGTGTGTGAACCTGCAGGACTCTCTGTGGGACTGATGTGTGTGAACCTACAGGTCTCTGTGGGACTGATGTGTGTGAACCTGCAGGTCTCTCTGTGGGACTGATATGTGTGAACCTGCAGGTCTCTCTGCGGGACTGATGTGTGTGAACCTTTTAGTTCTCTGTAGGACTGATGTGTGTGAACCTGCAGGTCTCTCTGTGGGACAAATGTGTGTGACCCTGCTGGTCTCTGTAGGACTGAAGTGTGTGAAGCTGCAGGTCTCTCTGTGGGACAAATGTGTGTGACCCTGCTGGTCTCTGTAGGACTGAAGTGTGTGAAGCTGCAGGTCTCTGTGGGACTGATGTGTGTGAACCTGCAGGTCTCTGTGGGACTGATGTGTGTGAACTTGCAGGTCTCTGTGGGACTGATGTGTGTGAACCTGCAGGTCTCTCTGTGGGACTGAAGTGTGTGAAGCTGCAGGTCTCTGTAGGACTGAAGTGTGTGAACCTGCAGGTCTCTCTGGGGGACTGATATGTGTGAACCAGCAGGTCTCTGTGGGACTGATGTGTGTGAACCTGCAGGTCTCTGTGGGACTGATGTGTGTGAACTGGCAGGTCTCTGCGGGACTGATGTGTGTGAACCTGCAGGTCTCTCTGTGGGACTGATGTGTGTGAACCTGCAGGTCTTGTGGGACTGATGTGTGTGAACCTGCAGGTCTCTGTGGGACTGATGTGTTTGAACCTGCAGGTCTCTCTGTGGGACTGATGTGTGTGAACCTACAGGTCTCTGTGGGACTGATGTGTGTGAACCTGCAGGTCTCTCTGTGGGACTGATGTGTGTGAACCTGCAGGTCTCTCTGTGAGACTGATGTGTGTGAACCTGCAGGTCTTTCTGTGGGACTGAATTGTGTGAACCTGCAGGTCTCGGTGGAACAGATGTGTGAGAACATGCAGGTCTCTCTGTGGGACTGATGTGTTTGAACCTGCAGGTCTCTCTGTAGGACTGATGTGTGTGACCCTGCAGGTCTCTGTAAGACTGATGTGTGTGAACCTGCAGGTCTCTCTGTGGGACTGAAGTGTGTGAACCTGCAAGTCTCTGTAGGACTGATGTGTGTGAACCTGCAGGTCTCTGTGGGACTGATGTGTGTGAACCTGCAGGTCTCTCTGTGGGACTGATGTGTGAGAACCTGCAGGTCTCTCTGTGGGACTGATGTGTGTGAACCTACAGGTCTCTCTGTAGGACTGATGTGTGTGAACCTGCAAGTCTCTCTGGGACTGAAGTCTTGAACCTGCAGGTCTCTCTGGGGGACTGATATGTGTGAACCAGCAGGTCTCTGTGGGACTGATGTGTGTGAACTGGCAGGTCTCTGCGGGACTGATGTGTGTGAACCTGCAGGTCTCTGTGGGACTGATGTGTGTGAACTGGCAGGTCTCTCTGCGGGACTGATGTGTGTGAACCTGCAGGTCTCTCTGTGGGACTGATGTGTGTGAACCTGCAGGTCTCTCTGTGGGACTGATGTGTGTGAACATGCAGGTCTCTGTGGGACTGATGTGTGTGAACCTGCAGGTCTCTCTGTGGGACTGATGTGTGTGAACATGCAGGTCTCTGTGGGACTGATGTGTTTGAACCTGCAGGTCTCTCTGTTTGACTGATGTGTGTGAACCTCCAGGTCTCTCTGTGGGACTGAATTGTGTGAACCTGCAGGTCTATGTGGGACTGATGTGTGTGAACCTACAGGTCTCTGTGGGACTGATGTGTGTGAACCTGCAGGTCTCTCTGTGAGACTGATGTGTGTGAACCTGCAGGTCTCTCTGTGGGACTGAATTGTGTGAACCTGCAGGTCTCGGTGGTACAGATGTGTGAGAACCTGCAGGTCTCTCTGTGGGACTGATGTGTGTGAACCTGCAGGTCTCTCTGTAGGACTGATGTATGTGACCCTGCAGGTCTCTGTAAGACTGATGTGTGTGAACCTGCAGGTCTCTCTGTGGGACTGAAGTGTGTGAACCTGCAGGTCTCTGTGGGACTGATGTGTGTGAACCTGCAGGTCTCTGTGGGACTGATGTGTGTGAACCTGCAGGTCTCTCTGTGGGACTGATGTGTGAGAACCTGCAAGTCTCTGTAGGACTGATGTGTGTGAACCTGCAGGTCTCTGTGGGACTGATGTGTGTGAACCTGCAGGACTCTCTGTGGGACTGATGTGTGTGAACCTACAGGTCTCTGTGGGACTGATATGTGTGAACCTGCAGGTCTCTCTGCGGGACTGAAGTGTGTGAACCTTTTAGTTCTCTGTAGGACTGATGTGTGTGAACCTGCAAGTCTCTCTGTGGGAAAAATGTGTGTGACCCTGCTGGTCTCTGTAGGACTGGAGTGTGTGAAGCTGCAGGTCTCTCTGTGGGACAAATGTGTGTGACCCTGCAAGTCTCTCTGTGGGACAAATGTGTGTGACCCTGCTGGTCTCTGTAGGACTGAAGTGTGTGAAGCTGCAGGTCTCTGTGGGACTGATGTGTGTGAACCTGCAGGTCTCTGTGGGACTGATGTGTGTGAACCTGCAGGTCTCTCTGTGGGACTGAAGTGTGTGAACCTGCAAGTCTCTGTAGGACTGATGTGTGTGAACCTGCAGGTCTCTCTGTGGGACTGATGTGTGAGAACCTGCAAGTCTCTGTAGGACTGATGTGTGTGAACCTGCAGGTCTCTCTGCGGGACTGATGTGTGAGAACCTGCAAGTCTCTGTAGGACTGATGTGTGTGAACCTGCAGGTCTCTGTGGGACTGATGTGTGTGTACCTGCAGGACTCTCTGTGGGACTGATGTGTGTGAACCTACAGGTCTCTGTGGGACTGATGTGTGTGAACTTGCAGGTCTCTGTGGGACTGATGTGTGTGAACCTGCAGGTCTCTCTGTGGGACTGAAGTGTGTGAAGCTGCAGGTCTCTGTAGGACTGAAGTGTGTGAACCTGCAGGTCTCTCTGTGGGACTGATTTGTGTAAACCCTTAAGGTCTCTGTAGGACTGAAGTGTGTGAACCTGCAGTTCTCTCTGTGGGACTGATGTGTGTGAACCTGCAGGTCTATGTTGGACTGAAGTGTGTGAAGCTGCAGGTCTCTGTGGGACTGATGTGTGTGAACCTGCAGGTCTATGTAGGACTGAAGTGTGTGAAGCTGCAGGTCTCTGTGGGACTGATGTGTGTGAACCAGCAGGTCTTTCTGTGGGACTGATGTGTGTGAACCTGCAGGTCTCTGTGGGACTGATGTGTGTGAACCAGCAGGTCTTTCTGTGGGACTGATGTGTGTGAACCCGCAGGTCTCTGTGGGACTGAGGTGTGTGAACCTGCTGGTCTCTCTGTGGGACTGATGTGTGTGAACATGCAGGTCTCTGTGGGACTGATGTGTGTGAACCGGCAGGTCTCTGTGGGACTGAAGTTTGTGAACCTGCTGGTCTCTCTGTGGGACTGATGTGTGTGAACCTGCAGGTCTCATTGTAGGACTGACATGTGTGAACCAGCAGGTCTCTGCGGGACTGATGTGTGTGAACCTGCAGGTCTCTCTGTGGGACTGATGTCTGTGAACCTGCAGGTTTCTGTGGGACTGATGTGTGTGAACCTGCAGGTCTTTGTGAGACTGATGTGTGTGAACATGCAGGTCTCTGTGGGGCTGATATGTGTGAACCTGCAGGTCTCTGTGGGACTGATGTGTTTGAATCTGCAGGTCTCTCTGTGTGACTGATGTGTGTGAACCTCCAGGTCTCTCTGTGGGACTGAATTGTGTGAACCTGCAGGTCTCTGTGGGACTGATGTGTGTGAACCTACAGGTCTCTGTGGGACTGATGTGTGTGAACCTGCAGGTCTCTCTGTGGGACTGATGTGTGTGAACCTGCAGGTCTCTCTGTGAGACTGATGTGTGTGAACCTGCAGGTCTTTCTGTGGGACTGAATTGTGTGAACCTGCAGGTCTCGGTGGTACAGATGTGTGAGAACCTGCAGGTCTCTCTGTGGGACTGATGTGTGTGAACCTGCAGGTCTCTCTGTAGGACTGATATGTGTGACCCTGCAGGTCTCTGTAAGACTGATGTGTGTGAACCTGCAGGTCTCTCTGTGGGACTGAAGTGTGTGAACCTGCAGGTCTCTGTGGGACTGATGTGTGTGAACCTGCAGGTCTCTCTGTGGGACTGATGTGTGTGAACCTGCAGATCTCTCTGTAGGACTGATGTGTGTGACCCTGCAGGTCTCTGTAGGACTGATGTGTGTGAACCTGCAGGTCTCTGTAGGACTGATGTGTGTGAACCTGCAGGTCTCTGTGGGACTGATGTGTGTGAACCTGCAGGTCTCTCTGTAGGACTGATGTGTGTGAACCTGCAGGTGTCTCTGTGGGACTGAAGTCTTGAACCTGCAGGTCTCTCTGTGGGACTGATGTGTGTGAACCTACAGGTCTCTCTGTAGGACTGATGTGTGTGAACCTGCAGGTCTCTGTGGGACTGAAGTCTTGAACCTGCAGGTCTCTCTGGGGGACTGATGTGTGAACCAGCAGGTCTCTGTGGGACTGATGTGTGTGAACCTGCAGGTCTCTGTGGGACTGATGTGTGTGAACTGGCAGGTCTCTGCGGGACTGATGTGTGTGAACCTGCAGGTCTCTGTAGGACTGATGTGTGTGAACCTGCAGGTCTCTCTGTAGGACTGATGTTTGTGAACCTGCAGGTCTCTGTGGGACTGATGAGTGTGAACCTGCAGGTCTCTGTGGGACTGATGTGTGTGAACCTGCAGGACTCTCTGTGGGACTGATGTGTGTGAACCTACAGGTCTCTGTGGGACTGATGTGTGTGAACCTGCAGGTCTCTCTGTGGGACAGATGTGTGTGACCCTGCTGGTCTCTGTAGGACTGAAGTGTGTGAAGCTGCAGGTCTCTGTGGGACTGATGTGTGTGAACCTGCAGGTCTCTGTGGGACTGATGTGTGTGAACTTGCAGGTCTCTGTGGGACTGATGTGTGTGAACCTGCAGGTCTCTCTGTGGGACTGAAGTGTGTGAAGCTGCAGGTCTCTGTAGGACTGAAGTGTGTGAACCTGCAGGTCTCTCTGTGGGACTGATTTGTGTAAACCCTTAAGGTCTCTGTAGGACTGAAGTGTGTGAACCTGCAGTTCTCTCTGTGGGACTGATGTGTGTGAACCTGCAGGTCTCTCTGTGGGACTGATGTGTGTGAACCTGCAGGTCTCTCTGTGGGACTGATGTGTGTGAACCTGCAGGTCTATGTAGGACTGATGTGTGTGAACCTGCAGGTCTCTCTGTGAGACTGATGTGTGTGAACCTGCAGGTCTTTCTGTGGGACTGAATTGTGTGAACCTGCAGGTCTCGGTGGAACAGATGTGTGAGAACATGCAGGTCTCTCTGTGGGACTGATGTGTTTGAACCTGCAGGTCTCTCTGTAGGACTGATGTGTGTGACCCTGCAGGTCTCTGTAAGACTGATGTGTGTGAACCTGCAGGTCTCTCTGTGGGACTGAAGTGTGTGAACCTGCAAGTCTCTGTAGGACTGATGTGTGTGAACCTGCAGGTCTCTGTGGGACTGATGTGTGTGAACCTGCAGGTCTCTCTGTGGGACTGATGTGTGAGAACCTGCAGGTCTCTCTGTGGGACTGATGTGTGTGAACCTGCAGGTCTCTCTGTGGGACTGATGTGTGAGAACCTGCAAGTCTCTGTAGGACTGATGTGTGTGAACCTGCAGGTCTCTGTGGGACTGATGTGTGTGAACCTGCAAGACTCTCTGCGGGACTGATGTGTGAGAACCTGCAAGTCTCTGTAGGACTGATGTGTGTGAACCTGCAGGTCTCTGTGGGACTGATGTATGTGAACCTGCAGGTCTATGTAGGACTGAAGTGTGTGAAGCTGCAGGTCTCTGTGGGACTGATTTGTGTAAACCCTTAAGGTCTCTATAGGACTGAAGTGTGTGAACCTGCAGTTCTCTCTGTGGGACTGAAGTGTGTGAAGCTGCAGGTCTCTGTAGGACTGAAGTGTGTGAACCTGCAGGTCTCTCTGTGGGACTGATTTGTGTAAACCCTTAAGGTCTCTATAGGACTGAAGTGTGTGAACCTGCAGTTCTCTCTGTGGGACTGATGTGTGTGAACCTGCAGGTCTATGTAGGACTGAAGTGTGTGAAGCTGCAGGTCTCTGTGGGACTGATGTGTGTGAACCTGCAGGTCTATGTAGGACTGAAGTGTGTGAAGCTGCAGGTCTCTGTGGGACTGATGTGTGTGAACCAGCAGGTCTTTCTGTGGGACTGATGTGTGTGAACCTGCAGGTCTCTGTGGGACTGATATGTGTGAACCAGCAGGTCTTTCTGTGGGACAGATGTGTGTGAACCCGCAGGTCTCTGTGGGACTGAGGTGTGTGAACCTGCTGGTCTCTCTGTGGGACTGATGTGTGTGAACATGCAGGTCTCTGTGGGACTGATGTGTGTGAACCGGCAGGTCTCTGTGGGACTGAAGTTTGTGAACCTGCTGGTCTCTCTGTGGGACTGATGTGTGTGAACCTGCAGGTCTCATTGTAGGACTGACATGTGTGAACCAGCAGGTCTCTGCGGGACTGATGTGTGTGAACCTGCAGATCTCTCTGTGGGACTGATGTGTGTGAACCTGCAGGTTTCTGTGGGACTGATGTGTGTGAACCTGCAGGTCTCTGTGAGACTGATGTGTGAACATGCAGGTCTCTGTGGGGCTGATATGTGTGAACCTGCAGGTCTCTGTGGGACTGATGTGTTTGAACCTGCAGGTCTCTGTGGGACTGATGTGTGTGAACCTGCAGGTCTCTCTGTGGGACTGAATTGTGTGAACCTGCAGGTCTCTGTGGGACTGATGTGTGTGAACCTGCAGGTCTCTCTGTGGGACTGATGTGTGTGAACCTGCAGGTCTCTCTGTGAGACTGATGTGTGTGAACCTGCAGGTCTTTCTGTGGGACTGAATTGTGTGAACCTGCAGGTCTCTCTGTAGGACTGATGTGTGTGACCCTGCAGGTCTCTGTAAGACTGATGTGTGTGAACCTGCAGGTCTCGGTGGTACAGATGTGTGAGAACCCTGCAGGTCTCTCTGTGGGACTGATGTGTGTGAACCTGCAGGTCTCTCTGTAGGACTGATGTGTGTGACCCTGCAGGTCTCTGTAAGACTGATGTGTGTGAACCTGCAGGTCTCTCTGTGGGACTGAAGTGTGTGAACCTGCAGGTCTCTGTGGGACTGATGTGTGTGAACCTGCAGGTCTCTCTGTGGGACTGATGTGTGTGAACCTGCAGGTCTCTCTGTAGGACTGATGTGTGTGACCCTGCAGGTCTCTGTAGGACTGATGTGTGTGAACCTGCAGGTCTCTGTAGGACTGATGTGTGTGAACCTGCAGGTCTCTCTGTAGGACTGATGTTTGTGAACCTGCAGGTCTCTGTGGGACTGATGTGTGTGAACCTGCAGGTCTCTCTGTAGGACTGATGTGTGTGAACCTGCAGGTGTCTCTGTGGGACTGATGTGTGTGAACCAGCAGGTCTCTGTGGGACTGATGTGTGTGAACCTGCAGGTCTCTGTGGGACTGATGTGTGTGAACCTGCAGGACTCTCTGTGGGACTGATGTGTGTGAACCTACAGGTCTCTGTGGGACTGATGTGTGTGAACCTGCAGGTCTCTCTGTGGGACTGATATGTGTGAACCTGCAGGTCTCTCTGCGGGACTGAAGTGTGTGAACCTTTTAGTTCTCTGTAGGACTGATGTGTGTGAACCTGCAGGTCTCTCGGTGGGACAAATGTGTGTGACCCTGCTGGTCTCTGTAGGACTGAAGTGTGTGAAGCTGTAGGTCTCTCTGTGGGACAAATGTGTGTGACCCTGCTGGTCTCTGTAGGACTGAAGTGTGTGAAGCTGCAGGTCTCTGTGGGACTGATGTGTGTGAACCTGCAGGTCTCTGTGGGACTGATGTGTGTGAACTTGCAGGTCTCTGTGGGACTGATGTGTGTGAACCTGCAGGTCTCTCTGTGGGACTGAAGTGTGTGAAGCTGCAGGTCTCTGTAGGACTGAAGTGTGTGAACCTGCAGGTCTCTCTGTGGGACTGATTTGTGTAAACCCTTAAGGTCTCTGTAGGACTGAAGTGTGTGAACCTGCAGTTCTCTCTGTGGGACTGATGTGTGTGAACCTGCAGGTCTCTCTGTGGGACTGATGTGTGTGAACCTGCAGGTCTCTCTGTGGGACTGATGTGTGTGAACCTGCAGGTCTATGTAGGACTGAAGTGTGTGAAGCTGCAGGTCTCTGTGGGACTGATGTGTGTGAACCTGCAGGTCTCTGTGGGACTGAAGTCTTGAAGCTGCAGGTCTCTCTGTGGGACTGATGTGTGTGAACCTACAGGTCTCTCTGTAGGACTGATGTGTGTGAACCTGCAGGTCTCTGTGGGACTGAAGTCTTGAACCTGCAGGTCTCTCTGGGGGACTGATATGTGTGAACCAGCAGGTCTCTGTGGGACTGATGTGTGTGAACTGGCAGGTCTCTGCGGGACTGATGTGTGTGAACCTGCAGGTCTCTGTGGGACTGATGTGTGTGAACTGGCAGGTCTCTCTGCGGGACTGATGTGTGTGAACCTGCAGGTCTCTCTGTGGGACTGATGTGTGTGAACCTGCAGGTCTCTCTGTGGGACTGATGTGTGTGAACATGCAGGTCTCTGTGGGACTGATGTGTGTGAACCTGCAGGTCTCTCTGTGGGACTGATGTGTGTGAACATGCAGGTCTCTGTGGGACTGATGTGTTTGAACCTGCAGGTCTCTCTGTTTGACTGATGTGTGTGAACCTCCAGGTCTCTCTGTGGGACTGAATTGTGTGAACCTGCAGGTCTATGTGGGACTGATGTGTGTGAACCTACAGGTCTCTGTGGGACTGATGTGTGTGAACCTGCAGGTCTCTCTGTGAGACTGATGTGTGTGAACCTGCAGGTCTCTCTGTGGGACTGAATTGTGTGAACCTGCAGGTCTCGGTGGTACAGATGTGTGAGAACCTGCAGGTCTCTCTGTGGGACTGATGTGTGTGAACCTGCAGGTCTCTCTGTAGGACTGATGTATGTGACCCTGCAGGTCTCTGTAAGACTGATGTGTGTGAACCTGCAGGTCTCTCTGTGGGACTGAAGTGTGTGAACCTGCAGGTCTCTGTGGGACTGATGTGTGTGAACCTGCAGGTCTCTGTGGGACTGATGTGTGTGAACCTGCAGGTCTCTCTGTGGGACTGATGTGTGAGAACCTGCAAGTCTCTGTAGGACTGATGTGTGTGAACCTGCAGGTCTCTGTGGGACTGATGTGTGTGAACCTGCAGGACTCTGTGGGACTGATGTGTGTGAACCTACAGGTCTCTGTGGGACTGATATGTGTGAACCTGCAGGTCTCTCTGCGGGACTGAAGTGTGTGAACCTTTTAGTTCTCTGTAGGACTGGAGTGTGTGAAGCTGCAGGTCTCTCTGTGGGACAAATGTGTGTGACCCTGCAAGTCTCTCTGTGGGACAAATGTGTGTGACCCTGCTGGTCTCTGTAGGACTGAAGTGTGTGAAGCTGCAGGTCTCTGTGGGACTGATGTGTGTGAACCTGCAGGTCTCTGTGGGACTGATGTGTGTGAACCTGCAGGTCTCTCTGTGGGACTGATGTGTGAGAACCTGCAAGTCTCTGTAGGACTGATGTGTGTGAACCTGCAGGTCTCTCTGCGGGACTGATGTGTGAGAACCTGCAAGTCTCTGTAGGACTGATGTGTGTGAACCTGCAGGTCTCTGTGGGACTGATGTGTGTGTACCTGCAGGACTCTCTGTGGGACTGATGTGTGTGAACCTACAGGTCTCTGTGGGACTGATGTGTGTGAACTTGCAGGTCTCTGTGGGACTGATGTGTGTGAACCTGCAGGTCTCTCTGTGGGACTGAAGTGTGTGAAGCTGCAGGTCTCTGTAGGACTGAAGTGTGTGAACCTGCAGGTCTCTCTGTGGGACTGATTTGTGTAAACCCTTAAGGTCTCTGTAGGACTGAAGTGTGTGAACCTGCAGTTCTCTCTGTGGGACTGATGTGTGTGAACCTGCAGGTCTATGTAGGACTGAAGTGTGTGAAGCTGCAGGTCTCTGTGGGACTGATGTGTGTGAACCTGCAGGTCTATGTAGGACTGAAGTGTGTGAAGCTGCAGGTCTCTGTGGGACTGATGTGTGTGAACCAGCAGGTCTTTCTGTGGGACTGATGTGTGTGAACCTGCAGGTCTCTGTGGGACTGATGTGTGTGAACCAGCAGGTCTTTCTGTGGGACTGATGTGTGTGAACCCGCAGGTCTCTGTGGGACTGAGGTGTGTGAACCTGCTGGTGTCTCTGTGGGACTGATGTGTGTGAACATGCAGGTCTCTGTGGGACTGATGTGTGTGAACCGGCAGGTCTCTGTGGGACTGAAGTTTGTGAACCTGCTGGTCTCTCTGTGGGACTGATGTGTGTGAACCTGCAGGTCTCATTGTAGGACTGACATGTGTGAACCAGCAGGTCTCTGCGGGACTGATGTGTGTGAACCTGCAGGTCTCTCTGTGGGACTGATGTCTGTGAACCTGCAGGTTTCTGTGGGACTGATGTGTGTGAACCTGCAGGTCTTTGTGAGACTAATGTGTGTGAACATGCAGGTCTCTGTGGGGCTGATATGTGTGAACCTGCAGGTCTCTGTGGGACTGATGTGTTTGAACCTGCAGGTCTCTCTGTGGGACTGATGTGTGTGAACCTGCAGGTCTCTCTGTGAGACTGAATTGTGTGAACCTGCAGGTCTCTGTGGGACTGATGTGTGTGAACCTACAGGTCTCTGTGGGACTGATGTGTGTGAACCTGCAGGTCTCTCTGTGGGACTGATGTGTGTGAACCTGCAGGTCTCTCTGTGAGACTGATGTGTGTGAACCTGCAGGTCTTTCTGTGGGACTGATGTGTGTGAACCTGCAGGTCTCGGTGGTACAGATGTGTGAGAACCTGCAGGTCTCTCTGTGGGACTGATGTGTGTGAACCTGCAGGTCTCTCTGTAGGACTGATATGTGTGACCCTGCAGGTCTCTGTAAGACTGATGTGTGTGAACCTGCAGGTCTCTCTGTGGGACTGAAGTGTGTGAACCTGCAGGTCTCTGTGGGACTGATGTGTGTGAACCTGCAGGTCTCTCTGTGGGACTGATGTGTGTGAACCTGCAGATCTCTCTGTAGGACTGATGTGTGTGACCCTGCAGGTCTCTGTAGGACTGATGTGTGTGAACCTGCAGGTCTCTGTAGGACTGATGTGTGTGAACCTGCAGGTCTCTGTGGGACTGATGTGTGTGAACCTGCAGGTCTCTCTGTAGGACTGATGTGTGTGAACCTGCAGTTGTCTCTGTGGGACTGAAGTCTTGAACCTGCAGGTCTCTCTGTGGGACTGATGTGTGTGAACCTACAGGTCTCTCTGTAGGACTGATGTGTGTGAACCTGCAGGTCTCTGTGGGACTGAAGTCTTGAACCTGCAGGTCTCTCTGGGGGACTAATGTGTGAACCAGCAGGTCTCTGTGGGACTGATGTGTGTGAACCTGCAGGTCTCTGTGGGACTGATGTGTGTGAACTGGCAGGTCTCTGCGGGACTGATGTGTGTGAACCTGCAGGTCTCTGTAGGACTGATGTGTGTGAACCTGCAGGTCTCTCTGTAGGACTGATGTTTGTGAACCTGCAGGTCTCTGTGGGACTGATGTGTGTGAACCTGCAGGTCTCTGTGGGACTGATGTGTGTGAACCTGCAGGACTCTCTGTGGGACTGATGTGTGTGAACCTACAGGTCTCTGTGGGACTGATGTGTGTGAACCTGCAGGTCTCTCTGTGGGACAGATGTGTGTGACCCTGCTGGTCTCTGTAGGACTGAAGTGTGTGAAGCTGCAGGTCTCTGTGGGACTGATGTGTGTGAACCTGCAGGTCTCTGTGGGACTGATGTGTGTGAACTTGCAGGTCTCTGTGGGACTGATGTGTGTGAACCTGCAGGTCTCTCTGTGGGACTGAAGTGTGTGAAGCTGCAGGTCTCTGTAGGACTGAAGTGTGTGAACCTGCAGGTCTCTCTGTGGGACTGATTTGTGTAAACCCTTAAGGTCTCTGTAGGACTGAAGTGTGTGAACCTGCAGTTCTCTCTGTGGGACTGATGTGTGTGAACCTGCAGGTCTCTCTGTGGGACTGATGTGTGTGAACCTGCAGGTCTCTCTGTGGGACTGATGTGTGTGAACCTGCAGGTCTATGTAGGACTGAAGTGTGTGAAGCTGCAGGTCTCTGTGGGACTGATGTGTGTGAACCTGCAGGTCTCTGTGGGACTGAAGTCTTGAAGCTGCAGGTCTCTCTGTGGGACTGATGTGTGTGAACCTGCAGGTCTCTGTGGGACTGAAGTCTTGAAGCTGCAGGTCTCTCTGTAGGACTGATGTGTGTGAACCTGCAGGTGTCTCTGTGAGACTGAAGTCTTGAACCTGCAGGTCTCTCTGTGGGACTGATGTGTGTGAACCTACAGGTCTCTCTGTAGGACTGATGTGTGTGAACCTGCAGGTCTCTGTGGGACTGAAGTCTTGAACCTGCAGGTCTCTCTGGGGGACTGATATGTGTGAACCAGCAGGTCTCTGTGGGACTGATGTGTGTGAACCTGCAGGTCTCTGTGGGACTGATGTGTGTGAACTGGCAGGTCTCTGCGGGACTGATGTGTGTGAACCTGCAGGTCTCTCTGTGGGACTGATGTGTGTGAACCTGCAGGTCTCTGTGGGACTGATGTGTGTGAACCTGCAGGTCTCTGTGGGACTGATGTGTATGAACCTGCAGGTCTCTGTGGGACTGATGTGTGTGAACCTGCAGGTCTCTGTGGGACTGATGTGTGTGAACCTGCACGTCTCTCTGTGGGACTGATGTGTGTGAACCTGCAGGTCTTTGTGGGACTGATGTGTGTGAACCTGCAGGTCTCTGTGGGACTGATGTGTGTGAACATGCAGGTCTCTGTGGGACTGATGTGTTTGAACCTGCAGGTCTCTCTGTTTGACTGATGTGTGTGAACCTGCAGGTCTCTGTGGGACTGATATGTGTGAACCTGCAGGTCTCTCTGCGGGACTGAAGTGTGTGAACCTGCAAGTCTCTCTGTGGGACAAATGTGTGTGACCCTGCTGGTCTCTGTAGGACTGAAGTGTGTGAAGCTGCAGGTCTCTCTGTGGGACAAATGTGTGTGACCCTGCTGGTCTCTCTAGGACTGAAGTGTGTGAAGCTGCAGGTCTCTGTGGGACTGATGTGTGTGAACCTGCAGGTCTCTGTGGGACTGATGTGTGTGAACCTGCAGGTCTCTCTGTGGGACTGATGTGTGTGAACCTGCAGGTCTCTGTGTGGGACTGATGTATGTGAACCTGCAGGTCTCTCTGTAGGGCTGATGTGTGTGAACCTGCAGGTCTCTCTGTGGGACTGATGTATGTGAACCTGCAGGTCTCTCTGTAGGACTGATGTGTGTGAACCTGCAGGTCTCTCTGTAAGACAGATGTGTGAGAACCTGCAGGTCTCTGTGTGACTGATGTGTGTGAACCTGCAGGACTCTCTGTGGGACTGATGTGTGTGAACTTACAGGTCTCTGTGGGACTGATGTGTGTGAACCTGCAGGTCTCTCTGTGGGACTGATATGTGTGAACCTGCAGGTCTCTCTGCGGGACTGAAGTGTGTGAACCTTTTAGTTCTCTGTAGGACTGATGTGTGTGAACCTGCAGGTCTCTCTGTGGGACAAATGTGTGTGACCCTGCTGGTCTCTGTAGGACTGAAGTGTGTGAAGCTGCAGGTCTCTGTGGGACTGATGTGTGTGAACCTGCAGGTCTCTGTGGGACTGATGTGTGTGAACTTGCAGGTCTCTGTGGGACTGATGTGTGTGAACCTGCAGGTCTCTCTGTGGGACTGAAGTGTGTGAAGCTGCAGGTCTCTGTGGGACTGATTTGTGTGAACCTGCAGGTCTCTCTGTGGGACTGAAGTGTGTGAACCTGCAGGTCTCTCTGTGGGACTGATTTGTGTAAACCCTTAAGGTCTCTGTAGGACTGAAGTGTGTGAACCTGCAGTTCTCTCTGTGGGACTGATGTGTGTGAACCTGCAGGTCTCTCTGTGGGACTGATGTGTGTGAACCTGCAGGTCTCTCTGTGGGACTGATGTGTGTGAACCTGCAGGTCTATGTAGGACTGAAGTGTGTGAAGCTGCAGGTCTCTGTGGGACTGATGTGTGTGAACCTGCAGGTCTCTGTGGGACTGAAGTCTTGAAGCTGCAGGTCTCTCTGTGGGACTGATGTGTGTGAACCTACAGGTCTCTCTGTAGGACTGATGTGTGTGAACCTGCAGGTGTCTCTGTGAGACTGAAGTCTTGAACATGCAGGTCTCTCTGTGGGACTGATGTGTGTGAACCTACAGGTCTCTCTGTAGGACTGATGTGTGTGAACCTGCAGGTCTCTGTGGGACTGAAGTCTTGAACCTGCAGGTCTCTCTGGGGGACTGATATGTGTGAACCAGCAGGTCTCTGTGGGACTGATGTGTGTGAACCTGCAGGTCTCTGTGGGACTGATGTGTGTGAACCTGCACGTCTCTCTGTGGGACTGATGTGTGTGAACCTGCACGTCTCTCTGTGGGACTGATGTGTGTGAACCTGCAGGTCTTTGTGGGACTGATGTGTGTGAACCTGCAGGTCTCTGTGGGACTGATGTGTGTGAACATGCAGGTCTCTGTGGGACTGATGTGTTTGAACCTGCAGGTCTCTCTGTATGACTGATGTGTGTGAACCTGCAGGTCTCTGTGGGACTGATATGTGTGAACCTGCAGGTCTCTCTGCGGGACTGAAGTGTGTGAACCTGCAAGTCTCTCTGTGGGACAAATGTGTGTGACCCTGCTGGTCTCTGTAGGACTGAAGTGTGTGAAGCTGCAGGTCTCTCTGTGGGACAAATGTGTGTGACCCTGCTGGTCTCTGTAGGACTGAAGTGTGTGAAGCTGCAGGTCTCTGTGGGACTGATGTGTGTGAACCTGCAGGTCTCTCTGTGGGACTGATTTGTGTGAACCCTTAAGGTCTCTGTAGGACTGAAGTGTGTGAACCTGCAAGTCTCTGTAGGACTGATGTGTGTGAGCCTGCAGGTCTCTGTGGGACTGATGTGTGTAAACCCTTAAGGTCTCTGTAGGACTGAAGTGTGTGAACCTGCAGGTCTCTGTAGGACTGATGTGTGTGAACCTGCAGGACTCTGTGGGACTGATGTGTGTGAACCTGCAGGTCTCTCTGTGGGACTGATGTGTGTGAACCTGCAGGTCTCTGTGTGGGACTGATGTATGTGAACCTGCAGGTCTCTCTTTGGAGCAGATGCGTGTGAACCTGCAGGTCTCTCTGTGGGACTGATGTATGTGAACCTGCAGGTCTCTCTGTAGGACTGATGTGTGTGAACCTGCAGGTCTCTCTGTAGGACTGATGTGTGTGAACCTGCAGGTCTCTCTGTAAGACAGATGTGTGAGAACGTGCAGGTCTCTGTGTGACCGATGTGTGTGAACCTGCAGGTCTTTGTGGGACTGATGTGTGTGAACCTGCAGGTCTCTCTGTGGGACTGATTTGTGTAAACCCTTAAGGTCTCTGTGGGACTGAAGTGTGTGAACCTGCAGTTCTCTCTGTGGGACTGATTTGTGTAAACCCTTAAGGTCTCTGTAGGACTGAAGTGTGTGAACCTGCAGGTCTCTCTGTGGGACTGATTTGTGTAAACCCTTAAGGTCTCTGTAGGACTGAAGTGTGTGAACCTGCACGTCTCTCTGTGGGACTGATGTGTGTGAACCTGCAGGTCTCTGTGGGACTGATGTGTGTGAACCTGCAGGTCTCTGTGGGACTGAAGTCTTGAAGCTGCAGGTCTCTCTGTGGGACTGATGTGTGTGAACCTACAGGTCTCTCTGTAGGACTGATGTGTGTGAACCTGCAGGTCTCTGTGGGACTGAAGTCTTGAACCTGCAGGTCTCTGTGGGACTGAAGTCTTGAACTTGCAGGTCTCTCTGGGGGACTGATATGTGTGAACCAGCAGGTCTCTGTGGGACTGATGTGTGTGAACCTGCAGGTCTCTGTGGGACTGATGTGTGTGAACTGGCAGGTCTCTGCGGGACTGATGTGTGTGAACCTGCAGGTGTCTCTGTGGGACTGATGTGTGTGAACCTGCAGGTCTCTCTGTGGGACTGATGTGTGTGAACCTGCAGGTCTCTCTGTAGGACTGATGTGTGTGACCCTGCAGGTCTCTGTGGGACTGATGTGTGTGAACCTGCAGGTGTCTCTGTGGGACTGATGTATGTGAACCTGCAGGTGTCTCTGTGGGACTGATGTGTGTGAACCTGCAGGTCTCTGTGGGACTGATGTATGTGAACTGGCAGGTCTCTGCGGGACTGATGTATGTGAACCTGCAGGTGTCTCTGTGGGACTGATGTGTGTGAACCTGCAGGTCTCTGTGGGACTGATGTGTGTGAACCTACAGGTCGCTGTGGGACTGATGTGTGTGAACCTACAGGTCGCTGTGGGACTGATGTGTGTGAACCTGCAGGTCTCTCTGTGGGACTGAAGTGTGTGAACCTGCAGGTCTCTCTGTAGGACTGATGTGTGTGAACCTGCAGGTCTCTCTGTAGGACAGATGTGTGTGAACCTGCAGGTCTCTGTGGGACCGATATGTGTGAACCTGCAGGTCTCTCTGTAGGACTGATGTGTGTGAACCTGCAGGTTTCTGTGGGACTGATGCGTGTGAACCTGCAAGTCTCTGTAGGACTGATGTGTGAGAACCTGCAAGTCTCTGTAGGACTGATGTGTGTGAGCCTGCAGGTCTCTGTAGGACTGATGTGTGTGAACCTGCAGGACTCTCTGTGGGACTGAAGTGTGTGAACCTGCAGGACTCTCTGTGGGACTGAAGTGTGTGAAACTGCAGGTCTCTGTGGGACTGATGTGTGTGAACCTGCAGGTCTCTCTGTGGGACTGATGTGTGTGAACCTGCAGGTCTCTGTGGGACTGATGTGTGTGAACGTGCAGGTCTCTGTGGGACTGATGTGTGTGAACCTGCAGGTCTCTCTGTGGGACTGATGTGTGTGAACCTGCAGGTCTCTGTGGGACTGAATTGTGTGAACCTGCAGGTCTCTCTGTGAGACTGATGTGTGTGAACCTGCAGGTCTCTCTGTAAGACTGATGTGTGTGAACCTGCAGGTCTCTGTGGGACTGATGTGTGTGAACCTCCTGGTCTCTTTGTGGGACTGATGTGTGTGAACCTCCTGGTCTCTTTGTGGGACTGATGTGTGTGAACCTGCAGGTCTCTGTGGGACTGATGTGTGTGAACCAGCAGGTCTTTCTGTGGGACTGATGTGTGTGAACATGCAGGTCTCTGTGGGACTGAGGTGTGTGAACCTGCTGGTCTCTCTGTGGGACTGATGTGTGTGAACATGCAGGTCTCTGTGGGACTGATGTGTGAGAACCTGCAAGTCTCTGTAGGACTGATGTGTGTGAACCTGCAGGTCTCTGTAGGACTGATGTGTGTGAACCTGCAGGTCTCTCTGTAGGACTGATGTTTGTGAACCTGCAGGTCTCTGTGGGACTGATGTGTTTGAACCTGCAGGTCTCTGTGGGACTGAAGTGTGTGAAGCTGCAGGTCTCTGTGGGACTGATGTGTGTGAACCTGCAGGTCTCTGTGGGACTGATATGTGTGAACCTGCAGGTCTCTGTGGGACTGAAGTGTGTGAAGCTGCAGGTCTCTGTAGGACTGAAGTGTGTGAACCTGCAGGTCTCTCTGTGGGACTGATGTGTGTGAAGCAACAGGTCTCTCTGTGGGACTGATGTGTGTGAACCTACAGGTCTCTGTGGGACTGAAGTGTGTGAACCTGCAGGTCTCTGTAGGACTGATGTGTGTGAACCTGCAGGTCTCTGTAGGACTGATGTGTGTGAACCTGCAGGTCTCTGTGGGACTGATG
This sequence comes from Lampris incognitus, assembly GCF_029633865.1. Classification (NCBI taxonomy): domain Eukaryota; kingdom Metazoa; phylum Chordata; class Actinopteri; order Lampriformes; family Lampridae; genus Lampris; species Lampris incognitus. The sequence goes on along the minus strand of NW_026611078.1, from coordinate 472,387 downwards.
TGTGTGAACGTGCAGGTCTCTGTAGGACTGAAGCGTGTGAACCTGCAGGTCTCTCTCTGGGACTGAAGCGTGTGAACCTGCAGGTCTCTCTGTGGGACTGGTGTGTGTGAACCTGCAGGTCTCTCTGTGGGACTGAAGTGTGTGAACCTGCAGGTCTCTCTCTGGGACTGAAGCGTGTGAACCTGCAGGTCTCTCTCTGGGACTGGTGTGTGTGAACCTGCAGGTCTCTCTGTGGGACTGAAGTGTGTGAACCTGCAGGTCTCTCTCTGGGACTGAAGCGTGTGAACCTGCAGGTCTCTCTCTGGGACTGAAGCGTGTGAACCTGCAGGTCTCTCTCTGGGACTGGTGTGTGTGAACCTGCAGGTCTCTCTGTGGGACTGAAGTGTGTGAACCTGCAGGTCTCTGTGGGACTGATGTGTGTGAACCTGCAGGTCTCTCTGTGGGACTGATGTGTGTGAACCTGCAGGTCTCTGTGGGACTGATGTGTGTGAACCTGCAGGTCTCTGTGGGACTGACGTGTGTGAACCTGCAGGTCTCTGTGAGACTGATGTGTGTGAACCTGCAGGTCTCTGTGGGACTGATGTGTGTGAACCTGCAGGTCTCTGTGGGACTGATGTGTTTGAACCTGCAGGTCTCTGTAGGACTGAAGTGTGTGTAGCTGCAGGTCTCTGTAGGACTGAAGTGTGTGAACCTGCAGGTCTCTGTAGGACTGACGTCTGTGAACCTGCAGGTCTCTGTGGGACTGATGTGTGTGAACGTGCAGGTCTCTGTAGGACTGATGTGAGTGAACCTGCAGGTCTCTGTGGGACTGATGGGTTTGAACCTGCAGGTCTCTCTGTGAGACTGGTGTGTGTGAACCTGCAGGTCTCTGTGGGACTGATATGTATGAACCTGCAGGTCTCTCTGTGAGACTGATTTGTGTGACCCTGCAGGTCTCTCTGTGAGACTGATGTGTGTGAACCTGCAGGTCTTTCTGTGGGACTGATGTGTGTGAACCTGCAGGTCTCCGTAGGACTGAAGTGTGTGAAACTGCAGGTCTCTCTGTTGGACTGATGTGTGTGAACCTGCAGGTCTCTCTGTGGGACTGATTTGTGTGACCCTGCAGGTCTCTCTGTGAGACTGAAGTGTGTGAACCCGCAGGTCTCTCTGTAGGACTGTTGTGTGTGAACCTGCAGGTCTCTCTGTTGGACTGATGTGTGTGAACCTGCAGGTCTCTCTGTTGGACTGATGTGTGTGAACCTGCAGGTCTCTCTGTTGGACTGATGTGTGTGAACCTGCAGGTCTCTCTGTGGGACTGAAGTGTGTGAACCCGCAGGTCTCTCTGTAGGACTGTTGTGTGTGAACCTGCAGGTCTCTCTGTTGGACTGATGTGTGTGAACCTGCAGGTCTCTCTGTTGGACTGATGTGTGTGAACCTGCAGGTCTCTCTGTTGGACTGATGTGTGTGACCCTGCAGGTCTCTGTAGGACTGATGTGTGTGACCCTGCAAGTCTCTCTGTAGGACTGAATTGTGTGAACCTGCAGGTCTCTGTGGGACTGAAGTGTGTGAACCTGCAGGTCTCTCTGTGGGACTGATGTGTGTGAACCTGCAGGTCTTTCTGTGGGACTGAATTGTGTGAACCTGCAGGTCTCTGTAAGACTGATGTGTGTGAACCTGCAGGTCTCTCTGTGGGACTGAATTGTGTGAAGCTACAGGTCTCTCTGTGGGACTGATGTGTGTGAACCTGCAGGTCTCTGTGGGACTGATTTGTGGGAACCTGCAGGTCTCTCTTGTGGGACTGATGTGTGTGAACCTACAGGTCTCTCTGTGGGACTGATGTGTGTGAACCTGCAGGTCTCTTGTGGGACTGAAGTGTGTGAACCTGCAGGTCTCTGTAGGACTGATGTGTGTGAACCTGCACGTCTCTCTGTGGGACTGATGTGTGTGAACCTGCAGGTCTTTGTGGGACTGATTTGTGTAAACCCTTAAGGTCTCTGTAGGACTGAAGTGTGTGAACCTGCAGTTCTCTCTGTGGGACTGATTTGTGTAAACCCTTAAGGTCTCTGTGGGACTGATGTGTGTGAACCTGCAGGTCTCTGTGGGACTGATGTGTGTGAACCTGCAGGTCTCTGTGGGACTGAAGTCTTGAAGCTGCAGGTCTCTCTGTGGGACTGATGTGTGTGAACCTACAGGTCTCTCTGTAGGACTGATGTGTGTGAACCTGCAGGTCTCTGTGGGACTGAAGTCTTGAACCTGCAGGTCTCTGTGGGACTGAAGTCTTGAACTTGCAGGTCTCTCTGGGGGACTGATATGTGTGAACCAGCAGGTCTCTGTGGGACTAATGTGTGTGAACCTGCAGGTCTCTGTGGGACTGATTTGTGGGAACCTGCAGGTCTCTCTTGTGGGACTGATGTGTGTGAACCTACAGGTCTCTTGTGGGACTGAAGTGTGTGAACCTGCAGGTCTCTGTAGGACTGATGTGTGTGAACCTGCAGGTCTCTCTTGTGGGACTGAAGTGTGTGAACCTGCAGGTCTCTTGTGGGACTGAAGTGTGTGAACCTGCAGGTCTCTGTAGGACTGATGTGTGTGAACCTGCAGGTCTCTCTGTGGGACTGATGTGTGTGAACCTGCAGGTCTTTGTGGGACTGATGTGTGTGAACCTGCAGGTCTCTCTGTGGGACTGATTTGTGTAAACCCTTAAGGTCTCTGTAGGACTGAAGTGTGTGAACCTGCAGTTCTCTCTGTGGGACTGATTTGTGTAAACCCTTAAGGTCTCTGTGGGACTGATGTGTGTGAACCTGCAGGTCTCTGTGGGACTGATGTGTGTGAACCTGCAGGTCTCTGTGGGACTGAAGTCTTGAAGCTGCAGGTCTCTCTGTGGGACTGATGTGTGTGAACCTACAGGTCTCTCTGTAGGACTGATGTGTGTGAACCTGCAGGTCTCTGTGGGACTGAAGTCTTGAACCTGCAGGTCTCTGTGGGACTGAAGTCTTGAACTTGCAGGTCTCTCTGGGGGACTGATATGTGTGAACCAGCAGGTCTCTGTGGAACTGATGTGTGTGAACCTGCAGGTCTCTGTGGGACTGATGTGTGTGAACCTGCAGGTCTCTGTGGGACTGATGTGTGTGAACCTACAGGTCGCTGTGGGACTGATGTGTGTGAACCTGCAGGTCTCTCTGTGGGACTGAAGTGTGTGAACCTGCAGGTCTCTCTGTAGGACTGATGTGTGTGAACCTGCAGGTCTCTCTGTAGGACAGATGTGTGTGAACCTGCAGGTCTCTGTGGGACCGATATGTGTGAACCTGCAGGTCTCTCTGTAGGACTGATGTGTGTGAACCTGCAGGTTTCTGTGGGACTGATGCGTGTGAACCTGCAAGTCTCTGTAGGACTGATGTGTGAGAACCTGCAAGTCTCAGTAGGACTGATGTGTGTGAGCCTGCAGGTCTCTGTAGGACTGATGTGTGTGAACCTGCAGGACTCTCTGTGGGACTGAAGTTTGTGAACCTGCAGGACTCTCTGTGGGACTGAAGTGTGTGAAACTGCAGGTCTCTGTGGGACTGATGTGTGTGAACCTGCAGGTCTCTCTGTGGGACTGATGTTTGTGAACCTGCAGGTCTCTGTGGGACTGATGTGTGTGAACGTGCAGGTCTCTGTGGGACAGATGTGTGTGAACCTGCAGGTCTCTCTGTGGGACTGATGTGTGTGAACCTGCAGGTCTCTGTGGGACTGAATTGTGTGAACCTGCTAGTCTCTCTGTGAGACTGATGTGTGTGAACCTGCAGGTCTCTCTGTAAGACTGATGTGTGTGAACCTGCAGGTCTCTGTGGGACTGATGTGTGTGAACCTCCTGGTCTCTTTGTGGGACTGATGTGTGTGAACCTCCTGGTCTCTTTGTGGGACTGATGTGTGTGAACCTGCAGGTCTCTGTGGGACTGATGTGTGTGAACCAGCAGGTCTTTCTGTGGGACTGATGTGTGTGAACATGCAGGTCTCTCTGTGGGACTGATGTGTGTGAACATGCAGGTCTCTCTGTGGGACTGAGGTGTGTGAACCTGCTGGTCTCTCTGTGGGACTGATGTGTGTGAACATGCAGGTCTCTGTGGGACTGATGTGTGAGAACCTGCAAGTCTCTGTAGGACTGATGTGTGTGAACCTGCAGGTCTCTGTAGGACTGATGTGTGTGAACCTGCAGGTCTCTCTGTAGGACTGATGTTTGTGAACCTGCAGGTCTCTGTGGGACTGATGTGTTTGAACCTGCAGGTCTCTGTGGGACTGATGTGTGTGAACCTGCAGGACTCTCTGTGGGACTGATGTGTGTGAACCTACAGGTCTCTGTGGGACTGATATGTGTGAACCTGCAGGTCTCTGTAGGACTGATGTGTGTGAACCTGCAGGTCTCTGTAGGACTGAAGTGTGTGAACCTGCAGGTCTCTGTGGGACTGATGTGTGTGAACCTGCAGGTCTCTGTGGGACTGATATGTGTGAACCTGCAGGTCTCTGTGGGACTGAAGTGTGTGAAGCTGCAGGTCTCTGTAGGACTGAAGTGTGTGAACCTGCAGGTCTCTCTGTGGGACTGATGTGTGTGAAGCAACAGGTCTCTCTGTGGGACTGATGTGTGTGAACCTACAGATCTCTGTGGGACTGATGTGTGTGAACGTGCAGGTCTCTGTAGGACTGAAGCGTGTGAACCTGCAGGTCTCTCTCTGGGACTGAAGCGTGTGAACCTGCAGGTCTCTCTCTGGGACTGGTGTGTGTGAACCTGCAGGTCTCTCTGTGGGACTGAAGTGTGTGAACCTGCAGGTCTCTGTGGGACTGATGTGTGTGAACCTGCAGGTCTCTCTGTGGGACTGATGTGTGTGAACCTGCAGGTCTCTGTGGGACTGATGTGTGTGAACCTGCAGGTCTCTGTGGGACTGACGTGTGTGAACCTGCAGGTCTCTGTGAGACTGATGTGTGTGAACCTGCAGGTCTCTGTGGGACTGATGTGTGTGAACCTGCAGGTCTCTGTGAGACTGATGTGTGTGAACCTGCAGGTCTCTGTGGGACTGATGTGTGTGAACCTGTAGGTCTCTCTGTGGGAGTGATGTGTGTGAACCTGCAGGTCTCTGTGGGACTGAAGTGTGTGTAGCTGCAGGTGTCTGTAGGACTGAAGTGTGTGAACCTGCAGGTCTCTGTAGGACTGAAGTCTGTGAACCTGCAGGTCTCTCTTGTGGGACTGATGTGTGTGAACGTGCAGGTCTCTGTAGGACTGATGTGAGTGAACCTGCAGGTCTCTGTGGGACTGATGGGTGTGAACCTGCAGGTCTCTCTGTGAGACTGGTGTGTGTGAACCTGCAGGTCTCTGTGGGACTGATATGTATGAACCTGCAGGTCTCTCTGTGAGACTGGTGTGTGTGAACCTGCAGGTCTCTGTAGGAATGATATGTGTGAACCTGCAGGTCTCTCTGTGGGACTGATTTGTGTGACCCTGCAGGTCTCTCTGTGAGACTGATGTGTGTGAACCTGCAGGTCTTTCTGTGGGACTGATGTGTGTGAACCTGCAGGTCTCCGTAGGACTGAAGTGTGTGAAACTGCAAGTCTCTCTGTGGGACTGAAGTGTGTGAACCTGCAGGTCTCTCTGTGGGACTGAAGTGTGTGAACCCGCAGGTCTCTCTGTTGGACTGTTGTGTGTGAACCTGCAGGTCTCTCTGTTGGACTGATGTGTGTGAACCTGCAGGTCTCTCTGTTGGACTGATGTGTGTGAACCTGCAGGTCTCTCTGTTGGACTGATGTGTGTGACCCTGCAGGTCTCTGTAGGACCGATGTGTGTGAACCTGCAGGTCTCTGTAGGACTGATGTGTGTGACCCTGCAAGTCTCTCTGTAGGACTGAATTGTGTGAACCTGCAGGTCTCTGTGGGACTGAAGTGTGTGAACCTGCAGGTCTCTCTGTGGGACTGATGTGTGTGAACCTGCAGGTCTTTCTGTGGGACTGAATTGTGTGAACCTGCAGGTCTCTGTAAGACTGATGTGTGTGAACCTGCAGGTCTCTCTGTGGGACTGAATTGTGTGAAGCTACAGGTCTCTCTGTGGGACTGATGTGTGTGAACCTGCAGGTCTCTGTGGGACTGATTTGTGGGAACCTGCAGGTCTCTCTTGTGGGACTGATGTGTGTGAACCTGCAGGTCTCTGTAGGACTGATGTGTGTGAACCTGCAGGTCTCTGTGGGACTGAAGTGTGTGAACCTGCAGGTCTCTCTGTAGGACTGAAGTGTGTGAACCTCCAGTCTCTGTAGGACTGAAGCGTGTGAACCTGCAGGTCTCTCTGTAGGACTGGTGTGTGTGAACCTGCAGGTCTCTCTGTGGGACTGTTGTGTGTGAACCTGCAGGTCTCTGTGGGACTAGTGTGTGTGAACCTGCAGGTCTCTGTGGGACTGATGTGTGTGAACCTGTAGGTCTCTCTGTGAGACTGGTGTGTGTGAACCTGCAGGTCTCTGTGGGACTGATATGTGTGAACTTGCAGGTCTCTGTAGGACTGATGTGTGTGAACCTGCAGGTCTGTCTGTGGGACCGATGTGTGTGAACCTGCAGGTCTCTCTGTGGGACTGATGTGTGTGCACCTGCAGGTCTCTGTGGGACTGATGTGTGTGAACGTGCAGGTCTCGGTAGGACTGATGTGAGTGAACCTGCAGGTCTCTGTGGGACTGATGTATGTGAACGTGCAGGTCTCTGTAGGACTGATGTGTGTGAACCTGCAGGTCTCTCTGTGGGACTGATGTGTTTGAACCTGCAGGTCTCTGGGACTGATGGGTGTGAACCTGCAGGTCTCTCTGTGAGACTGGTGTGTGTGAACCTGCAGGTCTCTGTGGGACTGATATGTGTGAACCTGCAGGTCTCTGTAGGACTGAGGTGTGTGAACCTGCTGGTCTCTCTGTGGGACTGATGTCTGTGAACCGGCAGGTCTCTGTGGAACTGAGGTGTGTGAACCTGCTGGTCTCTCTGTGGGACTGATGTCTGTGAACCGGCAGGTCTCTGTGGGACTGACGTGTGTGAACCTGCAGGTCTCTCTGTGGGACTGATGTGTGTGAAACCCGCAGGTCTCTGTAAGACTGATGTGTGTGAACCTGCAGGTCTTTCTGTGGGACTGAATTGTGTGAACCTGCAGGTCTCTGTAAGACTGATGTGTGTGAACCTGCAGGTCTCTCTGTGGGACTGATGTGTGTGACCCTGCAGGTCTCTCTGTAGGACTGAATTGTGTGAACCTGCAGGTCTCTGTGCGACTGAAGTGTGTGAACCTGCAGGTATCTGTGGGACTGAAGTGTGTGAACCTGCAGGTCTCTCTGTGGGACTGATGTGTGTGACCCTGCAGGTCTCTCTGTAGGACTGAATTGTGTGAACCTGCAGGTCTCTCTGTTGGACTGATGTGTGTGACCCTGCAGGTCTCTGTAGGACCGATGTGTGTGAACCTGCAGGTCTCTCTGTGGGACTGATGTGTGTGACCCTGCAGGTCTCTGTGGGACTGATGTGTGTGACCCTGCAGGTCTCTCTGTAGGACTTAATTGTGTGAACCTGTAGGTCTCTGTGGGACTGAAGTGTGTGAACCTGCAGGTCTCTGTGGGACTGAAGTGTGTGAACCTGCAGGTCTCTGTGGGACTGAATTGTGTGAACCTGCAGGTCTCTCTGTAGGACTGAATTGTGTGAACCTGCAGGTCTCTCTGTTGGACTGATGTGTGTGACCCTGCAGGTCTCTGTAAGACTGATGTGTGTGACCCTGCCGGTCTCTCTGTGGGACTGATGTGTGTGACCCTGCAGGTCTCTGTAAGACTGATGTGTGTGACCCTGCAGGTCTCTGTAGGTCTGATGTGTGTGAACCTCCAGGTCTCTCTGTAGGACTGATGTGTGTGAACCTGCAGGTCTTTCTGTGGGACTGAAGTATGTGAACCCACAGGTCTCTCTGTAGGACTGAAGTGTGTGAAACCCGCAGGTCTCTCTGTGGGACTGAATTGTGTGAACCTCCAGGTCTCTCTGTAAGACTGATGTGTTTGAACCTGCAGGTCTCTCTGTGGGACTGAAGTATGTGAACCCAAAGGTCTCTGTGGGACTGATGTGTGTGACACTGCAGGTCTCTGTAAGACTGATGTGTGTGAACCTGCAGGTCTTTCTGTGGGACTGAATTGTGTGAACCTGCAGGTCTCTGTAAGACTGATGTGTGTGAACCTGCAGGTCTCTCTGTGGGACTGAATTGTGTGAACCTGCAAGTCTCTCTGTGGGACTGATGTGTGTGAACCTGCAGGTCTCTCTGTAGTACTGAATTGTGTGAACCTGCAGGTCTCTCTGTAGGACTGAAGTGTGTGAACCTGCAGGTCTCTGTGGGACTGAAGTGTGTGAACCTGCAGGTCTCTCTGTGGGACTGATGTGTGTGACCCTGCAGGTCTCTCTGTGGGACTGATGTGTGTGACCCTGCAGGTCTCTGTAGGCCTGAATTGTGTGAACCTGCAGGTGTCTCTGTCGGACTGATGTGTGTGACCCTGCAGGTCTCTGTGGGACTGAAGTGTGTGAACCTGCAGGTCTCTGTGGGACTGATGTGTGTGAACCTACAGGTCTCTCTGTGGGACTGATGTGTGTGAACCTGCATGTCTCTGTGGGACTGAAGTGTGTGAACCTGCAGGTCTCTGTGGGACTGAAGTGTGTGAACCTGCAGGTCTCTGTGGGACTGATGTGTTTGAAGCTGCAGGTCTCTCTGTGGGACTGATGTGTGTGAACCTGCAGGTCTCTGTGGGACTGATGTGCGTGAACCTGCAGGTCTCTCTGTTGGACTGATGTGTGTGAACCTGCAGGTCTCCGTGGGACTGAAGTGTGTGAACCTGCAGGTCTCTCTGTTGGACTGATGTGTGTGAACCTGCAGGTCTCTCTGTGGGACTGATGTGTGTGACCCTGCAGGTCTCTCTGTAGGACTGAATTGTGTGAACCTGCAGGTCTCTGTGGGACTGAAGTGTGTGAACCTGCAGGTCTCTGTGGGACTGAATTGTGTGAACCTGCAGGTCTCTCTGTAGGACTGAATTGTGTGAACCTGCAGGTCTCTCTGTTGGACTGATGTGTGTGACCCTGCAGGTCTCTGTAAGACTGATGTGTGTGACCCTGCAAGTCTCTCTGTAGGACTTAATTGTGTGAACCTGTAGGTCTCTGTGGGACTGATGTGTGTGACCCTGCAGGTCTCTGTAAGACTGATGTGTGTGAACCTACAGGTCTCTCTGTAGGACTGATGTGTGTGAACCTGCAGGTCTTTCTGTGGGACTGAAGTATGTGAACCCACAGGTCTCTCTGTAGGACTGAAGTGTGTGAAACCCGCAGGTCTCTCTGTGGGACTGATGTGTGTGACCCTGCAGGTCTCTCTGTGGGACTGATGTGTGTGACCCTGCAGGTCTCTGTAGGACTGAACTGTGTGAACCTGCAGGTGTCTCTGTGGGACTGATGTGTTTGAACCTGCAGGTCTCTGTGGGACTGATTTGTGGGAACCTGCAGGTCTCTGTAGGACTGAAGTGTGTGAACCTGCAGGTCTCTGTGGGACTGATGTGTGTGAACCTACAGGTCTCTCTGTGGGACTGATGTGTGTGAACCTACAGGTCTCTCTGTGGGACTGATGTGTGTGAACCTGCAGGTCTGTCTGTAGGACTGATTTGTGGGAACCTGCAGGTCTCTCTTGTGGGACTTATGTGTGTCAACCTACAGGTCTCTGTGGGACTGAAGTGTGTGAACCTGCAGGTCTCTGTGGGACTGATGTGTTTGAAGCTGCAGGTCTCTGTGGGACTGATGTGTTTGAAGCTGCAGGTCTCTCTGTGGGACTGATGTGTGTGAACCTGCAGGTCTCTGTGGGACTGATGTGCGTGAACCTGCAGGTCTCTGTGGGACTGATGTGTGTAAACCTGCAGGTCTCCGTGGGGCTGATGTCTCTGTGGGACTGATGTGTGTGAACCTGCAGGTCTCTGTAGGACTGATGTGTATGAACCTGCAGGTCTCTCTGTGGGACTGATGTGTATGAACCTGCAGGTCTCTCTGTGGGACTGGTGTGTGTGAACCTGAAGGTTTCTGTGTGGGACTGATGTGAGTGAACCTGCAGGACTCTGTGGGACTGATGTGTGTGAACCTGCAGGTCTCTGTGGGACTGATGTGTGTGAACCTGCAGGTCTCTGTGGGACTGATTTGTTTGAACCTGCAGGTCTCTGTGGGACTGATTTGTGGGAACCTGCAGGTCTCTCTTGTGGGACTGATGTGTGTGAACCTACAGGTCTCTCTGTGGGACTGATGTGTGTGAACCAGCAGGTCTCTTGGGGGACTGAAGTGTGTGAACCTGCAGGTCTCTGTAGGACCGATGTGTGTGAACCTGCAGGTCTCTGTGGGACTGAAGTGTGTGAACCTGCAGGTCTCTGTAGGACTGAAGTGTGTGAACCTGCAGGTCTCTCTCTGGGACTGAAGTGTGTGAACCTGCAGGTCTCTCTGTAGGAACGGTGTGTGTGAACCTGCAGGTCTCTCTGTGGGACTGAAGTGTGTGAACCTGCAGGTCTCTGTGGGACTGATGTGTGTGAACCTGCAGGTCTCTCTGTAGCACTTATGTGCGTGAACCTGCAGGTCTCTGTGGGACTGATGTGTGTGAACCTGCAGGTCTCCGTGGGGCTGATGTCTCTGTGGGACTGATGTGTGTGAACCTGCAGGTCTCTGTGAGACTGATGTGTGTGAACCTGCAGGTCTCTGTGGGACTGGTGTGTGTGAACCTGCAGGTCTCTGTGGAACTGATATGTGTGAACTTGCAGGTCTCTGTAGGACTGATGTGTGTGAACCTGCAGGTCTGTCTGTGGGACTGATGTGTGTGAACCTGCAGGTCTCTCTGTGGGACCGATGTGTGTGAACCTGCAGGTCTCTGTGGAACTGAAGTTTGTGAACCTGCTGGTCTCTCTGTGGGACTGACGTGTGTGAACCTGCAGGTCTCTGTGGGACTGATGTATGTGAACGTGCAGGTCTCTGTAGGACTGATGTGTGTGAACCTGCAGGTCTCTCTGTGGGACTGATGTGTGTGAACCTGCAGGTCTCTGTGGGACTGATGGGTGTGAACCTGCAGGTCTCTCTGTGAGACTGGTGTGTGTGAACCTGCAGGTCTCTGTGGGACTGATATGTATGAACGTGCAGGTCTCTGTAGGACTGATGTGTGTGAACCTGCTGGTCTCTCTGTGGGACTGATGTCTGTGAACCGGCAGGTCTCTGTGGAACTGAAGTTTGTGAACCTGCTGGTCTCTCTGTGGGACTGATGTGTGTGAACCTGCAGGTCTCTCTGTGGGACTGATGTGTGTGACCCTGCAGGTCTCTGTAAGACTGATGTGTGTGAACCTGCAGGTCTTTCTGTGAGACTGAATTGTGTGAACCTGCAGGTCTCTGTAAGACTGATGTGTGTGAACCTGCAGGTCTCTCTGTGGGACTGATGTGTGTGACCCTGCAGGTCTCTGTGGGACTGAAGTGTGTGAACCTGCAGGTCTCTGTGGGACTGAAGTGTGTGAACCTGCAGGTCTCTCTGTTGGACTGATGTGTGTGAACCTGCAGGTCTCTCTGTTGGACTGATGTGTGTGAACCTGCAGGTCTCTCTGTTGGACTGATGTGTGTGAACCTGCAGGTCTCTCTGTGGGACTGATGTGTGTGACCCTGCAGGTCTCTCTGTAGGACTGAATTGTGTGAACCTGCAGGTCTCTGTGGGACTGATGTGTGTGAACCTGCAGGTCTCTGTGGGACTGATGTGCGTGAACCTGCAGGTCTCTGTGGGACTGATGTCTCTGTGGGACTGATGTGTGTGAACCTGCAGGTCTCCGTGGGGCTGATGTCTCTGTGGGACTGATGTGTGTGAACCTGCAGGTCTCTCTGTGGGACTGATGTGTGTGAACCCGCAGGTCTCTCTGTAGGACTGTTGTGTGTGAACCTGCAGGTCTCTCTGTTGGACTGATGTGTGTGAACCTGCAGGTCTCTCTGTTGGACTGATGTGTGTGAACCTGCAGGTCTCTGTGGGACTGATGTGTGTGACCCTGCAGGTCTCTCTGTGGGACTGATGTGTGTGAACCTGCAGGTCTCTCTGTGGGACTGATGTGTGTGAACCTGCAGGTCTCTGTGGGACTGATGTGTGTGAACCTGCAGGTCTCTGTTGGACTGATGTGTGTGAACCTGCAGGTCTCTGTTGGACTGATGTGTGTGAACCTGCAGGTCTCTCTGTTGGACTGATGTGTGTGAACCTGCAGGTCACTGTGGGACTGATTTGTGGGAACCTGCAGGTCTCTTGTGGGACTGATGTTTGTGAACCTACAGGTCTCTCTGTGGGACTGATGTGTGTGAACCAGCAGGTCTCTTGGGGGACTGAAGTGTGTGAACCTGCAGGTCTCTGTAGGACTGATGTGTGTGAACCTGCAGGTCTCTCTTGTGGGACTTATGTGTGTCAACCTACAGGTCTCTCTGTGGGACTGATGTGCGTGAACCTGCAGGTCTGTCTGTAGGACTGATTTGTGGGAACCTGCAGGTCTCTCTTGTGGGACTTATGTGTGTCAACCTACAGGTCTCTCTGTGGGACTGATGTGCGTGAACCTGCAGGTCTCTGTGGGACTGATGTCTCTGTGGGACTGATGTGTGTGAACCTGCAGGTCTCCGTGGGGCTGATGTCTCTGTGGGACTGATGTGTGTGAACCTGCAGGTCTCTCTGTGGGACTGATGTGTGTGAACCTGCAGGTCTCTGTAGGACTGATGTGTCTGAACCTGCAAGTCTCTTTGGGACTGATGTGTGTGAACCTGCAGGTCTCTGTGGGACTGATGTGTGTGAACCTGCAGGTCTCTCTGTGAGACTCATGTGTGTGAACCTGCAGGTCTCTGTGGGACTGATGTGTTTGAACCTGCAGGTCTCTCTGTGGGACCGATGTGTGTGAACCTGCAAGTCTCTTTGGGACTGATATGTGTGAACTTGCAGGTCTCTGTAGGACTGATGTGTGTGAACCTGCAGGTCTCTCTGTGGGACTGATGTGTGTGAACCTGCAGGTCTCTCTGTGGGACTGGTGTGTGTGAACCTGAAGGTCTCTGTGTGGGACTGATGTGTGTGAACCTGCAGGTCTCTCTGTGGGACTGATGTGTGTGAACCTGCAGGTCTCTGTGGGACTGATTTGTGGGAACCTGCAGGTCTCTCTTGTGGGACTGATGTGTGTGAACCTACAGGTCTCTCTGTGGGACTGATGTGTGTGAACCAGCAGGTCTCTTGCTGGACTGAAGTGTGTGAACCTGCAGGTCTCTGTAGGACTGATGTGTGTGAACCTGCAGGTCTCTGTGGGACTGAAGTGTGTGAACCTGCAGGTCTCTGTGGGACTGATGTGTGTGAACCTGCAGGTCTCTCTGTAGCACTGATGTGCGTGAACCTGCAGGTCTCTGTGGGACTGATGTGTGTGAACCTGCAGGTCTCTGTGAGACTGATGTGTGTGAACCTGCAGGTCTCTGTGGGACTGATGTGTGTGAACCTGCAGGTCTCTGTGGGACTGATATGTGTGAACTTGCAGGTCTCTGTAGGACTGATGTGTGTGAACCTGCAGGTCTGTCTGTGGGACTGATGTGTGTGAACCTGCAGGTCTCTCTGTGGGACCGATGTGTGTGAACCTGCAGGTCTCTCTGTGGGACTGATGTGTGTGAACCTGCAGGTCTCTGTGGGACTGATGTGTGTGAACGTGCAGGTCTCTGTAGGACTGATGTGAGTGAACCTGCAGGTCTCTGTGGGACTGATGTATGTGAACGTGCAGGTCTCTGTAGGACTGATGTGTGTGAACCTGCAGGTCTCTCTGTGGGACTGATGTGTGTGAACCTGCAGGTCTCTCTGTGGGACTGGTGTGTGTGAACCTGAAGGTCTCTGTGTGGGACTGATGTGTGTGAACCTGCAGGTCTCTCTGTAGGACTGATGTGTGTGAACCTGCTGGTCTCTCTGTGGGACTGATGTCTGTGAACCGGCAGGTCTCTGTGGAACTGAAGTTTGTGAACCTGCTGGTCTTTCTGTGGGACTGACATGTGTGAACCTGCAGGTCTCTCTGTGGGACTGATGTGTGTGAAACCCGCAGGTCTCTCTGTGGGACTGATGAGTGTGACCCTGCAGGTCTCTGTAAGACTGATGTGTGTGAACCTGCAGGTCTTTCTGTGGGACTGAATTGTGTGAACCTGCAGGTCTCTGTAAGACTGATGTGTGTGAACCTGCAGGTCTCTGTGGGACTGAAGTGTGTGAACCTGCAGGTCTCTGTGGGACTGAAGTGTGTGAACCCGCAGGTCTCTGTGGGACTGAAGTGTGTGAACCTGCAGGTCTCTGTGGGACTGAAGTGTGTGAACCTGCAGGTCTCTGTGGGACTGAAGTGTGTGAACCTGCAGGTCTCTGTGGGACTGAAGTGTGTGAACCCGCAGGTCTCTCTGTTGGACTGATGTTTGTGAACCTGCAGGTCTCTCTGTTGGACTGATGTGTGTGAACCTGCAGGTCTCTCTGTTGGACTGATGTGTGTGAACCTGCAGGTCTCTCTGTGGGACTGATGTGTGTGACCCTGCAGGTCTCTCTGTAGGACTGAATTGTGTGAACCTGCAGGTCTCTGTGGGACTGATGTGTGTGAACCTGCAGGTCTCTGTGGGACTGATGTGCGTGAACCTGCAGGTCTCTGTGGGACTGATGTGTGTGAACCTGCAGGTCTCTCTGTGGGGCTGATGTCTCTGTGGGACTGATGTGTGTGAACCTGCAGGTCTCTGTAGGACTGATGTGTGTGAAACTGCAAGTCTCTTTGGGACTTATGTGTGTGAACCTGCAGGTCTCTTTGGGACTGATGTGTGTGAACCTGCAGGTCTCTCTGTGAGACTCATGTGTGTGAACCTGCAGGTCTCTGTGGGACCGATGTGTGTGAACCTGCAGGTCTCTGTGGGACTGATATGTGTGAACTTGCAGGTCTCTGTAGGACTGATGTGTGTGAACCTGCAGGTCTCTCTGTGGGACTGATGTGTGTGAACCTGCAAGTCTCTCTGTGGGACTGGTGTGTGTGAACCTGAAGGTCTCTGTGTGGGACTGATGTGTGTGAACCTGCAGGTCTCTCTGTGGGACTGATGTGTGTGAACCTGCAGGTCTCTGTGGGACTGATTTGTGGGAACCTGCAGGTCTCTCTTGTGGGACTGATGTGTGTGAACCTACAGGTCTCTCTGTGGGACTGATGTGTGTGAACCAGCAGGTCTCTTGGGGGACTGAAGTGTGTGAACCTGCAGGTCTCTGTAGGACTGATGTGTGTGAACCTGCAGGTCTCTGTGGGACTGAAGTGTGTGAACCTGCAGGTCTCTGTAGGACTGAAGTGTGTGACCCTCCAGTCTCTGTAGGACTGAAGCGTGTGAACCTGCAGGTCTCTCTCTGGGACTGAAGTGTGTGAGCCTGCAGGTCTCTCTGTAGGACTGGTGTGTGAACCTGCAGGTCTCTCTGTAGCACTGATGTGCGTGAACCTGCAGATCTCTGTGGGACTGATGTGTGTGAACCTGCAGGTCTCCGTGGGGCTGATGTCTCTGTGGGACTGATGTGTGTGAACCTGCAGGTCTCTGTGAGACTGATGTGTGTGAACCTGCAGGTCTCTGTGGGACTGATGTGTGTGAACATGCAGGTCTCTGTGGGACTGATGTGTGTGAACCTGTAGGTCTCTCTATGAGACTGGTGTGAGTGAACCTGCAGGTCTCTGTGGGACTGATGTGTGTGAACCTGCAGATCTGTCTGTGGGACTGATGTGTGTGAACCTGCAGGTCTCTCTGTGGGACCGATGTGTGTGAACCTGCAGGTCTCTCTTTGGGACTGATGTGTGTGAACCTGCAGGTCTCTCTGTGGGACTGGTGTGTGTGAACCTGAAGGTCTCTGTGTGGGACTGATGTGTGTAAACCTGCAGGTCTCTCTGTAGGACTGATGTGTGTGAACCTGCTGGTCTCTCTGTGGGACTGATGTCTGTGAACCGGCAGGTCTCTGTGGAACTGACGTTTGTGAACCTGCAGGTCTCTCTGTGGGACTGACGTGTGTGAACCTGCAGGTCTCTCTGTGGGACTGATGTGTGTGAAACCCGCAGGTCTCTCTGTGGGACTGATGTGTGTGACCCTGCAGGTCTCTGTAAGACTGATGTGTGTGAACCTGCAGGTCTCTGTGGGACTGATGTGTGTGACCCTGCAGGTGTCTCAGTAGGACTGAATTGTGTGAACCTGCAGGTCTCTGTGGGACTGAAGTGTGTGAACCTGCAGGTATCTGTGGGACTGAAGTGTGTGAACCTGCAGGTCTCTCTGTAGGACTGGTGTGTGTGAACCTGCAGGTCTCTGTGTGGGACTGAAGTGTGAACCTGCAGGTCTCTGTAGGACTGAAGTGTGTGACCCTCCAGTCTCTGTAGGACTGAAGTGTGTGAACCTGCAGGTCTCTCTGTAGGACTGGTGTGTGTGAACCTGCAGGTCTCTCTGTGGGACTGAAGTGTGTGAACCTGCAGGTCTCTGTGGGACTGATGTGTGTGAACCTGCATGTCTCTCTGTAGCACTGATGTGCGTGAACCTGCAGGTCTCTGTGGGACTGATGTGTGTGAACCTGCAGGTCTCTGTGAGACTGATGTGTGTGAACCTGCAGGTCTCTGTGGGACTGATGTGTGTGAACCTGCAGGTCTCTGTGGGACTGATGTGTGTGAACCTGTAGGTCTCTCTATGAGACTGGTGTGAGTGAACCTGCAGGTCTCTGTGGGACTGATGTGTGTGAACCTGCAGATCTGTCTGTGGGACTGATGTGTGTGAACCTGCAGGTCTCTCTGTGGGACCGATGTGTGTGAACCTGCAGGTCTCTCTTTGGGACTGATGTGTGTGAACCTGCAGGTCTCTCTGTGGGACTGGTGTGTGTGAACCTGAAGGTCTCTGTGTGGGACTGATGTGTGTAAACCTGCAGGTCTCTCTGTAGGACTGATGTGTGTGAACCTGCTGGTCTCTCTGTGGGACTGATGTCTGTGAACCGGCAGGTCTCTGTGGAACTGACGTTTGTGAACCTGCTGGTCTCTCTGTGGGACTGACGTGTGTGAACCTGCAGGTCTCTCTGTGGGACTGATGTGTGTGAAACCCGCAGGTCTCTCTGTGGGACTGATGTGTGTGACCCTGCAGGTCTCTGTAAGACTGATGTGTGTGAACCTGCAGGTCTCTCTGTGGGACTGATGTGTGTGACCCTGCAGGTCTCTCAGTAGGACTGAATTGTGTGAACCTGCAGGTCTCTGTGGGACTGAAGTGTGTGAACCTGCAGGTATCTGTGGGACTGAAGTGTGTGAACCCGCAGGTCTCTCTGTTGGACTGATGTGTGTGAACCTGCAGGTCTCTCTGTGGGACTGATGTGTGTGACCCTGCAGGTCTCTCTGTAGGACTGAATTGTGTGAACCTGCAGGTCTCTGTGGGACTGAAGTGTGTGAACCTGCAGGTCTCTGTGGGACTGAATTGTGTGAACCTGCAGGTCTCTCTGTAGGACTGAATTGTACCTGCAGGTCTCTCTGTTGGACTGATGTGTGTGAACCTGCAGGTCTCTGTAAGACTGATGTGTGTGACCCTGCAGGTCTCTGTAAGACTGATGTGTGTGACCCTGCAGGTCTCTGTAGGACTGATGTGTGTGAACCTCCAGGTCTCTCTGTAGGACTGATGTGTGTGAACCTGCAGGTCTTTCTGTGGGACTGAAGTATGTGAACCCACAGGTCTCTCTGTAGGACTGAAGTGTGTGAAACCCGCAGGTCTCTCTGTGGGACTGAATTGTGTGAACCTCCAGGTCTCTCTGTAAGACTGATGTGTTTGAACCTGCAAGTCTCTCTGTGGGACTGAAGTGTGTGACACTGCAGGTCTCTGTAAGACTGATGTGTGTGAACCTGCAGGTCTTTCTGTGGGACTGAATTGTGTGAACCTGCAGGTCTCTGTAAGACTGATGTGTGTGAACCTGCAGGTCTCTCTGTGGGACTGATGTGTGTGAACCTGCAAGTCTCTCTGTGGGACTGATGTGTGTGAACCTGAAGGTCTCTGTGGGACTGAAGTGTGTGAACCTGCAAGTCTCTCTGTAGGACTGATGTGTGTGAACCTGCATGTCTCTGTGGGACTGAAGTGTGTGAACCTGCAGGTCTCTGTGGGACTGAAGTGTGTGAACCTGCAGGTCTCTCTGTGGGACTGATGTGTGTGACCCTGCAGGTCTCTCTGTGGGACTGATGTGTTTGACCCTGCAGGTCTCTGTAGGACTGAATTGTGTGAACCTGCAGGTGTCTCTGTGGGACTGATGTGTGTGACACTGCAGGTCTCTCTGTGGGACTGATGTGTGTGACCCTGCAGGTCTCTCTGTGGGACTGATGTGTGTGAAGCTACAGGTCTCTCTGTGGGACTGATGTGTGTGAACCTGCAGGTCTCTGTGGGACTGATGTGCGTGAACCTGCAGGTCTCTCTGGGACTGATGTCTCTGTGGGACTGATGTGTGTGAACCTGCAGGTCCCCGTGGGATTGATGTGTGTGAACCTGCAGGTCTCTGTAGGACTGATGTGTGTGAACCTGCAGGTCTCTCTGTAGGACTGATGTGTGTGAACCTGCAGGTCTCTGTGGGACTGATGTGTGTGAACCTGCAGGTCTCTCTGTGGGACTGATGTGTGTGAACCTGCAGGTCTCTCTGTGGGACTGATGTGTGTGAACCTGCAGGTCTCTCTGTGGGACTGATGTGTGTGAACCTGCAGGTCTCTGTAGGACTGATGTGTGTGAACCTGCAGGTCTCTCTGTGGGACTGAAGTGTGTGAACCTCCAGTCTCTGTAGGACTGAAGCGTGTGAACCTGCAGGTCTCTCTCTGGGACTGAAGTGTGTGAACCTGCAGGTCTCTCTGTGGGACTGATGTGTGTGAACCTGCAGGTCTCTGTGGGACTGATGTCTCTGTGGGACTGATGTGTGTGAACCTGCAGGTCTCTCTGTAGAACTGATGTGTGTGAACCTGCAGGTGTCTGTGGTACTGATGGGTGTGAACCTGCAGGTCTCTCTGTGAGACTGGTGTGAGTGAACCTGCAGGTCTCTGTGGGACTGATGTGTGTGAACCTGCAGATCTGTCTGTGGGACTGATGTGTGTGAACCTGCAGGTCTCTCTGTGGGACCGATGTGTGTGAACCTGCAGGTCTCTCTTTGGGACTGATGTGTGTGAACCTGCAGGTCTCTCTGTGGGACTGGTGTGTGTGAACCTGAAGGTCTCTGTGTGGGACTGATGTGTGTAAACCTGCAGGTCTCTCTGTAGGACTGATGTGTGTGAACCTGCTGGTCTCTCTGTGGGACTGATGTCTGTGAACCGGCAGGTCTCTGTGGAACTGACGTTTGTGAACCTGCTGGTCTCTCTGTGGGACTGACGTGTGTGAACCTGCAGGTCTCTCTGTGGGACTGATGTGTGTGAAACCCGCAGGTCTCTCTGTGGGACTGATGTGTGTGACCCTGCAGGTCTCTGTAAGACTGATGTGTGTGAACCTGCAGGTCTCTCTGTGGGACTGATGTGTGTGACCCTGCAGGTCTCTCAGTAGGACTGAATTGTGTGAACCTGCAGGTCTCTGTGGGACTGAAGTGTGTGAACCTGCAGGTATCTGTGGGACTGAAGTGTGTGAACCCGCAGGTCTCTCTGTTGGACTGATGTGTGTGAACCTGCAGGTCTCTCTGTGGGACTGATGTGTGTGACCCTGCAGGTCTCTCTGTAGGACTGAATTGTGTGAACCTGCAGGTCTCTGTGGGACTGAAGTGTGTGAACCTGCAGGTCTCTGTGGGACTGAATTGTGTGAACCTGCAGGTCTCTCTGTAGGACTGAATTGTACCTGCAGGTCTCTCTGTTGGACTGATGTGTGTGAACCTGCAGGTCTCTGTAAGACTGATGTGTGTGACCCTGCAGGTCTCTGTAAGACTGATGTGTGTGACCCTGCAGGTCTCTGTAGGACTGATGTGTGTGAACCTCCAGGTCTCTCTGTAGGACTGATGTGTGTGAACCTGCAGGTCTTTCTGTGGGACTGAAGTATGTGAACCCACAGGTCTCTCTGTAGGACTGAAGTGTGTGAAACCCGCAGGTCTCTCTGTGGGACTGAATTGTGTGAACCTCCAGGTCTCTCTGTAAGACTGATGTGTTTGAACCTGCAAGTCTCTCTGTGGGACTGAAGTGTGTGACACTGCAGGTCTCTGTAAGACTGATGTGTGTGAACCTGCAGGTCTTTCTGTGGGACTGAATTGTGTGAACCTGCAGGTCTCTGTAAGACTGATGTGTGTGAACCTGCAGGTCTCTCTGTGGGACTGATGTGTGTGAACCTGCAAGTCTCTCTGTGGGACTGATGTGTGTGAACCTGAAGGTCTCTGTGGGACTGAAGTGTGTGAACCTGCAAGTCTCTCTGTAGGACTGATGTGTGTGAACCTGCATGTCTCTGTGGGACTGAAGTGTGTGAACCTGCAGGTCTCTGTGGGACTGAAGTGTGTGAACCTGCAGGTCTCTCTGTGGGACTGATGTGTGTGACCCTGCAGGTCTCTCTGTGGGACTGATGTGTTTGACCCTGCAGGTCTCTGTAGGACTGAATTGTGTGAACCTGCAGGTGTCTCTGTGGGACTGATGTGTGTGACACTGCAGGTCTCTCTGTGGGACTGATGTGTGTGACCCTGCAGGTCTCTCTGTGGGACTGATGTGTGTGAAGCTACAGGTCTCTCTGTGGGACTGATGTGTGTGAACCTGCAGGTCTCTGTGGGACTGATGTGCGTGAACCTGCAGGTCTCTCTGGGACTGATGTCTCTGTGGGACTGATGTGTGTGAACCTGCAGGTCCCCGTGGGATTGATGTGTGTGAACCTGCAGGTCTCTGTAGGACTGATGTGTGTGAACCTGCAGGTCTCTCTGTAGGACTGATGTGTGTGAACCTGCAGGTCTCTGTGGGACTGATGTGTGTGAACCTGCAGGTCTCTCTGTGGGACTGATGTGTGTGAACCTGCAGGTCTCTCTGTGGGACTGATGTGTGTGAACCTGCAGGTCTCTCTGTGGGACTGATGTGTGTGAACCTGCAGGTCTCTGTAGGACTGATGTGTGTGAACCTGCAGGTCTCTCTGTGGGACTGAAGTGTGTGAACCTCCAGTCTCTGTAGGACTGAAGCGTGTGAACCTGCAGGTCTCTCTCTGGGACTGAAGTGTGTGAACCTGCAGGTCTCTCTGTGGGACTGATGTGTGTGAACCTGCAGGTCTCTGTGGGACTGATGTCTCTGTGGGACTGATGTGTGTGAACCTGCAGGTCTCTCTGTAGAACTGATGTGTGTGAACCTGCAGGTGTCTGTGGTACTGATGGGTGTGAACCTGCAGGTCTCTCTGTGAGACTGGTGTGTGTGAACCTGCAGGTCTCTGTGGGACTGATGTGTGTGAACCTGCAGGTCTCTCTGTGAGACTGATGTGTGTGAACCTGCAGGTCTCTCTGTGGGACTGATGTGTGTGAACCTGCAGGTCTCTGTGGGACTGATGTGTGTGAACCTGTAGGTCTCTCTGTAGGACTGATGTGTGTGAACCTGCAGGTCTCTCTGTGGGACTGATGTGTGTGAACCCGCAGGTCTCTGTAGGACTGATGTGTGTGAACCTGCAGGTCTCTCTGTGGGACTGATGTGCGTGAACCTGCAGGTCTCTCTGTGGGACTGGTGTGTGTGAACCTGCAGGTCTCTGTGTGGGACTGATGTTTGTGAACCTGCAGGTCTCTCTGTAGGGCTGATGTGTGTGAACCTGCAGGTCTCTTTGGGACTGATGTGTGTGAACCTGCAGGTCTCTTTGGGACTGAAGTGTGTGAACCTGCAGGACTCTCTGTGGGACTGATGTGTGTGAACGTGCAGGTCTCTGTAGGACTGATGTGTGTGAACCTGCAGGTCTCTCTGTGGGACTGATGTGTTTGAACCTGCAGGTCTCTGTGGGACTGATGTATGTGAACGTGCAGGTCTCTCTGTGGGACTGATGTGTGTGAACCTGCAGGTCTCTGTGGGACTGATGTGTGTGAACCTGTAGGTCTCTCTGTAGGACTGATGTGTGTGAACCTGCAGGTCTCTCTGTGGGACTGATGTGTGTGAACCCGCAGGTCTCTGTAGGACTGATGTGTGTGAACCTGCAGGTCTCTCTGTGGGACTGATGTGCGTGAACCTGCAGGTCTCTCTGTGGGACTGGTGTGTGTGAACCTGCAGGTCTCTGTGTGGGACTGATGTTTGTGAACCTGCAGGTCTCTCTGTAGGGCTGATGTGTGTGAACCTGCAGGTCTCTTTGGGACTGATGTGTGTGAACCTGCAGGTCTCTTTGGGACTGAAGTGTGTGAACCTGCAGGACTCTCTGTGGGACTGATGTGTGTGAACGTGCAGGTCTCTGTAGGACTGATGTGTGTGAACCTGCAGGTCTCTCTGTGGGACTGATGTGTGTGAACCTGCAGGTCTCTGTGGGACTGATGTGTGTGAACCTGCAGGTCTCTCTGTGAGACTGGTGTGTGTGAACCTGCAGGTCTCTGTGGGACTGATGTGTGTGAACCTGCAGGTCTCTCTGTGGGACTGATGTGTGTGAACCTGCAGGTCTCTCTGTGGGACTGGTGTGTTTGAACCTGCAGGTCTCTGTGGGACTGATGTATGTGAACGTGCAGGTCTCTGTAGGACTGATGTGTGTGAACCTGCAGGTCTCTGTGGGACTGATATGTGTGAACTTGCAGGTCTCTGTGGGACTGATGTGTGTGAACCTGCAGGTCTCACTGTGGGACTGATGTGTGTGAACCTGCAGGTCTCTGTGGGACTGATATGTGTGAACTTGCAGGTCTCTGTAGGACTGATGTGTGTGAACCTGCAGGTCTCTCTGTGGGACTGGTGTGTGTGAACCTGCAGGTCTCTGTGGGAGTGATGTGTGTGAACCTGCAGGTCTCTGTAGGAAAGATGTGTGCGAACCTGCAGGCCTCTCTGTGGGACCGATGTGTGTGAACCTGTAGGTCTCTGTAGGACTGATGTGTGTGAACCTGCAGGTCTCTCTGTGGGACTGATGTGTGTGAACCTGCAGGTCTCTCTGTGGGACTGATGTGTGTGAACCTGTAGGTCTCTCTGTGGGACTGATGTGTGTGAACGTGCAGGTCTCTGTAGGACTGATGTGTGTGAACCTGCAGGTCTCTCTGTGAGACTGGTGTGTGTGAACCTGCAGGTCTCTCTGTGGGACTGATGTGTGTGAACGTGCAGGTCTCTCTGTGGGACTGATGTGTGTGAACCTGCAGGTCTCTCTGTGGGACTGATGTGTGTGAACCTGCAGGTCTCTGTGGGACTGATGTGTGTGAACCTGCAGGTCTCTGTGGGACTGATGTGTGTGAACCTGCAGGTCTCTCTGTGAGACTGGTGTGTGTGAACCTGCAGGTCTCTGTGGGACTGATGTGTGTGAACCTGCAGGTCTCTCTGTGGGACTGATGTGTTTGAACCTGCAGGTCTCTGTGGGACTGATGTATGTGAACGTGCAGGTCTCTGTAGGACTGATGTGTGTGAACGTGCAGGTCTCTGTAGGACTGATGTGTGTGAACCTGCAGGTCTCTCTGTGGGACTGATGTGTGTGAACCTGCAGGTCTCTGTGGGACTGATGTGTGTGAACCTGCAGGTCTCTCTGTGAGACTGGTGTGTGTGAAACTGCAGGTCTCTGTGGGACTGATGTGTGTGAACCTGTAGGTCTCTCTGTGGGACTGAAGTGTGTGAACCTGCAGGTCTCTCTGTGAGACTGGTGTGTGTGAACCTGCAGGTCTCTGTGGGACTGATGTGTGTGAACCTGCAGGTCTCTCTGTGGGACTGATGTGTGTGAACCTGCAGGTCTCTCTGTGGGACTGGTGTGTTTGAACCTGCAGGTCTCTGTGGGACTGATGTATGTGAACGTGCAGGTCTCTGTAGGACTGATGTGTGTGAACCTGCAGGTCTCTCTGTGGGACTGATGTGTGTGAACCTGCAGGTCTCTCTGTGGGACTGATGTGTGTGAACCTGTAGGTCTCTGTGGGACTGATGTGTGTGAACCTGCAGGTCTCTGTGGGACTGATGTGTGTGAACCTGTAGGTCTCTCTGTGAGACTGGTGTGTTTGAACCTGCAGGTCTCTCTGTGGGACTGATGTGTGTGAACATGCAGGTCTCTGTAGGACTGATGTGTGTGAACCTGCAGGTCTCTGTGGGACTGATATGTGTGAACTTGCAGGTCTCTGTAGGACTGATGTGTGTGAACCTGCAGGTCTCACTGTGGGACTGATGTGTGTGAACCTGCAGGTCTCTGTGGGACTGGTGTGTGTGAACCTGCAGGTCTCTGTGGGAGTGATGTGTGTGAACCTGCAGGTCTCTCTGTGGGAAAGATGTGTGCGAACCTGCAGGTCTCTCTGTGGGACCGATGTGTGTGAACCTGTAGGTCTCTGTGGGACTGATGTGTGTGAACCTGCAGGTCTCTCTGTGGGACCGATGTGTGTGAACCTGTAGGTCTCTCTGTGGGACTGATGTGTGTGAACGTGCAGGTCTCTGTAGGACTGATGTGTGTGAACCTGCAGGTCTCTCTGTGAGACTGGTGTGTGTGAACCTGCAGGTCTCTCTGTGGGACTGATGTGTGTGAACGTGCAGGTCTCTGTAGGACTGATGTGTGTGAACCTGCAGGTCTCTCTGTGGGACTGATGTGTGTGAACCTGCAGGTCTCTGTGGGACTGATGTGTGTGAACCTGCAGGTCTCTGTGGGACTGATGTGTGTGAACCTGCAGGTCTCTCTGTGAGACTGGTGTGTGTGAACCTGCAGGTCTCTGTGGGACTGATGTGTGTGAACCTGCAGGTCTCTCTGTGGGACTGATGTGTTTGAACCTGCAGGTCTCTGTGGGACTGATGTATGTGAACGTGCAGGTCTCTGTAGGACTGATGTGTGTGAACCTGCAGGTCTCTCTGTGGGACTGATGTGTGTGAACCTGCAGGTCTCTCTGTATGACTGATGTGTGTGAACCTGCAGGTGTCTGTGGTACGGATGGGTGTGAACCTGCAGGTCTCTCTGTGAGACTGGTGTGTGTGAACCTGCAGGTCTCTGTGGGACTGATGTTTGTGAACCTGCAGGTCTCTGTGGGACTGATGTGTGTGAACTTGCAGGTCTCTATGGGACTGATGTGTGTGAACCTGCAGGTCTCTGTGGGACTGATGTGTGTGAACCTGCAAGTCTCTGTAGGACTGATGTGTGTGAACCTGCAGGTCTCTGTAGGACTGATGTGTGTGAATCTGCAAGTCTCTCTGTGGTACTGTGTGTGAACCTGCAGGTCTCTCTGTAGGACTGATGTATGTGAACCTGCAGGTCTCTGTGGGACCAATGTGTGTGAACCTGCAGGTCTCTCTGTGAGACTGGTGTGTGTGAACCTGCAGGTCTCTCTGTAGGACTGATGTGTGTGAACCTGCAGGTCTCTGTGGGACTGATGTGTGTGAACGTGCAGGTCTCTGTAGGACTGATGTGTGTGAACCTGCAGGTCTCTGTGGGACTTATGTGTGTGAACCTGCAGGTCTCTCTGTGAGACTGGTGTGTGTGAACCTGCAGGTCTCTGTGGGACTGATGTGTGTGAACCTGCAGGTCTCTCTGTGGGACTGATGTGTGTGAACCTGCAGGTCTCTCTGTGGGACTGATGTGTTTGAACCTGCAGGTCTCTGTGGGACTGATGTATGTGAACGTGCAGGTCTCTGTGGGACTGATGTCTGTGAACCTGCAGGTCTCTCTGTAGGACTGATGTGTGTGAACCTGCAGGTCTCTCTGTGGGACTGATGTGTGTGAACCTGCAGGTCTCTCTGTAGGACTGATGTGTGTGAACCTGCAGGTCTCTCTGTGGGACTGATGTGTGTGAACCTGCAGGTCTCTCTGTGAGACTGGTGTGTGTGAACCTGCAGGTCTCTCTGTAGGACTGATGTGTGTGAACCTGCAGGTCTCTGTAGGACTGATGTGTGTGAACCTGCAGGTGTCTGTGGTACTGATGGGTGTGAACCTGCAGGTCTCTCTGTGAGACTGGTGTGTGTGAACCTGCAGGTCTCTGTGGGACTGATGTGTGTGAACCTGCAGGTCTCTCTGTGAGACTGATGTGTGTGAACCTGCAGGTCTCTCTGTGGGACTGATGTGTGTGAACCTGCAGGTCTCTGTGGGACTGATGTGTGTGAACCTGTAGGTCTCTCTGTAGGACTGATGTGCGTGAACCTGCAGGTCTCTCTGTGGGACTGAAGTGTGTGAACCTGCCGGTCTCTGTAGGACTGATGTGTGTGAACCTGCAGGTATCTGTGGGACTGAAGTGTGTGAACCTGCAGGTCTCTGTGGGACTGATGTGTTTGAAGCTGCAGGTCTCTGTAGGACTGAAGCGTGTGAACCTGCAGGTCTCTCTGGGACTGAAGTGTGTGAACCTGCAGGTCTCTCTGTGGGACTGATGTGTGTGAACCTGCAGGTCTCTCTGTGGGACTGATGTGTATGAACCTGCAGGTCTCTCTGAGGGACTGATGTGTGTGAACCTGCAGGTCTCCGTGGGACTGATGTCTCTGTGGGACTGATGTGTGTTAACCTGCAGGTCTCTGTGGGACTGATGTGTGTGAACGTGCAGGTCTCTGTGGGACTGATGTGTGTGAACCTGCAGGTCTCTGTGGGACTGATGTGTGTTAACCTGCAGGTCTCTGTAAGACTGATGTGTGTGAACATGCAGGTCTCTCTGTGGGACTGAAGTATGTGAACCCGCAGGTCTCTCTGTAGGACTGAAGTGTGTGACCCTGCAGGTCTCTGTAGGACTGATGTGTGTGACCCTGCAGGTCTCTGTAGGACTGATGAGTGTGAACCTGCAGGTCTCTCTGTGGGACTGATGTGTGTGAACCTGCAGGTCTCTCTGTGGGACTGAATTGTGTGAACCTGCAGGTCTCTCTGTGGGACTGAATTGTGTGAACCTGCAGGTCTCTCTGTGGGACTGATGTGTGTGAACCTGCAGGTCTCTGTGGGACTGATGTATGTGAACGTGCAGGTCTCTGTAGGACTGATGTGTGTGAACCTGCAGGTCTCTCTGTGGGACTGATGTGTGTGAACCTGCAGGTCTCTCTGGGACTGATGGGTGTGAACCTGCAGGTCTCTCTGTGAGACTGGTGTGTGTGAACCTGCAGGTCTCTCTGTAGGACTGATGTGTGTGAACCTGCAGGTCTCTGTGGGACTGATGTGTGTGAACGTGCAGGTCTCTGTAGGACTGATGTGTGTGAACCTGCAGGTCTCTCTGTGGGACTGATGTGTGTGAACCTGCAGGTCTCTGTGGGACTGATGTGTGTGAACCTGCAGGTCTCTGTGGGACTGATGTGTGTGAACCTGCAGGTCTCTCTGTGAGACTGGTGTGTGTGAACCTGCAGGTCTCTGTGGGACTGATGTGTGTGAACCTGCAGGTCTCTCTGTGGGACTGATGTGTGTGAACCTGCAGGTCTCTCTGTGGGACTGATGTGTTTGAACCTGCAGGTCTCTGTGGGACTGATGTATGTGAACGTGCAGGTCTCTGTAGGACTGATGGGTGTGAACCTGCAGGTCTCTCTGTGAGACTGGTGTGTGTGAACCTGCAGGTCTCTGTGGGACTGATGTGTGTGAACCTGCAGGTCTCTCTGTGAGACTGATGTGTGTGAACCTGCAGGTCTCTCTGTGGGACTGATGTGTGTGAACCTGCAGGTCTCTGTGGGACTGATGTGTGTGAAACTGTAGGTCTCTGTAGGACTGATGTGTGTGAACCTGCAGGTCTCTGTGGGACTGATGTGTGTGAACCCGCAGGTCTCTGTAGGACTGATGTGTGTGAACCTGCAGGTCTCTCTGTGGGACTGATGTGTGTGAACCCGCAGGTCTCTGTGGGACTGATGTGTGTGAACCTGTAGGTCTCTCTGTAGGACTGATGTGTGTGAACCTGCAGGTCTCTCTGTGGGATTGATGTGCGTGAACCTGCAGGTCTCTCTGTGGGACTGGTGTGTGTGAACCTGCAGGTCTCTGTGTGGGACTGATGTTTGTGAACCTGCAGGTCTCTCTGTGGGACTGATGTGTGTGACCCTGCAGGTCTCTCTGTAGGACTGAATTGTTTGAACCTGCAGGTCTCTCTGTAGGACTGAATTGTGTGAACCTGCAGGTCTCTCTGTGGGACTGATGTGTGTGAACCTGCAGGTCTCTCTGTGGGACTGATGTGTGTGAACCTGCAGGTCTCTCTGTAGGACTGAAGTGTGTGAACCTGCAGGTCTCTGTAGGACTGATGTGTGTGAGCATGCAGGTCTCTCTGTGGGACTGAAGTGTGTGAACCTGCATGTCTCTGTATGACTGATGTGTGTGAACCTGCAGGTCTCTGTAGGACTGATGTGTGTGAACGTGCAGGTCTCTCTCTGGGACTGATGTGTGTGAACCTGCAGGTCTCTGTGGGACTGATGTGTGTGAACCTGCAGGTCTCTCTGTGGGACTGATGTGTTTGAACCTGCAGGTCTCTGTGGGACTGATGTATGTGAACGTGCAGGTCTCTGTAGGACTGATGGGTGTGAACCTGCAGGTCTCTCTGTGAGACTGGTGTGTGTGAACCTGCAGGTCTCTGTGGGACTGATGTGTGTGAACCTGCAGGTCTCTCTGTGAGACTGATGTGTGTGAACCTGCGGGTCTCTCTGTGGGACTGATGTGTGTGAACCTGCAGGTCTTGTGGGACTGATGTGTGTGAAACTGTAGGTCTCTCTGTGGGACTGATGTGTGTGAACCCGCAGGTCTCTGTGGGACTGATGTGTGTGAACCTGTAGGTCTCTCTGTGGGACTGATGTGTGTGAACCCGCAGGTCTCTGTAGGACTGATGTGTGTGAACCTGCAGGTCTCTCTGTGGGACTGATGTGTGTGAACCCGCAGGTCTCTGTGGGACTGATGTGTGTGAACCTGTAGATCTCTCTGTAGGACTGATGTGTGTGAACCTGCAGGTCTCTCTGTGGGATTGATGTGCGTGAACCTGCAGGTCTCTCTGTGGGACTGGTGTGTGTGAACCTGCAGGTCTCTGTGTGGGACTGATGTTTGTGAACCTGCAGGTCTCTCTGTGGGACTGATGTGTGTGACCCTGCAGGTCTCTCTGTAGGACTGAATTGTTTGAACCTGCAGGTCTCTCTGTAGGACTGAATTGTGTGAACCTGCAGGTCTCTCTGTGGGACTGATGTGTGTGAACCTGCAGGTCTCTCTGTGGGACTGATGTGTGTGAACCTGCAGGTCTCTCTGTAGGACTGAAGTGTGTGAACCTGCAGGTCTCTGTAGGACTGATGTCTGTGAGCATGCAGGTCTCTCTGTGGGACTGAAGTGTGTGAACCTGCATGTCTCTGTATGACTGATGTGTGTGAACCTGCAGGTCTCTGTAGGACTGATGTGTGTGAACGTGCAGGTCTCTCTCTGGGACTGATGTGTGTGAACCTGCAGGTCTCTGTGGGACTGATGTTTGTGAACCTGCAGGTCTCTGTGGGACTGATGTGTGTGAACTTGCAGGTCTCTATGGGACTGATGTGTGTGAACCTGCAGGTCTCTGTGGGACTGATGTGTGTGAACCTGCAAGTCTCTGTAGGACTGATGTGTGTGAACCTGCAGGTCTCTGTAGGACTGATGTGTGTGAATCTGCAAGTCTCTCTGTGGTACTGTGTGTGAACCTGCAGGTCTCTCTGTAGGACTGATGTATGTGAACCTGCAGGTCTCTGTGGGACCAATGTGTGTGAACCTGCAGGTCTCTCTGTGAGACTGGTGTGTGTGAACCTGCAGGTCTCTCTGTAGGACTGATGTGTGTGAACCTGCAGGTCTCTGTGGGACTGATGTGTGTGAACGTGCAGGTCTCTGTAGGACTGATGTGTGTGAACCTGCAGGTCTCTGTGGGACTTATGTGTGTGAACCTGCAGGTCTCTCTGTGAGACTGGTGTGTGTGAACCTGCAGGTCTCTGTGGGACTGATGTGTGTGAACCTGCAGGTCTCTCTGTGGGACTGATGTGTGTGAACCTGCAGGTCTCTCTGTGGGACTGATGTGTTTGAACCTGCAGGTCTCTGTGGGACTGATGTATGTGAACGTGCAGGTCTCTGTGGGACTGATGTCTGTGAACCTGCAGGTCTCTCTGTAGGACTGATGTGTGTGAACCTGCAGGTCTCTCTGTAGGACTGATGTGTGTGAACCTGCAGGTCTCTCTGTGGGACTGATGTGTGTGAACCTGCAGGTCTCTCTGTAGGACTGATGTGTGTGAACCTGCAGGTGTCTGTGGTACTGATGGGTGTGAACCTGCAGGTCTCTCTGTGAGACTGGTGTGTGTGAACCTGCAGGTCTCTGTGGGACTGATGTGTGTGAACCTGCAGGTCTCTGTAGGACTGATGTGTGTGAACCTGCAGGTCTCTCTGTGGGACTGATGTGTGTGAACCTGCAGGTCTCTCTGTGGGACTGATGTGTGTGAACCTGCAGGTCTCTCTGTGGGACTGATGTGTTTGAACCTGCAGGTCTCTGTGGGACTGATGTATGTGAACGTGCAGGTCTCTGTGGGACTGATGTCTGTGAACCTGCAGGTCTCTCTGTAGGACTGATGTGTGTGAACCTGCAGGTCTCTCTGTAGGACTGATGTGTGTGAACCTGCAGGTCTCTCTGTGGGACTGATGTGTGTGAACCTGCAGGTCTCTCTGTAGGAGTGATGTGTGTGAACCTGCAGGTGTCTGTGGTACTGATGGGTGTGAACCTGCAGGTCTCTCTGTGAGACTGGTGTGTGTGAACCTGCAGGTCTCTGTGGGACTGATGTGTGTGAACCTGCAGGTCTCTCTGTGAGACTGATGTGTGTGAACCTGCAGGTCTCTCTGTGGGACTGATGTGTGTGAACCTGCAGGTCTCTGTGGGACTGATGTGTGTGAACCTGTAGGTCTCTCTGTAGGACTGATGTGCGTGAACCTGCAGGTCTCTCTGTGGGACTGAAGTGTGTGAACCTGCCGGTCTCTGTAGGACTGATGTGTGTGAACCTGCAGGTATCTGTGGGACTGAAGTGTGTGAACCTGCAGGTCTCTGTGGGACTGATGTGTTTGAAGCTGCAGGTCTCTGTAGGACTGAAGCGTGTGAACCTGCAGGTCTCTCTGGGACTGAAGTGTGTGAACCTGCAGGTCTCTCTGTGGGACTGATGTGTGTGAACCTGCAGGTCTCTCTGTGGGACTGATGTGTATGAACCTGCAGGTCTCTCTGTGGGACTGATGTGTGTGAACCTGCAGGTCTCCGTGGGACTGATGTCTCTGTGGGACTGATGTGTGTTAACCTGCAGGTCTCTGTGGGACTGATGTGTGTGAACGTGCAGGTCTCTGTGGGACTGATGTGTGTGAACCTGCAGGTCTCTGTGGGACTGATGTGTGTTAACCTGCAGGTCTCTGTAAGACTGATGTGTGTGAACATGCAGGTCTCTCTGTGGGACTGAAGTATGTGAACCCGCAGGTCTCTCTGTAGGACTGAAGTGTGTGACCCTGCAGGTCTCTGTAGGACTGATGTGTGTGACCCTGCAGGTCTCTGTAGGACTGATGAGTGTGAACCTGCAGGTCTCTCTGTGGGACTGATGTGTGTGAACCTGCAGGTCTCTCTGTGGGACTGAATTGTGTGAACCTGCAGGTCTCTCTGTGGGACTGAATTGTGTGAACCTGCAGGTCTCTCTGTGGGACTGATGTGTGTGAACCTGCAGGTCTCTGTGGGACTGATGTATGTGAACGTGCAGGTCTCTGTAGGACTGATGTGTGTGAACCTGCAGGTCTCTCTGTGGGACTGATGTGTGTGAACCTGCAGGTCTCTGTGGGACTGATGGGTGTGAACCTGCAGGTCTCTCTGTGAGACTGGTGTGTGTGAACCTGCAGGTCTCTCTGTAGGACTGATGTGTGTGAACCTGCAGGTCTCTGTGGGACTGATGTGTGTGAACGTGCAGGTCTCTGTGGGACTGATGTGTGTGAACCTGCAGGTCTCTCTGTGGGACTGATGTGTGTGAACCTGCAGGTCTCTGTGGGACTGATGTGTGTGAACCTGCAGGTCTCTGTGGGACTGATGTGTGTGAACCTGCAGGTCTCTCTGTGAGACTGGTGTGTGTGAACCTGCAGGTCTCTGTGGGACTGATGTGTGTGAACCTGCAGGTCTCTCTGTGGGACTGATGTGTGTGAACCTGCAGGTCTCTCTGTGGGACTGATGTGTTTGAACCTGCAGGTCTCTGTGGGACTGATGTATGTGAACGTGCAGGTCTCTGTAGGACTGATGGGTGTGAACCTGCAGGTCTCTCTGTGAGACTGGTGTGTGTGAACCTGCAGGTCTCTGTGGGACTGATGTGTGTGAACCTGCAGGTCTCTCTGTGAGACTGATGTGTGTGAACCTGCAGGTCTCTCTGTGGGACTGATGTGTGTGAACCTGCAGGTCTCTGTGGGACTGATGTGTGTGAAACTGTAGGTCTCTGTAGGACTGATGTGTGTGAACCTGCAGGTCTCTGTGGGACTGATGTGTGTGAACCCGCAGGTCTCTGTAGGACTGATGTGTGTGAACCTGCAGGTCTCTCTGTGGGACTGATGTGTGTGAACCCGCAGGTCTCTGTGGGACTGATGTGTGTGAACCTGTAGGTCTCTCTGTAGGACTGATGTGTGTGAACCTGCAGGTCTCTCTGTGGGATTGATGTGCGTGAACCTGCAGGTCTCTCTGTGGGACTGGTGTGTGTGAACCTGCAGGTCTCTGTGTGGGACTGATGTTTGTGAACCTGCAGGTCTCTCTGTGGGACTGATGTGTGTGACCCTGCAGGTCTCTCTGTAGGACTGAATTGTTTGAACCTGCAGGTCTCTCTGTAGGACTGAATTGTGTGAACCTGCAGGTCTCTCTGTGGGACTGATGTGTGTGAACCTGCAGGTCTCTCTGTGGGACTGATGTGTGTGAACCTGCAGGTCTCTCTGTAGGACTGAAGTGTGTGAACCTGCAGGTCTCTGTAGGACTGATGTGTGTGAGCATGCAGGTCTCTCTGTGGGACTGAAGTGTGTGAACCTGCATGTCTCTGTATGACTGATGTGTGTGAACCTGCAGGTCTCTGTAGGACTGATGTGTGTGAACGTGCAGGTCTCTCTCTGGGACTGATGTGTGTGAACCTGCAGGTCTCTGTGGGACTGATGTGTGTGAACCTGCAGGTCTCTCTGTGGGACTGATGTGTTTGAACCTGCAGGTCTCTGTGGGACTGATGTATGTGAACGTGCAGGTCTCTGTAGGACTGATGGGTGTGAACCTGCAGGTCTCTCTGTGAGACTGGTGTGTGTGAACCTGCAGGTCTCTGTGGGACTGATGTGTGTGAACCTGCAGGTCTCTCTGTGAGACTGATGTGTGTGAACCTGCAGGTCTCTCTGTGGGACTGATGTGTGTGAACCTGCAGGTCTCTGTGGGACTGATGTGTGTGAAACTGTAGGTCTCTCTGTGGGACTGATGTGTGTGAACCCGCAGGTCTCTGTGGGACTGATGTGTGTGAACCTGTAGGTCTCTCTGTGGGACTGATGTGTGTGAACCCGCAGGTCTCTGTAGGACTGATGTGTGTGAACCTGCAGGTCTCTCTGTGGGACTGATGTGTGTGAACCCGCAGGTCTCTGTGGGACTGATGTGTGTGAACCTGTAGATCTCTCTGTAGGACTGATGTGTGTGAACCTGCAGGTCTCTCTGTGGGATTGATGTGCGTGAACCTGCAGGTCTCTCTGTGGGACTGGTGTGTGTGAACCTGCAGGTCTCTGTGTGGGACTGATGTTTGTGAACCTGCAGGTCTCTCTGTGGGACTGATGTGTGTGACCCTGCAGGTCTCTCTGTAGGACTGAATTGTTTGAACCTGCAGGTCTCTCTGTAGGACTGAATTGTGTGAACCTGCAGGTCTCTCTGTGGGACTGATGTGTGTGAACCTGCAGGTCTCTCTGTGGGACTGATGTGTGTGAACCTGCAGGTCTCTCTGTGGGACTGATTTGTGTGAACCTGCAGGTCTCATTGTGGGTCTGATGTGTGTGAACCTGCAGGTCTCTGTAGGACTGATGTGTGTGAACCTGCAGGTCTCTGTGGGACTGATGTGTGTGAACCTGCAGGTCTCTCTGTAGGACTGAATTGTGTGAACCTGCAGGTCTCTCTGTGGGACTGATGTGTGTGAACCTGCAGGTCTCTGTGGGACTGATTTGTGGGAACCTGCAGGTCTCTCTTGTGGGACTGATGTGTGTGAACCTACAGGTCTCTCTGTAGGACTGATGTGTGTGAACCTGCAGGTCTCTCTGTGGGACTGATGTGTGTGAACCTGCAGGTCTCTCTGTGAGACTGGTGTGTGTGAACCTGCAGGTCTCTCTGTAGGACTGATGTGTGTGAACCTGCAGGTCTCTGTAGGACTGATGTGTGTGAACCTGCAGGTGTCTGTGGTACTGATGGGTGTGAACCTGCAGGTCTCTCTGTGAGACTGGTGTGTGTGAACCTGCAGGTCTCTGTGGGACTGATGTGTGTGAACCTGCAGGTCTCTCTGTGAGACTGATGTGTGTGAACCTGCAGGTCTCTCTGTGGGACTGATGTGTGTGAACCTGCAGGTCTCTGTGGGACTGATGTGTGTGAACCTGTAGGTCTCTCTGTAGGACTGATGTGCGTGAACCTGCAGGTCTCTCTGTGGGACTGAAGTGTGTGAACCTGCCGGTCTCTGTAGGACTGATGTGTGTGAACCTGCAGGTATCTGTGGGACTGAAGTGTGTGAACCTGCAGGTCTCTGTGGGACTGATGTGTTTGAAGCTGCAGGTCTCTGTAGGACTGAAGCGTGTGAACCTGCAGGTCTCTCTGGGACTGAAGTGTGTGAACCTGCAGGTCTCTCTGTGGGACTGATGTGTGTGAACCTGCAGGTCTCTCTGTGGGACTGATGTGTATGAACCTGCAGGTCTCTCTGAGGGACTGATGTGTGTGAACCTGCAGGTCTCCGTGGGACTGATGTCTCTGTGGGACTGATGTGTGTTAACCTGCAGGTCTCTGTGGGACTGATGTGTGTGAACGTGCAGGTCTCTGTGGGACTGATGTGTGTGAACCTGCAGGTCTCTGTGGGACTGATGTGTGTTAACCTGCAGGTCTCTGTAAGACTGATGTGTGTGAACATGCAGGTCTCTCTGTGGGACTGAAGTATGTGAACCCGCAGGTCTCTCTGTAGGACTCAAGTGTGTGACCCTGCAGGTCTCTGTAGGACTGATGTGTGTGACCCTGCAGGTCTCTGTAGGACTGATGAGTGTGAACCTGCAGGTCTCTCTGTGGGACTGATGTGTGTGAACCTGCAGGTCTCTCTGTGGGACTGAATTGTGTGAACCTGCAGGTCTCTCTGTGGGACTGAATTGTGTGAACCTGCAGGTCTCTCTGTGGGACTGATGTGTGTGAACCTGCAGGTCTCTGTGGGACTGATGTATGTGAACGTGCAGGTCTCTGTAGGACTGATGTGTGTGAACCTGCAGGTCTCTCTGTGGGACTGAT
The DNA here is from genome assembly GCF_029633865.1 of Lampris incognitus. Classification (NCBI taxonomy): domain Eukaryota; kingdom Metazoa; phylum Chordata; class Actinopteri; order Lampriformes; family Lampridae; genus Lampris; species Lampris incognitus. The sequence goes on along the minus strand of NW_026611078.1, from coordinate 436,920 downwards.
GTGTGTGAACCTGCAGGTCTCTCTGGGACTGATGGGTGTGAACCTGCAGGTCTCTCTGTGAGACTGGTGTGTGTGAACCTGCAGGTCTCTCTGTAGGACTGATGTGTGTGAACCTGCAGGTCTCTGTGGGACTGATGTGTGTGAACGTGCAGGTCTCTGTAGGACTGATGTGTGTGAACCTGCAGGTCTCTCTGTGGGACTGATGTGTGTGAACCTGCAGGTCTCTGTGGGACTGATGTGTGTGAACCTGCAGGTCTCTGTGGGACTGATGTGTGTGAACCTGCAGGTCTCTCTGTGAGACTGGTGTGTGTGAACCTGCAGGTCTCTGTGGGACTGATGTGTGTGAACCTGCAGGTCTCTCTGTGGGACTGATGTGTGTGAACCTGCAGGTCTCTCTGTGGGACTGATGTGTTTGAACCTGCAGGTCTCTGTGGGACTGATGTATGTGAACGTGCAGGTCTCTGTAGGACTGATGGGTGTGAACCTGCAGGTCTCTCTGTGAGACTGGTGTGTGTGAACCTGCAGGTCTCTGTGGGACTGATGTGTGTGAACCTGCAGGTCTCTCTGTGAGACTGATGTGTGTGAACCTGCAGGTCTCTCTGTGGGACTGATGTGTGTGAACCTGCAGGTCTCTGTGGGACTGATGTGTGTGAAACTGTAGGTCTCTGTAGGACTGATGTGTGTGAACCTGCAGGTCTCTGTGGGACTGATGTGTGTGAACCCGCAGGTCTCTGTAGGACTGATGTGTGTGAACCTGCAGGTCTCTCTGTGGGACTGATGTGTGTGAACCCGCAGGTCTCTGTGGGACTGATGTGTGTGAACCTGTAGGTCTCTGTGGGACTGATGTGTGTGAACCTGCAGGTCTCTCTGTGGGACTGATGTGTGTGAACCCGCAGGTCTCTCTGTAGGACTGATGTGTGTGAACCTGCAGGTCTCTCTGTGGGATTGATGTGCGTGAACCTGCAGGTCTCTCTGTGGGACTGGTGTGTGTGAACCTGCAGGTCTCTCTGTGGGACTGATGTGTGTGAACCTGCAGGTCTCTCTGTGGGACTGATGTGTGTGAACCCGCAGGTCTCTCTGTAGGACTGATGTGTGTGAACCTGCAGGTCTCTCTGTGGGATTGATGTGCGTGAACCTGCAGGTCTCTCTGTGGGACTGGTGTGTGTGAACCTGCAGGTCTCTGTGTGGGACTGATGTTTGTGAACCTGCAGGTCTCTCTGTGGGACTGATGTGTGTGACCCTGCAGGTCTCTCTGTAGGACTGAATTGTTTGAACCTGCAGGTCTCTCTGTAGGACTGAATTGTGTGAACCTGCAGGTCTCTCTGTGGGACTGATGTGTGTGAACCTGCAGGTCTCTCTGTGGGACTGATGTGTGTGAACCTGCAGGTCTCTCTGTAGGACTGAAGTGTGTGAACCTGCAGGTCTCTGTAGGACTGATGTGTGTGAGCATGCAGGTCTCTCTGTGGGACTGAAGTGTGTGAACCTGCATGTCTCTGTATGACTGATGTGTGTGAACCTGCAGGTCTCTGTAGGACTGATGTGTGTGAACGTGCAGGTCTCTCTCTGGGACTGATGTGTGTGAACCTGCAGGTCTCTGTGGGACTGATGTGTGTGAACCTGCAGGTCTCTCTGTGGGACTGATGTGTTTGAACCTGCAGGTCTCTGTGGGACTGATGTATGTGAACGTGCAGGTCTCTGTAGGACTGATGGGTGTGAACCTGCAGGTCTCTCTGTGAGACTGGTGTGTGTGAACCTGCAGGTCTCTGTGGGACTGATGTGTGTGAACCTGCAGGTCTCTCTGTGAGACTGATGTGTGTGAACCTGCGGGTCTCTCTGTGGGACTGATGTGTGTGAACCTGCAGGTCTCTGTGGGACTGATGTGTGTGAAACTGTAGGTCTCTCTGTGGGACTGATGTGTGTGAACCCGCAGGTCTCTGTGGGACTGATGTGTGTGAACCTGTAGGTCTCTCTGTGGGACTGATGTGTGTGAACCCGCAGGTCTCTGTAGGACTGATGTGTGTGAACCTGCAGGTCTCTCTGTGGGACTGATGTGTGTGAACCCGCAGGTCTCTGTGGGACTGATGTGTGTGAACCTGTAGATCTCTCTGTAGGACTGATGTGTGTGAACCTGCAGGTCTCTCTGTGGGATTGATGTGCGTGAACCTGCAGGTCTCTCTGTGGGACTGGTGTGTGTGAACCTGCAGGTCTCTGTGTGGGACTGATGTTTGTGAACCTGCAGGTCTCTCTGTGGGACTGATGTGTGTGACCCTGCAGGTCTCTCTGTAGGACTGAATTGTTTGAACCTGCAGGTCTCTCTGTAGGACTGAATTGTGTGAACCTGCAGGTCTCTCTGTGGGACTGATGTGTGTGAACCTGCAGGTCTCTCTGTGGGACTGATGTGTGTGAACCTGCAGGTCTCTCTGTAGGACTGAAGTGTGTGAACCTGCAGGTCTCTGTAGGACTGATGTCTGTGAGCATGCAGGTCTCTCTGTGGGACTGAAGTGTGTGAACCTGCATGTCTCTGTATGACTGATGTGTGTGAACCTGCAGGTCTCTGTAGGACTGATGTGTGTGAACGTGCAGGTCTCTCTCTGGGACTGATGTGTGTGAACCTGCAGGTCTCTGTGGGACTGATGTTTGTGAACCTGCAGGTCTCTGTGGGACTGATGTGTGTGAACTTGCAGGTCTCTATGGGACTGATGTGTGTGAACCTGCAGGTCTCTGTGGGACTGATGTGTGTGAACCTGCAAGTCTCTGTAGGACTGATGTGTGTGAACCTGCAGGTCTCTGTAGGACTGATGTGTGTGAATCTGCAAGTCTCTCTGTGGTACTGTGTGTGAACCTGCAGGTCTCTCTGTAGGACTGATGTATGTGAACCTGCAGGTCTCTGTGGGACCAATGTGTGTGAACCTGCAGGTCTCTCTGTGAGACTGGTGTGTGTGAACCTGCAGGTCTCTCTGTAGGACTGATGTGTGTGAACCTGCAGGTCTCTGTGGGACTGATGTGTGTGAACGTGCAGGTCTCTGTAGGACTGATGTGTGTGAACCTGCAGGTCTCTGTGGGACTTATGTGTGTGAACCTGCAGGTCTCTCTGTGAGACTGGTGTGTGTGAACCTGCAGGTCTCTGTGGGACTGATGTGTGTGAACCTGCAGGTCTCTCTGTGGGACTGATGTGTGTGAACCTGCAGGTCTCTCTGTGGGACTGATGTGTTTGAACCTGCAGGTCTCTGTGGGACTGATGTATGTGAACGTGCAGGTCTCTGTGGGACTGATGTCTGTGAACCTGCAGGTCTCTCTGTAGGACTGATGTGTGTGAACCTGCAGGTCTCTCTGTGGGACTGATGTGTGTGAACCTGCAGGTCTCTCTGTGGGACTGATGTGTGTGAACCTGCAGGTCTCTCTGTAGGACTGATGTGTGTGAACCTGCAGGTGTCTGTGGTACTGATGGGTGTGAACCTGCAGGTCTCTCTGTGAGACTGGTGTGTGTGAACCTGCAGGTCTCTGTGGGACTGATGTGTGTGAACCTGCAGGTCTCTGTAGGACTGATGTGTGTGAACCTGCAGGTCTCTCTGTGGGACTGATGTGTGTGAACCTGCAGGTCTCTCTGTGGGACTGATGTGTGTGAACCTGCAGGTCTCTCTGTGGGACTGATGTGTTTGAACCTGCAGGTCTCTGTGGGACTGATGTATGTGAACGTGCAGGTCTCTGTGGGACTGATGTCTGTGAACCTGCAGGTCTCTCTGTAGGACTGATGTGTGTGAACCTGCAGGTCTCTCTGTAGGACTGATGTGTGTGAACCTGCAGGTCTCTCTGTGGGACTGATGTGTGTGAACCTGCAGGTCTCTCTGTAGGACTGATGTGTGTGAACCTGCAGGTGTCTGTGGTACTGATGGGTGTGAACCTGCAGGTCTCTCTGTGAGACTGGTGTGTGTGAACCTGCAGGTCTCTGTGGGACTGATGTGTGTGAACCTGCAGGTCTCTCTGTGAGACTGATGTGTGTGAACCTGCAGGTCTCTCTGTGGGACTGATGTGTGTGAACCTGCAGGTCTCTGTGGGACTGATGTGTGTGAACCTGTAGGTCTCTCTGTAGGACTGATGTGCGTGAACCTGCAGGTCTCTCTGTGGGACTGAAGTGTGTGAACCTGCCGGTCTCTGTAGGACTGATGTGTGTGAACCTGCAGGTATCTGTGGGACTGAAGTGTGTGAACCTGCAGGTCTCTGTGGGACTGATGTGTTTGAAGCTGCAGGTCTCTGTAGGACTGAAGCGTGTGAACCTGCAGGTCTCTCTGGGACTGAAGTGTGTGAACCTGCAGGTCTCTCTGTGGGACTGATGTGTGTGAACCTGCAGGTCTCTCTGTGGGACTGATGTGTATGAACCTGCAGGTCTCTCTGAGGGACTGATGTGTGTGAACCTGCAGGTCTCCGTGGGACTGATGTCTCTGTGGGACTGATGTGTGTTAACCTGCAGGTCTCTGTGGGACTGATGTGTGTGAACGTGCAGGTCTCTGTGGGACTGATGTGTGTGAACCTGCAGGTCTCTGTGGGACTGATGTGTGTTAACCTGCAGGTCTCTGTAAGACTGATGTGTGTGAACATGCAGGTCTCTCTGTGGGACTGAAGTATGTGAACCCGCAGGTCTCTCTGTAGGACTGAAGTGTGTGACCCTGCAGGTCTCTGTAGGACTGATGTGTGTGACCCTGCAGGTCTCTGTAGGACTGATGAGTGTGAACCTGCAGGTCTCTCTGTGGGACTGATGTGTGTGAACCTGCAGGTCTCTCTGTGGGACTGAATTGTGTGAACCTGCAGGTCTCTCTGTGGGACTGAATTGTGTGAACCTGCAGGTCTCTCTGTGGGACTGATGTGTGTGAACCTGCAGGTCTCTGTGGGACTGATGTATGTGAACGTGCAGGTCTCTGTAGGACTGATGTGTGTGAACCTGCAGGTCTCTCTGTGGGACTGATGTGTGTGAACCTGCAGGTCTCTGTGGGACTGATGGGTGTGAACCTGCAGGTCTCTCTGTGAGACTGGTGTGTGTGAACCTGCAGGTCTCTCTGTAGGACTGATGTGTGTGAACCTGCAGGTCTCTGTGGGACTGATGTGTGTGAACGTGCAGGTCTCTGTAGGACTGATGTGTGTGAACCTGCAGGTCTCTCTGTGGGACTGATGTGTGTGAACCTGCAGGTCTCTGTGGGACTGATGTGTGTGAACCTGCAGGTCTCTGTGGGACTGATGTGTGTGAACCTGCAGGTCTCTCTGTGAGACTGGTGTGTGTGAACCTGCAGGTCTCTGTGGGACTGATGTGTGTGAACCTGCAGGTCTCTCTGTGGGACTGATGTGTGTGAACCTGCAGGTCTCTCTGTGGGACTGATGTGTTTGAACCTGCAGGTCTCTGTGGGACTGATGTATGTGAACGTGCAGGTCTCTGTAGGACTGATGGGTGTGAACCTGCAGGTCTCTCTGTGAGACTGGTGTGTGTGAACCTGCAGGTCTCTGTGGGACTGATGTGTGTGAACCTGCAGGTCTCTCTGTGAGACTGATGTGTGTGAACCTGCAGGTCTCTCTGTGGGACTGATGTGTGTGAACCTGCAGGTCTCTGTGGGACTGATGTGTGTGAAACTGTAGGTCTCTGTAGGACTGATGTGTGTGAACCTGCAGGTCTCTGTGGGACTGATGTGTGTGAAACTGTAGGTCTCTGTAGGACTGATGTGTGTGAACCCGCAGGTCTCTGTAGGACTGATGTGTGTGAACCTGCAGGTCTCTCTGTGGGACTGATGTGTGTGAACCCGCAGGTCTCTGTGGGACTGATGTGTGTGAACCTGTAGGTCTCTCTGTAGGACTGATGTGTGTGAACCTGCAGGTCTCTCTGTGGGATTGATGTGCGTGAACCTGCAGGTCTCTCTGTGGGACTGGTGTGTGTGAACCTGCAGGTCTCTGTGTGGGACTGATGTTTGTGAACCTGCAGGTCTCTCTGTGGGACTGATGTGTGTGACCCTGCAGGTCTCTCTGTAGGACTGAATTGTTTGAACCTGCAGGTCTCTCTGTAGGACTGAATTGTGTGAACCTGCAGGTCTCTCTGTGGGACTGATGTGTGTGAACCTGCAGGTCTCTCTGTGGGACTGATGTGTGTGAACCTGCAGGTCTCTCTGTAGGACTGAAGTGTGTGAACCTGCAGGTCTCTGTAGGACTGATGTGTGTGAGCATGCAGGTCTCTCTGTGGGACTGAAGTGTGTGAACCTGCATGTCTCTGTATGACTGATGTGTGTGAACCTGCAGGTCTCTGTAGGACTGATGTGTGTGAACGTGCAGGTCTCTCTCTGGGACTGATGTGTGTGAACCTGCAGGTCTCTGTGGGACTGATGTGTGTGAACCTGCAGGTCTCTCTGTGGGACTGATGTGTTTGAACCTGCAGGTCTCTGTGGGACTGATGTATGTGAACGTGCAGGTCTCTGTAGGACTGATGGGTGTGAACCTGCAGGTCTCTCTGTGAGACTGGTGTGTGTGAACCTGCAGGTCTCTGTGGGACTGATGTGTGTGAACCTGCAGGTCTCTCTGTGAGACTGATGTGTGTGAACCTGCAGGTCTCTCTGTGGGACTGATGTGTGTGAACCTGCAGGTCTCTGTGGGACTGATGTGTGTGAAACTGTAGGTCTCTCTGTGGGACTGATGTGTGTGAACCCGCAGGTCTCTGTGGGACTGATGTGTGTGAACCTGTAGGTCTCTGTAGGACTGATGTGTGTGAACCTGCAGGTCTCTCTGTGGGACTGATGTGTGTGAACCTGCAGGTCTCTCTGTGGGACTGATGTGTGTGAACCTGCAGGTCTCTCTGTGGGACTGATGTGTGTGAACCCGCAGGTCTCTGTGGGACTGATGTGTGTGAACCTGTAGATCTCTCTGTAGGACTGATGTGTGTGAACCTGCAGGTCTCTGTGGGATTGATGTGCGTGAACCTGCAGGTCTCTCTGTGGGACTGGTGTGTGTGAACCTGCAGGTCTCTGTGTGGGACTGATGTTTGTGAACCTGCAGGTCTCTCTGTGGGACTGATGTGTGTGACCCTGCAGGTCTCTCTGTAGGACTGAATTGTTTGAACCTGCAGGTCTCTCTGTAGGACTGAATTGTGTGAACCTGCAGGTCTCTCTGTGGGACTGATGTGTGTGAACCTGCAGGTCTCTCTGTGGGACTGATGTGTGTGAACCTGCAGGTCTCTCTGTGGGACTGATTTGTGTGAACCTGCAGGTCTCATTGTGGGTCTGATGTGTGTGAACCTGCAGGTCTCTGTAGGACTGATGTGTGTGAACCTGCAGGTCTCTGTGGGACTGATGTGTGTGAACCTGCAGGTCTCTCTGTAGGACTGAATTGTGTGAACCTGCAGGTCTCTCTGTGGGACTGATGTGTGTGAACCTGCAGGCCTCTCTGTGGGACTGATGTTTGTGACCCTGAAGGTCTCTGTAAGACTGATGTGTGTGAACCTGCAGGTCTCTGTGGGACTGATGTGTGTGAACCTGCAGGTCTCTGTGGGACAGATGTTTGTGACCCTGCAGGTCTTTCTGTAGTACTGAATTGTGTGAACCTGCAAGTCTCTCTGGGACTGAAGTGTGTGAACCTGTAGGTCTCCCTGTGGGACTGATGTGTGTGAACCTGCAGGTCTCTCTGTGGGACTGATGTGTGTGACCCTGCAGGTCTCTCTGTAGGACTGAATTGTGTGAACCTGCAGGTCTCTCTGGGACTGAAGTGTGTGAACCTGCAGGTCTCTCTGGGACTGAAGTGTGTGAACCTGCAGGTCTCTCTGTGGGACTGAAGTATGTGAACCCGCAGGTCTCTCTGTAGGACTGATGTGTGTGAACATGCAGGTCTCTCTGTGGGACTGAAGTATGTGAACCCGCAGGTCTCTGTAAGACTGTCTGTGAACCTGCAGGTCTCTGTAGGACTGATGTGTGCGACCCTGCAGGTCTCGGTGGGACAAATGTGTGAGAACCTGCAGGTCTCTGTAAGACTGATGTGTGTGAACATGCAGGTCTCTCTGTGGGACTGAAGTATGTGAACCCGCAGGTCTCTCTGTAGGACTGAAATGTGTGACCCTGCAGGTCTCTGTAGGACTGATGTGTGTGACCCTGCAGGTCTCTGTAGGACTGATGAGTGTGAACCTGCAGGTCTCTCTGTGGGACTGATGTGTGTGAACCTGCAGGTCTCTCTGTGGGACTGAATTGTGTGAACCTGCAGGTCTCTCTGTGGGACTGATGTGTGTGACCCTGCAGGTCTCTGTAGGACTGATGTGTGTGAACCTGCAGGTCTCTGTAGGACTGATGTGTGTGAACCTGCAGGTCTCTGTGGGACTGATGTGTGTGAACCTGCAGGTCTCTCTGTGGGACTGATGTGTGTGAACCTGCAGGTCTCTGTAGGACTGATGTGTGTGAACCTGCAGGTCTCTGTGGGACTGATGTGTGTGAACCTGCAGGTCTCTCTGTGGGACTGATGTGTGTGAACCTGCAGGTCTCTGTAGGACTGATGTGTGTGAACCTGCAGGTCTCTGTGGGACTGATGTGTGTGAACCTGCAGGTCTCTGTGGGACTGATGTGTGTGAACCTACAGGTCTCTCTGTGGGACTGATGTGTGTGAACCTGCAGGTATCTGTAGGACTGATGTGTGTGAACCTGCAGGTATCTGTGGGACTGAAGTGTGTGAACCTGCAGGTCTCTGTGGGACTGATGTGTTTGAAGCTGCAGGTCTCTGTAGGACTGAAGCGTGTGAACCTGCAGGTCTCTCTGTGGGACTGATGTGTGTGAACCTGCAGGTCTCTCTGTGGGACTGATGTCTCTGAGGGACTGATGTGTGTTAACCTGCAGGTCTCCGTGGGACTGATGTCTCTGTGGGACTGATGTGTGTTAACCTGCAGGTCTCTGTGGGACTGATGTGTGTGAACGTGCAGGTCTCTGTAAGACTGATGTGTGTGAACATGCAGGTCTCTCTGTGGGACTGAAGTGTGTGAACCCGCAGGTCTCTCTGTAGGACTGAAGTGTGTGACCCTGCAGGTCTCTGTAGGACTGATGTGTGTGACCCTGCAGGTCTCTGTAGGACTGATGAGTGTGACCCTGCAGGTCTCTCTGTGGGACTGATGTGTGTGAACCTGCAGATCTCTCTGTGGGACTGAATTGTGTGAACCTGCAGGTCTCTCTGTGGGACTGAATTGTGTGAACCTGCAGGTCTCTCTGTGGGACTGATGTGTGTGAACCTGCAGGTCTCTGTGGGACTGATGTATGTGAACGTGTAGGTCTCTGTAGGACTGATGTGTGTGAACCTGCAGGTCTCTCTGTGGGACTGATGTGTGTGAACCTGCAGGTCTCTGTGGGACTGATGGGTGTGAACCTGCAGGTCTCTGTGAGACTGGTGTGTGTGAACCTGCAGGTCTCTCTGTAGGACTGATGTGTGTGAACCTGCAGGTCTCTGTGGGACTGATGTGTGTGAACGTGCAGGTCTCTGTAGGACTGATGTGTGTGAACCTGCAGGTCTCTCTGTGGGACTGATGTGTGTGAACCTGCAGGTCTCTGTGGGACTGATGTGTGTGAACCTGCAGGTCTCTGTGGGACTGATGTGTGTGAACCTGCAGGTCTCTCTGTGAGACTGGTGTGTGTGAACCTGCAGGTCTCTGTGGGACTGATGTGTGTGAACCTGCAGGTCTCTCTGTGGGACTGATGTGTGTGAACCTGCAGGTCTCTCTGAGGGACTGATGTGTTTGAACCTGCAGGTCTCTGTGGGACTGATGTATGTGAACGTGCAGGTCTCTGTAGGACTGATGGGTGTGAACCTGCATGTCTCTCTGTGAGACTGGTGTGTGTGAACCTGCAGGTCTCTGTGGGACTGATGTGTGTGAACCTGCAGGTCTCTCTGGGAGACTGATGTGTGTGAACCTGCAGGTCTCTCTGTGGGACTGATGTGTGTGAACCTGCAGGTCTCTGTGGGACTGATGTGTGTGAAACTGTAGGTCTCTCTGTGGGACTGAAGTATGTGAACCCGCAGGTCTCTGTGGGACTGATGTGTGTGAACCTGTAGGTCTCTCTGTGGGAATGAAGTATGTGAACCCGCAGGTCTCTCTGTAGGACTGATGTGTGTGAACATGCAGGTCTCTCTGTGGGACTGAAGTATGTGAACCCGCAGGTCTCTGTAAGACTGTCTGTGAACCTGCAGGTCTCTGTAGGACTGATGTGTGCGACCCTGCAGGTCTCGGTGGGACAAATGTGTGAGAACCTGCAGGTCTCTGTAAGACTGATGTGTGTGAACATGCAGGTCTCTCTGTGGGACTGAAGTATGTGAACCCGCAGGTCTCTCTGTAGGACTGAAGTGTGTGACCCTGCAGGTCTCTGTAGGACTGATGTGTGTGACCCTGCAGGTCTCTGTAGGACTGATGAGTGTGAACCTGCAGGTCTCTCTGTGGGACTGATGTGTTTGAACCTGCAGGTCTCTCTGTGGGACTGAATTGTGTGAACCTGCAGGTCTCTCTGTGGGACTGATGTGTGTGACCCTGCAGGTCTCTGTAGGACTGATGTGTGTGAACCTGCAGGTCTCTGTAGGACTGATGTGTGTGAACCTGCAGGTCTCTGTGGGACTGATGTGTGTGAACCTGCAGGTCTCTCTGTGGGACTGATGTGTGTGAACCTGCAGGTCTCTGTAGGACTGATGTGTGTGAACCTGCAGGTCTCTGTGGGACTGATGTGTGTGAACCTGCAGGTCTCTCTGTGGGACTGATGTGTGTGAACCTGCAGGTCTCTGTAGGACTGATGTGTGTGAACCTGCAGGTCTCTGTGGGACTGATGTGTGTGAACCTGCAGGTCTCTTGTGGGACTGAAGTGTGTGAACCTGCCGGTCTCTGTAGGACTGATGTGTGTGAACCTGCAGGTATCTGTGGGACTGAAGTGTGTGAACCTGCAGGTCTCTGTGGGACTGATGTGTTTGAAGCTGCAGGTCTCTGTAGGACTGAAGCGTGTGAACCTGCAGGTCTCTCTGGGACTGAAGTGTGTGAACCTGCAGGTCTCTCTGTGGGACTGATGTGTGTGAACCTGCAGGTCTCTCTGTGGGACTGATGTCTCTGAGGGACTGATGTGTGTGAACCTGCAGGTCTCCGTGGGACTGATGTCTCTGTGGGACTGATGTCTCTGTGGGACTGATGTGTGTGAACCTGCAGGTCTCCGTGGGACTGATGTCTCTCTGTGGGACTGATGTGTGTGAACGTGCAGGTCTCTCTGTAAGACTGATGTGTGTGAACATGCAGGTCTCTCTGTGGGACTGAAGTGTGTGAACCCGCAGGTCTCTCTGTAGGACTGAAGTGTGTGACCCTGCAGGTCTCTGTAGGACTGATGTGTGTGACCCTGCAGGTCTCTGTAGGACTGATGAGTGTGAACCTGCAGGTCCCTCTGTGGGACTGATGTGTGTGAACCTGCAGATCTCTCTGTGGGACTGAATTGTGTGAACCTGCAGGTCTCTCTGTGGGACTGAATTGTGTGAACCTGCAGGTCTCTCTGTGGGACTGAATTGTGTGAACCTGCAGGTCTCTCTGTGGGACTGATGTGTGTGAACCTGCAGGTCTCTGTGGGACTGATGTATGTGAACGTGCAGGTCTCTCTGTGGGACTGATGTGTGTGAACCTGCAGGTCTCTGTGGGACTGATGTGTGTGAACCTGCAGATCTCTGTGGGACTGATGTGTGTGAACCTGCAGATCTCTCTGTGGGACTGAATTGTGTGAACCTGCAGGTCTCTCTGTGGGACTGATGTGTGTGAACCTGCAGGTCTCTGTGGGACTGATGTGTGTGAACCTGCAGATCTCTCTGTGGGACTGAATTGTGTGAACCTGCAGGTCTCTCTGTGGGACTGAATTGTGTGAACCTGCAGGTCTCTCTGTGGGACTGATGTGTGTGAACCTGCAGGTCTCTGTGGGACTGATGTATGTGAACGTGCAGGTCTCTGTAGGACTGATGTGTGTGAACCTGCAGGTCTCTTTGTGGGACTGATGTGTGTGAACCTGCAGGTCTCTGTGAGACTGGTGTGTGTGAACCTGCAGGTCTCTCTGTAGGACTGATGTGTGTGAACCTGCAGGTCTCTGTGGGACTGATGTGTGTGAACGTGCAGGTCTCTGTGGGACTGATGTGTGTGAACCTGCAGGTCTCTCTGTGGGACTGATGTGTGTGAACCTGCAGGTCTCTGTGGGACTGATGTGTGTGAACCTGCAGGTCTCTGTGGGACTGATGTGTGTGAACCTGCAGGTCTCTCTGTGAGACTGGTGTGTGTGAACCTGCAGGTCTCTGTGGGACTGATGTGTGTGAACCTGCAGGTCTCTCTCTGGGACTGATGTGTGTGAACCTGCAGGTCTCTCTGTGGGACTGATGTATGTGAACGTGCAGGTCTCTGTAGGACTGATGGGTGTGAACCTGCAGGTCTCTGTAGGACTGATGTGTGTGAACCTGCAGGTCTCTGTGGGACTGATGTGTGTGAACCTGCAGGTCTCTCTGTGAGACTGATGTGTGTGAACCCGCAGGTCTCTCTGTGAGACTGATGTGTGTGAACCTGCAGGTCTCTGTAGGACTGATGTGTGTGAACCTGCAGGTCTCTGTGGGACTGATGTGTGTGAACCTGCAGGTCTCTCTGGGAGACTGATGTGTGTGAACCTGCAGGTCTCTCTGTGGGACTGATGTGTGTGAACCTGCAGGTCTCTGGGACTGATGTGTGTGAAACTGTAGGTCTCTCTGTAGGACTGATGTGTGTGAACCTGCAGGTCTCTCTGTGGGACTGATGTGTGTGAACCTGCAGGTCTCTCTGTGGGACTGATGTGTGTGAACCTGCAGGTCTCTGTGGGACTGATGTGTGTGAACCTGCAGGTCTCTCTGTGGGATTGATGTGTGTGAACCTGCAGGTCTCTCTGTGGGACTGATGTGTGTGAACCTGCAGGTCTCTCTGTAGGACTGAAGTGTGTGAACCTGCAGGTCTCTGTAGGACTGATGTGTGTGAACCTGCAGGTCTCTCTGTGGGACTGATGTGTGTGAACCTGCAGGTCTCTGTAGGACTGATGTGTGTGAACGTGCAGGTCTCTCTCGGGGACTGATGTGTGTGAACCTGCAGGTCTCTGTGGGACTGATGTGTGTGAACCTGCAGGTCTCATTGTGGGACTGATTTGTGTGAACCTGCAGGTCTCATTGTGGGACTGATGTGTGTGAACCTGCAGGTCTCTGTAGGACTGATGTGTGTGAACCTGCAGGTCTCTGTGGGACTGATGTGTGTGAACCTGCAGGTCTCATTGTGGGACTGAATTGTTTGAACCTGCAGGTCTCTCTGTAGGACTGAATTGTGTGAACCTGCAGGTCTCTCTGTGGGACTGATGTGTGTGAACCTGCAGGCCTCTCTGTGGGACTGATGTTTGTGACCCTGAAGGTCTCTGTAAGACTGATGTGTGTGAACCTGCAGGTCTCTTTGTGGGATTGATGTGTGTGAACCTGCAGGTCTCTGTGGGACTGATGAGTGTGAACCTGCAGGTCTCTCTGTGGGACTGATGTGTGTGAACCTGCAGGTCTCTGTGGGACTGATGTGTGTGAACCTGCAGGTCTCTGTGGGACTGATGTGTGTGAACCTGCAGGTCTCTGTGGGACAGATGTTTGTGACCCTGCAGGTCTTTCTGTAGTACTGAATTGTGTGAACCTGCAAGTCTCTCTGGGACTGAAGTGTGTGAACCTGCAGGTCTCTCTGTGGGACTGACGTGTGTGACCCTGCAGGTCTCCCTGTGGGACTGATGTGTGTGAACCTGCAGGTCTCTCTGTGGGACTGATGTGTGTGACCCTGCAGGTCTCTCTGTAGGACTGAATTGTGTGAACCTGCAGGTCTCTCTGGGACTGCAGTGTGTGAACCTGCAGGTCTCTGTGGGACTGAAGTGTGTGAACCTGCAGGTCTCTCTGGGACTGAAGTGTGTGAACCTGCAGGTCTCTCTGTGGGACTGAAGTATGTGAACCCGCAGGTCTCTCTGTAGGACTGATGTGTGTGAACATGCAGGTCTCTCTGTGGGACTGAGGTATGTGAACCCGCAGGTCTCTGTAAGACTGTGTGTGAACCTGCAGGTCTCTGTAGGACTGATGTGTGTGACCCTGCAGGTCTCGGTGGGACAAATGTGTGAGAACCTGCAGGTCTCTGTAAGACTGATGTGTGTGAACATGCAGGTCTCTCTGTGGGACTGAAGTATGTGAACCCGCAGGTCTCTCTGTAGGACTGAAGTGTGTGACCCTGCAGGTCTCTGTAGGACTGATGTGTGTGACCCTGCAGGTCTCTGTAGGACTGATGAGTGTGAACCTGCAGGTCTCTCTGTGGGACTGATGTGTGTGAACCTGCAGGTCTCTCTGTGGGACTGAATTGTGTGAACCTGCAGGTCTCTCTGTGGGACTGAATTGTGTGAACCTGCAGGTCTCTCTGTGGGACTGATGTTTGTGACCCTGCAGGTCTCTCTGTAGGACTGAATTGTGTGAACCTGCAGGTCTCTCTGTAGGACTGAATTGTGTGAACCTGCAGGTCTCTCTGTGGGACTGAAGTGTGTGAACCTGCAGGTCTCTCTGTGGGACTGAAGTGTGTGAACCTGCAGGTCTCTGTGGGACTGATGTCTCTGTGGGACTGATCTGTGTTAACCTGCAGGTCTCTTTGGGACTGATGTGTGTGAACCTGCAGGTCTCTGTTGGACTGATGTGTGTGAACCGGCAGGTCTCTGTGGGACTGATGTGTGTGAACTTGCAGGTCTCTGTAGGACTGAAGAGTGTGAACCTGCAGATCTCTGTGGGACTGAAGTGTGTGAACCTGCAGGTCTCTCTGTGGGACTGATGTGTGTGAACCTGCAGGTCTCTCTGTGGGACTGAAGTGTGTGAACCTGCAGGTCTCTCTGTGGGACTGAAGTGTGTGAACCTGCAGGTCTCTGTGGGACTGATGTCTCTGTGGGACTGATGTGTGTGAACCTGCAGGTCTCTGTGGGACTGATGTGTGTGAACCTGCAGGTCTCTGTGGGACTGATGTGTGTGAACCTGCAGGTCTCTGTGGGACTGATGTGTGTGAACCTGCAGGTCTCTGTGGGACTGATGTGTGTGAACTTGCAGGTCTCTGTAGGACTGATGTGTGTGAACCTGCAGGTCTCTCTGTGGGACTGATGTGTGTGAACCTGCAGGTCTCTGTAGGACTGGTGTGTGTGAACCTGAAGGTCTCTGTGTGGGACTGATGTGTGTGAACCTGCAGGTCTCTGTGGGACTGATGTGTGTGACCCTGCAGGTCTCTGTAGGACTGATGTGTGTGAACCTGCAGGTCTCTGTGGGACTGAAGTGTGTGAACCTGCAGGTCTCTCTGTAGGACTCATGTGTGTGAACCTGCAGGTCTCTGTGGGACTGATGTGTTCGACCCTGCAGGTCTCTGTAGGACTGATGTGTGTGAACCTGCAGGTCTCTCTGTGGGACTGATGTGTGTGAACCTGCAGGTCTCTCTGTGGGACTGATGTGTGTGAACCTGCAGGTCTCTCTTTTGGGACTGATGTGTGTGAACCTGCAGGTCTCTCTGTAGGACAGATGTGTGTGAACCTGCAGGTCTCTTTGGGGCTGATGTGTGTGAACCCACAGGTCTCTCTGTGGGACTGATGTGTGTGAACCTACAGGTCTCTTGTGGGACTGATGTGTGTGAACCTGCAGGTCTCTTGTGGGACTGAAGTGTGTGAACCTGCAGGTCTCTGTAGGACTGATGTGTGTGAACCTGCAGGTCTCTGTGGGACTGAAGTGTGTGAACCTGCAGGTCTCTGTGGGACTG
The DNA here is from genome assembly GCF_029633865.1 of Lampris incognitus. Taxonomy (NCBI): domain Eukaryota; kingdom Metazoa; phylum Chordata; class Actinopteri; order Lampriformes; family Lampridae; genus Lampris; species Lampris incognitus. The sequence continues at coordinate 421,121 of NW_026611078.1, read as the reverse complement.
ATGTGTTTGAAGCTGCAGGTCTCTGTAGGACTAAAGCGTGTGAACCTGCAGGTCTCTCTCTGGGACTGAAGTGTGTGAACCTGTAGGTCTCTCTGTGGGACTGAAGTGTGTGAACCTGCAGGTCTCTCTGTGGGACTGATGTGTGTGAACCTGCAGGTCTCTCTGTGAGACTGATGTGTGTGAACCTGCAGGTCTCTCTGTGGGACTGATGTGTGTGAACGTGCAGGTCTCTGTGGGACTGATGTGTGTGAACCTGTAGGTCTCTCTGTGAGACTGGTGTGTGTGAACCTGCAGGTCTCTCTGTGAGACTGATGTGTGTGAACCTGCAGGTCTCTCTGTAGGACTGATGTGTGTGAACCTGCAGGTGTCTGTGGGACGGATGTGTTTGAACCTGCAGGTCTCTGTAGGACTGATATGTGTGAACTTGCAGGTCTCTGTAGGACTGATGTGTGTGAACCTGCAGGTCTCTCTGTGGGACTGATGTGTGTGAACCTGCAGGTCTCTCTCTGGGACTGGTGTGTGTGAACCTGAAGGTCTCTGTGTGGGACTGATTTGTGTGAACCTGCAGGTCTCTGTGGGACTGATGTGTGTGACCCTGCAGGTCTTTGTAGGACTGATGTGTGTGAACCTGCAGGTCTCTGTGTGACTGAAGTGTCTGAACCTGCAGGTCTCTCTGTAGGACTGATGTGTGTGAACCTGCAGGTCTCTGTGGGACTGATGTGTGTGACCCTGCAGGTCTCTGTAGGACTGATGTGTGTGAACCTGCAGGTCTCTGTGGGACTGAAGTGTGTGAACCTGCAGGTCTCTGTAGGACTGAAGTGTGTGAACCTGCAGGTCTCTCTGTGGGACTGATGTGTGTGAACCTGCAGGTCTCTCTGTGGGACTGATGTGTGTGACCCTGCAGGTCTCTCTGTAGGACTGAATTGTGTGAACCTGCAGGTCTTTCTGTAGGACTGAAGTGTGTGAACCTACAGGTCTCGGTGGGACTGAAGTGTGTGAACCTTCAGGTCTCGGTGGGACTGATGTGTGTGAACCTGCAGGTCTCTGTAGGATATAAGTGTGTGAACCTGCAGGTCTCTCTGTGGGACTGAATTGTGTGAACCTGCAGGTCTCGGTGGGACAGATGTGTGAGAACCTGCAGGTCTCTCTGTAGGACTGACGTGTGTGAACCTGCAGGTCTCTGTAGGACTGAAGTGTGTGAACCTGCAGGTCTCTCTGTGGGACTGATGTGTGTGAACCTGCAGGTCTCTCTGTGGGACTGATATGTGTGAACCTGCAGGTCTCTCTGTGGGACTGATGTGTGTGAACCTGCAGGTCTCTCTGTGGGACTGATGTGTGTGACCTTGCAGGTCCCTGTAAGACTGATATGTGTGAACCTGCAGGTCTCTGTAGGACTGATGTATGTGAACCTGCAGGTCTCACTGTGGGACATATGTTTGTGAACCTGTAGGTCTCTGTGGGACTGAAGTGTCTGAACCTGCAGGTCTCTCTGTAGGACTGAATTGTGTGAACCCGCAGGTCTCTCTGTGGGACTGATGTGTGTGAACCTGCAGGTCTCTGTGGGACTGATGTGTGTGAACCTGCAGGTCTCTCTGTGGGACTGATGTGTGTGACCCTGCAGGTCTCTCTGTAGGACTGAATTGTTTGAACCTGCAGGTCTCTCTGTAGGACTGAATTGTGTGAACCTGCAGGTCTCTCTGTAGGACTGAAGTGCGTGAACCTGCAGGTCTCTGTGGGACTGATGTGTGTGAACCTGCAGGTCTCTTTGTGGGACTGATGTGTGTGAACCTGCAGGTCTCTCTGTAGGACTGAAGTGTGTGAACCTGAAGGTCTGTTTAGGACTGATGTGTGTGAACCTGCAGGTCTCTGTAGGACTGATGTGTGTGAGCATGCAGGTCTCTCTGTGGGACTGAAGTGTGTGAACCTGCATGTCTCTGTAGAACTGATGTGTGTGAACCTGCAGGTCTCTGTAGGACTCATGTGTGTGAACCTGCAGGTCTCTCTGTGGGACTGATGTGTGTGAACCTGCAGGTCTCTGTGGGACTGATGTGTGTGAACCTGCAGGTCTCATTGTGGGACTGATGTGTGTGAACCTGCAGGACTCATTGTGGGACTTATTTGTGTGAACATGCAGGTCTCTCTGTGGGACTGATGTGTGTGAACCTGCAGGTCTCTCTGTGGGTTTGATGTGTGTGAACCTGCAGGTCTCTTTGTGGGTTTGATGTGTGTGAACCTGCAGGTCTCTGTGGGACTGATGAGTGTGAACCTGCAGGTCTCTGTGGGACTGATGAGTGTGAACCTGCAGGTCTCTGTGGGACTGATGAGTGTGAACCTGCAGGTCTCTGTGGTACTGATGTGTGTGAACCTGCAGGTCTCTGTGGGACTGATGTGTTTTAACCTGCAGGTCTCTTTGTGGGACTGATGTGTTTTAACCTGCAGGTCTCTTTGTGGGACTGATGTGTGTGACCCTGCAGGTCTTTCTGTAGGACTGAATTGTGTGAACCTGCAGGTCTCTCTGGGACTGAAGTGTGTGAACCTGCAGGTCTCTCTGTGGGACTGATGTGTGTGAACCTACAGGTCTCTCTGTGGAACTGATGTGTGTGAACCTGCAGGTCTCTGTAGGACTGATGTGTGTGAACCTGCAGGTCTCTGTGGGACTGAAGTGTGTGAACCTGCAGGTCTCTTGTGGGACTGAAGTGTGTGAACCTGCAGGTCTCTGTAGGACTGATGTGTGTGAACCTGCAGGTCTCTGTGGGACTGAAGTGTGTGAACCTGCAGGTCTCTGTGGGACTGATGTGTTTGAAGCTGCAGGTCTCTGTAGGACTGAAGTGTGTGAACCTCCAGTCCCTGTAGGACTAAAGCGTGTGAACCTGCAGGTCTCTCTCTGGGACTGAAGTGTGTGAACCTGCAGGTCTCTCTGTGGGACTGAAGTGTGTGAACCTGCAGGTCTCTCTGTGGGACTGATGTGTGTGAACCTGCAGGTCTCTCTGTGAGACTGATGTGTGTGAACCTGCAGGTCTCTGTGGGACTGATGTGTGTGAACGTGCAGGTCTCTGTGGGACTGATGTGTGTGAACCTGTAGGTCTCTCTGTGAGACTGGTGTGTGTGAACCTGCAGGTCTCTCTGTGAGACTGATGTGTGTGAACCTGCAGGTCTCTCTGTAGGACTGATGTGTGTGAACCTGCAGGTGTCTGTGGGACGGATGTGTTTGAACCTGCAGGTCTCTGTAGGACTGATATGTGTGAACTTGCAGGTCTCTCTGTAGGACTGATGTGTGTGAACCTGCACGTCTCTCTGTGGGACTGATGTGTGTGAACCTGCAGGTCTCTGTGGGACTGGTGTGTGTGAACCTGAAGGTCTCTGTGTGGGACTGATGTGTGTGAACCTGTAGGTCTCTGTGGGACTGATGTGTCTGAACCTGCAGGTCTCTGTAGGACTGATGTGTGTGAACCTGAAGGTCTCTGTGTGGGACTGATGTGTGTGACCCTGCAGGTCTCTGTAGGACTGATGTGTCTGAACCTGCAGGTCTCTGTGTGACTGAAGTGTGTGAACCTGCAGGTCTCTGTGGGACTGATGTGTGTGACCCTGCAGGTCTCTGTGGGACTGAAGTGTGTGAACCTGCAGGTCTCTGTAGGACTGAAGTGTGTGAACCTGCAGGTCTCTCTGTGGGACTGATGTGTGTGACCCTGCAGGTCTCTCTGTAGGACTGAATTGTGTGAACCTGCAGGTCTTTCTGTAGGACTGAAGTGTCTGAACCTACAGGTCTCTCTGTGGGACTGAAGTCTGTGACCCTGCAGGTCTCTCTGTAGGACTGAATTGTTTGAACCTGCAGGTCTCTCTGTAGGACCGAATTGTGTGAACCTGCAGGTCTCTCTGTAGGACTGAAGTGCGTAAACCTGCAGGTCTCTGTGGGACTGATGTGTGTGAACCTGCAGGTCTCTTTGTGGGACTGATGTGTGTGAACCTGCAGGTCTCTCTGTAGGACTGAAGTGTGTGAACCTGAAGGTCTGTTTAGGACTGATGTGTGTGAACCTGCAGGTCTCTGTAGGACTGATGTGTGTGAACCTGCAGGTCTCTGTGGGACTGATGTGTGTGAACCCGCAGGTCTCTTTGGGACTGATGTGTGTGAACCTGCAGGTCTCTCTGTAGGACTGAATTGTGTAAACCTGCAGGTCTTTCTGTAGGACTGAAGTGTCTGAACCTACAGGTCTCTCTGTGGGACTGAAGTGTGTGAACCTGCAGGTCTCTTTGGGACTGATGTGTGTGACCCTGCAGGTCTCTCTGTAGGACTGAATTGTGTAAACCTGCAGGTCTTTCTGTAGGACTGAAGTGTCTGAACCTACAGGTCTCTCTGTGGGACTGAAGTGTGTGAACCTGCAGGTCTCGGTGGGACTGATGTGTGTGAACCTGCAGGTCTCTGTAGGATATAAGTGTGTGAACCTGCAGGTCTCTCTGTGGGACTGATGTGTTTGAACCTGCAGGTCTTTCTGTGGGACTGAATTGTGTGAACCTGCAGGTCTCGGTGGGACAGATGTGTGAGAACCTGCAGGTCTCTCTGTAGGACTGACGTGTGTGAACCTGCAGGTCTCTGTAGGACTGAAGTGTGTGAACCTGCAGGTCTCTCTGTGGGACTGATGTGTGTGAACCTGCAGGTCTCTCTGTGGGACTGATGTGTGTGAACCTGCAGGTCTCTCTGTAGGACTGAATTGTTTGAACCTGCAGGTCTCTCTGTAGGACTGAATTGTGTGAACCTGCAGGTCTCTCTGTAGGACTGAAGTGCGTGAAACTGCAGGTCTCTGTGGGACTGATGTGTGTGAACATGCAGGTCTCTCTGTAGGACTGAAGTGTGTGAACCTGAAGGTCTGTTTAGGACTGATGTGTGTGAACCTGCAGGTCTCTGTAGGACTGATGTGTGTGAACCTGCAGGTCTCTGTGGGACTGATGTGTGTGAACCTGCAGGTCTCTGTGGGACTGATGTCTGTGAACCTGCAGGTCTCTTTGTGGGACTGATGTGTGTGACCCTGCAGGTCTTTCTGTAGGACTGAATTGTGTGAACCTGCAGGTCTCTCTGGGACTGAAGTGTGTGAACCTGCAGGTCTCTCTGTGGGACTGATGTGTGTGAACCTACAGGTCTCTTGTGGGACTGAAGTGTGTGAACCTGCAGGTCTCTGTAGGACTGATGTGTGTGAACCTGCAGGTCTCTGTGGGACTGAAGTGTGTGAACCTGCAGGTCTCTGTGGGACTGATGTGTTTGAAGCTGCAGGTCTCTGTAGGACTGAAGTGTGTGAACCTGCAGGTCTCTCTCTGGGACTGAAGTGTGTGAACCTGCAGGTCTCTCTGTGGGACTGAAGTGTGTGAACCTGCAGGTCTCTCTGTGGGACTGATGTGTGTGAACCTGCAGGTCTCTCTGTGAGACTGATGTGTGTGAACCTGCAGGTCTCTGTGGGACTGATGTGTGTGAACGTGCAGGTCTCTGTGGGACTGATGTGTGTGAACCTGTAGGTCTCTCTGTGAGACTGGTGTGTGTGAACCTGCAGGTCTCTCTGTGAGACTGATGTGTGTGAACCTGCAGGTGTCTGTAGGACTGATGTGTGTGAACCTGCAGGTGTCTGTGGGACGGATGTGTTTGAACCTGCAGGTCTCTCTGTGGGACTGATGTGTGTGAACCTGCAGGTCTCTCTCTGGGACTGGTGTGTGTGAACCTGAAGGTCTTTGTGTGGGACTGATGTGTGTGAACCTGCACGTCTCTCTGTGGGACTGATGTGTGTGAACCTGCAGGTCTCTGTGGGACTGATGTGTGCGAACCTGCAGGTCTCTCTCTGGGACTGGTGTGTGTGAACCTGAAGGTCTTTGTGTGGGACTGATGTGTGTGAACTTGCAGGTCTCTCTCTGGGACTGGTGTGTGTGAACCTGAAGGTCTCTGTAGGACTGATGTGTGTGAACCTGCAGGTCTCTCTCTGGGACTGGTGTGTGTGAACCTGAAGGTCTCTGTAGGACTGATGTGTCTGAACCTGCAGGTCTCTCTGTAGGACTGATGTGTGTGAACCTGCAGGTCTCTGTGTGACTGAAGTGTCTGAACCTGCAGGTCTCTCTGTAGGACTGATGTGTGTGAACCTGCAGGTCTCTGTGGGACTGACGTGTGTGACCCTGCAGGTCTCTGTAGGACTGATGTGTGTGAACCTGCAGGTCTCTGTGGGACTGAAGTGTGTGAACCTGCAGGTCTCTGTAGGACTGAAGTGTGTGAACCTGCAGGTCTCTCTGTGGGACTGATGTGTGTGACCCTGCAGGTCTCTCTGTAGGACTGAATTGTGTGAACCTGCAGGTCTTTCTGTAGGACTGAAGTGTCTGAACCTACAGGTCTCTCTGTGGGACTGAAGTGTGTGAACCTGCAGGTCTCGGTGGGACTGATGTGTGTGAACCTGCAGGTCTCTGTAGGATATAAGTGTGTGAACCTGCAGGTCTCTCTGTGGGACTGATGTGTGTGAACCTGCAGGTCTTTCTGTGGGACTGAATTGTGTGAACCTGCAGGTCTCGGTGGGACAGATGTGTGAGAACCTGCAGGTCTCTCTGTAGGACTGACGTGTGTGAACCTGCAGGTCTCTGTAGGACTGAAGTGTGTGAACCTGCAGGTCTCTCTGTGGGACTGATATGTGTGAACCTGCAGGTCTCTCTGTGGGACTGATGTGTGTGACCTTGCAGGTCCCTGTAAGACTGATATGTGTGAACCCGCAGGTCTCTGTAGGACTGATGTATGTGAACCTGCAGGTCTCACTGTGGGACAGATGTTTGTGAACCTGTAGGTCTCTGTAGGACTGAATTATGTGAACCTGCAGGTCTCTCTGTGGGACTGATGTGTGTGACCCTGCAGGTCTCTGTGGGACTGATGTGTGTGAACCTGCAGGTCTCTCTGTGGGACTGATGTGTGTGACCCTGCAGGTCTCTCTGTAGGACTGAATTATTTGAACCTGCAGGTCTCTCTGTAGGACTGAATTGTGTGAACCTGCAGGTCTCTCTGTAGGACTGAAGTGCGTGAACCTGCAGGTCTCTGTGGGACTGATGTGTGTGAACCTGCAGGTCTCTTTGTGGGACTGATGTGTGTGAACCTGCAGGTCTCTCTGTAGGACTGAAGTGTGTGAACCTGAAGGTCTGTTTAGGACTGATGTGTGTGAACCTGCAGGTCTCTGTAGGACTGATGTGTGTGAGCATGCAGGTCTCTCTGTGGGACTGAAGTGTGTGAACCTGCATGTCTCTGTAGGACTGATGTGTGTGAACCTGCAGGTCTCTGTAAGACTGATGTGTGTGAACCTGTAGGTCTCTCTGTGAGACGGGTGTGTTTGAACCTGCAGGTCTCTCTGTGGGACTGATGTGTGTGAACCTGCAGGTCTCTGTGGGACTGATGTGTTTGAACCTGCAGGTCTCTCTGTGGGACCAATGTGTGTGAACCTGCAGGTCTCTGTGGGACTGATGTGTGTGAACCTGCAGGTCTCTGTGGGACTGATGTGTTTGAACCTGCAGGTCTCTCTGTGGGACCAATGTGTGTGAACCTGCAGGTCTCTGTGGGACTGATATGTGTGAACTTGCAGGTCTCTGTAGGACTGATGTGTGTGAACCTGCAGGTCTCACTGTGGGACTGATGTGTGTGAATCTGCAAGTCTCTCTGTGGTACTGATGTGTGTGAACCTGCAGGTCTCTGTAGGACTGATGTGTGTGAACCTGCAGGTCTCTCTGTAGGACTGATGTGTGTGAACCTGCAGGTCTCTGTGGGACTGATGTGTGTGAACGTGCAGGTCTCTCTGTGGGACTGATGTGTTTGAACCTGCAGGTCTCTGTGGGACTGATGTGTGTGAACCTGCAGGTCTCTGTAGGACTGATGTGTGTGAACCTGCAGGTCTCTATGGGACTGATGTGTGTGAACCTGCAGGTCTCTGTAGGACTGATGTGTGTGAACCTGCAGGTCTCTATGGGACTGATGTGTGTGAACCTGCAGGTCTCTGTGGGACTGATGTGTGTGAATCAGAGGACCTTCTATTCTGTTATCAGTCCGAGTGGCAGCAGAAGATCCTGCAGCTGTATGCCAAAGACATCTGTTTACTTGATGCAACATACCGCACCACACGCTATGCATTGCCATTGTTGTTGTTTTTTTGTGTGTACACACAAATGTGTGCTATGTGGTAGCGGGTGTCTTTGTCGTACAGCATGAGCGGACTGAATCAGTCAAGGAGGCTCTGAGTGTTTTTAAGGAGTGGAACACAAATTGGTCTCCAGCTCACTTCTTGGTGGACTATAGCGAGGTGGAAATCCAAGCTGTGGAATCAACCTTTGAAGGTAGGTAACTATGACCTTCCTATTGCACCACCTTGATTATGTTAACCCCTCATAAATAAAGGTTATTCGGGAGACAGAAATGACTCTTCACATACGTACATGCTGAAACAGTCTGTAAAGTGTAATTGGCAGTTGAAAGGCTTTTAATTGCATGTATCAACAAAGATCCTAATGTCTCAATATTTTGAACCTAACAAGGCACACAGGCTGTGCTGTGTGATTTCCACCGGGAGAAGGCATGGGTGGAGTGGGTCTGAAAACAGGCACATGGCATTGAGGACCAGGGTGCCCTGCTGAAGATGCTGAGGGCGATTGCTGCAGCCGACACACCAGAAGCCTTCCAGCAGTCCGTCGACTTCTTGGCTAATAGCTCCATGTGGAAAACCAACAGCATGTTGCAAAACTGGTTCTCTATGACGTGGCTCTCAGAAGCCAAGGTAAGTTGGTCACATCGTAGCATCGTATTACCCCCAATAATGAAAGAAATGGGGTATTTTCTAATGAAGGCAAATATGTGTAAAATACACCTGAAATTAACTTATAATCCTATCGTAACTATCACAGTTTAGCACGACCTTGAGTATGTTATTTGATAATACTGTTTTATTAGCTGTGATATATATGTTCACATTGTCAAATTACTTTTTATTACATCTTTAGAGATGGGTCCCAGTGTTTAGGGATGAGACTCTACCTGTCACTATCACTACGAATAATGGTGTTGAATGACAAAATGAGACATTCAAACACCGCTTCTTGGACGGGTACAAGGACAGCACCTTAACTGAGATGGTGACTATAGTTATCAACAGCTATGTCCCATACATGCAAAAAAAGTAAGATCCCAGTTATTATGCAAATTATCTAAAGACTAAATTTAAGAATTCCCCATTATGCTTGTTTCTACGAGTTCACTTATGTGACTTTTATTTTCCAGGTACACTGAGCTCAATGTGAGGTGCTCATCGGGGTACAAGCAGTACAATAAGTCAGTGCCAGCCTTTCTAAACAATCGGCCGAAGGACATGGTCAAACATGTTCTTCAGAGAATGGACACTTCCTTGGGGGCAGAGGATATTGAAACTCTAGGGGGAGGAGTGTTCAATGTCCACAGTGAGACGAAGGATGGCGCTTCCTACATTGTCAACTTCGGAGCCAGCAACACCATGCCAAGCTGCCAGTGCCAGGACTGGAAGCGGCACCGCTTACCCTGTAAGCACTTCTGTGCTGTGTTCCGGTCTGTCCCCGGATGGACATGGACTGAACTGGGAACAACATACTACAGGGAACAACCCATGTACATTCTGGACCCAAACTGCTTCTGTTCAGAGAACAGTGAACCGATACCAACTGTTGTCACAGGTATACACACTGTTGTACCATTGGGGTGTATTCTTAACATGTTAATGCGGGACGACATAATTAACATGATTTATTTCAAGGGTAATGACAATATAGTTTTTCTCCTCCAACAGACACCACAGACACAGCAGAACCAGACACAGCAGTCACTGTTCCAGACCTCCCCCTCAGAAAGTCAAGCAAGAACCTTCTTAGGAGGGAGTGTATCTCCACCCTGAAGAACATCATGGAGAGTCTATACTTGCTTGACACTGAAACAATGCTGCTGTCTTGTAAGGAGCAGCTCATGTCCTTGCAAGCAAGTATACAAGGGATGGTGCCGGTTGAGGATGGTCTGAACTTGGGTCTGCCTTATATGGCAGGCCAAAGAACAGGCACACCAATCGGTTTGGAGCAAAGGCTGAAATGATGCGAGAGTCGGCTGCCTTCAAGGTACCATCCCACTGCCTTCCCAAGAAAGGGAAACGGGGAACCAGTTCTGCAAGGGAGGTAAGGTCACAGCTATTGGTTGTGTTTCTCAGTGTGCTGTTTTACACGGTGCACAGTCTGAACAGTATTAATCAGCACTAATGCACTTTAACCGCACTCTTTTTATGCTTGATTTTGCACACAAAAGGCTATTGCTGCTCTGCTGATACTGATACGTTGTTGTTGTTGTTGTTGTTGCTAATTCCATGGCTGCCCAGCTTCTGTAGGGAAGCAGGGAGGAGAGAAGAGAAGAGGGGGAGGAGAGGAGAGATACGGAGAACAACAGCAAAGGGGAGAGGAGACTAATGTTGAGTGTAATTGTAAATAGTTATTATTAAAACCCAATCTTTCTCACTGTGTGTTGTATTATGTACTAATAAAGGAGGTATCATGCAATTCCTGTTTACTAACTTCAAAAACATGTAAGTGGGTTGAATGTGTTTATCTTGGCCGTATTCTCAACACAGCTCAGAGTAGGTAGTGCTGATCCAGTCAGTACTTCTAGATCAGCTTCTCCACTCCTACAGGGAGAAGTGATCCTGCATGCGTACTCCTAAATCAGAATCATTTTATTTAGCCAAGTATTTTTTGCACATACAAGGAAAGTGACTTGGTGAGGTTGGCGCATACAAGACATAAAACAACAAACAAGAATTAAAATGAAAATATTGTACATGTTTATTTACACTGGGGGGGGGGAGTCCCAGTCAGTGAGAGGCAGGGGCTTGTTTGTGAGCCCCACTGCCATGGGGGGAAAAAACTGTTCAAGTGGTGTGTGGTTTTGGTCTTGATAGCCTAGAACCCTTTGCCTGATGGAAGTCTATGGAAGAGGTGGTGACCGAGATGGGAAGGATCAGCAACGATATTTCCTGCTTTCTTCCTGGTCCTGGAGTGGTACAGGTCTAGGAGAGATGGTAGGTCACAGCCGATGACCTCAAAAAATGCAGTGTGCATGGTAAAACCATGTGAAACCACAATGTGCATTTATATGGGCCTCCAAGAGCAGGGTTGAAAACATGCCTACAACTTAACCAGGTTAAAATTGCTTCCCAACCTCGGTCCTAGGGGAGCCCTGTGTATGCTGGTTTTCGTTCCAACCACAATTGAAATCCCAGAATTTTAACAAGCTGTTCATTTTTTTGGGTGCTTTTGTGTTTTTCACACACCTGATTCTGCTAATCAACCACTAGAGTCTTTGCTATGTACCTTGATTAGTAGAATCAGGTGAGTTACTGCTTCATTGAAGCAAAAGCCAACAGCCACACTGGCCCTTTCTGGATAAGACTGGGGACCCCTGCTCTATCAATCAATGAGTTTTATTTAAAGTGTAGAGTCACCATGCAACATGGTCCACTTGGTACATTTTACAATTAAAAGGATAAATACGAGAAAGCATACAGAAAATAGTTACATTAAAATCACCAAAGTTAAAGAGATGTTTGTATATAGTAAAAAATAAAAACTCTAAAACACGATATAATCATGAAAAATCAATAGCTTGTTAAAGTTCTGGGATTGCAATTGTGGTTGGAATGAAAACCAGCATACACAGGGGTCCCCCCAGGACCGAGGTTGGGAACCTCTGGCTTAGAATGAACACGGACTGTTAACAAGGCTAGCCATCTGTGGCTAACGTAGGTTAAACAGTAACAGTAAACACATACAGCGATGTCAGATTATGCACATGAAGAACAAAGCCCATCTCTTAGATACATAGCGGCTGGTTCATTATGGTAACGTTATACCTCGTATCATTAGAGCGGACACACGTGGTCACGTTGTGTAGCTACAAATCTTCACGCTAAGCTATCTAGCTAGCTGTAGGTCAAAACACTTAGCATCGCTGATCACAAACGCCGGTTAACTTAGCTAATTACCTAAAACAGCGGACAAAGGGTAACGTTTACTAACTTTGCTAAATCAATAACAAGTCCTTAGCGAACCACCGTGCGGCTCTGAACAAATAATAAAGTTCGTCTGAGTGAGAGTAAACCACATTTCGCGCATGCTCAGTTGACCGTTCTCTGCTCCGTTTCCGTTCTCTGCATCGACGGGAACTACCCCCTACCTTACCACAAAGTTCGCGCGCCGTCTGCACATGCGTAGTGTTGAAAAGTACAGGAAGAGCAAGAGACCAATACAAACAGCTCGAGAGAGTGATTGGATCTGCTCTAACCCCGCCCACTATATCCGATGTAACCACGCCCTAGATCCAGCCCTGCCCATTGGTTCTTCATTCTCAGCTCCTCCCACGCTGTGTCGTCACATCGTTCCACCCCGGCTCACAGTGTATATAAACTGGTGCGCTCCGCCTGGCCGCACAGTTCCTTCTAGACTCTAGTAGGAGCAACACGAGAGTAAAGCACCGCTGTAAAGAGATCACTGAAGACTACGAGGTAAGCATCTTTACACTGTTATGGACCCATCGTTTTCTACATTCTCCTTATTGTAAAGCCACTTAGAGTGTTAGAAAAGCGTTATATCAGTTTGATTTATTGTTATTACTGTTATTATTATTATCATTATTAATATTATTAATATTATATTTATTATTATCATTAAAAAATGACGTGTGATTGTACCTTCAGTGAAAAGGTAGATGATGAATTGAATTTGTTGCTTTGTGTAATTTTACGTTTTGGTGCAAAAGTGTACTGTTTTCAGTGGTCAAGCTTATTTTTGTTTTACTGGCTTCCTTCTGTATAACTCAAATCTATTAACTACTTTACTGTGGTACCCTGTGCTAATTGAATAGTCTCTCTAAAACGAGTTTTTTTTAAAGAAAAAATATCTTTTTTTTAATGCAGCCTGAATGTTATTAGAATGTCCTGTAAATATTTTTAAATATAAACGAACGGTAACCATCAAGGAATGTTCCCAAGACGTACTTTGGAGGTAGTGTGAGAAAATCCAAGAAACATCACCGTTTTAACTCTAATTAATGTCCTCGGTGATTAGCATATGAAACCGGTGTTAGATCACCGGTTTCGGTCGTAATGCAGCTGTACTCTTGATGAGGTTGGACCTGCAGTCAGCTGAGACTGACGAAGTCGCTTCGATGAGTGATGAAACGTTTTTCTCACTAAACTTGATGTCCAGATGAACTGATTCAATTTCTCTGGGATTTCTACACCTGGATTATTGAGCACTTAGTGCAGTACCCGTTCAAAACGAATTTACACCTGTTGTGGAAATGTGTAATCTGAGTGTGGGGACAGTTGAGCTGCGGTATTTACTACCGTGACGTCATCACGTCTATACGTTTGACGAACATTAGCCGAAAGAACGGCTGACTGCGCAAGGGTTGAATATATGCGAACTAGCTCGTGGAAGAGGGAGGGATAAGTAAAGAGAGCGAGAGAGCGAGAAAGAGAGAGACACAGAGAGAGTGAGAAAGAGAGAGAGGCTTAGAGAGAGAGGAAAGAAAAGTGTAACTGAAAAAGTGAAAGAGGAGAGAGGTAGTGAGTGCTGTAATTTGGTTTGAGCTCCACAACGAAGCGGCTGTCATCTGGGAAGGAGTTTGTTTCACAGCGACGCTGACATCCTTCTTTTATTCTTTTATTCTTTATTTCAGATCCCCATTAATCACTGCTTCAGCAGCGACTATTGCACAGGTGTTGTTTGTCATCTCTATAAAAGTTGTCATGTGTGATCTGGGTCGTCGGCGCTCTCCCATCCCCTGATTAGTGTTTTTAGTTCACCTGCGCCCGTATGCCCGAATTACCCTGATTGGCTGTCTTCACTCACCTCCCCTTTCTCCGATTGGCTGTCCGGTTCCTGCACTATCCTGTGCAAGCGCGCCCAATCTCCCTCCCCATTCTCCGATTGGTTGTACGGGTGTTACGCACCTGCACGCCCAATCACCCTGATTGGCCTCCACTGGGTATATATCCCTGACTCGTCGCTTCGTTTCACACTCAGTGGGCTTAACAGCAACACAACATCCTGTCCTTAGACCCTCTGTGTGTCACAGAGACACAGAGAGACTCTTGGTAACGGGTGCCTCGTCTGTTTGTGTGCTTCCCCAATGTCTGCCGTCTGTTCCCTCTTTAGTGTAATTGTGTGACCGAGTGACCCTTCTGCCGAGCCTAAGGTCTTATTACCGAGGTACCCTTCCACCGACCTCGATGTCTGTTTCCCAAGAGGCGGTTCCCCCGTCTCCGAAGCCTGGACCCCGAGCGGCGGCCATTCCGCCACCTCCGAAATCTGGTCCCCGAGCGGCGGACCTTCCAACGCGTCCAAAGTCTGAGTCCCAAGCAGTACGTACAGCGCCACAGGTTTCTGTTTCCCAAGCCTCCCGTCTGCCACGCCTGAGGTCTGTTTCCCGAGCGGCCCTTCCGCCACCCCCAAAGCATACTCCCCGAGCGGCGGCCCTTCAATCGCCTCCAAAGTCTGATCCCCTAGTGGCAGACCTTCCGCTGCCTTCGAAGTCTGGTCCCCGAGCGGCAGACCTTTTGATGCACTCAAAGTCTGTTTCCCAAGCGGTCCATACACCGCCACAGGTTTCTGTTTCCCGAGCGTCCCGCATACCGCGCCTGAGGTCTGTTTCCCGAGCGGCCCTTACGCCACCTCTGAAGACTACTCCCCGAGCGGCGGCCCTTCCATTTCCTCCAAAGTCTGGTCCCCTAGCAGCAGATCTTCCGCTGCTTCCGACGTCTGGTTCCCAAGTGGCCCTTCCGCCACCTCAGGTGTCTGTTTCCCGAGCGTACCGCATACCGCGCCTGAGGTCTGTTTCCCAAGCGGCCCTTCCACCATCTCCAAAGCCTACTCCCCGAGCGGCGGCCGTTCGATCGCCTCCAAAGTCTGATCCCCGAGCGGCGGACCTTCCATCTCCTCCAAAGTCTGGTCCCCTAGCGGCGGACCTTCCGACGCGTCCAAAGGCTGAGTCCCAAGCAGTCCGTACAGCGCCACAGGTGTCTGTTTCCCAAGCCTCCCGTCTGCCACGCCTGAGGTCTGTTTCCCGAGCGGCCCTTCCGCCACCTCCAAAGCATACTCCCCGTGCGGCGGCCCTTCAATCGCCTCCAAAGTCTGATCCCCAAGTGGCAGACCTTCCGCTGCCTTCGAAGTCTGGTTCCCAAGTGGCCCTTCCGCCACCTCAGGTGTCTGTTTCCCGAGCGGCCCTCACGCCACATCCGAAGACTACTCCCCGAGCGGCGGCCCTTGCATCTCCTCCAAAGTCTGGTCCCCTAGCAGCAGATCTTCCGCTGCTTCCGACGTCTGGTTCCCAAGTGGCCCTTCCACCACCTCAGGTGTCTGTTTCCCGAGCGTCCCGCATACCGCGCCTGAGGTCTGTTTCCCGAGCGGCCCTCACGCCACCTCCGAAGACTACTCCCCGAGCGGCGGCCCTTCCATCTCCTCCAAAGTCTGGTCCCCTAGCAGCAGATCTTCCGCTGCTTCCGACGTCTGGTTCCCAAGTGGCCCTTCCGCCACCTCAGGTGTCTGTTTCCCGAGCGTCCCGCATACCGCGCCTGAGGTCTGTTTCCCGAGCGGCCCTCACGCCACCTCCGAAGACTACTCCCCGAGCGGCGGCCCTTCCATCTCCTCCAAAGTCTGGTTCCCTAGCAGCAGATCTTCCGCTGCTTCCGACGTCTGGTTCCCAAGTGGCCCTTCCGCCACCTCAGGTGTCTGTTTCCAGAGCGTCCCGCATACCGCGTCTGAGGTCTGTTTCCCGAGCGGCCCTCACGCCACCTCCGAAGACTACTCCCCGAGCGGCGGCCCTTCCATCTCCTCCAAAGTCTGGTTCCCTAGCAGCAGATCTTCCGCTGCTTCCGATGTCTGGTTCCCAAGTGGCCCTTCCGCCACCTCAGGTGTCTGTTTCCCGAGCGTCCCGCATACCGCGCCTGAGGTCTGTTTCCCGAGCGGCCCTCACGCCATCTCCGAAGACTACTCCCCGACCGGCGGCCCTTCCATCTCCTCCAAAGTCTGGTTCCCTAGCAGCAGATCTTCCGCTGCATCCGACGTCTGGTTCCCAAGTGGCCCTTCCGCCACCTCAGGTGTCTGTTTCCAGAGCGTCCCGCATACCTCGTCTGAGGTCTGTTTCCCGAGCGGCCCTCACGCCACCTCCGAAGACTACTCCACAAGCGGCGGCCCTTCCATCTCCTCCAAAGTCTGGTTCCTTAGCAGCAGATCTTCCGCTGCTTCCGACGTCTGGTTCCCAAGTGGCCCTTCCACCACCTCAGGTGTCTGTTTCCCGAGCGTCCCGCATACCGCGCCTGAGGTCTGTTTCCCGCGAGGCCCTCACGCCACCTCCGAAGACTACTCCCCGAGCGGCGGCCCTTCCATCTCTTCCAAAGTCTGGTCCCCTAGCAGCAGATCTTCCGCTGCTTCCGACGTCTGGTTCCCAAGTGGCCCTTCCGCCACCTCAGGTGTCTGTTTCCGGAGCGTCCCGCATACCGCGCCTGAGGTCTGTTTCCCGAGCGGCCCTCACGCCACCTCCGAAGACTACTCCCCGAGCGGCGGCCCTTCCATCTCCTCCAAAGTCTGGTTCCCTAGCAGCAGATCTTCCGCTGCTTCCGAAGTCTGGTTCCCAAGTGGCCCTTCCACCACCTCAGGTGTCTGTTTCCCGAGCGTCCCGCATACCGCGCCTGAGGTCTGTTTCCCGAGCGGCCCTTACGCCACCTCCAAAGACTACTCCCCGAGCGGCGTCCCTTCCATCTCCTCCAAAGTCTGGTCCCCTAGCAGCAGATCTTCCGCTGTTTCCGACGTCTGGTTCCCAAGTGGCCCTTCCGCCACCTCAGGTGTCTGTTTCCGGAGCGTCCCGCATACCGCGCCTGAGGTCTGTTTCCCGAGCGGCCCTCACGCCACCTCCGAAGACTACTCCCCGAGCGGCGGCCCTTCCATCTCCTCCAAAGTCTGGTTCCCTAGCAGCAGATCTTCCGCTGCTTCCGACGTCTGGTTCCCAAGTGGCCCTTCCGCCACCTCAGGTGTCTGTTTCCAGAGCGTCCCGCATACCGCGTCTGAGGTCTGTTTCCCGAGCGGCCCTCACGCCACCTCCGAAGACTACTCCCCGAGCGGCGGCCCTTCCATCTCCTCCAAAGTCTGGTTCCCTAGCAGCAGATCTTCCGCTGCTTCCGATGTCTGGTTCCCAAGTGGCCCTTCCGCCACCTCAGGTGTCTGTTTCCCGAGCGTCCCGCATACCGCGCCTGAGGTCTGTTTCCCGAGCGGCCCTCACGCCATCTCCGAAGACTACTCCCCGACCGGCGGCCCTTCCATCTCCTCCAAAGTCTGGTTCCCTAGCAGCAGATCTTCCGCTGCATCCGACGTCTGGTTCCCAAGTGGCCCTTCCGCCACCTCAGGTGTCTGTTTCCAGAGCGTCCCGCATACCTCGTCTGAGGTCTGTTTCCCGAGCGGCCCTCACGCCACCTCCGAAGACTACTCCACAAGCGGCGGCCCTTCCATCTCCTCCAAAGTCTGGTTCCTTAGCAGCAGATCTTCCGCTGCTTCCGACGTCTGGTTCCCAAGTGGCCCTTCCACCACCTCAGGTGTCTGTTTCCCGAGCGTCCCGCATACCGCGCCTGAGGTCTGTTTCCCGCGAGGCCCTCACGCCACCTCCGAAGACTACTCCCCGAGCGGCGGCCCTTCCATCTCTTCCAAAGTCTGGTCCCCTAGCAGCAGATCTTCCGCTGCTTCCGACGTCTGGTTCCCAAGTGGCCCTTCCGCCACCTCAGGTGTCTGTTTCCGGAGCGTCCCGCATACCGCGCCTGAGGTCTGTTTCCCGAGCGGCCCTCACGCCACCTCCGAAGACTACTCCCCGAGCGGCGGCCCTTCCATCTCCTCCAAAGTCTGGTTCCCTAGCAGCAGATCTTCCGCTGCTTCCGAAGTCTGGTTCCCAAGTGGCCCTTCCACCACCTCAGGTGTCTGTTTCCCGAGCGTCCCGCATACCGCGCCTGAGGTCTCTTTCCCGAGCAGCCCTCACGCCACCTCCGAAGACTACTCCCCGAGCGGCGGCCCTTCGATCTCCTCCAAAGTCTGGTCCCCTAGCAGCAGATCTTCCGCTGCTTCCCACGTCTGGTTCCCAAGTGGCCCTTCCACCACCTCAGGTGTCTGTTTCCCGAGCGTCGCGCATACCGCGCCTGAGGTCTGTTTCCCGAGCGGCCCTCACGCCGCCTCCGAAGACTACTCCCCGAGCGGCGGCCCTTCCATGTCCTCCAAAGTCTGGTCCCCTAGCAGCAGATCTTCCGCTGCTTCCGACGTCTGGTTCCCAAGTGGCCCTTCCGCCACCTCAGGTGTCTGTTTCCCGAGCGGCCCTCACGCCACCTCCGAAGACTACTCCCCGAGCGGCGGCCCTTCCATCTCCTCCAAAGTCTGGTCCCCTAGCAGCAGATCTTCCGCTGCTTCCGACGTCTGGTTCCCAAGTGGCCCTTCCGCCAATTCAGATGTCTGTTTCCCGAGCTTCCCGCATACCGCGCCTGAGGTCTGTTTCCCGAGCGGCCCTCACGCCACCTCCGAAGACTATTCCCGGAGCGGCGGCCCTTCCATCTCCTCCAAAGTCTGGTCCCCTAGCAGCAGATCTTCCGCTGCTTCCGACGTCTGGTTCCCCAGTGGCCCTTCCGCCACCTCAGGTGTCTGTTTCCCGAGCGTCCCGCATACCGCGCCTGAGGTCTCTTTCCCGAGCAGCCCTCACGCCACCTCCGAAGACTACTCCCCGAGCGGCGGCCCTTCGATCTCCTCCAAAGTCTGGTCCCCTAGCAGCAGATCTTCCGCTGCTTCCCACGTCTGGTTCCCAAGTGGCCCTTCCGCCACCTCAGGTGTCTGTTTCCGGAGCGTCCCGCATACCGCGCCTGAGGTCTGTTTCCCGAGCGGCCCTCACGCCACCTCCGAAGACTACTCCCTGAGCGGCGTCCCTTCAATCGCCTCCAAAGCGACTCGCCGGACTATTTTCATTGCCTTGCATGTTGTCCAGTTGGACCTTTGCATGAACTGCTAATAAGGTACGCCAGTTTCGGCGAACTCTTATCTCTGCTTGGTGTCGTGTGCTTGGGCTCTTCCACAAACCTTAACAATGTGAACGTAAGGTGCGGAATCAAATAACAGTGTGAACATGAGGATAAATACCAGCGTGCTCAATGTGGCAAATATCCTCTGGACAGTCTTAAGAACACTATTTTACTCATTTCTCTTAAAAAAAAAGAGGTACATAAACCAAGCTGGTTTTAACTGTACCATGTGTTATCTTTTATGTAGCATTTGTACATATCAAAATATTTGAATATCCAGCTTAGTAGCTTTTAGCATAAGTTATGGAATCTTGCTGCTAATTAACTTGGTAGAGCAATTAAAGTATCATTAAAAAATAATCTCTGACATTAATGCAGAAAATAAAAAAAATAGAAAAAGTGAGTGACACTGTAAACTGTACCTTGGCTGTACCTGTGCTAAGTTTGGCTCACCAACCGTGACTCTAAGGTGGGAAGATTTCTGATCCATTCAAAAAGCACGGCCTCCAACAAAGGAAGCCAGCTTGTTTTCTTTCCGTGCCTTTTCTATGGTGGCCCAACGTCTATTTCTCCTTTCCCTGTCTTCTGCAGACAAGTCCTCTGCCAGAATTGTTATTCTTCAGGAAGGTCGAATTTTTGGCAGAACGCCAAACAGTGTTGCGGTAGAGCCGAGAGGTGACTTGCGGGATGATGCCTCTGGGTTGGGTGTTGTTCGGCTTCCTGGGACCAAGGCGATGCACCGTGTCAATGACGTCTGGTATTTAATCTTTGGCCTCCGGAAGAAGAGCTTGGCACACATGGATGACTTCTTTCGCACGTCCCGTTTCTCCTTTTCATTTAAGCCATAGAGTTATAGATTCCAGTGGCGCGAGTAGCTTTCCAAATGAGATATCCGTTTCTCAGGTGTGTCAGAGATTGCTTCATGTTTTATGATCTGTGACTCAGTGTCTTCCACTCCATCCTTCATGGTTTGATCTCAGCACACACAGAGTCAAACGATTCTTTAATACCTGCAATCTGCCTAGGGTTTTCCTTAACGGCTTCCTTCACTTCTGCAATCACACTGGAGTTGTCACTTACCATCTTTTCCAAGGTGTTGAATCTGTTGTTTATCAGCAAGGAGAGAAACGAGAGCTGGGAGAGAATGGATTGGCTTCCTTGTTTTCAGTTCTTCTCTGTTTAATGGCAGGAGACATAGACGGTGTACTGGGAAGAGATCGAAAATCTTCCATCATTGTGTCCATCATAATGTCATCCTCCAGTCAATGTCAGAAATCATGAGTGTGACAGAGACCAAGACAGAGGTCTCAAATGAGCTCAACCGACTGGTGGCCATTGAGGCCGCTGAGATTAACTCTATCCTCTCTGAGATCGCTCAGAAGCAAGTGCTGGAGCCCTAAGGTATTTGTGGGTGGACGTGTTCACAAAACCCACACTCCACGGCACTGTTACCGCCATGGGCACCACCGTGAGAGGATGCCTAGAAAAGATGATGGGCTGCTGCACAATATTCCAGTCTACAGCCATAGCCACCACTGACCCCTCAGCATAGGAGGAACCCCAAAGTGTTGAGGACGCTTCGATGATGTCTGACCTTGATGTCATCGATTCCGAGAGACCACCCATGCATGGAGCTGACGGATACCATGGTTGCTACCACTTTTGAGAAGACAGTGGCAGCCAGCTCATCATTTTGTTCCTCAAGCCATGGCAGCCATAGATCCAGGCGTGCAACACCTTGCTTGTCAGAACCTCAGACCTTGTTCTCACAAAGTGGTGGCCCAAGTCACTACACCACAAATGCGACACATAGGGCAATGTTTGCACAGTTTGTAGAAAAATACATTGGTTAAACATTGAGTTTTTCTTTCTTTTTCAGATGCACTAAAGGGATCTTACGCAGCCCCATCATTCCTTCAGTCATGTTTTGTCCAACCAGAGGCTGCATGTGACTCAACCACAACCAGCACCCTTGACAGCTTTCCTCCTACTAGGAGAGTCTCAGTCCTTAGCATTAATGCTTTGGACTCTGTAGACAAGGAGGAAGATATCAGTGAGGTAACTGAATGGCTGGTGGGGAATGTTCTGGAGCCAGAGGACGAGGGTGGAGAACAAAAAAAATCTGAGACTCGCACCTCCAGCAGTGAGTTGAAAGCCATTGCAGAACAAATTTCAAATAAAATATTTGCCCTTGTTATGGGATACATTGATAACAATGCGTTCTAACTTTAACCATTCCCATGTGTTTGATCAATAACATTACTGGTTGCACCAGAGTCAACCACCATTTTCAGATTTACTCCCCCAACACAAAAGGGAAGTCTCTCAGTCATTTCCATTAATCACAAATGTAAAGTCATGTTTCCTTCTACACTGTTGACAATTTCTTTGTAGGCCTGCGATTTGTCAGGCACACTTTTGAGAAATGATCCTATTGTGTTTAGAAATCACGTCAGGACACAGCGCTGTCGCTCGACACAACCTCTGCGTTGCATTGTTTATTTAGACAGACACAGCGTCACAGGCAGACCCGATCAAACAACCCAGAGCCCGCAGGCATCACCAATCGATCCCAGCACAATAGAACAGCGCCAAATCAAATGCAGCACTGTCGATGTGTGCAGACATAACACCCCACCCCCCATGATGCTAAAACACAAATAAGTGTACCCTTCAACAATGCTTATGCTGTTTAAATAACAATCTTAACTCTGTGAGGTGATCTGTCATTTGTTTCTAGTGAAATTTCCCTTTAGTATTTTAGTGTGATAATGACTTGTTTTTACTTTTTCCTCCCACACTGGCCTGTCCTGTTCTCTGAAGTCCACAGGTCCTGCTGAGGTTGGGGCATTGTCAAACCCATGTGCATTTTTGAAAGCTACATTTAACCTGCAGGTCTCTCTGAGGGACTGATGTGTGTGAACCTGCAGGTCTCTCTGTGGGACTGATGTGTGTGAACCTGCAGGTCTCTGTAGGACTGATGTGTGTGAACCTGCAGGTCTCTCTGTGGGACTGATGTGTGTGACCCTGCAGGTCTCTGTAGGACTGATGTGTGTGAACCTGCAGGTCTCTCTGTAGGACTGATGTGTGTGAACCTGCAGGTCTCTGTGGGACTGATGTGTGTGAACCTGCAGGTCTCTCTGCGGGATGGATGTGTGTGAACCTGCAGGTTTCTCTTCTGGGACTGATGTGTGTGAACCTGCAGGTCTCCCTTGTGGGACTGATGTGTGTGAACCTACAGGTCTCTCTGTGGGACTGATGTGTGTGAACCTGCAGGTCTCTTGTGGGACTGAAGTGTGTGAACCTGCAGGTCTCTGTGGGACTGATGTGTTTGAAGCTGCAGGTCTCTGTAGGACTGAAGCGTGTGAACCTGCAGGTCTCTGTGGGACTGATGTCTCTGTGGGACTGATGTGTGTGATCCTGCAGGTCTCCGTGGGACTGATGTCTCTGTGGGACTGATGTGTGTGAACCTGCAGGACTCTGTGGGACTGATGTGTGTGAACCTGTAGGTCTCTCTGTGAGACTGGTGTGTGTGAACCTGCAGGTCTCTGTGGGACTGATGTGTGTGAACCTGCAGGTCTCCGTGGGACTGATGTGTGTGAACCTGTAGGTCTCTCTGTGAGACTGGTGTGTGTGAACCTGCAGGTCTCTGTGGGACTGATGTGTGTGAACCTGCAGGTCTCTCTGTGGGACTGATGTGTGTGAACCTGCAGGTCTCTGTGAGACTGATGTGTGTGAACCTGCAGGTCTCTCTGTAGGAAAAAATGTGTGTGAACCTGCAGGTCTCTCTGTGGGACTGATGTGTGTGAACCTGCAGGTCTCTGTGGGACCGATGTGTGTGAACGTGCAGGTCTCTGTAGGACTGATGTGTGTGAACCTGCAGGTCTCTGTGGGACTGATGTGTGTGAACGTGCAGGTCTCTGTAGGACTGATGTGTGTGAACCTGCAGGTCTCTCTGTGGGACTGATGTGTGAACCTGCAGGTCTCTGTGGGACTGATGTGTGTGAACCTGCAGGTCTCTCTGTGAGACTGATGTGTGTGAACCTGCAGGTCTCTGTGGGACTGATGTGTGTGAACCTGCAGGTCTCTCTGTGGGACTGATGTGTGTGAACCTGCAGGTTTCTGTGGGACTGATATTTGTGAACCTGCAGGTCTCTCTGTAAGACTGATGTGTGTGAACCTGCAAGTCTCTTTGGGGACTGATGTGTGTGAACCTGCAGGTCTCTATGTGGGACTGATGTGTTTGAACCTGCAGGTCTCTCTGTAGGACCGATGTGTGTGAACCTGCAGGTCTCTGTAGGACTGATATGTGTGAACTTGCAGGTCTCTGTGGGACTGATGTGTGTGAACCTGCAGGTCTCTGTGGGACTGATATGTGTGAACTTGCAGGTCTCTGTGGGACTGATGTGTGTGAACCTGCAGGTCTCTCTGTGGGACTGATGTGTGTGAACCTACAGGTCTCTCTGTGGGACTGGTGTGTGTGAACCTGCAGGTCTCTGTGTGGGACTGATGTGTGTGAACCTGCAGGTCTCTCTGTAGGAAAGATATGTGTGAACCTGCAGGTCTCTGTGGGACCGATGTGTGTGAACCTGCAGGTCTCTGTGGGACTGACGTGTGTGAACGTGCAGGTCTCTCTGTAGGACTGATGTGTGTGAACCTGCAGGTCTCTCTGTGGGACTGATGTGTGTGAACCTGCAGGTCTCTCTGTGGGACTGATGTGTGTGAACCTGCAGGTCTCTCTGTGGGACTGATGTGTGTGAACCTGCAGGTCTCTGTGGGACTGATGGGTGTGAACCTGCAGGTCTCTGTGGGACTGATATGTGTGAACCTGCAGGTCTCTCTGTAAGACTGATGTGTGTGAACCTGCAAGTCTCTGTAGGACTGATGTGTGTGAACTTGCAGGTTTCTGTGGGACTGATATTTGTGAACCTGCAGGTCTCTCTGTGGGACTGATGTGTGTGAACCTGCAGGTCTCTCTGTGGGACTGATGTGTGTGAACCTGCAGGTCTCTCTGTGGGACTGATGTGTGTGAACCTGCAGGTCTCTCTGTAAGACTGATGTGTGTGAACCTGCAGGTCTCTGTGGGACTGATGTGTGTGAACCTGCAGGTCTCTGTAGGACTGATGTGTGTGAACTTGCAGGTCTCTGTGGGACTGATATGTGTGAACCTGCAGGTCTCTCTGTAAGACTGATGTGTGTGAACCTGCAAGTCTCTTTGGGGACTGATGTGTGTGAACCTGCAGGTCTCTGTGGGACTGATGTGTGTGAACCTGCAGGTCTCTCTGTGGGACTGATGTGTGTGAACCTGCAGGTCTGTGTGGGACTGATGTGTTTTAACCTGCAGGTCTCTCTGTGGGACCGATGTGTGTGAACCTGCAGGTCTCTCTGTGGGACTGATTCGTGTGTGAACCTGCAGGTCTCTCTGTGGGACTGATTCGTGTGAACCTGCAGGTCTCTCTGTGGGACTGGTGTGTGTGAACCTGAAGGTCTCTGTGTGGGACTGATGTGTGTGAACCTGCAGGTCTCTATGTGGGACTGATGTGTTTGAACCTGCAGGTCTCTCTGTAGGACCGATGTGTGTGAACCTGCAGGTCTCTGTAGGACTGATAAGTGTGAACTTGCAGGTCTCTGTAGGAAAGATGTGTGTGAACCTGCAGGTCTCTGTGGGACTGATGTGTGTGAACCTGCAGGTCTCTGTAGGAAAGATGTGTGTGAACCTGCAAGTCTCTGTAGGACTGATGTGTGTGAACCTGCAGGTTTCTGTGGGACTGATATTTGTGAACCTGCAGGTCTCTCTGTGGGACTAATGTGTGTGAACCTGCAGGTCTCTCTGTGGGACTGATGTGTGTGAACCTGCAGGTCTCTCTGTAAGACTGATGTGTGTGAACCTGCAGGTCTCTGTGGGACTGATGTGTGTGAACCTGCAGGTCTCTGTAGGACTGATGTGTGTGAACCTGCAGGTCTCTGTAGGACTGATGTGTGTGAACCTGCAGGTCTCTGTAGGACTGATGTGTGTGAACCTGCAGGTCTCTGTAAGACTGATGTGTGTGAACTTGCAGGTCTCTGTGGGACTGATATGTGTGAACCTGCAGCTCTCTCTGTAAGACTGATGTGTGTGAACCTGCAGGTCTCTTTGGGGACTGATGTGTGTGAACCTGCAGGTCTCTGTGGGACTGATATGTGTGAACCTGCAGGTCTCTGTGGGACTGATGGGTGTGAACCTGCAGGTCTCTCTGTGAGACTGATGTGTGTGAATCTGCAGGTCTCTGTGGGACTGATGTGTGTGAACCTGCAGGTCTGTGTGGGACTGATGTGTTTTAACCTGCAGGTCTCTCTGTGGGACCGATGTGTTTGAACCTGCAGGTCTCTCTGTGGGACTGATGTGTGTGAACCTGCAGGTCTCTCTGTGGGACTGATTCGTGTGAACCTGCAGGTCTCTCTGTGGGACTGGTGTGTGTGAACCTGAAGGTCTCTGTGTGGGACTGATGTGTGTGAACCTGCAGGTCTCTGTGTGGGACTGATGGATGTGAACCTGCAGGTCTCTCTGTGAGACTGATGTGTGTGAACCTGCAGGTCTCTGTGGGACTGATGTGTGTGAACCTGCAGGTCTCTGTGGGACTGATGTGTGTGAACCTGCAGGTCTCTCTGTGGGATGGATGTGTGTGAACCTGCAGGTCTCTCTGTGGGATGGATGTGTGTGAACCTGCAGGTCTCTCTGTGGGACTGATGTGTGTGAACCTGCAGGTCTCTGTGGGACTGATGTCTCTGTGGGACTGATGTGTGTGAACCTGCAGGTCTCTGTGGGACTGATCTGTGTGAACCTGCAGGTCTCTCTTTGGGACTGATGTGTGTGAACCTGCAGGTCTCTGTGAGACTGATTCGTGTGTGAACCTGCAGGTCTCTCTGTGTGACTGATGTGTGTGAACCTGCAGGTCTCTCTGTGGGACTGATGTGTTTGAACCTGCAGGTCTCTCTGTGGGACCGATGTGTGTGAACCTGCAGGTCTCTGTAGGACTGATGTGTGTGAACCTGCAGGTCTCTGTGGGACTGATGTGTGTGAACCTGCAGGTCTCTCTGTAGGAAAGATGTGTGTGAACCTGCAGGTCTCTGTGGGACTGATGTGTGTGAACCTGCAGGTCTCTGTGGGACTGATGTGTGTGAACGTGCAGGTCTCTGTAGGACTGATGTGTGTGAACCTGCAGGTCTCTCTGTAGGACTGATGTGTGTGAACCTGCAGGTCTCTCTGTAGGAAAGATGTGTGTGAACCTGCAGGTCTCTGTGGGACCGATGTGTGTGAACCTGCAGGTCTCTGTGGGACTGATGTGTGTGAACGTGCAGGTCTCTGTAGGACTGATGTGTGTGAACCTGCAGGTCTCTCTGTGGGACTGATGTGTGTGAACCTGCAGGTCTCTATGGGATTGATGGGTGTGAACCTGCAGGTCTCTCTGTGAGACTGGTGTGTGTGAACCTGCAGGTCTCTGTGGGACCGATGTGTGTGAACCTGCAGGTCTCTGTGGGACTGATGTGGGTGAACGTGCAGGTCTCTGTAGGACTGATGGGTGTGAACCTGCAGGTCTCTCTGTGGGACTGATGTGTGAACCTGCAGGTCTCTGTGGGACTGATGTATGTGAACGTGCAGGTCTCTATGGGACTGATGGGTGTGAACCTGCAGGTCTCTCTGTGAGACTGGTGTGTGTGAACCTGCAGGTCTCTGTGGGACTGATGTGTGTGAACCTGCAGGTCTCTGTGTGACTGATGTGTGTGAACCTGAAGGTCTCTCTGTGTGACTGATGTGTGTGAACCTGCAGGTCTCTCTGTGGGACTGATGTGTGTGAACCTGAAGGTCTCTGTGTGTGACTGATGTGTGTGAACCTGCAGGTCTCTGTAGGACTGATGTGTGTGAACCTGCAGGTCTCTGTGGGACTGATGTGTGTGAACCTGCAGGTCTCTGTGGGACCGATGTGTGTGAACCTGCAGGTCTCTGTGGGACTGATGTGTGTGAACGTGCAGGTCTCTCTGTAGGACTGATGTGTGTGAACCTGCAGGTCTCTCTGTGGGACTGATGTGTGAACCTGCAGGTCTCTGTGGGACTGATGTATGTGAACGTGCAGGTCTCTGTAGGACTGATGTGTGTGAACCTGCAGGTCTCTCTGTGGGACTGATGTGTGTGAACCTGCAGGTCTCTATGGGATTGATGGGTGTGAACCTGCAGGTCTCCCTGTGAGACTGGTGTGTGTGAACCTGCAGGTCTCTGTGGGACCGATGTTTGTGAACCTGCAGGTCTCTGTGGGACTGATGTGGGTGAACGTGCAGGTCTCTGTAGGACTGATGGGTGTGAACCTGCAGGTCTCTCTGTGGGACTGATGTGTGAACCTGCAGGTCTCTGTGGGACTGATGTATGTGAACGTGCAGGTCTCTGTGGGACTGATGTGTGTGAACCTGCAGGTCTCTCTGTGGGACTGATGTGTGTGAACCTGCAGGTCTCTATGGGACTGATGGGTGTGAACCTGCAGGTCTCTCTGTGAGAATGGTGTGTGTGAACCTGCAGGTCTCTGTGGGACCGATGTTTGTGAACCTGCAGGTCTCTGTGGGACTGATGTGTGAGAACCTGCAGGTCTCTCTGTGAGACTGATGTGTCTGAACCTGCAGGTCTCTGTGGGACTGATGTGTTTGATCCTGCAGGTCTCTCTGTGGGACCGATGTGTGTGAACCTGCAGGTCTCTGTGGGACTGATATTTGTGAACCTGCAGGTCTCTCTGTAGGGCTGATGTGTGTGAACCTGCAGGTCTCTCTGTGGGACTGATGTGTGTGAACCTGCAGGTCTCTCTGTAAGACTGATGTGTGTGAACCTGCAGGTCTCTGTGGGACTGATGTGTGTGAACCTGCAGGTCTCTGTAGGACTGATGTGTGTGAACCTGCAGGTCTCTGTGGGACTGATATGTGTGAACCTGCAGGTCTCTCTGTAAGACTGATGTGTTAACCTGCAAGTCTCTGTAGGACTGATGTGTGTGAACCTGCAGGTCTCTGTGGGACTGATGTGTGTGAACCTGCAGGTCTGTGTGGGACTGATGTGTTTTAACCTGCAGGTCTCTCTGTGGGACCGATGTGTGTGAACCTGCAGGTCTGTGTGGGACTGATGTGTGTGAACCAGCAGGTCTCTCTGTGGGACTGATGGGTGTGAACCTGCAGGTCTCTCTGTGGGACTGATGTGTGAACCTGCAGGTCTCTGTGTGGGACTGATGTTTGTGAACCTGCAGGTCTCTGTGGGACTGATATGTGTGAACTTGCAGGTCTCTGTAGGACTGATGTGTGTGAACCTGCAGGTCTCTGTGGGACTGATATGTGTGAACTTGCAGGTCTCTGTGGGACTGATGTGTGTGAACCTGCAGGTCTCTCTGTGGGACTGATGTGTGTGAACCTACAGGTCTCTCTGTGGGACTGGTGTGTGTGAACCTGAAGGTCTCTGTGTGGGACTGATGTGTGTGAACCTGCAGGTCTCTCTGTAGGACTGATGTGTGTGAA
This sequence comes from Lampris incognitus, assembly GCF_029633865.1. NCBI lineage: Eukaryota > Metazoa > Chordata > Actinopteri > Lampriformes > Lampridae > Lampris > Lampris incognitus. The sequence goes on along the minus strand of NW_026611078.1, from coordinate 392,505 downwards.
CCTGCAGGTCTCTGTGGGACTGGTGTGTGTGAACCTGAAGGTCTCTGTGTGGGACTGATGTGTGTGAACCTGCAGGTCTCTCTGTAGGACTGATGTGTGTGAACCTGCAGGTCTCTGTAGGAAAGATGTGTGTGAACCTGCAGGTCTCTGTGGGACCGATGTGTGTAAACCTGCAGGTCTCTCTGTAGGACTGATGTGTGTGAACCTGCAGGTCTCTCTGTGGGACTGATGTGTGTGAACCTGCAGGTCTCTCTGTAGGACTGATGTGTGTGAACCTGCAGGTCTCTGTGGGACTGACGTGTGTGAACGTGCAGGTCTCTCTGTGGGACTGATGTGTGTGAACCTGCAGGTCTCTCTGTGGGACTGATGTGTGTGAACCTACAGGTCTCTCTGTGGGACTGATGTGTGTGAACCTGCAGGTCTCTCTGTAGGTCTGATATGTGTGAACCTGCAGGTCTCTGTGTGAGTGATGTGTTTGAACCTGCAGGTCTCTGTGTGGGACTGATGTGTGTGAACCTGCAGGTCTCTCTGTGAGACTGATGTGTGTGAACCTGCAGGTCTCTGTGTGACTGATGTGTTTGAACCTGCAGGTCTCTGTGTGGGACTGATGTTTGTGAACCTACAGGTCTCTGTAGGGCTGATGTTTTTGAACCTGCAGGTCTCTCTGTGGGACTGATGTGTGTGACCCTGCAGGTCTCTCTGTGGGACTGATGTGTGTGAACCTGCAGGTCTCTCTGTAGGACTGATGTGTGTGAACCTGCAGGTCTCTGTGGGACTGATGTGTGTGAACCTGCAGGTCTCTCTGTGGGACTGATGTGTGTGAACCTGCAGGTCTCTCTTGTGGGACTGATGTGTGTGAACCTGCAGGTCTCTTTGGGACTGAAGTGTGTGAACCTGCAGGTCTCTTTGGGACTGATGTGTGTGAACCTGCAGGTCTCTCTGTGGGACTGATGTGTGTGAACCTGCAGGTCTCTCTTGTGGGACTGATGTGTGTGAACCTGCAGGTCTCTTTGGGACTGATGTGTGTGAACCTGCAGGTCTCTTTGGGACTGATTTGTGGGAACCTGCAGGTCTCTCTTGTGGGACTGATGTGTGTGAACCTACAGGTCTTTCTGTGGGACTGATGTGTGTGAACCTGCAGGTCTCTTGTGGGACTGAAGTGTGTGAACCTGCAGGTCTCTGTGGGACTGAAGTGTGTGAACCTGCAGGTCTCTCTGTGGGACTGATGTGTGTGAACCTGCAGGTCTCTCTGTGGGACTGATGTGTATGAACCTGCAGGTCTCTGTGGGACTGATGTCTCTGAGGGACTGATGTTAGTGAACCTGCAGGTCTCCGTGGGACTGATGTCTCTGTGGGACTGATGTGTGTTAACCTGCAGGTCTCTGTAGGACTGATGTGTGTGAACCTGCAGGTCTCTGTGGGACTGAAGTGTGTGAACCTGTAGGTCTCTCTGTGAGACTGGTGTGTTTGAACCTGCAGGTCTCTCTGTGAGACTGGTGTGTTTGAACCTGCAGGTCTCTCTGTGAGACTGGTGTGTTTGAACCTGTAGGTCTCTCTGTGAGACTGGTGTGTGTGAACCTGCAGGTCTCTCTGTGAGACTGGTGTGTGTGAACCTGCAGGTCTCTGTGGGACTGATATGTGTGAACTTGCAGGTCTCTGTAGGACTGATGTGTGTGAACCTGCAGGTGTCTGTGTGGGACTGATGTGTGCGAACCTGCAGGTCTCTCTGTAGGAAAGATGTGTGTGAACGTGCAGGTCTCTGTAGGACTGATGTGTGTGAACCTGCAGGTCTCTGTGTGGGACTGATGTGTGTGAACCTGCAGGTCTCTGTGGGACTGATGTATGTGAACGTGCAGGTCTCTGTAGGACTGATGTGTGTGAACCTGCAGGTCTCTGTGGGACTGATGTGTTTGAACCTGCAGGTCTCTCTGTGGGACTGATGTGTTTGAACCTGCAGGTCTCTGTGGTACTGATGTATGTGAACGTGCAGGTCTCTGTAGGACTGATGTGTGTGAACCTGCAGGTCTCTCTGTGGGACTGATGTGTGTGAACCTGCAGGTCTCTGTGGTACTGATGGGTGTGAAACTGCAGGTCTCTCTGTGAGACTGGTGTGTGTGAACCTGCAGGTCTCTGTGGGACTGATGTGTGTGAACCTGCAGGTCTCTTTGTGAGACTGATGTGTGTGAACCTGCAGGTCTCTGTGGGACTGATGTGTGTGAACCTGCAGGTCTCTGTGGGACTGACGTGTGTGAACGTGCAGGTCTCTCTGTAGGACTGATGTGTGTGAACCTGCAGGTCTCTCTGTGGGACTGATGTGTGTGAACCTGCAGGTCTCTCTGTGGGACTGATGTGTGTGAACCTGCAGGTCTCTCTGTGGGACTGATGTGTGTGAACCTGCAGGTCTCTGTGGGACTGATGGGTGTGAACCTGCAGGTCTCTGTGGGACTGATATGTGTGAACCTGCAGGTCTCTCTGTAAGACTGATGTGTGTGAACCTGCAGGTCTCTGTGGGACTGATATGTGTGAACCTGCAGGTCTCTCTGTAGGACTGATGTGTGTGAACTTGCAGGTTTCTGTGGGACTGATATTTGTGAACCTGCAGGTCTCTCTGTGGGACTGATGTGTGTGAACCTGCAGGTCTCTCTGTGGGACTGATGTGTGTGAACCTGCAGGTCTCTCTGTGGGACTGATGTGTGTGAACCTGCAGGTCTCTCTGTAAGACTGATGTGTGTGAACCTGCAGGTCTCTGTGGGACTGATGTGTGTGAACCTGCAGGTCTCTGTAGGACTGATGTGTGTGAACTTGCAGGTCTCTGTGGGACTGATATGTGTGAACCTGCAGGTCTCTCTGTAAGACTGATGTGTGTGAACCTGCAAGTCTCTTTGGGGACTGATGTGTGTGAACCTGCAGGTCTCTGTGGGACTGATGTGTGTGAACCTGCAGGTCTCTCTGTGGGACTGATGTGTGTGAACCTGCAGGTCTGTGTGGGACTGATGTGTTTTAACCTGCAGGTCTCTCTGTGGGACCGATGTGTGTGAACCTGCAGGTCTCTCTGTGGGACTGATTCGTGTGTGAACCTGCAGGTCTCTCTGTGGGACTGATTCGTGTGAACCTGCAGGTCTCTCTGTGGGACTGGTGTGTGTGAACCTGAAGGTCTCTGTGTGGGACTGATGTGTGTGAACCTGCAGGTCTCTATGTGGGACTGATGTGTTTGAACCTGCAGGTCTCTCTGTAGGACCGATGTGTGTGAACCTGCAGGTCTCTGTAGGACTGATAAGTGTGAACTTGCAGGTCTCTGTAGGAAAGATGTGTGTGAACCTGCAGGTCTCTGTGGGACTGATGTGTGTGAACCTGCAGGTCTCTGTAGGAAAGATGTGTGTGAACCTGCAAGTCTCTGTAGGACTGATGTGTGTGAACCTGCAGGTTTCTGTGGGACTGATATTTGTGAACCTGCAGGTCTCTCTGTGGGACTAATGTGTGTGAACCTGCAGGTCTCTCTGTGGGACTGATGTGTGTGAACCTGCAGGTCTCTCTGTAAGACTGATGTGTGTGAACCTGCAGGTCTCTGTGGGACTGATGTGTGTGAACCTGCAGGTCTCTGTAGGACTGATGTGTGTGAACCTGCAGGTCTCTGTAGGACTGATGTGTGTGAACCTGCAGGTCTCTGTAGGACTGATGTGTGTGAACCTGCAGGTCTCTGTAAGACTGATGTGTGTGAACTTGCAGGTCTCTGTGGGACTGATATGTGTGAACCTGCAGCTCTCTCTGTAAGACTGATGTGTGTGAACCTGCAGGTCTCTTTGGGGACTGATGTGTGTGAACCTGCAGGTCTCTGTGGGACTGATATGTGTGAACCTGCAGGTCTCTGTGGGACTGATGGGTGTGAACCTGCAGGTCTCTCTGTGAGACTGATGTGTGTGAATCTGCAGGTCTCTGTGGGACTGATGTGTGTGAACCTGCAGGTCTGTGTGGGACTGATGTGTTTTAACCTGCAGGTCTCTCTGTGGGACCGATGTGTTTGAACCTGCAGGTCTCTCTGTGGGACTGATGTGTGTGAACCTGCAGGTCTCTCTGTGGGACTGATTCGTGTGAACCTGCAGGTCTCTCTGTGGGACTGGTGTGTGTGAACCTGAAGGTCTCTGTGTGGGACTGATGTGTGTGAACCTGCAGGTCTCTGTGTGGGACTGATGGATGTGAACCTGCAGGTCTCTCTGTGAGACTGATGTGTGTGAACCTGCAGGTCTCTGTGGGACTGATGTGTGTGAACCTGCAGGTCTCTGTGGGACTGATGTGTGTGAACCTGCAGGTCTCTCTGTGGGATGGATGTGTGTGAACCTGCAGGTCTCTCTGTGGGATGGATGTGTGTGAACCTGCAGGTCTCTCTGTGGGACTGATGTGTGTGAACCTGCAGGTCTCTGTGGGACTGATGTCTCTGTGGGACTGATGTGTGTGAACCTGCAGGTCTCTGTGGGACTGATCTGTGTGAACCTGCAGGTCTCTCTTTGGGACTGATGTGTGTGAACCTGCAGGTCTCTGTGAGACTGATTCGTGTGTGAACCTGCAGGTCTCTCTGTGTGACTGATGTGTGTGAACCTGCAGGTCTCTCTGTGGGACTGATGTGTTTGAACCTGCAGGTCTCTCTGTGGGACCGATGTGTGTGAACCTGCAGGTCTCTGTAGGACTGATGTGTGTGAACCTGCAGGTCTCTGTGGGACTGATGTGTGTGAACCTGCAGGTCTCTCTGTAGGAAAGATGTGTGTGAACCTGCAGGTCTCTGTGGGACTGATGTGTGTGAACCTGCAGGTCTCTGTGGGACTGATGTGTGTGAACGTGCAGGTCTCTGTAGGACTGATGTGTGTGAACCTGCAGGTCTCTCTGTAGGACTGATGTGTGTGAACCTGCAGGTCTCTCTGTAGGAAAGATGTGTGTGAACCTGCAGGTCTCTGTGGGACCGATGTGTGTGAACCTGCAGGTCTCTGTGGGACTGATGTGTGTGAACGTGCAGGTCTCTGTAGGACTGATGTGTGTGAACCTGCAGGTCTCTCTGTGGGACTGATGTGTGTGAACCTGCAGGTCTCTATGGGATTGATGGGTGTGAACCTGCAGGTCTCTCTGTGAGACTGGTGTGTGTGAACCTGCAGGTCTCTGTGGGACCGATGTGTGTGAACCTGCAGGTCTCTGTGGGACTGATGTGGGTGAACGTGCAGGTCTCTGTAGGACTGATGGGTGTGAACCTGCAGGTCTCTCTGTGGGACTGATGTGTGAACCTGCAGGTCTCTGTGGGACTGATGTATGTGAACGTGCAGGTCTCTATGGGACTGATGGGTGTGAACCTGCAGGTCTCTCTGTGAGACTGGTGTGTGTGAACCTGCAGGTCTCTGTGGGACTGATGTGTGTGAACCTGCAGGTCTCTGTGTGACTGATGTGTGTGAACCTGAAGGTCTCTCTGTGTGACTGATGTGTGTGAACCTGCAGGTCTCTCTGTGGGACTGATGTGTGTGAACCTGAAGGTCTCTGTGTGTGACTGATGTGTGTGAACCTGCAGGTCTCTGTAGGACTGATGTGTGTGAACCTGCAGGTCTCTGTGGGACTGATGTGTGTGAACCTGCAGGTCTCTGTGGGACCGATGTGTGTGAACCTGCAGGTCTCTGTGGGACTGATGTGTGTGAACGTGCAGGTCTCTCTGTAGGACTGATGTGTGTGAACCTGCAGGTCTCTCTGTGGGACTGATGTGTGAACCTGCAGGTCTCTGTGGGACTGATGTATGTGAACGTGCAGGTCTCTGTAGGACTGATGTGTGTGAACCTGCAGGTCTCTCTGTGGGACTGATGTGTGTGAACCTGCAGGTCTCTATGGGATTGATGGGTGTGAACCTGCAGGTCTCCCTGTGAGACTGGTGTGTGTGAACCTGCAGGTCTCTGTGGGACCGATGTTTGTGAACCTGCAGGTCTCTGTGGGACTGATGTGGGTGAACGTGCAGGTCTCTGTAGGACTGATGGGTGTGAACCTGCAGGTCTCTCTGTGGGACTGATGTGTGAACCTGCAGGTCTCTGTGGGACTGATGTATGTGAACGTGCAGGTCTCTGTGGGACTGATGTGTGTGAACCTGCAGGTCTCTCTGTGGGACTGATGTGTGTGAACCTGCAGGTCTCTATGGGACTGATGGGTGTGAACCTGCAGGTCTCTCTGTGAGAATGGTGTGTGTGAACCTGCAGGTCTCTGTGGGACCGATGTTTGTGAACCTGCAGGTCTCTGTGGGACTGATGTGTGAGAACCTGCAGGTCTCTCTGTGAGACTGATGTGTCTGAACCTGCAGGTCTCTGTGGGACTGATGTGTTTGATCCTGCAGGTCTCTCTGTGGGACCGATGTGTGTGAACCTGCAGGTCTCTGTGGGACTGATATTTGTGAACCTGCAGGTCTCTCTGTAGGGCTGATGTGTGTGAACCTGCAGGTCTCTCTGTGGGACTGATGTGTGTGAACCTGCAGGTCTCTCTGTAAGACTGATGTGTGTGAACCTGCAGGTCTCTGTGGGACTGATGTGTGTGAACCTGCAGGTCTCTGTAGGACTGATGTGTGTGAACCTGCAGGTCTCTGTGGGACTGATATGTGTGAACCTGCAGGTCTCTCTGTAAGACTGATGTGTTAACCTGCAAGTCTCTGTAGGACTGATGTGTGTGAACCTGCAGGTCTCTGTGGGACTGATGTGTGTGAACCTGCAGGTCTGTGTGGGACTGATGTGTTTTAACCTGCAGGTCTCTCTGTGGGACCGATGTGTGTGAACCTGCAGGTCTGTGTGGGACTGATGTGTGTGAACCAGCAGGTCTCTCTGTGGGACTGATGGGTGTGAACCTGCAGGTCTCTCTGTGGGACTGATGTGTGAACCTGCAGGTCTCTGTGTGGGACTGATGTTTGTGAACCTGCAGGTCTCTGTGGGACTGATATGTGTGAACTTGCAGGTCTCTGTAGGACTGATGTGTGTGAACCTGCAGGTCTCTGTGGGACTGATATGTGTGAACTTGCAGGTCTCTGTGGGACTGATGTGTGTGAACCTGCAGGTCTCTCTGTGGGACTGATGTGTGTGAACCTACAGGTCTCTCTGTGGGACTGGTGTGTGTGAACCTGAAGGTCTCTGTGTGGGACTGATGTGTGTGAACCTGCAGGTCTCTCTGTAGGACTGATGTGTGTGAACCTGCAGGTCTCTGTGGGACTGGTGTGTGTGAACCTGAAGGTCTCTGTGTGGGACTGATGTGTGTGAACCTGCAGGTCTCTCTGTAGGACTGATGTGTGTGAACCTGCAGGTCTCTGTAGGAAAGATGTGTGTGAACCTGCAGGTCTCTGTGGGACCGATGTGTGTAAACCTGCAGGTCTCTCTGTAGGACTGATGTGTGTGAACCTGCAGGTCTCTCTGTGGGACTGATGTGTGTGAACCTGCAGGTCTCTCTGTAGGACTGATGTGTGTGAACCTGCAGGTCTCTGTGGGACTGACGTGTGTGAACGTGCAGGTCTCTCTGTGGGACTGATGTGTGTGAACCTGCAGGTCTCTCTGTGGGACTGATGTGTGTGAACCTACAGGTCTCTCTGTGGGACTGATGTGTGTGAACCTGCAGGTCTCTCTGTAGGTCTGATATGTGTGAACCTGCAGGTCTCTGTGTGAGTGATGTGTTTGAACCTGCAGGTCTCTGTGTGGGACTGATGTGTGTGAACCTGCAGGTCTCTCTGTGAGACTGATGTGTGTGAACCTGCAGGTCTCTGTGTGACTGATGTGTTTGAACCTGCAGGTCTCTGTGTGGGACTGATGTTTGTGAACCTACAGGTCTCTGTAGGGCTGATGTTTTTGAACCTGCAGGTCTCTCTGTGGGACTGATGTGTGTGACCCTGCAGGTCTCTCTGTGGGACTGATGTGTGTGAACCTGCAGGTCTCTCTGTAGGACTGATGTGTGTGAACCTGCAGGTCTCTGTGGGACTGATGTGTGTGAACCTGCAGGTCTCTCTGTGGGACTGATGTGTGTGAACCTGCAGGTCTCTCTTGTGGGACTGATGTGTGTGAACCTGCAGGTCTCTTTGGGACTGAAGTGTGTGAACCTGCAGGTCTCTTTGGGACTGATGTGTGTGAACCTGCAGGTCTCTCTGTGGGACTGATGTGTGTGAACCTGCAGGTCTCTCTTGTGGGACTGATGTGTGTGAACCTGCAGGTCTCTTTGGGACTGATGTGTGTGAACCTGCAGGTCTCTTTGGGACTGATTTGTGGGAACCTGCAGGTCTCTCTTGTGGGACTGATGTGTGTGAACCTACAGGTCTTTCTGTGGGACTGATGTGTGTGAACCTGCAGGTCTCTTGTGGGACTGAAGTGTGTGAACCTGCAGGTCTCTGTGGGACTGAAGTGTGTGAACCTGCAGGTCTCTCTGTGGGACTGATGTGTGTGAACCTGCAGGTCTCTCTGTGGGACTGATGTGTATGAACCTGCAGGTCTCTGTGGGACTGATGTCTCTGAGGGACTGATGTTAGTGAACCTGCAGGTCTCCGTGGGACTGATGTCTCTGTGGGACTGATGTGTGTTAACCTGCAGGTCTCTGTAGGACTGATGTGTGTGAACCTGCAGGTCTCTGTGGGACTGAAGTGTGTGAACCTGTAGGTCTCTCTGTGAGACTGGTGTGTTTGAACCTGCAGGTCTCTCTGTGAGACTGGTGTGTTTGAACCTGCAGGTCTCTCTGTGAGACTGGTGTGTTTGAACCTGTAGGTCTCTCTGTGAGACTGGTGTGTGTGAACCTGCAGGTCTCTCTGTGAGACTGGTGTGTGTGAACCTGCAGGTCTCTGTGGGACTGATATGTGTGAACTTGCAGGTCTCTGTAGGACTGATGTGTGTGAACCTGCAGGTGTCTGTGTGGGACTGATGTGTGCGAACCTGCAGGTCTCTCTGTAGGAAAGATGTGTGTGAACGTGCAGGTCTCTGTAGGACTGATGTGTGTGAACCTGCAGGTCTCTGTGTGGGACTGATGTGTGTGAACCTGCAGGTCTCTGTGGGACTGATGTATGTGAACGTGCAGGTCTCTGTAGGACTGATGTGTGTGAACCTGCAGGTCTCTGTGGGACTGATGTGTTTGAACCTGCAGGTCTCTCTGTGGGACTGATGTGTTTGAACCTGCAGGTCTCTGTGGTACTGATGTATGTGAACGTGCAGGTCTCTGTAGGACTGATGTGTGTGAACCTGCAGGTCTCTCTGTGGGACTGATGTGTGTGAACCTGCAGGTCTCTGTGGTACTGATGGGTGTGAAACTGCAGGTCTCTCTGTGAGACTGGTGTGTGTGAACCTGCAGGTCTCTGTGGGACTGATGTGTGTGAACCTGCAGGTCTCTTTGTGAGACTGATGTGTGTGAACCTGCAGGTCTCTGTGGGACTGATGTGTGTGAACCTGCAGGTCTCTGTGGGACTGATGTGTGTGAACCTGCAGGTCTCTGTGGGACTGATGTGTGTGAACCTGTAGGTCTCTCTGTAGGACTGATGTGTGTGAACCTGCAGGTCTCTCTGTGGGACTGATGTGTGTGAACCTGCAGGTCTCTGTGGGACTGATGTGTGTGAACCTGCAGGTCTCTGTGGGACTGATGTGTGTGAACCTGCAGGTCTCTGTGGGACTGATGTGTGTGAACCTGCAGGTCTCTGTGGGACTGATGTGTGTGAACCTGCAGGTCTCTGTGGGACTGATGTGTGTGAACCTGCAGGTCTCTCTGTGAGACTGGTGTGTGTGAACCTGCAGGTCTCTGTGGGACTGATGTGTGTGAACCCGCAGGTCTCTGTGGGACTGATGTGTGTGAGCCTGTAGGTCTCTCTGTAGGATTGATGTGTGTGAACCTGCAGGTCTCTCTGTGGGACTGATGTGCGTGAACCTGCAGGTCTCTCTGTGGGACTGGTGTGTGTGAACCTGCAGGTCTCTGTGTGGGACTGATGTTTGTGAACCTGCAGGTCTCTCTGTAGGGCTGATGTGTGTGAACCTACAGGTCTCTGTGGGACTGATGTGTGTGAACCTGCAGGTCTCTCTGTAGGAAAGATGTGTGTGAACCTGCAGGTCTCTGTGGGACCAATGTGTGTGAACCTGCAGGTCTCTGTGGGACTGATGTGTGTGAACCTGCAGGTCTCTCTGGGACTGATGTGTGTGAACCTGCAGGTCTCTGTGGGACCAATGTGTGTGAACCTGCAGGTCTCTCTGTGAGACTGATGTGTGTGAACCTGCAGGTCTCTATGGGACTGATGTGTGTGAACCTGCAGGTCTCTGTGGGACTGATGTGTGTGAACCTGCAAGTCTCTATGGGACCGATGTGTGTGAACCTGCAGGTCTCTGTAGGACTGATGTGTGTGAACCTGCAGGTCTCTCTGTGAGACTGATGTGTGTGAATCAGAGGACCTTCTATTCTGTTATCAGTCCGAGTGGCAGCAGAAGATCCTGCAGCTGTATGCCAAAGACATCTGTTTACTTGATGCAACATACCGCACCACACGCTATGCATTGCCATTGTTGTTGTTTTTTTGTGTGTACACACAAATGTGTGCTATGTGGTAGCGGGTGTCTTTGTCGTACAGCATGAGCGGACTGAATCAGTCAAGGAGGCTCTGAGTGTTTTTAAGGAGTGGAACACAAATTGGTCTCCAGCTCACTTCTTGGTGGACTATAGCGAGGTGGAAATCCAAGCTGTGGAATCAACCTTTGAAGGTAGGTAACTATGACCTTCCTATTGCACCACCTTGATTATGTTAACCCCTCATAAATAAAGGTTATTCGGGAGACAGAAATGACTCTTCACATACGTACATGCTGAAACAGTCTGTAAAGTGTAATTGGCAGTTGAAAGGCTTTTAATTGCATGTATCAACAAAGATCCTAATGTCTCAATATTTTGAACCTAACAAGGCACACAGGCTGTGCTGTGAGATTTCCACCGGTAGAAGGCATGGGTGGAGTGGGTCTGAAAACAGGCACACGGCATTGAGGACCAGGGTGCCCTGCTGAAGATGCTGAGGGCGATTGCTGCAGCCGACACACCAGAAGCCTTCCAGCAGTCCGTCGACTTCGAGGCTAATAGCTCCATGTGGAAAACCAACAGCATGTTGCAAAACTGGTTCTCTATGACGTGGCTCTCAGAAGCCAAGGTAAGCTGGTCACATCGTAGCATCGTATTACCCCCAATAATGAAAGAAATGGGGTATTTTCTAATGAAGGCAAATATGTGTAAAATACACCTGAAATTAACTTATAATCCTATCGTAACTATCACAGTTTAGCACGACCTTGAGTATGTTATTTGATAATACTGTTTTATTAGCTGTGATATATATGTTCACATTGTCAAATTACTTTTTATACATCTTTAGAGATGGGTCCCAGTGTTTAGGGATGAGACTCTACATGTCACCATCACTACGAATAATGGTGTTGAATGACAAAATGAGACATTCAAACACCGCTTCTTGGACGGGTACAAGGACAGCACCTTAACTGAGATGGTGACTATAGTTATCAACAGCTATGTCCCATACATGCAAAAAAAGTAAGATCCCGGTTATTATGCAAATTATCTAAAGACTAAATTTAAGAATTCCCCATTATGCTTGTTTCTACGAGTTTACTTATGTGACTTTTATTTTCCAGGTACACTGAGCTCAATGTGAGGTGCTCATCGGGGTACAAGCAGTACAATAAGTCAGTGCCAGCCTTTCTAAACAATCGGCCGAAGGACATGGTCAAACATGTTCTTCAGAGAATGGACACTTCCTTGGGGGCAGAGGATATTGAAACTCTAGGGGGAGGAGTGTTCAATGTCCACAGTGAGACGAAGGATGGCGCTTCCTACATTGTCAACTTCGGAGCCAGCAACACCATGCCAAGCTGCCAGTGCCAGGACTGGAAGCGGCACCGCTTACCCTGTAAGCACTTCTGTGCTGTGTTCCGGTCTGTCCCCGGATGGACATGGACTGAACTGGGAACAACATACTACAGGGAACAACCCATGTACATTCTGGACCCAAACTGCTTCTGTTCAGAGAACAGTGAACCGATACCAACTGTTGTCACAGGTATACACACTGTTGTACCATTGGGGTGTATTCTTAACATGTTAATGCGGGACGACATAATTAACATGATTTATTTCAAGGGTAATGACAATATAGTTTTTCTCCTCCAACAGACACCACAGACACAGCAGAACCAGACACAGCAGTCACTGTTCCAGACCTCCCCCTCAGAAAGTCAAGCAAGAACCTTCTTAGGAGGGAGTGTATCTCCACCCTGAAGAACATCATGGAGAGTCTATACTTGCTTGACACTGAAACAACGCTGCTGTCTTGTAAGGAGCAGCTCATGTCCTTGCAAGCAAGTATACAAGGGATGGTGCCGGTTGAGGATGGTCTGAACTTGGGTCTGCCTTATATGGCAGGCCAAAGAACAGGCACACCAATCGGTTTGGAGCAAAGGCTGAAATGATGCGAGAGTCGGCTGCCTTCAAGGTACCATCCCACTGCCTTCCCAAGAAAGGGAAACGGGGAACCAGTTCTGCAAGGGAGGTAAGGTCACAGCTATTGGTTGTGTTTCTCAGTGTGCTGTTTTACACGGTGCACAGTCTGAACAGTATTAATCAGCACTAATGCACTTTAACCGCACTCTTTTTATGCTTGATTTTGCACACAAAAGGCTATTGCTGCTCTGCTGATACTGATACGTTGTTGTTGTTGTTGTTGTTGCTAATTCCATGGCCGCCCAGCTTCTGTAGGGAAGCAGGGAGGAGAGAAGAGAAGAGGGGGAGGAGAGGAGAGATACGGAGAACAACAGCAAAGGGGAGAGGAGACTAATGTTGAGTGTAATTGTAAATAGTTATTATTAAAACCCAATCTTTCTCACTGTGTGTTGTATTATGTACTAATAAAGGAGGTATCATGCAATTCCTGTTTACTAACTTCAAAAACATGTAAGTGGGTTGAATGTGTTTATCTTGGCCGTATTCTCAACACAGCTCAGAGTAGGTAGTGCTGATCCAGTCAGTACTTCTAGATCAGCTTCTCCACTCCTACAGGGAGAAGTGATCCTGCATGCGTACTCCTAAATCAGAATCATTTTATTTAGCCAAGTATTTTTTGCACATACAAGGAAAGTGACTTGGTGAGGTTGGCGCATACAAGACATAAAACAACAAACAAGAATTAAAATGAAAATATTGTACATGTTTATTTACACTGGGGGGGGGGGGGGTCCCAGTCAGTGAGAGGCAGGGGCTTGTTTGTGAGCCCCACTGCCATGGGGGGAAAAAACTGTTCAAGTGGTGTGTGGTTTTGGTCTTGATAGCCTAGAACCTTTTGCCTGATGGAAGTCTATGGAAGAGGTGGTGACCGAGATGGGAAGGATCAGCAACGATATTTCCTGCTTTCTTCCTGGTCCTGGAGTGGTACAGGTCTAGGAGAGATGGTAGGTCACAGCCGATGACCTCAAAAAATGCAGTGTGCATGGTAAAACCATGTGAAACCACAATGTGCATTTATATGGGCCTCCAAGAGCAGGGTTGAAAACATGCCTACAACTTAACCAGGTTAAAATAGCTTCCCAACCTCGGTCCTAGGGGAGCCCTGTGTATGCTGGTTTTCGTTCCAACCACAATTGAAATCCCAGAATTTTAACAAGCTGTTCATTTTTTGGGTGCTTTTGTGTTTTTCACACACCTGATTCTGCTAATCAACCACTAGAGTCTTTGCTATGTACCTTGATTAGTAGAATCAGGTGAGTTACTGCTTCATTGAAGCAAAAGCCAACAGCCACACTGGCCCTTTCTGGATAAGACTGGGGACCCCTGCTCTATCAATCAATGAGTTTTATTTAAAGTGTAGAATCACCATGCAACATGGTCCACTTGGTACATTTTACAATTAAAAGGATAAATACGAGAAAGCATACAGAAAATAGTTACATTAAAAACACCAAAGTTAAAGAGATGTTTGTATATAGTAAAAAATAAAAACTCTAAAACACGATATAATCATGAAAAATCAATAGCTTGTTAAAGTTCTGGGATTGCAATTGTGGTTGGAATGAAAACCAGCATACACAGGGGTCCCCCAGGACCGAGGTTGGGAACCTCTGGCTTAGAATGAACACGGACTGTTAACAAGGCTAGCCATCTGTGGCTAACGTAGGTTAAACAGTAATAGTAAACACATACAGCGATGTCAGATTATGCACATGAAGAACAAAGCCCATCTCTTAGATACATAGCGGCTGGTTCATTATGGTAACGTTATACCTCGTATCATTAGAGCGGACACACGTGGTCACGTTGTGTAGCTACAAATCTTCGCGCTAAGCTATCTAGCTAGCTGTAGGTCAAAACACTTAGCATCGCTGATCACGAACGCCGGTTAACTTAGCTAATTACCTAAAACAGCGGACAAAGGGTAACGTTTACTAACTTTGCTAAATCAATAACAAGTCCTTAGCGAACCACCGTGCGGCTCTGAACAAATAATAAAGTTCGTCTGAGTGAGAGTAAACTACATTTCGCGCATGCTCAGTTGACCGTTCTCTGCTCCGTTTCCGTTCTCTGCATCGACGGGAACGACACCCTACCTTACCACAAAGTTCGCGCGCCGTCTGCACATGCGTAGTCTTGAAAAGTACAGGAAGAGCAAGAGACCAATACAAACAGCTCGAGAGAGTGATTGGATCTGCTCTAACCCCGCCCACTATATCCGATGTAACCACGCCCTAGATCCAGCCCTGCCCATTGGTTCTGCATTCTCAGCTCCTCCCACGCTGTGTCGTCACATCGTTCCACCCCGGCTCACAGTGTATATAAACTGGTGCGCTCCGCCTGACCGCACAGTTCCTTCTAGACTCTAGTAGGAGCAACACGAGAGTAAAGCACCGCTGTAAAGAGATCACTGAAGACTACGAGGTAAGCGTCTTTACACTGTTATGGACCCATCGTTTTCTACATTCTCCTTATTGTAAAGCCACTTAGAGTGTTAGAAAAGCGTTATATCAGTTTGATTTATTGTTATTACTGTTATTATTATTATCATTATTAATATTATTAATATTATATTTATTATTATTATCATTAAAAAAAGACGTGTGATTGTACCTTCAGTGAAAAGGTAGATGATGACTTGAATTTGTTGCTTTGTGTAATTTTACGTTTTGGTGCAAAAGTGTACTGTTTTCAGTGGTCAAGCTTATTTTTGTTTTACTGGCTTCCTTCTGTATAACTCAAATCTATTAACTACTTTACTGTGGTACCCTGTGCTAATTGAATAGTCTCTCTAAAACGAGTTTTTTTTAAAGAAAAAAAATCTTTTTTTTTAAATGCAGCCTGAATGTTATTAGAATGTCCTGTAAATATTTTTAAATATAAACGAACGGTAACCATCAAGGAATGTTCCCAAGACGTACTTTGGAGGTAGTGTGAGAAAATCCAAGAAACATCACCGTTTTAACTCTAATTAATGTCCTCGGTGATTAGCATATGAAACCTGTGTTAGATCACCGGTTTCGGTCGTAATGCAGCTGTACTCTTGATGAGGTTGGACCTGCAGTCAGCTGAGACTGACGAAGTCGCTTCGATGAGTGATGAAACGTTTTTCTCACTAAACTTGATGTCCAGATGAACTGATTCAATTTCTCTGGGATTTCTACACCTGGATTATTGAGCACTTAGTGCAGTACCCGTTCAAAACGAATTTACACCTGTTGTGGAAATGTGTAATCTGAGTGTGGGGACAGTTGAGCTGCGGTATTTACTACCGTGACGTCATCACGTCTGTACGTTTGACGAACATTAGCCCTAATGGTGATTTAAACATTAGCTAAAACACATTAAAGCGCTTCGCTGAACTGGTTGGTGGACATAATATTAACTATTATGACTAACTGGTTAGTAACAGGTTCTCTCAAATACCCTGATGCAGTTGCCACTTACCACAAAGTTCGCGCGCCATCTGCACTTGCGTAGTCTTGAAAAGTACAGGAAGAGCAAGAGACCAATACAAACTGTTCGTGAGAGGGATTGGATCTGCTCTAACCCCGCCCACTATATCTGATCTAACCCCGCCCTAGATCCAGCCCTGCCCATTGGTTCTGCATTCTCAGCTCCTCCCACGCTGTGTCGTCACATCGTTCCACCCCGGCTCACAGTGTATATAAACTGGTGCGCTCCGCCTGACCGCACAGTTCCTTCTAGACTCTAGTAGGAGCAGCACGAGAGTAAAGCGCCGCTGTAAAGAGATCACTGAAGACTACGAGGTAAGCATCTTTACACTGTTATGGACCCATCGTTTTCTACATTCTCCTTATTGTAAAGCCACTTAGAGTGTTAGAAAAGCGCTATATGAGTTTGATTTATTGTTATTGCTTTTATTATCATTATTATTATTATTATATTTATTACTATTATTATTAATATTATTATCATTAAAAAATTCATGTGTGATTGTACCTTCAGTGAAAAGGTAGATGATGAATTGAATTTGTTGCTTTGTGTAATTTTACGTTTTGGTGCAAAAGTGTACTGTTTTCAGTGGTCAAGCTTATTTTTTCTTTTACTGGCTTCTTTCTGTGTAACTCAAATCTATGAACTACTTTACTCTGGTACCCTGTGCTAATTGAATAGACTCTCTAAAACGAGTTTTTTTTTTAAAGAAAAAAAAAATCTTTTTTTTAATGCAGCCTGAATGTTATTAGAATGTCCTGTAAATACTTTTAAATATAAACGAACGGTAACCATCAAGGAATGTTCCCAAGACGTACTTTGGAGGTAGTGTGAGAAAATCCAAGAAACATCACCGTTTTAACTCTAATTAATGTCCTCGGTGATTTGCATATGAAACCGGTGTTAGATCACCGGTTTCGGTCGTAATGCAGCTGTACTCTTGATGAGGTTGGACCTGCAGTCAGCTGAGACTGACGAAGTCGCTTCGATGAGTGATGAAACGTTTTTCTCACTAAACTTGATGTCCAGATGAACTGATTCAATTTCTCTGGGATTTCTACACCTGGATTATTGAGCACTTAGTGCAGTACCCATTCAAAACGAATTTACACCTGTTGTGGAAATGTGTAATCTGAGTGTGGGGACAGTTGAGCTGCGGTATTTACTACCGTGACGTCATCACGTCTATACGTTTGACGAACATTAGCCGAAAGAACGGCTGACTGCGCAAGGGTTGAATATACGCGAACTAGCTCGTGGAAGAGGGAGGGATAAGTAAAGAGAGCGAGAGAGCGAGAAAGAGAGAGACACAGAGAGAGTGAGAAAGAGAGAGAGGCTTAGAGAGAGAGGAAAGAAAAGTGTAACTGAAAAAGTGAAAGAGGAGAGAGGTAGTGAGTGCTGTAATTTGGTTTGAGCTCCACAACGAAGCGGCTGTCATCTGGGAAGGAGTTTGTTTCACAGCGACGCTGACATCCTTCTTTTATTCTTTTATTCTTTATTTCAGATCCCCATTAATCACTGCTTCAGCAGCGACTATTGCACAGGTGTTGTTTGTCATCTCTATAAAAGTTGTCATGTGTGATCTGGGTCGTCGGCGCTCTCCCATCCCCTGATTAGTGTTTTTAGTTCACCTGCGCCCGTATGCCCGAATTACCCTGATTGCCTGTCTTCACTCACCTCCCCTTTCTCCGATTGGCTGTCCGGTTCCTGCACTATCCTGTGCAAGCGCGCCCAATCTCCCTCCCCATTCTCCGATTGGTTGTACGGGTGTTACGCACCTGCACGCCCAATCACCCTGATTGGCCTCCACTGGGTATATATCCCTGACTCGTCGCTTCGTTTCACACTCAGTGGGCTTAACAGCAACACAACATCCTGTCCTTAGACCCTCTGTGTGTCACAGAGACACAGAGAGACTCTTGGTAACGGGTGCCTCGTCTGTTTGTGTGCTTCCCCAATGTCTGCCGTCTGTTCCCTCTTTAGTGTAATTGTGTGACCGAGTGACCCTTCTGCCGAGCCTAAGGTCTTATTACCGAGGTACCCTTCCACCGACCTCGATGTCTGTTTCCCAAGAGGCGGTTCCCCCGTCTCCGAAGCCTGGACCCCGAGCGGCGGCCATTCCGCCACCTCCGAAATCTGGTCCCCGAGCGGCGGACCTTCCAACGCGTCCAAAGTCTGAGTCCCAAGCAGTACGTACAGCGCCACAGGTTTCTGTTTCCCAAGCCTCCCGTCTGCCACGCCTGAGGTCTGTTTCCCGAGCGGCCCTTCCACCACCCCCAAAGCATACTCCCCGAGTGGCGGCCCTTCAATCGCCTCCAAAGTCTGATCCCCTAGTGGCAGACCTTCCGCTGCCTTCGAAGTCTGGTCCCCGAGCGGCAGACCTTTTGATGCACTCAAAGTCTGTTTCCCAAGCGGTCCATACACCGCCACAGGTTTCTGTTTCCCGAGCGTCCCGCATACCGCGCCTGAGGTCTGTTTCCCGAGCGGCCCTTACGCCACCTCTGAAGACTACTCCCCGAGCGGCGGCCCTTCCATTTCCTCCAAAGTCTGGTCCCCTAGCAGCAGATCTTCCGCTGCTTCCGACGTCTGGTTCCCAAGTGGCCCTTCCGCCACCTCAGGTGTCTGTTTCCCGAGCGTCCCGCATACCGCGCCTGAGGTCTGTTTCCCAAGCGGCCCTTCCACCATCTCCAAAGCCTACTCCCCGAGCGGCGGCCATTCGATCGCCTCCAAAGTCTGATCCCCGAGCGGCGGACCTTCCATCTCCTCCAAAGTCTGGTCCCCTAGCGGCGGACCTTCCGACGCGTCCAAAGGCTGAGTCCCAAGCAGTCCGTACAGCGCCACAGGTGTCTGTTTCCCAAGCCTCCCGTCTGCCACGCCTGAGGTCTGTTTCCCGAGCGGCCCTTCCGCCACCTCCAAAGCATACTCCCCGTGCGGCGGCCCTTCAATCGCCTCCAAAGTCTGATCCCCAAGTGGCAGACCTTCCGCTGCCTTCGAAGTCTGGTTCCCAAGTGGCCCTTCCGCCACCTCAGGTGTCTGTTTCCCGAGCGGCCCTCACGCCACATCCGAAGACTACTCCCCGAGCGGCGGCCCTTGCATCTCCTCCAAAGTCTGGTCCCCTAGCAGCAGATCTTCCGCTGCTTCCGACGTCTGGTTCCCAAGTGGCCCTTCCACCACCTCAGGTGTCTGTTTCCCGAGCGTCCCGCATACCGCGCCTGAGGTCTGTTTCCCGAGCGGCCCTCACGCCACCTCCGAAGACTACTCCCCGAGCGGCGGCCCTTCCATCTCCTCCAAAGTCTGGTCCCCTAGCAGCAGATCTTCCGCTGCTTCCGACGTCTGGTTCCCAAGTGGCCCTTCCGCCACCTCAGGTGTCTGTTTCCCGAGCGTCCCGCATACCGCGCCTGAGGTCTGTTTCCCGAGCGGCCCTCACGCCACCTCCGAAGACTACTCCCCGAGCGGCGGCCCTTCCATCTCCTCCAAAGTCTGGTTCCCTAGCAGCAGATCTTCCGCTGCTTCCGATGTCTGGTTCCCAAGTGGCCCTTCCGCCACCTCAGGTGTCTGTTTCCCGAGCGTCCCGCAT
Organism: Lampris incognitus; assembly: GCF_029633865.1. Taxonomy (NCBI): domain Eukaryota; kingdom Metazoa; phylum Chordata; class Actinopteri; order Lampriformes; family Lampridae; genus Lampris; species Lampris incognitus. The sequence continues at coordinate 372,968 of NW_026611078.1, read as the reverse complement.
ACCGCGCCTGAGGTCTGTTTCCCGAGCGGCCCTCACGCCATCTCCGAAGACTACTCCCCGACCGGCGGCCCTTCCATCTCCTCCAAAGTCTGGTTCCCTAGCAGCAGATCTTCCGCTGCATCCGACGTCTGGTTCCCAAGTGGCCCTTCCGCCACCTCAGGTGTCTGTTTCCAGAGCGTCCCGCATACCTCGTCTGAGGTCTGTTTCCCGAGCGGCCCTCACGCCACCTCCGAAGACTACTCCACAAGCGGCGGCCCTTCCATCTCCTCCAAAGTCTGGTTCCTTAGCAGCAGATCTTCCGCTGCTTCCGACGTCTGGTTCCCAAGTGGCCCTTCCACCACCTCAGGTGTCTGTTTCCCGAGCGTCCCGCATACCGCGCCTGAGGTCTGTTTCCCGCGAGGCCCTCACGCCACCTCCGAAGACTACTCCCCGAGCGGCGGCCCTTCCATCTCTTCCAAAGTCTGGTCCCCTAGCAGCAGATCTTCCGCTGCTTCCGACGTCTGGTTCCCAAGTGGCCCTTCCGCCACCTCAGGTGTCTGTTTCCGGAGCGTCCCGCATACCGCGCCTGAGGTCTGTTTCCCGAGCGGCCCTCACGCCACCTCCGAAGACTACTCCCCGAGCGGCGGCCCTTCCATCTCCTCCAAAGTCTGGTTCCCTAGCAGCAGATCTTCCGCTGCTTCCGAAGTCTGGTTCCCAAGTGGCCCTTCCACCACCTCAGGTGTCTGTTTCCCGAGCGTCCCGCATACCGCGCCTGAGGTCTGTTTCCCGAGCGGCCCTTACGCCACCTCCAAAGACTACTCCCCGAGCGGCGTCCCTTCCATCTCCTCCAAAGTCTGGTCCCCTAGCAGCAGATCTTCCGCTGTTTCCGACGTCTGGTTCCCAAGTGGCCCTTCCGCCACCTCAGGTGTCTGTTTCCGGAGCGTCCCGCATACCGCGCCTGAGGTCTGTTTCCCGAGCGGCCCTCACGCCACCTCCGAAGACTACTCCCCGAGCGGCGGCCTTTCCATCTCCTCCAAAGTCTGGTTCCCTAGCAGCAGATCTTCCGCTGCTTCCGACGTCTGGTTCCCAAGTGGCCCTTCCGCCACCTCAGGTGTCTGTTTCCAGAGCGTCCCGCATACCGCGTCTGAGGTCTGTTTCCCGAGCGGCCCTCACGCCACCTCCGAAGACTACTCCCCGAGCGGCGGCCCTTCCATCTCCTCCAAAGTCTGGTTCCCTAGCAGCAGATCTTCCGCTGCTTCCGATGTCTGGTTCCCAAGTGGCCCTTCCGCCACCTCAGGTGTCTGTTTCCCGAGCGTCCCGCATACCGCGCCTGAGGTCTGTTTCCCGAGCGGCCCTCACGCCATCTCCGAAGACTACTCCCCGACCGGCGGCCCTTCCATCTCCTCCAAAGTCTGGTTCCCTAGCAGCAGATCTTCCGCTGCTTCCGACGTCTGGTTCCCAAGTGGCCCTTCCGCCACCTCAGGTGTCTGTTTCCAGAGCGTCCCGCATACCGCGTCTGAGGTCTGTTTCCCGAGCGGCCCTCACGCCACCTCCGAAGACTACTCCCCGAGCGGCGGCCCTTCCATCTCCTCCAAAGTCTGGTTCCCTAGCAGCAGATCTTCCGCTGCTTCCGATGTCTGGTTCCCAAGTGGCCCTTCCGCCACCTCAGGTGTCTGTTTCCCGAGCGTCCCGCATACCGCGCCTGAGGTCTGTTTCCCGAGCGGCCCTCACGCCATCTCCGAAGACTACTCCCCGACCGGCGGCCCTTCCATCTCCTCCAAAGTCTGGTTCCCTAGCAGCAGATCTTCCGCTGCATCCGACGTCTGGTTCCCAAGTGGCCCTTCCGCCACCTCAGGTGTCTGTTTCCAGAGCGTCCCGCATACCTCGTCTGAGGTCTGTTTCCCGAGCGGCCCTCACGCCACCTCCGAAGACTACTCCACAAGCGGCGGCCCTTCCATCTCCTCCAAAGTCTGGTTCCTTAGCAGCAGATCTTCCGCTGCTTCCGACGTCTGGTTCCCAAGTGGCCCTTCCACCACCTCAGGTGTCTGTTTCCCGAGCGTCCCGCATACCGCGCCTGAGGTCTGTTTCCCGCGAGGCCCTCACGCCACCTCCGAAGACTACTCCCCGAGCGGCGGCCCTTCCATCTCTTCCAAAGTCTGGTCCCCTAGCAGCAGATCTTCCGCTGCTTCCGACGTCTGGTTCCCAAGTGGCCCTTCCGCCACCTCAGGTGTCTGTTTCCGGAGCGTCCCGCATACCGCGCCTGAGGTCTGTTTCCCGAGCGGCCCTCACGCCACCTCCGAAGACTACTCCCCGAGCGGCGGCCCTTCCATCTCCTCCAAAGTCTGGTTCCCTAGCAGCAGATCTTCCGCTGCTTCCGAAGTCTGGTTCCCAAGTGGCCCTTCCACCACCTCAGGTGTCTGTTTCCCGAGCGTCCCGCATACCGCGCCTGAGGTCTCTTTCCCGAGCAGCCCTCACGCCACCTCCGAAGACTACTCCCCGAGCGGCGGCCCTTCGATCTCCTCCAAAGTCTGGTCCCCTAGCAGCAGATCTTCCGCTGCTTCCCACGTCTGGTTCCCAAGTGGCCCTTCCGCCACCTCAAGTGTCTGTTTCCGGAGCGTCCCGCATACCGCGCCTGAGGTCTGTTTCCCGAGCGGCCCTCACGCCGCCTCCGAAGACTACTCCCCGAGCGGCGGCCCTTCCATGTCCTCCAAAGTCTGGTCCCCTAGCAGCAGATCTTCCGCTGCTTCCGACGTCTGGTTCCCAAGTGGCCCTTCCGCCACCTCAGGTGTCTGTTTCCCGAGCGGCCCTCACGCCACCTCCGAAGACTACTCCCCGAGCGGCGGCCCTTCCATCTCCTCCAAAGTCTGGTCCCCTAGCAGCAGATCTTCCGCTGCTTCCGACGTCTGGTTCCCAAGTGGCCCTTCCGCCAATTCAGATGTCTGTTTCCCGAGCTTCCCGCATACCGCGCCTGAGGTCTGTTTCCCGAGCGGCCCTCACGCCACCTCCGAAGACTATTCCCGGAGCGGCGGCCCTTCCATCTCCTCCAAAGTCTGGTCCCCTAGCAGCAGATCTTCCGCTGCTTCCGACGTCTGGTTCCCCAGTGGCCCTTCCGCCACCTCAGGTGTCTGTTTCCCGAGCGTCCCGCATACCGCGCCTGAGGTCTCTTTCCCGAGCAGCCCTCACGCCACCTCCGAAGACTACTCCCCGAGCGGCGGCCCTTCGATCTCCTCCAAAGTCTGGTCCCCTAGCAGCAAATCTTCCGCTGCTTCCCACGTCTGGTTCCCAAGTGGCCCTTCCGCCACCTCAGGTGTCTGTTTCCGGAGCGTCCCGCATACCGCGCCTGAGGTCTGTTTCCCGAGCGGCCCTCACGCCACCTCCGAAGACTACTCCCTGAGCGGCGTCCCTTCAATCGCCTCCAAAGCGACTCGCCGGACTATTTTCATTGCCTTGCATGTTGTCCAGTTGGACCTTTGCATGAACTGCTAATAAAGTACGCCAGTTTCGGCGAACTCTTATCTCTGCTTGGTGTCGTGTGCTTGGGCTCTTCCACAAACCTTAACAATGTGAACGTAAGGTGCGGAATCAAATAACAGTGTGAACATGAGGATAAATACCAGCGTGCTCAATGTGGCAAATATCCTCTGGACAGTCTTAAGAACACTATTTTACTCATTTCTCTTAAAAAAAAAGAGGTACATAAACCAAGCTGGTTTTAACTGTACCATGTGTTATCTTTTACGTAGCATTTGTACATATCAAAATATTTGAATATCCAGCTTAGTAGCTTTTAGCATAAGTTATGGAATCTTGCTGCTAATTAACTTGGTAGAGCAATTAAAGTATCATTAAAAAATAATCTCTGACATTAATGCAGAAAATTAAAAAAATAGAAAAAGTGAGTGACACTGTAAACTGTACCTTGGCTGTACCTGTGCTAAGTTTGGCTCACCAACCGTGACTCTAAGGTGGGAAGATTTCTGATCCATTCAAAAAGCACGGCCTCCAACAAAGGAAGCCAGCTTGTTTTCTTTCCGTGCCTTTTCTATGGTGGCCCAACGTCTATTTCTCCTTTCCCTGTCTTCTGCAGACAAGTCCTCTGCCAGAATTGTTATTCTTCAGGAAGGTCGAATTTTTGGCAGAACGCCAAACAGTGTTGCGGTAGAGCCGAGAGGTGACTTGCGGGATGATGCCTCTGGGTTGGGTGTTGTTCGGCTTCCTGGGACCAAGGCGATGCACCGTGTCAATGACGTCTGGTATTTAATCTTTGGCCTCCGGAAGAAGAGCTTGGCACACATGGATGACTTCTTTCGCACGTCCCGTTTCTCCTTTTCATTTAAGCCATAGAGTTATAGATTCCAGTGGCGCGAGTAGCTTTCCAAATGAGATATCCGTTTCTCAGGTGTGTCAGAGATTGCTTCATGTTTTATGATCTGTGACTCAGTGTCTTCCACTCCATCCTTCATGGTTTGATCTCAGCACACACAGAGTCAAACGATTCTTTAATACCTGCAATCTGCCTAGGGTTTTCCTTAACGGCTTCCTTCACTTCTGCAATCACACTGGAGTTGTCACTTACCATCTTTTCCAAGGTGTTGGATCTGTTGTTTATCAGCAAGGAGAGAAACGAGAGCTGGGAGAGAATGGATTGGCTTCCTTGTTTTCAGTTCTTCTCTGTTTAATGGCAGGAGACATAGACGGTGTACTGGGAAGAGATCGAAAATCTTCCATCATTGTGTCCATCATAATGTCATCCTCCAGTCAATGTCAGAAATCATGAGTGTGACAGAGACCAAGACAGAGGTCTCAAATGAGCTCAACCGACTGGTGGCCATTGAGGCCGCTGAGATTAACTCTATCCTCTCTGAGATCGCTCAGAAGCAAGTGCTGGAGCCCTAAGGTATTTGTGGGTGGACGTGTTCACAAAACCCACACTCCACGGCACTGTTACCGCCATGGGCACCACCGTGAGAGGATGCCTAGAAAAGATGATGGGCTGCTGCACAATATTCCAGTCTACAGCCATAGCCACCACTGACCCCTCAGCATAGGAGGAACCCCAAAGTGTTGAGGACGCTTCGATGATGTCTGACCTTGATGTCATCGATTCCGAGAGACCACCCATGCATGGAGCTGACGGATACCATGGTTGCTACCACTTTTGAGAAGACAGTGGCAGCCAGCTCATCATTTTGTTCCTCAAGCCATGGCAGCCATAGATCCAGGCGTGCAACACCTTGCTTGTCAGAACCTCAGACCTTGTTCTCACAAAGTGGTGGCCCAAGTCACTACACCACAAATGCGACACATAGGGCAATGTTTGCACAGTTTGTAGAAAAATACATTGGTTAAACATTGAGTTTTTCTTTCTTTTTCAGATGCACTAAAGGGATCTTACGCAGCCCCATCATTCCTTCAGTCATGTTTTGTCCAACCAGAGGCTGCATGTGACTCAACCACAACCAGCACCCTTGACAGCTTTCCTCCTACTAGGAGAGTCTCAGTCCTTAGCATTAATGCTTTGGACTCTGTAGACAAGGAGGAAGATATCAGTGAGGTAACTGAATGGCTGGTGGGGAATGTTCTGGAGCCAGAGGACGAGGGTGGAGAACAAAAAAAATCTGAGACTCGCACCTCCAGCAGTGAGTTGAAAGCCATTGCAGAACAAATTTCAAATAAAATATTTGCCCTTGTTATGGGATACATTGATAACAATGCGTTCTAACTTTAACCATTCCCATGTGTTTGATCAATAACATTACTGGTTGCACCAGAGTCAACCACCATTTTCAGATTTACTCCCCCAACACAAAAGGGAAGTCTCTCAGTCATTTCCATTAATCACAAATGTAAAGTCATGTTTCCTTCTACACTGTTGACAATTTCTTTGTAGGCCTGCGATTTGTCAGGCACACTTTTGAGAAATGATCCTATTGTGTTTAGAAATCACGTCAGGACACAGCGCTGTCGCTCGACACAACCTCTGCGTTGCATTGTTTATTTAGACAGACACAGCGTCACAGGCAGACCCGATCAAACAACCCAGAGCCCGCAGGCATCACCAATCGATCCCAGCACAATAGAACAGCGCCAAATCAAATGCAGCACTGTCGATGTGTGCAGACATAACACCCCACCCCCCATGATGCTAAAACACAAATAAGTGTACCCTTCAACAATGCTTATGCTGTTTAAATAACAATCTTAACTCTGTGAGGTGATCTGTCATTTGTTTCTAGTGAAATTTCCCTTTAGTATTTTAGTGTGATAATGACTTGTTTTTACTTTTTCCTCCCACACTGGCCTGTCCTGTTCTCTGAAGTCCACAGGTCCTGCTGAGGTTGGGGCATTGTCAAACCCATGTGCATTTTTGAAAGCTACATTTAACCTGCAGGTCTCTCTGAGGGACTGATGTGTGTGAACCTGCAGGTCTCTCTGTGGGACTGATGTGTGTGAACCTGCAGGTCTCTGTAGGACTGATGTGTGTGAACCTGCAGGTCTCTCTGTGGGACTGATGTGTGTGACCCTGCAGGTCTCTGTAGGACTGATGTGTGTGAACCTGCAGGTCTCTCTGTAGGACTGATGTGTGTGAACCTGCAGGTCTCTGTGGGACTGATGTGTGTGAACCTGCAGGTCTCTCTGCGGGATGGATGTGTGTGAACCTGCAGGTTTCTCTTCTGGGACTGATGTGTGTGAACCTGCAGGTCTCCCTTGTGGGACTGATGTGTGTGAACCTACAGGTCTCTCTGTGGGACTGATGTGTGTGAACCTGCAGGTCTCTTGTGGGACTGAAGTGTGTGAACCTGCAGGTCTCTGTGGGACTGATGTGTTTGAAGCTGCAGGTCTCTGTAGGACTGAAGCGTGTGAACCTGCAGGTCTCTGTGGGACTGATGTCTCTGTGGGACTGATGTGTGTGATCCTGCAGGTCTCCGTGGGACTGATGTCTCTGTGGGACTGATGTGTGTGAACCTGCAGGACTCTGTGGGACTGATGTGTGTGAACCTGTAGGTCTCTCTGTGAGACTGGTGTGTGTGAACCTGCAGGTCTCTGTGGGACTGATGTGTGTGAACCTGCAGGTCTCCGTGGGACTGATGTGTGTGAACCTGTAGGTCTCTCTGTGAGACTGGTGTGTGTGAACCTGCAGGTCTCTGTGGGACTGATGTGTGTGAACCTGCAGGTCTCTCTGTGGGACTGATGTGTGTGAACCTGCAGGTCTCTGTGAGACTGATGTGTGTGAACCTGCAGGTCTCTCTGTAGGAAAAAATGTGTGTGAACCTGCAGGTCTCTCTGTGGGACTGATGTGTGTGAACCTGCAGGTCTCTGTGGGACCGATGTGTGTGAACGTGCAGGTCTCTGTAGGACTGATGTGTGTGAACCTGCAGGTCTCTGTGGGACTGATGTGTGTGAACGTGCAGGTCTCTGTAGGACTGATGTGTGTGAACCTGCAGGTCTCTCTGTGGGACTGATGTGTGAACCTGCAGGTCTCTGTGGGACTGATGTGTGTGAACCTGCAGGTCTCTCTGTGAGACTGATGTGTGTGAACCTGCAGGTCTCTGTGGGACTGATGTGTGTGAACCTGCAGGTCTCTCTGTGGGACTGATGTGTGTGAACCTGCAGGTTTCTGTGGGACTGATATTTGTGAACCTGCAGGTCTCTCTGTAAGACTGATGTGTGTGAACCTGCAAGTCTCTTTGGGGACTGATGTGTGTGAACCTGCAGGTCTCTATGTGGGACTGATGTGTTTGAACCTGCAGGTCTCTCTGTAGGACCGATGTGTGTGAACCTGCAGGTCTCTGTAGGACTGATATGTGTGAACTTGCAGGTCTCTGTAGGAAAGATGTGTGTGAACCTGCAGGTCTCTGTGGGACTGATATGTGTGAACTTGCAGGTCTCTGTGGGACTGATGTGTGTGAACCTGCAGGTCTCTCTGTGGGACTGATGTGTGTGAACCTACAGGTCTCTCTGTGGGACTGGTGTGTGTGAACCTGCAGGTCTCTGTGTGGGACTGATGTGTGTGAACCTGCAGGTCTCTCTGTAGGAAAGATATGTGTGAACCTGCAGGTCTCTGTGGGACCGATGTGTGTGAACCTGCAGGTCTCTGTGGGACTGACGTGTGTGAACGTGCAGGTCTCTCTGTAGGACTGATGTGTGTGAACCTGCAGGTCTCTCTGTGGGACTGATGTGTGTGAACCTGCAGGTCTCTCTGTGGGACTGATGTGTGTGAACCTGCAGGTCTCTCTGTGGGACTGATGTGTGTGAATCTGCAGGTCTCTGTGGGACTGATGTGTGTGAACCTGCAGGTCTCTGTGGGACTGATATGTGTGAACCTGCAGGTCTCTGTAGGACTGATGTGTGTGAACCTGCAAGTCTCTGTAGGACTGATGTGTGTGAACTTGCAGGTTTCTGTGGGACTGATATTTGTGAACCTGCAGGTCTCTCTGTGGGACTGATGTGTGTGAACCTGCAGGTCTCTCTGTGGGACTGATGTGTGTGAACCTGCAGGTCTCTCTGTGGGACTGATGTGTGTGAACCTGCAGGTCTCTCTGTAAGACTGATGTGTGTGAACCTGCAGGTCTCTGTGGGACTGATGTGTGTGAACCTGCAGGTCTCTGTAGGACTGATGTGTGTGAACTTGCAGGTCTCTGTGGGACTGATATGTGTGAACCTGCAGGTCTCTCTGTAAGACTGATGTGTGTGAACCTGCAAGTCTCTTTGGGGACTGATGTGTGTGAACCTGCAGGTCTCTGTGGGACTGATGTGTGTGAACCTGCAGGTCTCTCTGTGGGACTGATGTGTGTGAACCTGCAGGTCTGTGTGGGACTGATGTGTTTTAACCTGCAGGTCTCTCTGTGGGACCGATGTGTGTGAACCTGCAGGTCTCTCTGTGGGACTGATTCGTGTGTGAACCTGCAGGTCTCTCTGTGGGACTGATTCGTGTGAACCTGCAGGTCTCTCTGTAAGACTGATGTGTGTGAACCTGCAAGTCTCTGTAGGACTGATGTGTGTGAACTTGCAGGTTTCTGTGGGACTGATATTTGTGAACCTGCAGGTCTCTCTGTGGGACTGATGTGTGTGAACCTGCAGGTCTCTCTGTGGGACTGATGTGTGTGAACCTGCAGGTCTCTCTGTGGGACTGATGTGTGTGAACCTGCAGGTCTCTCTGTAAGACTGATGTGTGTGAACCTGCAGGTCTCTGTGGGACTGATGTGTGTGAACCTGCAGGTCTCTGTAGGACTGATGTGTGTGAACTTGCAGGTCTCTGTGGGACTGATATGTGTGAACCTGCAGGTCTCTCTGTAAGACTGATGTGTGTGAACCTGCAAGTCTCTTTGGGGACTGATGTGTGTGAACCTGCAGGTCTCTGTGGGACTGATGTGTGTGAACCTGCAGGTCTCTCTGTGGGACTGATGTGTGTGAACCTGCAGGTCTGTGTGGGACTGATGTGTTTTAACCTGCAGGTCTCTCTGTGGGACCGATGTGTGTGAACCTGCAGGTCTCTCTGTGGGACTGATTCGTGTGTGAACCTGCAGGTCTCTCTGTGGGACTGATTCGTGTGAACCTGCAGGTCTCTCTGTGGGACTGGTGTGTGTGAACCTGAAGGTCTCTGTGTGGGACTGATGTGTGTGAACCTGCAGGTCTCTATGTGGGACTGATGTGTTTGAACCTGCAGGTCTCTCTGTAGGACCGATGTGTGTGAACCTGCAGGTCTCTGTAGGACTGATAAGTGTGAACTTGCAGGTCTCTGTAGGAAAGATGTGTGTGAACCTGCAGGTCTCTGTGGGACTGATGTGTGGGAACCTGCAGGTCTCTGTAGGAAAGATGTGTGTGAACCTGCAAGTCTCTGTAGGACTGATGTGTGTGAACCTGCAGGTTTCTGTGGGACTGATATTTGTGAACCTGCAGGTCTCTCTGTGGGACTAATGTGTGTGAACCTGCAGGTCTCTCTGTGGGACTGATGTGTGTGAACCTGCAGGTCTCTCTGTAAGACTGATGTGTGTGAACCTGCAGGTCTCTGTGGGACTGATGTGTGTGAACCTGCAGGTCTCTGTAGGACTGATGTGTGTGAACCTGCAGGTCTCTGTAGGACTGATGTGTGTGAACCTGCAGGTCTCTGTAGGACTGATGTGTGTGAACCTGCAGGTCTCTGTAAGACTGATGTGTGTGAACTTGCAGGTCTCTGTGGGACTGATATGTGTGAACCTGCAGCTCTCTCTGTAAGACTGATGTGTGTGAACCTGCAGGTCTCTTTGGGGACTGATGTGTGTGAACCTGCAGGTCTCTGTGGGACTGATATGTGTGAACCTGCAGGTCTCTGTGGGACTGATGGGTGTGAACCTGCAGGTCTCTCTGTGAGACTGATGTGTGTGAATCTGCAGGTCTCTGTGGGACTGATGTGTGTGAACCTGCAGGTCTGTGTGGGACTGATGTGTTTTAACCTGCAGGTCTCTCTGTGGGACCGATGTGTTTGAACCTGCAGGTCTCTCTGTGGGACTGATGTGTGTGAACCTGCAGGTCTCTCTGTGGGACTGATTCGTGTGAACCTGCAGGTCTCTCTGTGGGACTGGTGTGTGTGAACCTGAAGGTCTCTGTGTGGGACTGATGTGTGTGAACCTGCAGGTCTCTATGTGGGACTGATGTGTTTGAACCTGCAGGTCTCTCTGTAGGACCGATGTATGTGAACCTGCAGGTCTCTGTAGGACTGATATGTGTGAACTTGCAGGTCTCTGTGGGACTGATGTGTGTGAACTTGCAGGTCTCTGTGGGACTGATGTGTGTGAACCTGCAGGTCTCTCTGTGGGACTGATGTGTGTGAACCTACAGGTCTCTCTGTGGGACTGGTTTGTGTGAACCTGCAGGTCTCTGTGTGGGACTGATGTGTGTGAACCTGCAGGTCTCTCTGTAGGAAAGATATGTGTGAACCTGCAGGTCTCTGTGGGACCGATGTGTGTGAACCTGCAGGTCTCTGTGGGACTGACGTGTGTGAACGTGCAGGTCTCTCTGTAGGACTGATGTGTGTGAACCTGCAGGTCTCTCTGTGGGACTGATGTGTGTGAACCTGCAGGTCTCTCTGTGGGACTGATGTGTGTGAACCTGCAGGTCTCTGTGGGACTGATGGGTGTGAACCTGCAGGTCTCTCTGTGAGACTGATGTGTGTGAACCTGCAGGTCTCTGTGGGACTGATGTGTGTGAACCTGCAGGTCTCTGTGGGACTGATGTGTGTGAACCTGCAGGTCTCTCTGTGGGATGGATGTGTGTGAACCTGCAGGTCTCTCTGTGGGATGGATGTGTGTGAACCTGCAGGTCTCTCTGTGGGACTGATGTGTGTGAACCTGCAGGTCTCTGTGGGACTGATGTCTCTGTCGGACTGATGTGTGTGAACCTGCAGGTCTCTGTGGGACTGATCTGTGTGAACCTGCAGGTCTCTCTTTGGGACTGATGTGTGTGAACCTGCAGGTCTCTGTGAGACTGATTCGTGTGTGAACCTGCAGGTCTCTCTGTGTGACTGATGTGTGTGAACCTGCAGGTCTCTCTGTGGGACTGATGTGTTTGAACCTGCAGGTCTCTGTAGGACTGATGTGTGTGAACCTGCAGGTCTCTGTAGGACTGATGTGTGTGAACCTGCAGGTCTCTGTGGGACTGATGTGTGTGAACCTGCAGGTCTCTCTGTAGGACTGATGTGTGTGAACCTGCAGGTCTCTGTGGGACCGATGTGTGTGAACCTGCAGGTCTCTGTGGGACTGATGTGTGTGAACGTGCAGGTCTCTGTAGGACTGATGTGTGTGAACCTGCAGGTCTCTCTGTAGGACTGATGTGTGTGAACCTGCAGGTCTCTCTGTAGGAAAGATGTGTGTGAACCTGCAGGTCTCTGTGGGACCGATGTGTGTGAACCTGCAGGTCTCTGTGGGACTGATGTGTGTGAACGTGCAGGTCTCTGTAGGACTGATGTGTGTGAACCTGCAGGTCTCTCTGTGGGACTGATGTGTGTGAACCTGCAGGTCTCTCTGTGGGACTGATGTGTGTGAACCTGCAGGTCTCTCTGTGAGACTGGTGTGTGTGAACGTGCAGGTCTCTGTAGGACTGATGTTTGTGAACCTGCAGGTCTCTCTGTGGGACTGATGTGTGTGAACCTGCAGGTCTCTCTGTGAGACTGGTGTGTGTGAACCTGCAGGTCTCTGTGGGACCGATGTGTGTGAACCTGCAGGTCTCTGTGGGACTGATGTGGGTGAACGTGCAGGTCTCTGTAGGACTGATGGGTGTGAACCTGCAGGTCTCTCTGTGGGACTGATGTGTGAACCTGCAGGTCTCTGTGGGACTGATGTATGTGAACGTGCAGGTCTCTATGGGACTGATGGGTGTGAACCTGCAGGTCTCTCTGTGAGACTGGTGTGTGTGAACCTGCAGGTCTCTGTGGGACTGATGTGTGTGAACCTGCAGGTCTCTCTGTGTGACTGATGTGTGTGAACCTGAAGGTCTCTGTGTGTGACTGATGTGTGTGAACCTGCAGGTCTCTCTGTGTGACTGATGTGTGTGAACCTGCAGGTCTCTCTGTGGGACTGATGTGTGTGAACCTGAAGGTCTCTGTGTGTGACTGATGTGTGTGAACCTGCAGGTCTCTGTAGGACTGATGTGTGTGAACCTGCAGGTCTCTATGGGATTGATGGGTGTGAACCTGCAGGTCTCCCTGTGAGACTGGTGTGTGTGAACCTGCAGGTCTCTGTGGGACCGATGTTTGTGAACCTGCAGGTCTCTGTGGGACTGATGTGGGTGAACGTGCAGGTCTCTGTAGGACTGATGGGTGTGAACCTGCAGGTCTCTCTGTGGGACTGATGTGTGAACCTGCAGGTCTCTGTGGGACTGATGTATGTGAACGTGCAGGTCTCTGTGGGACTGATGTGTGTGAACCTGCAGGTCTCTCTGTGGGACTGATGTGTGTGAACCTGCAGGTCTCTATGGGACTGATGGGTGTGAACCTGCAGGTCTCTCTGTGAGAATGGTGTGTGTGAACCTGCAGGTCTCTGTGGGACTGATGTGTGAGAACCTGCAGGTCTCTCTGTGAGACTGATGTGTCTGAACCTGCAGGTCTCTGTGGGACTGATGTGTTTGAACCTGCAGGTCTCTCTGTGGGACCGATGTGTGTGAACCTGCAGGTCTCTGTGGGACTGATATTTGTGAACCTGCAGGTCTCTCTGTAGGGCTGATGTGTGTGAACCTGCAGGTCTCTCTGTGGGACTGATGTCTGTGAACCTGCAGGTCTCTCTGTGGGACTGATGTGTGTGAACCTGCAGGTCTCTCTGTAAGACTGATGTGTGTGAACCTGCAGGTCTCTGTGGGACTGATGTGTGTGAACCTGCAGGTCTCTGTAGGACTGATGTGTGTGAACCTGCAGGTCTCTGTGGGACTGATATGTGTTAACCTGCAAGTCTCTGTAGGACTGATGTGTGTGAACCTGCAGGTCTCTGTGGGACTGATGTGTGTGAACCTGCAGGTCTGTGTGGGACTGATGTGTTTTAACCTGCAGGTCTCTCTGTGGGACCGATGTGTGTGAACCTGCAGGTCTGTGTGGGACTGATGTGTGTGAACCAGCAGGTCTCTCTGTGGGACTGATGGGTGTGAACCTGCAGGTCTCTCTGTGGGACTGATGTGTGAACCTGCAGGTCTCTGTGTGGGACTGATGTTTGTGAACCTGCAGGTCTCTGTGGGACTGATATGTGTGAACTTGCAGGTCTCTGTAGGACTGATGTGTGTGAACCTGCAGGTCTCTGTGGGACTGATATGTGTGAACTTGCAGGTCTCTGTGGGACTGATGTGTGTGAACCTGCAGGTCTCTCTGTGGGACTGATGTGTGTGAACCTACAGGTCTCTCTGTGGGACTGGTGTGTGTGAACCTGAAGGTCTCTGTGTGGGACTGATGTGTGTGAACCTGCAGGTCTCTCTGTAGGACTGATGTGTGTGAACCTGCAGGTCTCTGTGGGACTGATGTGTGTGAACCTGCAGGTCTCTCTGTAGGAAAGATGTGTGTGAACCTGCAGGTCTCTGTGGGACCGATGTGTGTAAACCTGCAGGTCTCTCTGTAGGACTGATGTGTGTGAACCTGCAGGTCTCTCTGTGGGACTGATGTGTGTGAACCTGCAGGTCTCTCTGTAGGACTGATGTGTGTGAACCTGCAGGTCTCTGTGGGACTGACGTGTGTGAACGTGCAGGTCTCTCTGTGGGACTGATGTGTGTGAACCTGCAGGTCTCTCTGTGGGACTGATGTGTGTGAACCTACAGGTCTCTCTGTGGGACTGATGTGTGTGAACCTGCAGGTCTCTCTGTAGGTCTGATATGTGTGAACCTGCAGGTCTCTGTGTGAGTGATGTGTTTGAACCTGCAGGTCTCTGTGTGGGACTGATGTGTGTGAACCTGCAGGTCTCTCTGTGAGACTGATGTGTGTGAACCTGCAGGTCTCTGTGTGGGACTGATGTGTGTGAACCTGCAGGTCTCTGTGTGACTGATGTGTTTGAACCTGCAGGTCTCTGTGTGGGACTGATGTTTGTGAACCTACAGGTCTCTGTAGGGCTGATGTTTTTGAACCTGCAGGTCTCTCTGTGGGACTGATGTGTGTGACCCTGCAGGTCTCTCTGTGGGACTGATGTGTGTGAACCTGCAGGTCTCTCTGTAGGACTGATGTGTGTGAACCTGCAGGTCTCTGTGGGACTGATGTGTGTGAACCTGCAGGTCTCTCTGTGGGACTGATGTGTGTGAACCTGCAGGTCTCTCTTGTGGGACTGATGTGTGTGAACCTGCAGGTCTCTTTGGGACTGAAGTGTGTGAACCTGCAGGTCTCTTTGGGACTGATGTGTGTGAACCTGCAGGTCTCTCTGTAGGACTGATTTGTGGGAACCTGCAGGTCTCTCTTGTGGGACTGATGTGTGTGAACCTACAGGTCTTTCTGTGGGACTGATGTGTGTGAACCTGCAGGTCTCTTGTGGGACTGAAGTGTGTGAACCTGCAGGTCTCTGTGGGACTGAAGTGTGTGAACCTGCAGGTCTCTCTGTGGGACTGATGTGTGTGAACCTGCAGGTCTCTGTGGGACTGATGTGTTTGAAGCTGCAGGTCTCTGTAGGACTGAAGTGTGTGAACCTGCAGGTCTCTCTGGGACTTAAGTGTGTGAACCTGCAGGTCTCTCTGTGGGACTGATGTGTGTGAACCTGCAGGTCTCTCTGTGGGACTGATGTGTATGAACCTGCAGGTCTCTGTGGGACTGATGTCTCTGAGGGACTGATGTTAGTGAACCTGCAGGTCTCCGTGGGACTGATGTCTCTGTGGGACTGATGTGTGTTAACCTGCAGGTCTCTGTAGGACTGATGTGTGTGAACCTGCAGGTCTCTGTGGGACTGAAGTGTGTGAACCTGTAGGTCTCTCTGTGAGACTGGTGTGTTTGAACCTGCAGGTCTCTCTGTGAGACTGGTGTGTTTGAACCTGTAGGTCTCTCTGTGAGACTGGTGTGTTTGAACCTGCAGGTCTCTCTGTGAGACTGGTGTGTGTGAACCTGCAGGTCTCTGTGGGACTGATATGTGTGAACTTGCAGGTCTCTGTAGGACTGATGTGTGTGAACCTGCAGGTGTCTGTGTGGGACTGATGTGTGCGAACCTGCAGGTCTCTCTGTAGGAAAGATGTGTGTGAACGTGCAGGTCTCTGTAGGACTGATGTGTGTGAACCTGCAGGTCTCTGTGTGGGACTGATGTGTGTGAACCTGCAGGTCTCTGTGGGACTGATGTATGTGAACGTGCAGGTCTCTGTAGGACTGATGTGTGTGAACCTGCAGGTCTCTGTGGGACTGATGTGTTTGAACCTGCAGGTCTCTCTGTGGGACTGATGTGTTTGAACCTGCAGGTCTCTGTGGTACTGATGTATGTGAACGTGCAGGTCTCTGTAGGACTGATGTGTGTGAACCTGCAGGTCTCTCTGTGGGACTGATGTGTGTGAACCTGCAGGTCTCTGTGGTACTGATGGGTGTGAAACTGCAGGTCTCTTTGTGAGACTGATGTGTGTGAACCTGCAGGTCTCTGTGGGACTGATGTGTGTGAACCTGCAGGTCTCTTTGTGAGACTGATGTGTGTGAACCTGCAGGTCTCTGTGGGACTGATGTGTGTGAACCTGCAGGTCTCTGTGGGACTGATGTGTGTGAACCTGCAGGTCTCTGTGGGACTGATGTGTGTGAACCTGCAGGTCTCTGTGGGACTGATGTGTGTGAACCTGTAGGTCTCTCTGTAGGACTGATGTGTGTGAACCTGCAGGTCTCTCTGTGGGACTGATGTGTGTGAAGCTGCAGGTCTCTGTGGGACTGATGTGTGTGAACCTGCAGGTCTCTGTGGGACTGATGTGTGTGAACCTGCAGGTCTCTGTGGGACTGATGTGTGTGAACCTGCAGGTCTCTGTGGGACTGATGTGTGTGAACCTGCAGGTCTCTGTGGGACTGATGTGTGTGAACCTGCAGGTCTCTCTGTGAGACTGGTGTGTGTGAACCTGCAGGTCTCTGTGGGACTGATGTGTGTGAACCTGCAGGTCTCTCTGTAGGATTGATGTGTGTGAACCTGCAGGTCTCTCTGTGGGACTGATGTGCGTGAACCTGCAGGTCTCTCTGTGGGACTGGTGTGTGTGAACCTGCAGGTCTCTGTGTGGGACTGATGTTTGTGAACCTGCAGGTCTCTCTGTAGGGCTGATGTGTGTGAACCTACAGGTCTCTGTGGGACTGATGTGTGTGAACCTGCAGGTCTCTCTGTAGGAAAGATGTGTGTGAACCTGCAGGTCTCTGTGGGACCAATGTGTGTGAACCTGCAGGTCTCTGTGGGACTGATGTGTGTGAACCTGCAGGTCTCTCTGGGACTGATGTGTGTGAACCTGCAGGTCTCTGTGGGACCAATGTGTGTGAACCTGCAGGTCTCTCTGTGAGACTGATGTGTGTGAACCTGCAGGTCTCTATGGGACTGATGTGTGTGAACCTGCAGGTCTCTGTGGGACTGATGTGTGTGAACCTGCAAGTCTCTATGGGACTGATGTGTGTGAACCTGCAGGTCTCTGTAGGACTGATGTGTGTGAACCTGCAAGTCTCTATGGGACTGATGTGTGTGAACCTGCAGGTCTCTGTAGGACTGATGTGTGTGAACCTGCAGGTCTCTCTGTGGGACTGATGTGTGTGAATCAGAGGACCTTCTATTCTGTTATCAGTCCGAGTGGCAGCAGAAGATCCTGCAGCTGTGTGCCAAAGACATCTGTTTACTTGATGCAACATACCGCACCACACGCTATGCATTGCCATTGTTGTTGTTTTTTTGTGTGTACACACAAATGTGTGCTATGTGGTAGCGGGTGTCTTTGTCGTACAGCATGAGCGGACTGAATCAGTCAAGGAGGCTCTGAGTGTTTTTAAGGAGTGGAACACAAATTGGTCTCCAGCTCACTTCTTGGTGGACTATAGCGAGGTGGAAATCCAAGCTGTGGAATCAACCTTTGAAGGTAGGTAACTATGACCTTGCTATTGCACCACCTTGATTATGTTAACCCCTCATAAATAAAGGTTATTCGGGAGACAGAAATGACTCTTCACATACGTACATGCTGAAACAGTCTGTAAAGTGTAATTGGCAGTTGAAAGGCTTTTAATTGCATGTATCAACAAAGATCCTAATGTCTCAATATTTTGAACCTAACAAGGCACACAGGCTGTGCTGTGTGATTTCCACCGGGAGAAGGCATGGGTGGAGTGGGTCTGAAAACAGGCACACGGCATTGAGGACCAGGGTGCCCTGCTGAAGATGCTGAGGGCGATTGCTGCAGCCGACACACCAGAAGCCTTCCAGCAGTCCGTCGACTTCTTGGCTAATAGCTCCATGTGGAAAACCAACAGCATGTTGCAAAACTGGTTCTCTATGACGTGGCTCTCAGAAGCCAAGGTAAGTTGGTCACATCGTAGCATCGTATTACCCCCAATAATGAAAGAAATGGGGTATTTTCTAATGAAGGCAAATATGTGTAAAATACACCTGAAATTAACTTATAATCCTATCGTAACTATCACAGTTTAGCACGACCTTGAGTATGTTATTTGGTAATACTTTTGTATTAGTTGTGATATATATGTTCACATTGTCAAATTACTTTTTATTACATCTTTAGAGATGGGTCCCAGTGTTTAGGGATGAGACTCTACATGTCACCATCACTACGAATAATGGTGTTGAATGACAAAATGAGACATTCAAACACCGCTTCTTGGACGGGTACAAGGACAGCACCTTAACTGAGATGGTGACTATAGTTATCAACAGCTATGTCCCATACATGCAAAAAAAGTAAGATCCCGGTTATTATGCAAATTATCTAAAGACTAAATTTAAGAATTCCCCATTATGCTTGTTTCTACGAGTTTACTTATGTGACTTTTATTTTCCAGGTACACTGAGCTCAATGTGAGGTGCTCATCGGGGTACAAGCAGTACAATAAGTCAGTGCCAGCCTTTCTAAACAATCGGCCGAAGGACATGGTCAAACATGTTCTTCAGAGAATGGACACTTCCTTGGGGGCAGAGGATATTAAAACTCTAGGGGGAGGAGTGTTCAATGTCCACAGTGAGACGAAGGATGGCGCTTCCTACATTGTCAACTTCGGAGCCAGCAACACCATGCCAAGCTGCCAGTGCCAGGACTGGAAGCGGCACCGCTTACCCTGTAAGCACTTCTGTGCTGTGTTCCGGTCTGTCCCCGGATGGACATGGACTGAACTGGGAACAACATACTACAGGGAACAACCCATGTACATTCTGGACCCAAACTGCTTCTGTTCAGAGAACAGTGAACCGATACCAACTGTTGTCACAGGTATACACACTGTTGTACCATTGGGGTGTATTCTTAACATGTTAATGCGGGACGACATAATTAACATGATTTATTTCAAGGGTAATGACAATATAGTTTTTCTCCTCCAACAGACACCACAGACACAGCAGAACCAGACACAGCAGTCACTGTTCCAGACCTCCCCCTCAGAAAGTCAAGCAAGAACCTTCTTAGGAGGGAGTGTATCTCCACCCTGAAGAACATCATGGAGAGTGTATACTTGCTTGACACTGAAACAACGCTGCTGTCCTGTAAGGAGCAGCTCATGTCCTTGCAAGCAAGTATACAAGGGATGGTGCCGGTTGAGGATGGTCTGAACTTGGGTCTGCCTTATATGGCAGGCCAAAGAACAGGCACACCAATCGGTTTGGAGCAAAGGCTGAAATGATGCGAGAGTCGGCTGCCTTCAAGGTACCATCCCACTGCCTTCCCAAGAAAGAGAAACGGGGAACCAGTTCTGCAAGGGAGGTAAGGTCACAGCTATTGGTTGTGTTTCTCAGTGTGCTGTTTTACACGGTGCACAGTCTGAACAGTATTAATCAGCACTAATGCACTTTAACCGCACTCTTTTTATGCTTGATTTTGCACACAAAAGGCTATTGCTGCTCTGCTGATACTGATACGTTGTTGTTGTTGTTGTTGCTAATTCCATGGCTGCCCAGCTTCTGTAGGGAAGCAGGGAGGAGAGAAGAGAAGAGGGGGAGGAGAGGAGAGATACGGAGAACAACAGCAAAGGGGAGAGGAGACTAATGTTGAGTGTAATTGTAAATAGTTATTATTAAAACCCAATCTTTCTCACTGTGTGTTGTATTATGTACTAATAAAGGAGGTATCATGCAATTCCTGTTTACTAACTTCAAAAACATGTAAGTGGGTTGAATGTGTTTATCTTGGCCGTATTCTCAACACAGCTCAGAGTAGGTAGTGCTGATCCAGTCAGTACTTCTAGATCAGCTTCTCCACTCCTACAGGGAGAAGTGATCCTGCATGCGTACTCCTAAATCAGAATCATTTTATTTAGCCAAGTATTTTTTGCACATACAAGGAAAGTGACTTGGTGAGGTTGGCGCATACAAGACATAAAACAACAAACAAGAATTAAAATGAAAATATTGTACATGTTTATTTACACTGGGGGGGGGGGGGGTCCCAGTCAGTGAGAGGCAGGGGCTTGTTTGTGAGCCCCACTGCCATGGGGGGAAAAAACTGTTCAAGTGGTGTGTGGTTTTGGTCTTGATAGCCTAGAACCTTTTGCCTGATGGAAGTCTATGGAAGAGGTGGTGACCGAGATGGGAAGGATCAGCAACGATATTTCCTGCTTTCTTCCTGGTCCTGGAGTGGTACAGGTCTAGGAGAGATGGTAGGTCACAGCCGATGACCTCAAAAAATGCAGTGTGCATGGTAAAACCATGTGAAACCACAATGTGCATTTATATGGGCCTCCAAGAGCAGGGTTGAAAACATGCCTACAACTTAACCAGGTTAAAATAGCTTCCCAACCTCGGTCCTAGGGGAGCCCTGTGTATGCTGGTTTTCGTTCCAACCACAATTGAAATCCCAGAATTTTAACAAGCTGTTCATTTTTTGGGTGCTTTTGTGTTTTTCACACACCTGATTCTGCTAATCAACCACTAGAGTCTTTGCTATGTACCTTGATTAGTAGAATCAGGTGAGTTACTGCTTCATTGAAGCAAAAGCCAACAGCCACACTGGCCCTTTCTGGATAAGACTGGGGACCCCTGCTCTATCAATCAATGAGTTTTATTTAAAGTGTAGAATCACCATGCAACATGGTCCACTTGGTAAATTTTACAATTAAAAGGATAAATACGAGAAAGCATACAGAAAATAGTTACATTAAAAACACCAAAGTTAAAGAGATGTTTGTATATAGTAAAAAATAAAAACTCTAAAACACGATATAATCATGAAAAATCAATAGCTTGTTAAAGTTCTGGGATTGCAATTGTGGTTGGAATGAAAACCAGCATACACAGGGGTCCCCCAGGACCGAGGTTGGGAACCTCTGGCTTAGAATGAACACGGACTGTTAACAAGGCTAGCCATCTGTGGCTAACGTAGGTTAAACAGTAACAGTAAACACATACAGCGATGTCAGATTATGCACATGAAGAACAAAGCCCATCTCTTAGATACATAGCGGCTGGTTCATTATGGTAACGTTATACCTCGTATCATTAGAGCGGACACACGTGGTCACGTTGTGTAGCTACAAATCTTCGCGCTAAGCTATCTAGCTAGCTGTAGGTCAAAACACTTAGCATCGCTGATCACAAACGCCGGTTAACTTAGCTAATTACCTAAAACAGCGGACAAAGGGTAACGTTTACTAACTTTGCTAAATCAATAACAAGTCCTTAGCGAACCACCGTGCGGCTCTGAACAAATAATAAAGATCGTCTGAGTGAGAGTAAACTACATTTCGCGCATGCTCAGTTGACCGTTCTCTGCTCCGTTTCCGTTCTCTGCATCGACGGGAACGACACCCTACCTTACCACAAAGTTCGCGCGCCGTCTGCACATGCGTAGTCTTGAAAAGTACAGGAAGAGCAAGAGACCAATACAAACAGCTCGAGAGAGTGATTGGATCTGCTCTAACCCCGCCCACTATATCCGATGTAACCACGCCCTAGATCCAGCCCTGCCCATTGGTTCTGCATTCTCAGCTCCTCCCACGCTGTGTCGTCACATCGTTCCACCCCGGCTCACAGTGTATATAAACTGGTGCGCTCCGCCTGGCCGCACAGTTCCTTCTAGACTCTAGCAGGAGCAACACGAGAGTAAAGCACCGCTGTAAAGAGATCACTGAAGACTACGAGGTAAGCATCTTTACACTGTTATGGACCCATCGTTTTCTACATTCTCCTTATTGTAAAGCCACTTAGAGTGTTAGAAAAGCGTTATATCAGTTTGAGTTACTGTTATTATTATTATCATTATTATTATTATTAATATTATATTTATTATTATTATCATTAAAAAAAGACGTGTGATTGTACCTTCAGTGAAAAGGTAGATGATGAATTGAATTTGTTGCTTTGTGTAATTTTACGTTTTGGTGCAAAAGTGTACTGTTTTCAGTGGTCAAGCTTATTTTTGTTTTACTGACTTCCTTCTGTATAACTCAAATCTATTAACTACTTTACTGTGGTACCCTGTGCTAATTGAATAGTCTCTCTAAAACGAGTTTTTTTTAAAGAAAAAAAATATTTTTTTCTAAATGCAGCCTGAATGTTATTAGAATGTCCTGTAAATATTTTTAAATATAAACGAACGGTAACCATCAAGGAATGTTCCCAAGACGTACTTTGGAGGTAGTGTGAGAAAATCCAAGAAACATCACCGTTTTAACTCTAATTAATGTCCTCGGGGATTAGCATATGAAACCGGTGTTAGATCACCGGTGTTAGATCACCGGTTTCGGTCGTAATGCAGCTGTACTCTTGATGAGGTTGGACCTGCAGTCAGCTGAGACTGACGAAGTCGCTTCGATGAGTGATGAAACGTTTTTCTCACTAAACTCGATGTCCAGATGAACTGATTCAATTTCTCTGGGATTTCTACACCTGGATTATTGAGCACTTAGTGCAGTACCCATTCAAAACGAATTTACACCTGTTGTGGAAATGTGTAATCTGAGTGTGGGGACAGTTGAGCTGCGGTATTTACTACCGTGACGTCATCACGTCTGTACGTTTGACGAACATTAGCCCTAATGGTGATTTAAACATTAGCTAAAACACATTAAAGCGCTTCGCTGAACTGGTTGGTGGACATAATATTAACTATTATGACTAACTGGTTAGTAACAGGTTCTCTCAAATACCCTGATACAGTTGCCACTTACCACAAAGTTCGCGCGCCATCTGCACTTGCGTAGTCTTGAAAAGTACAGGAAGAGCAAGAGACCAATACAAACTGTTCGTGAGAGGGATTGGATCTGCTCTAACCCCGCCCACTGTATCTGATCTAACCCCGCCCTAGATCCAGCCCTGCCCATTGGTTCTGCATTCTCAGCTCCTCCCACGCTGTGTCGTCACATCGTTCCATCCCGGCTCACAGTGTATATAAACTGGTGCGCTCCGCCTGACCGCACAGTTCCTTCTAGACTCTAGTAGGAGCAGCACGAGAGTAAAGCGCCGCTGTAAAGAGATCACTGAAGACTACGAGGTAAGCATCTTTACACTGTTATGGACCCATCGTTTTCTACATTCTCCTTATTGTAAAGCCACTTAGAGTGTTAGAAAAGCGCTATATGAGTTTGATTTATTGTTATTGCTTTTATTATCATTATTATTATTATTATATTTATTACTATTATTATTAATATTATTATCATTAAAAAAATCATGTGTGATTGTACCTACAGTGAAAAGGTAGATGATGAATTGAATTTGTTGCTTTGTGTAATTTTACGTTTTGGTGCAAAAGTGTACTGTTTTCAGTGGTCAAGCTTATTTTTTCTTTTACTGGCTTCTTTCTGTGTAACTCAAATCTATGAACTACTTTACTCTGGTACCCTGTGCTAATTGAATAGACTCTCTAAAACGAGTTTTTTTTTTAAAGAAAAAAAATATCTTTTTTTTAATGCAGCCTGAATGTTATTAGAATGTCCTGTAAATATTTTTAAATATAAACGAACGGTAACCATCAAGGAATGTTCCCAAGACGTACTTTGGAGGTAGTGTGAGAAAATCCAAGAAACATCACCGTTTTAACTCTAATTAATGTCCTCGGTGATTTGCATATGAAACCGGTGTTAGATCACCGGTTTCGGTCGTAATGCAGCTGTACTCTTGATGAGGTTGGACCTGCAGTCAGCTGAGACTGACGAAGTCGCTTCGATGAGTGATGAAACGTTTTTCTCACTAAACTTGATGTCCAGATGAACTGATTCAATTTCTCTGGGATTTCTACACCTGGATTATTGAGCACTTAGTGCAGTACCCATTCAAAACGAATTTACACCTGTTGTGGAAATGTGTAATCTGAGTGTGGGGACAGTTGATTTACTACCGTGACGTCATCACGTCTATACGTTTGACGAACATTAGCCGAAAGAACGGCTGACTTCGCAAGGGTTGAATATACGCGAACTAGCTCGTGGAAGAGGGAGGGATAAGTAAAGAGAGCGAGAGAGCGAGAAAGAGAGAGACACAGAGAGAGTGAGAAAGAGAGAGAGGCTTAGAGAGAGAGGAAAGAAAAGTGTAACTGAAAAAGTGAAAGAGGAGAGAGGTAGTGAGTGCTGTAATTTGGTTTGAGCTCCACAACGAAGCGGCTGTCATCTGGGAAGGAGTTTGTTTCACAGCGACGCTGACATCCTTCTTTTATTCTTTTATTCTTTATTTCAGATCCCCATTAATCACTGCTTCAGCAGCGACTCTTGCACAGGTGTTGTTTGTCATCTCCATAAAAGTTGTCATGTGTGATCTGGGTCGTCGGCGCTCTCCCATCCCCTGATTAGTGTTTTTAGTTCACCTGCGCCCGTATGCCCGAATTACCCTGATTGCCTGTCTTCACTCACCTCCCCTTTCTCTGATTGGCTGTCTTCACTCACCTCCCCTTTCTCCGATTGGCTGTCCGGTTCCTGCACTATCCTGTGCAAGCGCGCCCAATCTCCCTCCCCATTCTCCGATTGGTTGTACGGGTGTTACGCACCTGCACGCCCAATCACCCTGATTGGCCTACACTGGGTATATATCCCTGACTCGTCGCTTCGTTTCACACTCAGTGGGCTTAACAGCAACACAACATCCTGTCCTTAGACCCTCTGTGTGTCACAGAGACACAGAGAGACTCTTGGTAACGGGTGCCTCGTCTGTTTGTGTGCTTCCCCAATGTCTGCCGTCTGTTCCCTCTTTAGTGTAATTGTGTGACCGAGTGACCCTTCTGCCGAGCCTAAGGTCTTATTACCGAGGTACCCTTCCACCGACCTCGATGTCTGTTTCCCAAGAGGCGGTTCCCCCGTCTCCGAAGCCTGGACCCCGAGCGGCGGCCATTCCGCCACCTCCGAAATCTGGTCCCCGAGTGGCGGACCTTCCAACGCGTCCAAAGTCTGAGTCCCAAGCAGTACGTACAGCGCCACAGGTGTCTGTTTCCCAAGCCTCCCGTCTGCCACGCCTGAGGTCTGTTTCCCGAGCGGCCCTTCCGCCACCTCCAAAGCATATTCCCCGTGCGGCGGCCCTTCAATCGCCTCCAAAGTCTGATCCCCAAGTGGCAGACCTTCCGCTGCCTTCGAAGTCTGGTTCCCAAGTGGCCCTTCCGCCACCTCAGGTGTCTGTTTCCCGAGCGGCCCTCACGCGACCTCCGAAGACTACTCCTCGAGCGGCGGCCCTTGCATCTCCTCCAAAGTATGGTCCCCTAGCAGCAGATCTTCCGCTGCTTCCGACGTCTGGTTCCCAAGTGGCCCTTCCACCACCTCAGGTGTCTGTTTCCCGAGCGTCCCGCATACCGCGCCTGAGGTCTGTTTCCCGAGCGGCGCTCACGCCACCTCCGAAGACTACTCCCCGAGCGGCGGCCCTTCCATCTCCTCCAAAGTCTGGTTCCCTAGCAGCAGATCTTCCGCTGCTTCCGACGTCTGGTTCCCAAGTGGCCCTTCCGCCACCTCAGGTGTGTGTTTCCAGAGCGTCCCGCATACCGCGTCTGAGGTCTGTTTCCCGAGCGGCCCTCACGCCACCTCCGAAGACTACTCCCCGAGCGGCGGCCCTTCCATCTCCTCCAAAGTCTGGTTCCCTAGCAGCAGATCTTCCGCTGCTTCCGACGTCTGGTTCCCAAGTGGCCCTTCCGCAACCTCAGGTGTCTGTTTCCCGAGCGTCCCGCATACCGCGCCTGAGGTCTGTTTCCCGAGCGGCCCTCACGCCACCTCCGAAGACTACTCCCCGAGCGGCGGCCCTTCCATCTCCTCCAAAGTCTGGTTCCCTAGCAGCAGATCTTCCGCTGCTTCCGACGTCTGGTTCCCAAGTGGCCCTTCCGCCACCTCAGGTGTCTGTTTCCAGAGCGTCCCGCATACCGCGTCTGAGGTCTGTTTCCCGAGCGGCCCTCACGCCACCTCTGAAGACTACTCCCCGAACGGCGGCCCTTCCATCTCCTCCAAAGTCTGTTTCCCTAGCAGCAGATCTTCCGCTGCTTCCGACGTCTGGTTCCCAAGTGGCCCTTCCACCACCTCAGGTGTCTGTTTCCCGAGCGTCCCGCATACCGCGCCTGAGGTCTGTTTCCCGAGCGGCCCTTACGCCACCTCCGAAGACTACTCCCCGAGCGGCGGCCCTTCCATCTCTTCCAAAGTCTGGTCCCCTAGCAGCAGATCTTCCGCTGCTTCCGACGTCTGGTTCCCAAGTGGCCCTTCCGCCACCTCAGGTGTCTGTTTCCCGAGCGTCCCGCATACCGCGCCTGAGGTCTGTTTCCCGAGCGGCCCTCACGCCACCTCCGAAGACTACTCCCCGAGCGGCGGCCCTTCCATCTCCTCCAAAGTCTGGTTCCCTAGCAGCAGATCTTCCGCTGCTTCCGACGTCTGGTTCCCAAGTGGCCCTTCCGCCACCTCAGGTGTCTGTTTCCAGAGCGTCCCGCATACCGCGTCTGACGTCTGTTTCCCGAGCGGCCCTCACGCCACCTCCGAAGACTACTCCCCGAGCGGCGGCCCTTCCATCTCCTCCAAAGTCTGGTTCCCTAGCAGCAGATCTTCCGCTGCTTCCGACGTCTGGTTCCCAAGTGGCCCTTCCGCCACCTCAGGTGTCTGTTTCCCGAGCGTCCCGCATACCGCGCCTGAGGTCTGTTTCCCGAGCGGCCCTCACGCCACCTCTGAAGACTACTCCCCGAACGGCGGCCCTTCCATCTCCTCCAAAGTCTGGTTCCCTAGCAGCAGATCTTCCGCTGCTTCCGACGTCTGGTTCCCAAGTGGCCCTTCCACCACCTCAGCTGTCTGTTTCCCGAGCGTCCCGCATACCGCGCCTGAGGTCTGTTTCCCGAGCGGCCCTTACGCCACCTCCGAAGACTACTCCCCGAGCGGCGGCCCTTCCATCTCTTCCAAAGTCTGGTCCCCTAGCAGCAGATCTTCCGCTGCTTCCGACGTCTGGTTGCCAAGTGGCCCTTCCGCCACCTCAGGTGTCTGTTTCCCGAGCGTCCCGCATACCGCGCCTGAGGTCTGTTTCCCGAGCGGCCCTCACGCCACCTCCGAAGACTACTCCCCGAGCGACGGCCCTTCCATCTCCTCCAAAGTCTGGTTCCCTAGCAGCAGATCTTCCGCTGCTTCCGACGTCTGGTTCCCCAGTGGCCCTTCCGCCACCTCAGGTGTCTGTTTCCCGAGCGTCCCGCATACCGCGCCTGAGGTCTCTTTCCCGAGCAGCCCTCACGCCACCTCCGAAGACTACTCCCCGAGCGGCGGCCCTTCCATCTCCTCCAAAGTCTGGTCCCCTAGCAGCAGATCTTCCGCTGCTTCCGACGTATGGTTCCCAAGTGGCCCTTCCGCCACCTCAGGTGTCTGTTTCCGGAGCGTCCCGCATACCGCGCCTGAGGTCTGTTTCCCGAGCGGCCCTCACGCCGCCTCCGAAGACTACTCCCCGAGCGGCGGCCCTTCCATCTCCTCCAAAGTCTGGTCCCCTAGCAGCAGATCTTCCGCTGCTTCCGACGTCTGGTTCCCAAGTGGCCCTTCCGCCACCTCAGGTGTCTGTTTCCCGAGCGGCCCTCACGCCACCTCCGAAGACTACTCCCCGAGCGGCGGCCCTTCCATCTCCTCCAAAGTCTGGTTCCCTAGCAGCAGATCTTCCGCTGCTTCCGACGTCTGGTTCCCAAGTGGCCCTTCCACCAATTCAGATGTCTGTTTCCCGAGCTTCCCGCATACCGCGCCTGAGGTCTGTTTCCCGAGCGGCCCTCACGCCACCTCCGAAGACTACTCCCCGAGCGGCGGCCCTTCCATCTCCTCCAAAGTCTGGTCCCCTAGCAGCAGATCTTCCGCTGCTTCCGACGTCTGGTTCCCAAGTGGCCCTTCTGCCACCTCAGGTGTCTGTTTCCCGAGCGTCCCGCATACCGCGCCTGAGGTCTGTTTCCCGAGCGGCCCTCACGCCACCTCCGAAGACTACTCACCGAGAGGCGGCCCTTCCATCTCCTCCAAAGTCTGGTTCCCTAGCAGCAGATCTTCCGCTGCTTCCGACGTTTGGTTCCCAAGTGGCCCTTCCGCCACCTCAGGTGTCTGTTTCCCGAGCGTCCCGCATACCGCGCCTGAGGTCTGTTTCCCGAGCGGCCCTCACGCCACCTCCGAAGACTACTCCCTGAGCGGCGTCCCTTCAATCGCCTCCAAAGCGACTCGCCGGACTCTTTTCATTGCCTTGCATGTTGTCCAGTTGGACCTTTGCATGAACTGCTAATAAAGTACGCCAGTTTCGGCGAACTCTTATCTCTGCTTGGTGTCGTGTGCTTGGGGTCTTCCACAAACCTTAACAATGTGAACGTAAGGTGCGGAATCAAATAACAGTGTGAACATGAGGATAAATACCAGCGTGCTCAATGTGGCAAATATCTTCTGGACAGTCTTAAGAACACTATTTTACTCATTTCTCTTAAAAAAAAGAGGTACATAAACCAAGCTGGTTTTAACTGTACCATGTGTTATCTTTTATGTAGCATTTGTACATATCAACATATTTGAATATCCAGCTTAGTAGCTTTTAGCATAAGTTATGGAATCTTGCTGCTAATTAACTTGGTAGAGCAATTAAAGTATCATTAAAAAATAATCTCTGACATTAATGCAGAAAATAAAAAAAATAGAAAAAGTGAGTGACACTGTAAACTGTACCTTGGCTGTACCTGTGCTAAGTTTGGCTCACCAACCGTGACTCTAAGGTGGGAAGATTTCTGATCCATTCACAAAAGCACGGCCTCCAACAAAGGAAGCCAGCTTGTTTTCTTTCCGTGCCTTTTCTATGGTGGCCCAACGTCTATTTCTCCTTTCCCTGTCTTCTGCAGACAAGTCCTCTGCCAGAATTGTTATTCTTCAGGAAGGTCGAATTTTTGGCAGAACGCCAAACAGTGTTGCGGTAGATCCGAGAGGTGACTTGCGGGATGATGCCTCTGGGTTGGGTGTTGTTCGGCTTCCTGGGACCAAGGCGATGCACCGTGTCAATGACGTCTGGTATTTAATCTTTGGCCTCCGGAAGAAGAGCTTGGCACACATGGATGACTTCTTTCGCACGTCCCGTTTCTCCTTTTCATTTAAGCCATAGAGTTATAGATTCCAGTGGCGCGAGTAGCTTTCCAAATGAGATATCCGTTTCTCAGGTGTGTCAGAGATTGCTTCATGTTTTATGATCTGTGACTCAGTGTCTTCCACTCCATCCTTCATGGTTTGATCTCAGCACACACAGAGTCAAACGATTCTTTAATACCTGCAATCTGCCTAGGGTTTTCCTTAACGGCTTCCTTCACTTCTGCAATCACACTGGAGTTGTCACTTACCATCTTTTCCAAGGTGTTGGATCTGTTGTTTATCAGCAAGGAGAGAAACGAGAGCTGGGAGAGAATGGATTGGCTTCCTTGTTTTCAGTTCTTCTCTGTTTAATGGCAGGAGACATAGACGGTGTACTGGGAAGAGATCGAAAATCTTCCATCATTGTGTCCATCATAATGTCATCCTCCAGTCAATGTCAGAAATCATGAGTGTGACAGAGACCAAGTCAGAGGTCTCAAATGAGCTCAACCGACTGGTGGCCATTGAGGCCGCTGAGATTAACTCTATCCTCTCTGAGATCGCTCAGAAGCAAGTGCTGGAGCCCTAAGGTATTTGTGGGTGGACGTGTTCACAAAACCCACACTCCACGGCACTGTTACCGCCATGGGCACCACCGTGAGAGGATGCCTAGAAAAGATGATGGGCTGCTGCACAATATTCCAGTCTACAGCCATAGCCACCACTGACCCCTCAGCATAGGAGGAACCCCAAAGTGTTGAGGACGCTTCGATGATGTCTGACCTTGATGTCATCGATTCCGAGAGACCACCCATGCATGGAGCTGACGGATACCATGGTTGCTACCACTTTTGAGAAGACAGTGGCAGCCAGCTCATCATTTTGTTCCTCAAGCCATGGCAGCCATAGATCCAGGCGTGCAACACCTTGCTTGTCAGAACCTCAGACCTTGTTCTCACAAAGTGGTGGCCCAAGTCACTACACCACAAATGCGACACATAGGGCAATGTTTGCACAGTTTGTAGAAAAATACATTGGTTAAACATTGAGTTTTTCTTTCTTTTTCAGATGCACTAAAGGGATCTCTATGTGGTCTGTGCAATGGTGGGTTCTACAAAACAGATTCCAGGGGACATGGAAGCTGAGTCAGAGCCCATGCAGGCCTTACGCAGCCCCATCATTCCTTCAGTCATGTTTTGTCCAACCAGAGGCTGCATGTGACTCAACCACAACCAGCACCCTTGACAGCTTTCCTCCTACTAGGAGAGTCTCAGTCCTTAGCATTAATGCTTTGGACTCTGTAGACAAGGAGAAGGATATCAGTGAGGTAACTGAATGGCTGGTGGGGAATGTTCTGGAGCCAGAGGATGAGGGTGGAGAACAAAAAAAATCTGAGACTCGCACATCCAGCAGTGAGTTGAAAGCCACTGCAGAACAAATTTCAAATAAAATATTTGCCCTTGTTATGGGATACATTGATAACAATGCGTTCTAACTTTAACCATTCCCATGTGTTTGATCAATAACATTACTGGTTGCACCAGAGTCAACCACCATTTTCAGATTTACTCCCCCAACACAAAAGGGAAGTCTCTCAGTCATTTCCATTAATCACAAATGTAAAGTCATGTTTCCTTCTACACTGTTGACAATTTCTTTGTAGGCCTGCGATTTGTCAGGCACACTTTTGAGAAATGATCCTATTGTGTTTAGAAATCACGTCAGGACACAGCGCTGTCGCTCGACACAACCTCTGCGTTGCATTGTTTATTTAGACAGACACAGCGTCACAGGCAGACCCGATCAAACAACCCAGAGCCCGCAGGCATCACCAATCGATCCCAGCACAATAGAACAGCGCCAAATCAAATGCAGCACTGTCGATGTGTGCAGACATAACCCCCCCCCCCAGAACAGGTGCCCGACCAATTGGGGCATGTAGGGACGCCCGACCAAGCCGGGGGTAACACGGCGATTTGAACTAGCAATCCCCGCGTTGGTAGGCAACGGGATAGACCGCCACGCCACCCGGACGCCCTAGAATAAAACCTTTTAAAAGGGTCAAAGCTCTTTTTACCCTGTCGAAGACACTCGTGTGTGTGCTGGGGCAACCCCGACACCTTACTGAGCAGGACTGGAGACACAAAGTGGTTCAATATGAAATAAAGGACACTGAAGTGCGTTGCCACACGGGCTTTGGGTGCTGCCTACTATGTGCACGTGGCATGATGCTAAAACACAAATAAGTGTACCCTTCAACAATGCTTATGCTGTTTAAATAACAATCTTAACTCTGTGAGGTGATCTGTCATTTGTTTCTAGTGAAATTTCCCTTTAGTATT
Organism: Lampris incognitus; assembly: GCF_029633865.1. NCBI lineage: Eukaryota > Metazoa > Chordata > Actinopteri > Lampriformes > Lampridae > Lampris > Lampris incognitus. Next base: position 341,570 of record NW_026611078.1, on the reverse strand, counting down.
TTAGTGTGATAATGACTTGTTTTTACTTTTTCCTCCCACACTGGCCTGTCCTGTTCTCTGAAGTCCACAGGTCCTGCTGAGGTTGGGGCATTGTCAAACCCATGTGCATTTTTGAAAGCTACATTTAACCTGCAGGTCTCTCTGAGGGACTGATGTGTGTGAACCTGCAGGTCTCTCTGTGGGACTGATGTGTGTGAACCTGCAGGTCTCTCTGTGGGACTGATGTGTGTGAACCTGCAGGTCTCTGTAGGACTGATGTGTGTGAACCTGCAGGTCTCTCTGTGGGACTGATGTGTGTGACCCTGCAGGTCTCTGTAGGACTGATGTGTGTGAACCTGCAGGTCTCTCTGTAGGACTGATGTGTGTGAACCTGCAGGTCTCTGTGGGACTGATGTGTGTGAACCTGCAGGTCTCTCTGTGGGACTGATGTGTGTGAACCTGCAGGTCTCTCTTGTGGGACTGATGTGTGTGAACCTGCAGGTCTCTTTGGGACTGAAGTGTGTGAACCTGCAGGTCTCTTTGGGACTGATGTGTGTGAACCTGCAGGTCTCTCTGTAGGACTGATTTGTGGGAACCTGCAGGTCTCTCTTGTGGGACTGATGTGTGTGAACCTACAGGTCTCTCTGTGGGACTGATGTGTGTGAACCTGCAGGTCTCTTGTGGGACTGAAGTGTGTGAACCTGCCGGTGTCTGTAGGACTGATGTGTGTGAACCTGCAGGTCTCTGTGGGACTGAAGTGTGTGAACCTGCAGGTCTCTGTGGGACTGATGTGTTTGAAGCTGCAGGTCTCTGTAGGACTGAAGTGTGTGAACCTCCAGTCTCTGTAGGACTGAAGCGTGTGAACCTGCAGGTCTCTCTGGGACTGAAGTGTGTGAACCTGCAGGTCTCTCTGTGGGACTGATGTGTGTGAACCTGCAGGTCTCTCTGTGGGACTGATGTGTATTAACCTGCAGGTCTCTGTGGGACTGATGTCTCTGAGGGACTGATGTGTGTGAACCTGCAGGTCTCCGTGGGACTGATGTCTCTGTGGGACTGATGTGTGTTAACCTGCAGGTCTCTGTGGGACTGATGTGTGTGAACGTGCATGTCTCTGTAGGACTGATGTGTGTGAACCTGCAAGTCTCTTTGGGACTGATGTGTGTGAACCTGTAGGTCTCTCTGTGAGACTGGTGTGTTTGAACCTGCAGGTCTCTCTGTGAGACTGGTGTGTTTGAACCTGCAGGTCTCTCTGTGAGACTGGTGTGTTTGAACCTGTAGGTCTCTCTGTGAGACTGGTGTGTTTGAACCTGCAGGTCTCTCTGTGAGACTGATGTGTGTGAACCTGCAGGTCTCTCTGTGGGACTGATGTGTGTGAACCTGCAGGTCTCTGTGGGACTGATATGTGTGAACTTGCAGGTCTCTGTAGGACTGATGTGTGTGAACCTGCAGGTGTCTGTGTGGGACTGATATGTGTGAACTTGCAGGTCTCTGTAGGACTGATGTGTGTGAACCTGCAGGTCTCTCTGTAGGAAAGATGTGTGCGAACCTGCAGGTCTCTGTGTGGGACTGATGTGTGTGAACGTGCAGGTCTCTGTAGGACTGATGTGTGTGAACCTGCAGGTCTCTGTGTGGGACTGATGTGTGTGAACCTGCAGGTCTCTGTGGGACTGTTGTATGTGAACGTGCAGGTCTCTGTAGGACTGATGTGTGTGAACCTGCAGGTCTCTGTGGGACTGATGTGTTTGAACCTGCAGGTCTCTCTGTGGGACTGATGTGTTTGAACCTGCAGGTCTCTGTGGTACTGATGTATGTGAACGTGCAGGTCTCTGTAGGACTGATGTGTGTGAACCTGCAGGTCTCTCTGTGGGACTGATGTGTGTGAACCTGCAGGTCTCTGTGGTACTGATGGCTGTGAAACTGCAGGTCTCTCTGTGAGACTGGTGTGTGTGAACCTGCAGGTCTATGTGGGACTGATGTGTGTGAACCTGCAGGTCTCTTTGTGAGACTGATGTGTGTGAACCTGCAGGTCTCTGTGGGACTGATGTGTGTGAACCTGCAGGTCTCTGTGGGACTGATGTGTGTGAACCTGCAGGTCTCTGTGGGACTGATGTGTGTGAACCTGTAGGTCTCTCTGTAGGACTGATGTGTGTGAACCTGCAGGTCTCTCTGTGGGACTGATGTGTGTGAACCTGCAGGTCTCTGTGGGACTGATGTGTGTGAACCTGCAGGTCTCTGTGGGACTGATGTGTGTGAACCTGCAGGTCTCTGTGGGACTGATGTGTGTGAACCTGCAGGTCTCTGTGGGACTGATGTGTGTGAACCTGCAGGTCTCTGTGGGACTGATGTGTGTGAACCTGTAGGTCTCTCTGTGAGACTGGTGTGTGTGAACCTGCAGGTCTCTGTGGGACTGATGTGTGTGAACCCGCAGGTCTCTGTGGGACTGATGTGTGTGAGCCTGTAGGTCTCTCTGTGGGACTGATGTGCGTGAACCTGCAGGTCTCTCTGTGGGACTGGTGTGTGTGAACCTGCAGGTCTCTGTGTGGGACTGATGTTTGTGAACCTGCAGGTCTCTCTGTAGGGCTGATGTGTGTGAACCTACAGGTCTCTGTGGGACTGATGTGTGTGAACCTGCAGGTCTCTCTGTAGGAAAGATGTGTGTGAACCTGCAGGTCTCTGTGGGACCAATGTGTGTGAACCTGCAGGTCTCTGTGGGACTGATGTGTGTGAACCTGCAGGTCTCTATGGGACTGATGTGTGTGAACCTGCAGGTCTCTCTGTGAGACTGATGTGTGTGAACCTGCAAGTCTCTCTGTGGTACTGATGTGTGTGAACCTGCAGGTCTCTGTGGGACTGATGTGTGTGAACCTGCAGGTCTCTATGGGACTGATGTGTGTGAACCTGCAGGTCTCTCTGTAGGACTGATGTGTGTGAACCTGCAGGTCTCTCTGTAGGAGTGATGTGTGTGAACCTGCAGGTCTCTCTGTAGGACTGATGTGTGTGAACCTGCAGGTCTCTCTGTAGGAATGATGTGTGTGAACCTGCAGGTCTCTCTGTAGGACTGATGTGTGTGAACCTGCAGGTCTCTCTGTAGGACTGATGTGTGTGAACCTGCAGGTCTCTCTGTAGGACTGATGTGTGTGAAACTGCAAGTCTCTTTGGGACTGATGTGTGTGAACCTGCAGGTCTCTATGGGACTGATGTGTGTGAACCTGCAGGTCTCTCTGTGAGACTGATGTGTGTGAACCTGCAAGTCTCTCTGTGGTACTGATGTGTGTGAACCTGCAGGTCTCTGTGGGACTGATGTGTGTGAACGTGCAGGTCTCTTTGTGGGACTGATGTGTGTGAACCTGCAGGTCTCTGTGGGACTGATGTGTGTGAACCTGCAGGTCTCTGTAGGACTGATGTGTGTGAACCTGCAGGTCTCTATGGGACTGATGTGTGTGAACCTGCAGGTCTCTCTGTAGGACTGATGTGTGTGAACCTGCAGGTCTCTCTGTAGGACTGATGTGTGTGAACCTGCAGGTCTCTCTGTAGGACTGATGTGTGTGAAACTGCAAGTCTCTTTGGGACTGATGTGTGTGAACCTGCAGGTCTCTGTGGGACTGATGTGTGTGAACCTGCAGGTCTCTATGGGACTGATGTGTGTGAACCTGCAGGTCTCTGTGGGACTGATGTGTGTGAACCTGCAGGTCTCTGTGGGACTGATGTGTGTGAACCTGCAGGTCTCTATGGGACTGATGTGTGTGAACCTGCAGGTCTCTGTGGGACTGATGTGTGTGAACCTGCAGGTCTCTGTAGGACTGATGTGTGTGAACCTGCAAGTCTCTTTGGGACTGATGTGTGTGAACATGCAGGTCTCTGTAGGACTGATGTGTGTGAACCTGCAGGTCTCTCTGTGAGACTGATGTGTGTGAATCAGAGGACCTTCTATTCTGTTATCAGTCCGAGTGGCAGCAGAAGATCCTGCAGCTGTATGCCAAAGACATCTGTTTACTTGATGCAACATACCGCACCACACGCTATGCATTGCCATTGTTGTTGTTTTTTTGTGTGTACACACAAATGTGTGCTATGTGGTAGCGGGTGTCTTTGTCGTACAGCATGAGTGGACTGAATCAGTCAAGGAGGCTCTGGGTGTTTTTAAGGAGTGGAACACAAATTGGTCTCCAGCTCACTTCTTGGTGGACTATAGCGAGGTGGAAATCCAAGCTGTGGAATCAACCTTTGAAGGTAGGTAACTATGACCTTCCTATTGCACCACCTTGATTATGTTAACCCCTCATAAATAAAGGTTATTCGGGAGACAGAAATGACTCTTCACATACGTACATGCTGAAACAGTCTGTAAAGTGTAATTGGCAGTTGAAAGGCTTTTAATTGCATGTATCAACAAAGATCCTAATGTCTCAATATTTTGAACCTAACAAGGCACACAGGCTGTGCTGTGTGATTTCCACCGGGAGAAGGCATGGGTGGAGTGGGTCTGAAAACAGGCACACGGCATTGAGGACCAGGGTGCCCTGCTGAAGATGCTGAGGGCGATTGCTGCAGCCGACACACCAGAAGCCTTCCAGCAGTCCGTCGACTTCGAGGCTAATAGCTCCATGTGGAAAACCAACAGCATGTTGCAAAACTGGTTCTCTATGACGTGGCTCTCAGAAGCCAAGGTAAGTTGGTCACATCGTAGCATCGTATTACCCCCAATAATGAAAGAAATGGGGTATTTTCTAATGAAGGCAAATATGTGTAAAATACACCTGAAATTAACTTATAATCCTATCGTAACTATCACAGTTTAGCACGACCTTGAGTATGTTATTTGGTAATACTTTTGTATTAGTTGTGATATATATGTTCACATTGTCAAATTACTTTTTATTACATCTTTAGAGATGGGTCCCAGTGTTTAGGGATGAGACTCTACCTGTCACTATCACTACGAATAATGGTGTTGAATGACAAAATGAGACATTCAAACACCGCTTCTTGGACGGGTACAAGGACAGCACCTTAACTGAGATGGTGACTATAGTTATCAACAGCTATGTCCCATACATGCAAAAAAAGTAAGATCCCGGTTATTATGCAAATTATCTAAAGACTAAATTTAAGAATTCCCCATTATGCTTGTTTCTACGAGTTCACTTATGTGACTTTTATTTTCCAGGTACACTGAGCTCAATGTGAGGTGCTCATCGGGGTACAAGCAGTACAATAAGTCAGTGCCAGCCTTTCTAAACAATCGGCCGAAGGACATGGTCAAACATGTTCTTCAGAGAATGGACACTTCCTTGGGGGCAGAGGATATTAAAACTCTAGGGGGAGGAGTGTTCAATGTCCACAGTGAGACGAAGGATGGCGCTTCCTACATTGTCAACTTCGGAGCCAGCAACACCATGCCAAGCTGCCAGTGCCAGGACTGGAAGCGGCACCGCTTACCCTGTAAGCACTTCTGTGCTGTGTTCCGGTCTGTCCCCGGATGGACATGGACTGAACTGGGAACAACATACTACAGGGAACAACCCATGTACATTCTGGACCCAAACTGCTTCTGTTCAGAGAACAGTGAACCGATACCAACTGTTGTCACAGGTATACACACTGTTGTACCATTGGGGTGTATTCTTAACATGTTAATGCGGGACGACATAATTAACATGATTTATTTCAAGGGTAATGACAATATAGTTTTTCTCCTCCAACAGACACCACAGACACAGCAGAACCAGACACAGCAGTCACTGTTCCAGACCTCCCCCTCAGAAAGTCAAGCAAGAACCTTCTTAGGAGGGAGTGTATCTCCACCCTGAAGAACATCATGGAGAGTCTATACTTGCTTGACACTGAAACAACGCTGCTGTCTTGTAAGGAGCAGCTCATGTCCTTGCAAGCAAGTATACAAGGGATGGTGCCGGTTGAGGATGGTCTGAACTTGGGTCTGCCTTATATGGCAGGCCAAAGAACAGGCACACCAATCGGTTTGGAGCAAAGGCTGAAATGATGCGAGAGTCGGCTGCCTTCAAGGTACCATCCCACTGCCTTCCCAAGAAAGAGAAACGGGGAACCAGTTCTGCAAGGGAGGTAAGGTCACAGCTATTGGTTGTGTTTCTCAGTGTGCTGTTTTACACGGTGCACAGTCTGAACAGTATTAATCAGCACTAATGCACTTTAACCGCACTCTTTTTATGCTTGATTTTGCACACAAAAGGCTATTGCTGCTCTGCTGATACTGATACGTTGTTGTTGTTGTTGTTGCTAATTCCATGGCTGCCCAGCTTCTGTAGGGAAGCAGGGAGGAGAGAAGAGAAGAGGGGGAGGAGAGGAGAGATACGGAGAACAACAGCAAAGGGGAGAGGAGACTAATGTTGAGTGTAATTGTAAATAGTTATTATTAAAACCCAATCTTTCTCACTGTGTGTTGTATTATGTACTAATAAAGGAGGTATCATGCAATTCCTGTTTACTAACTTCAAAAACATGTAAGTGGGTTGAATGTGTTTATCTTGGCCGTATTCTCAACACAGCTCAGAGTAGGTAGTGCTGATCCAGTCAGTACTTCTTAGATCAGCTTCTCCACTCCTACAGGGAGAACTGATCCTGCATGCGTACTCCTAAATCAGAATCATTTTATTTAGCCAAGTATTTTTTGCACATACAAGGAAAGTGACTTGGTGAGGTTGGCGCATACAAGACATAAAACAACAAACAAGAATTAAAATGAAAATATTGTACATGTTTATTTACACTGGGGGGGGGGGGTCCCAGTCAGTGAGAGGCAGGGGCTTGTTTGTGAGCCCCACTGCCATGGGGGGAAAAAACTGTTCAAGTGGTGTGTGGTTTTGGTCTTGATAGCCTAGAACCTTTTGCCTGATGGAAGTCTATGGAAGAGGTGGTGACCGAGATGGGAAGGATCAGCAACGATATTTCCTGCTTTCTTCCTGGTCCTGGAGTGGTACAGGTCTAGGAGAGATGGTAGGTTACAGCCGATGACCTCAAAAAATGCAGTGTGCATGGTAAAACCATGTGAAACCACAATGTGCATTTATATGGGCCTCCAAGAGCAGGGTTGAAAACATGCCTACAACTTAACCAGGTTAAAATAGCTTCCCAACCTCGGTCCTAGGGGAGCCCTGTGTATGCTGGTTTTCGTTCCAACCACAATTGAAATCCCAGAATTTTAACAAGCTGTTCATTTTTTTGGGTGCTTTTGTGTTTTTCACACACCTGATTCTGCTAATCAACCACTAGAGTCTTTGCTATGTACCTTGATTAGTAGAATCAGGTGAGTTACTGCTTCATTGAAGCAAAAGCCAACAGCCACACTGGCCCTTTCTGGATAAGACTGGGGACCCCTGCTCTATCAATCAATGAGTTTTATTTAAAGTGTAGAGTCACCATGCAACATGGTCCACTTGGTACATTTTACAATTAAAAGGATAAATACGAGAAAGCATACAGAAAATAGTTACAATAAAACCACATTAAAAACACCAAAGTTAAAGAGATGTTTGTATATAGTAAAAAATAAAAACTCTAAAACACGATATAATCATGAAAAATCAATAGCTTGTTAAAGTTCTGGGATTGCAATTGTGGTTGGAATGAAAACCAGCATACACAGGGGTCCCCCAGGACCGAGGTTGGGAACCTCTGGCTTAGAATGAACACGGACTGTTAACAAGGCTAGCCATCTGTGGCTAACGTAGGTTAAACAGTAACAGTAAACACATACAGCGATGTCAGATTATGCACATGAAGAACAAAGCCCATCTCTTAGATACATAGCGGCTGGTTCATTATGGTAACGTTATACCTCGTATCATTAGAGCGGACACACGTGGTCACGTTGTGTAGCTACAAATCTTCACGCTAAGCTATCTAGCTAGCTGTAGGTCAAAACACTTAGCATCGCTGATCACAAACGCCGGTTAACTTAGCTAATTACCTAAAACAGCGGACAAAGGGTAACGTTTACTAACTTTGCTAAATCAATAACAAGTCCTTAGCGAACCACCGTGCGGCTCTGAACAAATAATAAAGTTCGTCTGAGTGAGAGTAAACCACATTTCGCGCATGCTCAGTTGACCGTTCTCTGCTCCGTTTCCGTTCTCTGCATCGACGGGAACGACACCCTACCTTACCACAAAGTTCGCGCGCCGTCTGCACATGCGTAGTCTTGAAAAGTACAGGAAGAGCAAGAGACCAATACAAACAGCTCGAGAGAGTGATTGGATCTGCTCTAACCCCGCCCACTATATCCGATGTAACCACGCCCTAGATCCAGCCCTGCCCATTGGTTCTGCATTCTCAGCTCCTCCCACGCTGTGTCGTCACATCGTTCCACCCCGGCTCACAGTGTATATAAACTGGTGCGCTCCGCCTGGCCGCACAGTTCCTTCTAGACTCTAGCAGGAGCAACACGAGAGTAAAGCACCGCTGTAAAGAGATCACTGAAGACTACGAGGTAAGCATCTTTACACTGTTATGGACCCATCGTTTTCTACATTCTCCTTATTGTAAAGCCACTTAGAGTGTTAGAAAAGCGTTATATCAGTTTGAGTTATTGTTATTACTGTTATTATTATTATCATTATTATTATTATTAATATTATATTTATTATTATTATCATTAAAAAAAGACGTGTGATTGTACCTTCAGTGAAAAGGTAGATGATGAATTGAATTTGTTGCTTTGTGTAATTTTACGTTTTGGTGCAAAAGTGTACTGTTTTCAGTGGTCAAGCTTATTTTTGTTTTACTGGCTTCCTTCTGTATAACTCAAATCTATTAACTACTTTACTGTGGTACCCTGTGCTAATTGAATAGTCTCTCTAAAACGAGTTTTTTTTTAAAGAAAAAAAATCATTTTTTTTAAATGCAGCCTGAATGTTATTAGAATGTCCTGTAAATTTTTTAAATATAAACGAACGGTAACCATTAAGGAATGTTCCCAAGACGTACTTTGGAGGTAGTGTGAGAAAATCCAAGAAACATCACCGTTTTAACTCTAATTAATGTCCTCGGTGATTAGCATATGAAACCTGTGTTAGATCACCGGTTTCGGTCGTAATGCAGCTGTACTCTTGATGAGGTTGGACCTGCAGTCAGCTGAGACTGACGAAGTCGCTTCGATGAGTGATGAAACGTTTTTCTCACTAAACTTGATGTCCAGATGAACTGATTCAATTTCTCTGGGATTTCTACACCTGGATTATTGAGCACTTAGTGCAGTACCCGTTCAAAACGAATTTACACCTGTTGTGGAAATGTGTAATCTGAGTGTGGGGACAGTTGAGCTGCGGTATTTACTACCGTGACGTCATCACGTCTGTACGTTTGACGAACATTAGCCCTAATGGTGATTTAAACATTAGCTAAAACACATTAAAGCGCTTCGCTGAACTGGTTGGTGGACATAATATTAACTATTATGACTAACTGGTTAGTAACAGGTTCTCTCAAATACCCTGATACAGTTGCCACTTACCACAAAGTTCGCGCGCCATCTGCACTTGCGTAGTCTTGAAAAGTACAGGAAGAGCAAGAGACCAATACAAACTGTTCGTGAGAGGGATTGGATCTGCTCTAACCCCGCCCACTGTATCTGATCTAACCCCGCCCTAGATCCAGCCCTGCCCATTGGTTCTGCATTCTCAGCTCCTCCCACGCTGTGTCGTCACATCGTTCCATCCCGGCTCACAGTGTATATAAACTGGTGCGCTCCGCCTGACCGCACAGTTCCTTCTAGACTCTAGCAGGAGCAGCACGAGAGTAAAGCGCCGCTGTAAAGAGATCACTGAAGACTACGAGGTAAGCATCTTTACACTGTTATGGACCCATCGTTTTCTACATTCTCCTTATTGTAAAGCCACTTAGATTGTTAGAAAAGCGTTATATCAGTTTGAGTTATTGTTATTGCTTTTATTATCATTATTATTATATTTATTACTATTATTATTAATATTATTATCATTAAAAAATTCATGTGTGATTGTACCTTCAGTGAAAAGGTAGATGATGAATTGAATTTGTTGCTTTGTGTAATTTTACGTTTTGGTGCAAAAGTGTACTGTTTTCAGTGGTCAAGCTTATTTTTTCTTTTACTGGCTTCTTTCTGTGTAACTCAAATCTATGAACTACTTTACTCTGGTACCCTGTGCTAATTGAATAGACTCTCTAAAACGAGTTTTTTTTTTAAAGAAAAAAAATATCTTTTTTTTAATGCAGCCTGAATGTTATTAGAATGTCCTGTAAATATTTTTAAATATAAACGAACGGTAACCATCAAGGAATGTTCCCAAGACGTACTTTGGAGGTAGTGTGAGAAAATCCAAGAAACATCACCGTTTTAACTCTAATTAATGTCCTCGGTGATTTGCATATGAAACCGGTGTTAGATCACCGGTTTCGGTCGTAATGCAGCTGTACTCTTGATGAGGTTGGACCTGCAGTCAGCTGAGACTGACGAAGTCGCTTCGATGAGTGATGAAACGTTTTTCTCACTAAACTTGATGTCCAGATGAACTGATTCAATTTCTCTGGGATTTCTACACCTGGATTATTGAGCACTTAGTGCAGTACCCATTCAAAACGAATTTACACCTGTTGTGGATATGTGTAATCTGAGTGTGGGGACAGTTGAGCTGCGGTATTTACTACCGTGACGTCATCACGTCTATACGTTTGACGAACATTAGCCGAAAGAACGGCTGACTTCGCAAGGGTTGAATATACGCGAACTAGCTCGTGGAAGAGGGAGGGATAAGTAAAGAGAGCGAGAGAGCGAGAAAGAGAGAGACACAGAGAGAGTGAGAAAGAGAGAGAGGCTTAGAGAGAGAGGAAAGAAAAGTGTAACTGAAAAAGTGAAAGAGGAGAGAGGTAGTGAGTGCTGTAATTTGGTTTGAGCTCCACAACGAAGCGGCTGTCATCTGGGAAGGAGTTTGTTTCACAGCGACGCTGACATCCTTCTTTTATTCTTTTATTCTTTATTTCAGATCCCCATTAATCACTGCTTCAGCAGCGACTATTGCACAGGTGTTGTTTGTCATCTCTATAAAAGTTGTCATGTGTGATCTGGGTCGTCGGCGCTCTCCCATCCCCTGATTAGTGTTTTTAGTTCACCTGCGCCCGTATGCCCGAATTACCCTGATTGCCTGTCTTCACTCACCTCCCCTTTCTCCGATTGGCTGTCCGGTTCCTGCACTATCCTGTGCAAGCGCGCCCAATCTCCCTCCCCATTCTCCGATTGGTTGTACGGGTGTTACGCACCTGCACGCCCAATCACCCTGATTGGCCTCCACTGGGTATATATCCCTGACTCGTCGCTTCGTTTCACACTCAGTGGGCTTAACAGCAACACAACATCCTGTCCTTAGACCCTCTGTGTGTCACAGAGACACAGAGAGACTCTTGGTAACGGGTGCCTCGTCTGTTTGTGTGCTTCCCCAATGTCTGCCGTCTGTTCCCTCTTTAGTGTAATTGTGTGACCGAGTGACCCTTCTGCCGAGCCTAAGGTCTTATTACCGAGGTACCCTTCCACCGACCTCGATGTCTGTTTCCCAAGAGGCGGTTCCCCCGTCTCCGAAGCCTGGACCCCGAGCGGCGGCCATTCCGCCACCTCCGAAATCTGGTCCCCGAGCGGCGGACCTTCCAACGCGTCCAAAGTCTGAGTCCCAAGCAGTACGTACAGCGCCACAGGTGTCTGTTTCCCAAGCCTCCCGTCTGCCACGCCTGAGGTCTGTTTCCCGAGCGGCCCTTCCGCCACCCCCAAAGCATACTCCCCGAGCGGCGGCCCTTCAATCGCCTCCAAAGTCTGATCCCGTAGTGGCAGACCTTCCGCTGCCTTCGAAGTCTGGTCCCCGAGCGGCAGACCTTTTGATGCATCCAAAGTCTGTTTCCCAAGCGGTCCATACACCGCCACAGGTTTCTGTTTCCCGAGCGTCCCGCATACCGCGCCTGAGGTCTGTTTCCCGAGCGGCCCTCACGCCACCTCCGAAGACTACTCCCCGAGCGGCGGCCCTTCCATCTCCTCCAAAGTCTGGTCCCCTAGCAGCAGATCTTCCGCTGATTCCAACGTCTGGTTCCCAAGTGGCCCTTCCGCCACCTCAGGTGTCTGTTTCCCGAGCGTCCCGCATACCGCGCCTGAGGTCTGTTTCCCGAGCGGCCCTCACGCCACCTCCGAAGACTACTCCCCGAGCGGCGGCCCTTCCATCTCCTCCAAAGTCTGGTTCCCTAGCAGCAGATCTTCCGCTGCTTCCGACGTCTGGTTCCCAAGTGGCCCTTCCGCCAACTCAGGTGTCTGTTTCCCGAGCGTCCCGCATACCGCGCCTGAGGTCTGTTTCCCAAGCGGCCTTTCCACCATCTCCAAAGCCTACTCCCCGAGCGGCGGCCGTTCGATCGCCTCCAAAGTCTGATCCCCGAGCGGCGGACCTTCCATCTCCTCCAAAGTCTGGTCCCCTAGCGGCGGACCTTCCGACGCGTCCAAATTCTGAGTCCCAAGCAGTCCATACAGCGCCACAGGTGTCTGTTTCCCAAGCCTCCCGTCTGCCACGCCTGAGGTCTGTTTCCCGAGCGGCCCTTCCGCCACCTCCAAAGCATACTCCCCGTGCGGCGGCCCTTCAATCGCCTCCAAAGTCTGATCCCCAAGTGGCAGACCTTCCGCTGCCTTCGAAGTCTGGTTCCCAAGTGGCCCTTCCGCCACCTCAGGTGTCTGTTTCCCGAGCGGCCCTCACGCCACCTCCGAAGACTACTCCCCGAGTGGCGGCCCTTCCATCTCCTCCAAAGTCTGGTCCCCTAGCAGCAGATCTTCCGCTGCTTCCAACGTCTGGTTCCCAAGTGGCCCTTCCGCCACCTCAGGTGTCTGTTTCCCGAGCGTCCCGCATACCGCGCCTGAGGTCTGTTTCCCGAGCGGCCCTCACGCCACCTCCGAAGACTACTCCCCGAGCGGCGGCCCTTCCATCTCCTCCAAAGTCTGGTTCCCTAGCAGCAGATCTTCCGCTGCTTCCGACGTCTGGTTCCCAAGTGGCCCTTCCGCCACCTCAGGTGTCTGTTTCCAGAGCGTCCCGCATACCGCGTCTGAGGTCTGTTTCCCGAGCGGCCCTCACGCCACCTCCGAAGACTACTCCCCGAGCGGCGGCCCTTCCATCTCCTCCAAAGTCTGGTTCCCTAGCAGCAGATCTTCCGCTGCTTCCGACGTCTGGTTCCCAAGTGGCCCTTCCGCCACCTCAGGTGTCTGTTTCCCGAGCGTCCCGCATACCGCGCCTGAGGTCTGTTTCCCAAGCGGCCCTTCCACCATCTCCAAAGCCTACTCCCCGAGCGGCGGCCGTTCGATCGCCTCCAAAGTCTGATCCCCGAGCGGCGGACCTTCCATCTCCTCCAAAGTCTGGTCCCCTAGCGGCGGACCTTCCGACGCGTCCAAATTCTGAGTCCCAAGCAGTCCATACAGCGCCACAGGTGTCTGTTTCCCAAGCCTCCCGTCTGCCACGCCTGGGGTCTGTTTCTCGAGCGACCCTTCCGCCACCTCCAAAGCATACTCCCCGTGCGGCGGCCCTTCAATCGCCTCCAAAGTCTGATCCCCAAGTGGCAGACCTTCCGCTGCCTTCGAAGTCTGGTTCCCAAGTGGCCCTTCCGCCACCTCAGGTGTCTGTTTCCCGAGCGGCCCTCACGCTACCTCCGAAGACTACTCCCCGAGCGGCGGCCCTTCCATCTCCTCCAAAGTCTGGTCCCCTAGCAGCAGATCTTCCGCTGCTTCCGACGTCTGGTTCCCAAGTGGCCCTTCCACCACCTCAGGTGTCTGTTTCCCGAGCGTCCCGCATACCGCGCCTGAGGTCTGTTTCCCGAGCGGCCCTCACGCCACCTCCGAAGACTACTCCCCGAGCGGCGGCCCTTCCATCTCCTCCAAAGTCTGGTTCCCTAGCAGCAGATCTTCCGCTGCTTCCGACGTCTGGTTCCCAAGTGGCCCTTCCGCCACCTCAGGTGTCTGTTTCCAGAGCGTCCCGCATACCGCGTCTGAGGTCTGTTTCCCGAGCGGCCCTCACGCCACCTCCGAAGACTACTCCCCGAGCGGCGGCCCTTCCATCTCCTCCAAAGTCTGGTTCCCTAGCAGCAGATCTTCCGCTGCTTCCGACGTCTGGTTCCCAAGTGGCCCTTCCGCCACCTCAGGTGTCTGTTTCCCGAGCGTCCCGCATACCGCGCCTGAGGTCTGTTTCCCAAGCGGCCCTTCCACCATCTCCAAAGCCTACTCCCCGAGCGGCGGCCGTTCGATCGCCTCCAAAGTCTGATCCCCGAGCGGCGGACCTTCCATCTCCTCCAAAGTCTGGTCCCCTAGCGGCGGACCTTCCGACGCGTCCAAATTCTGAGTCCCAAGCAGTCCATACAGCGCCACAGGTGTCTGTTTCCCAAGCCTCCCGTCTGCCACGCCTGGGGTCTGTTTCTCGAGCGACCCTTCCGCCACCTCCAAAGCATACTCCCCGTGCGGCGGCCCTTCAATCGCCTCCAAAGTCTGATCCCCAAGTGGCAGACCTTCCGCTGCCTTTGAAGTCTGGTTCCCAAGTGGCCCTTCCGCCACCTCAGGTGTCTGTTTCCCGAGCGGCCCTCACGCTACCTCCGAAGACTACTCCCCGAGCGGCGGCCCTTCCATCTCCTCCAAAGTCTGGTCCCCTAGCAGCAGATCTTCCGCTGCTTCCGACGTCTGGTTCCCAAGTGGCCCTTCCGCCACCTCAGGTGTCTGTTTCCCGAGCGTCCCGCATACCGCGCCTGAGGTCTGTTTCCCGAGCGGCCCTCACGCCACCTCCGAAGACTACTCCCCGAGCGGCGGCCCTTCCATCTCCTCCAAAGTCTGGTTCCCTAGCAGCAGATCTTCCGCTGCTGCCGACGTCTGGTTCCCAAGTGGCCCTTCCGCCACCTCAGGTGTCTGTTTCCAGAGCGTCCCGCATACCGCGTCTGAGGTCTGTTTCCCGAGCGGCCCTCACGCCACCTCCGAAGACTACTCCCCGAGCGGCGGCCCTTCCATCTCCTCCAAAGTCTGGTTCCCTAGCAGCAGATCTTCCGCTGCTTCCGACGTCTGGTTCCCAAGTGGCCCTTCCGCCACCTCAGGTGTCTGTTTCCCGAGCGTCCCGCATACCGCGCCTGAGGTCTGTTTCCCGAGCGGCCCTCACGCCACCTCCGAAGACTACTCCCCGAGCGGCGGCCCTTCCATCTCCTCCAAAGTCTGGTTCCCTAGCAGCAGATCTTCCGCTGCATCCGACGTCTGGTTCCCAAGTGGCCCTTCCGCCACCTCAGGTGTCTGTTTCCAGAGCGTCCCGCATACCGCGTCTGAGGTCTGTTTCCCGAGCGGCCCTCACGCCACCTCCGAAGACTACTCCCCGAGCGGCGGCCCTTCCATCTCCTCAAAAGTCTGGTTCCCTAGCAGCAGATCTTCCGCTGCTTCCGACGTCTGGTTCCCAAGTGGCCCTTCCACCACCTCAGGTGTCCGTTTCCCGAGCGTCCCGCATACCGCGCCTGAGGTCTGTTTCCCGAGCGGCCCTCACGCCACCTCCGAAGACTACTCCCCGAGCGGCGGTCCTTCCATCTCTTCCAAAGTCTGGTCCCCTAGCAGCAGATCTTCCGCTGCTTCCGACGTCTGGTTCCCAAGTGGCCCTTCCGCCCCCTCAGGTGTCTGTTTCCCGAGCATCCCGCATACCGCGCCTGAGGTCTGTTTCCCGAGCGG
Source organism: Lampris incognitus (assembly GCF_029633865.1). Classification (NCBI taxonomy): domain Eukaryota; kingdom Metazoa; phylum Chordata; class Actinopteri; order Lampriformes; family Lampridae; genus Lampris; species Lampris incognitus. The sequence goes on along the minus strand of NW_026611078.1, from coordinate 325,885 downwards.
CCCTCACGCCACCTCCGAAGACTACTCCCCGAGCGGCGGCCCTTCCATCTCCTCCAAAGTCTGGTTCCCTAGCAGCAGATCTTCCGCTGCTTCCGACGTCTGGTTCCCAAGTGGCCCTTCCACCACCTCAGGTGTCTGTTTCCCGAGCGTCGCGCATACCGCGCCTGAGGTCTGTTTCCCGAGCGGCCCTTACGCCACCTCCGAAGACTACTCCCCGAGCGGCGGCCCTTCCATCTCCTCCAAAGTCTGGTCCCCTAGCAGCAGATCTTCCGCTGTTTCAGACGTCTGGTTCCCAAGTGGCCCTTCCGCCACCTCAGGTGTCTGTTTCCGGAGCGTCCCTCACGCCACCTCTGAAGACTACTCCCCGAGCGGCGGCCCTTCCATCTCCTCCAAAGTCTGGTTCCCTAGCAGCAGATCTTCCGCTGCTTCCGACGTCTGGTTCCCAAGTGGCCCTTACGCCACCTCAGGTGTCTGTTTCCCGAGCGTCCCGCATACCGCGCCTGAGGTCTCTTTCCCGAGCAGCCCTCACGCCACCTCCGAAGACTACTCCCCGAGCGGCGGCCCTTCCATCTCCTCCAAAGTCTGGTCCCCTAGCAGCAGATCTTCCGCTGCTTCCGACGTCTGGTTCCCAAGTGGCCCTTCCGCCACCTCAGGTGTCTGTTTCCCGAGCGTCCCGCATACCGCGCCTGAGGTCTGTTTCCCGAGCGGCCCTCACGCCGCCTCCGAAGACTACTCCCCGAGCGGCGGCCCTTCCATCTCCTCCAAAGTCTGGTCCCCTAGCAGCAGATCTTCCGCTGCTTCCGACCTCTGGTTCCCAAGTGGCCCTTCCGCCACCTCAGGTGTCTGTTTCCCGAGCGTCCCGCATACCGCGCCTGAGGTCTGTTTCCCGAGCGGCCCTCACGCCGCCTCCGAAGACTACTCCCCGAGCGGCGGCCCTTCCATCTCCTCCAAAGTCTGGTCCCCTAGCAGCAGATCTTCCGCTGCTTCCGACGTCTGGTTCCCAAGTGGCCCTTCCGCCACCTCAGGTGTCTGTTTCCCGAGCGTCCCGCATACCGCGCCTGAGGTCTGTATCCCGAGCGGCCCTCACGCCACCTCCGAAGACTACTCCCTGAGCGGCGTCCCTTCAATCGCCTCCAAAGCGACTCGCCGGACTCTTTTCATTGCCTTGCATGTTGTCCAGTTGGACCTTTGCATGAACTGCTAATAAAGTACGCCAGTTTCAGCGAACTCTTATCTCTGCTTGGTGTCGTGTGCTTGGGGTCTTCCACAAACGTTAACAATGTGAACGTAAGGTGCGGAATCAAATAACAGTGTGAACATGAGGATAAATACCAGCGTGCTCAATGTGGCAAATATCCTCTGGACAGTCTTAAGAACACTATTTTACTCATTTCTCTTAAAAAAAAGAGGTACATAAACCAAGCTGGTTTTAACTGTACCATGTGTTATCTTTTATGTAGCATTTGTACATATCAAAATATTTGAATATCCAGCTTTGTAGCTTTTAGCATAAGTTATGGAATCTTGCTGCTAATTAACTTGGTAGAGCAATTAAAGTATCATTAAAAAATAATCTCTGACATTAATGCAGAAAATAAAAAAAATAGAAAAAGTGAGTGACACTGTAAACTGTACCTTGGCTGTACCTGTGCTAAGTTTGGCTCACCAACCGTGACTCTAAGTTGGAAGATTTCTGATCCATTCACAAAAGCACGGCCTCCAACAAAGGAAGCCAGCTTGTTTTCTTTCCGTGCCTTTTCTATGGTGGCCCAACGTCTATTTCTCCTTTCCCTGTCTTCTGCAGACAAGTCCTCTGCCAGAATTGTTATTCTTCAGGAAGGTCGAATTTTTGGCAGAACGCCAAACAGTGTTGCGGTAGATCCGAGAGGTGACTTGCGGGATGATGCCTCTGGGTTGGGTGTTGTTCGGCTTCCTGGGACCAAGGCGATGCACCGTGTCAATGACGTCTGGTATTTAATCTTTGGCCTCCGGAAGAAGAGCTTGGCACACATGGATGACTTCTTTCGCACGTCCCGTTTCTCCTTTTCATTTAAGCCATAGAGTTATAGATTCCAGTGGCGCGAGTAGCTTTCCAAATGAGATATCCGTTTCTCAGGTGTGTCAGAGATTGCTTCATGTTTTATGATCTGTGACTCAGTGTCTTCCACTCCATCCTTCATGGTTTGATCTCAGCACACACAGAGTCAAACGATTCTTTAATACCTGCAATCTGCCTAGGGTTTTCCTTAACGGCTTCCTTCACTTCTGCAATCACACTGGAGTTGTCACTTACCATCTTTTCCAAGGTGTTGAATCTGTTGTTTATCAGCAAGGAGAGAAACGAGAGCTGGGAGAGAATGGATTGGCTTCCTTGTTTTCAGTTCTTCTCTGTTTAATGGCAGGAGACATAGACGGTGTACTGGGAAGAGATCGAAAATCTTCCATCATTGTGTCCATCATAATGTCATCCTCCAGTCAATGTCAGAAATCATGAGTGTGACAGAGACCAAGACAGAGGTCTCAAATGAGCTCAACCGACTGGTGGCCATTGAGGCCGCTGAGATTAACTCTATCCTCTCTGAGATCGCTCAGAAGCAAGTGCTGGAGCCCTAAGGTATTTGTGGGTGGACGTGTTCACAAAACCCACACTCTCCACGGCACTGTTACCGCCATGGGCACCACCGTGAGAGGATGCCTAGAAAAGATGATGGGCTGCTGCGCAATATTCCAGTCTACAGCCATAGCCACCACTGACCCCTCAGCATAGGAGGAACCCCAAAGTGCTGAGGACGCTTCGAGGATGTCTGACCTTGATGTCATCGATTCCGAGAGAGACCACCCATGCATGGAGCTAACGGATACCATGGTTGCTACCACTTTTGAGAAGACAGTGGCAGCCAGCTCATCATTTTGTTCCTCAAGCCATGGCAGCCATAGATCCAGGCGTGCAACACCTTGCTTGTCAGAACCTCAGACCTTGTTCTCACAAAGTGGTGGCCCAAGTCACTACACCACAAATGCGACACATAGGGCAATGTTTGCACAGTTTGTAGAAAAATACATTGGTTAAACATTGAGTTTTTCTTTCTTTTTCAGATGCACTAAAGGGATCTCTATGTGGTCTGTGCAATGGTGGGTTCTACAAAACAGATTCCAGGGGACATGGAAGCTGAGTCAGAGCCCATGCAGGCCTTACGCAGCCCCATCATTCCTTCAGTCATGTTTTGTCCAACCAGAGGCTGCATGTGACTCAACCACAACCAGCACCCTTGACAGCTTTCCTCCTACTAGGAGAGTCTCAGTCCTTAGCATTAATGCTTTGGACTCTGTAGACAAGGAGGAGGATATCAGTGAGGTAACTGAATGGCTGGTGGGGAATGTTCTGGAGCCAGAGGACGAGGGTGGACAACAAAAAAAATCTGAGACTCGCACCTCCAGCAGTGAGTTGAAAGCCATTGCAGAACAAATTTCAAATAAAATATTTGCCCTTGTTATGGGATACATTGATAACAATGCGTTCTAACTTTAACCATTCCCATGTGTTTGATCAATAACATTACTGGTTGCACCAGAGTCAACCACCATTTTCAGATTTACTCCCCCAACACAAAAGGGAAGTCTCTCAGTCATTTCCATTAATCACAAATGTAAAGTCATGTTTCCTTCTACACTGTTGACAATTTCTTTGTAGGCCTGCGATTTGTCAGGCACACTTTTGAGAAATGATCCTATTGTGTTTAGAAATCACGTCAGGACACAGCGCTGTCGCTCGACACAACCTCTGCGTTGCATTGTTTATTTAGACAGACACAGCGTCACAGGCAGACCCGATCAAACAACCCAGAGCCCGCAGGCATCACCAATCGATCCCAGCACAATAGAACAGCGCCAAATCAAATGCAGCACTGTCGATGTGTGCAGACATAACCCCCCCCCAGAACAGGTGCCCGACCAATTGGGGCATGTAGGGACGCCCGACCAAGCCGGGGGTAACACGGCGATTTGAACTAGCAATCCCCGCGTTGGTAGGCAACGGGATAGACCGCCACGCCACCCGGACGCCCTAGAATAAAACCTTTTAAAAGGGTCAAAGCTCTTTTTACCCTGTCGAAGACACTCGTGTGTGTGCTGGGGCAACCCCGACACCTTACTGAGCAGGACTGGAGACACAAAGTGGTTCAATATGAAATAAAGGACACTGAAGTGCGTTGCCACACGGGCTTTGGGTGCTGCCTACTATGTGCACGTGGCATGATGCTAAAACACAAATAAGTGTACCCTTCAACAATGCTTATGCTGTTTAAATAAAAATCTTAACTCTGTGAGGTGATCTGTCATTTGTTTCTAGTGAAATTTCCCTTTAGTATTTTAGTGTGATAATGACTTGTTTTTACTTTTTCCTCCCACACTGGCCTGTCCTGTTCTCTGAAGTCCACAGGTCCTGCTGAGGTTGGGGCATTGTCAAACCCATGTGCACTGCTGAAAGCTACATTTAACCTGCAGGACTCTCTGTGGGACTGATGTGTGTGAACCTACAGGTCTCTCTGTGGGACTGATGTGTGTGAACCTGCAGGTCTCTTGTGGGACTGAAGTGTGTGAACCTGCCGGTCTCTGTAGGACTGATGTGTGTGAACCTGCAGGTATCTGTGGGACTGAAGTGTGTGAACCTGCAGGTCTCTGTGGGACTGATGTGTTTGAAGCTGCAGGTCTCTGTAGGACTGAAGCGTGTGAACCTGCAGGTCTCTCTGGGACTGAAGTGTGTGAACCTGCAGGTCTCTCTGTGGGACTGATGTGTGTGAACCTGCAGGTCTCTCTGTGGGACTGATGTGTATGAACCTGCAGGTCTCTCTGAGGGACTGATGTGTGTGAACCTGCAGGTCTCCGTGGGACTGATGTCTCTGTGGGACTGATGTGTGTTAACCTGCAGGTCTCTGTGGGACTGATGTGTGTGAACGTGCAGGTCTCTGTAAGACTGATGTGTGTGAACATGCAGGTCTCTCTGTGGGACTGAAGTATGTGAACCCGCAGGTCTCTCTGTAGGACTGAAGTGTGTGACCCTGCAGGTCTCTGTAGGACTGATGTGTGTGACCCTGCAGGTCTCTGTAGGACTGATGAGTGTGAACCTGCAGGTCTCTCTGTGGGACTGATGTGTGTGAACCTGCAGGTCTCTCTGTGGGACTGAATTGTGTGAACCTGCAGGTCTCTCTGTGGGACTGAATTGTGTGAACCTGCAGGTCTCTCTGTGGGACTGATGTGTGTGAACCTGCAGGTCTCTGTGGGACTGATGTATGTGAACGTGCAGGTCTCTGTAGGACTGATGTGTGTGAACCTGCAGGTCTCTCTGTGGGACTGATGTGTGTGAACCTGCAGGTCTCTGTGGGACTGATGGGTGTGAACCTGCAGGTCTCTCTGTGAGACTGGTGTGTGTGAACCTGCAGGTCTCTCTGTAGGACTGATGTGTGTGAACCTGCAGGTCTCTGTGGGACTGATGTGTGTGAACGTGCAGGTCTCTGTAGGACTGATGTGTGTGAACCTGCAGGTCTCTCTGTGGGACTGATGTGTGTGAACCTGCAGGTCTCTGTGGGACTGATGTGTGTGAACCTGCAGGTCTCTGTGGGACTGATGTGTGTGAACCTGCAGGTCTCTCTGTGAGACTGGTGTGTGTGAACCTGCAGGTCTCTGTGGGACTGATGTGTGTGAACCTGCAGGTCTCTCTGTGGGACTGATGTGTGTGAACCTGCAGGTCTCTCTGTGGGACTGATGTGTTTGAACCTGCAGGTCTCTGTGGGACTGATGTATGTGAACGTGCAGGTCTCTGTAGGACTGATGGGTGTGAACCTGCAGGTCTCTCTGTGAGACTGGTGTGTGTGAACCTGCAGGTCTCTGTGGGACTGATGTGTGTGAACCTGCAGGTCTCTCTGTGAGACTGATGTGTGTGAACCTGCAGGTCTCTCTGTGGGACTGATGTGTGTGAACCTGCAGGTCTCTGTGGGACTGATGTGTGTGAAACTGTAGGTCTCTCTGTGGGACTGATGTGTGTGAACCCGCAGGTCTCTGTAGGACTGATGTGTGTGAACCTGCAGGTCTCTCTGTGGGACTGATGTGTGTGAACCCGCAGGTCTCTGTGGGACTGATGTGTGTGAACCTGTAGGTCTCTCTGTAGGACTGATGTGTGTGAACCTGCAGGTCTCTCTGTGGGATTGATGTGCGTGAACCTGCAGGTCTCTCTGTGGGACTGGTGTGTGTGAACCTGCAGGTCTCTGTGTGGGACTGATGTTTGTGAACCTGCAGGTCTCTCTGTGGGACTGATGTGTGTGACCCTGCAGGTCTCTCTGTAGGACTGAATTGTTTGAACCTGCAGGTCTCTCTGTAGGACTGAATTGTGTGAACCTGCAGGTCTCTCTGTGGGACTGATGTGTGTGAACCTGCAGGTCTCTCTGTGGGACTGATGTGTGTGAACCTGCAGGTCTCTCTGTAGGACTGAAGTGTGTGAACCTGCAGGTCTCTGTAGGACTGATGTGTGTGAGCATGCAGGTCTCTCTGTGGGACTGAAGTGTGTGAACCTGCATGTCTCTGTATGACTGATGTGTGTGAACCTGCAGGTCTCTGTAGGACTGATGTGTGTGAACGTGCAGGTCTCTCTCTGGGACTGATGTGTGTGAACCTGCAGGTCTCTGTGGGACTGATGTGTGTGAACCTGCAGGTCTCTCTGTGGGACTGATGTGTTTGAACCTGCAGGTCTCTGTGGGACTGATGTATGTGAACGTGCAGGTCTCTGTAGGACTGATGGGTGTGAACCTGCAGGTCTCTCTGTGAGACTGGTGTGTGTGAACCTGCAGGTCTCTGTGGGACTGATGTGTGTGAACCTGCAGGTCTCTCTGTGAGACTGATGTGTGTGAACCTGCAGGTCTCTCTGTGGGACTGATGTGTGTGAACCTGCAGGTCTCTCTGTAGGACTGAAGTGTATGAAACTGCAGGTCTCTCTGTGGCACTGATGTGTGTGGATTAGAAGGCCTCTGTGGGACTGAAGTGTGTGAACCTGCAGGTCTCTGTGTGGGACTGATGTGTGTGAACCTGCAGGTCTCTGTGTGGGACTGATGTGTGTGAACCTGCAGGTCTCTCTGTGGGACTGATGTGTGTGAACCCGCAGGTCTCTGTGGGACTGATGTGTGTGAACCTGTAGATCTCTCTGTAGGACTGATGTGTGTGAACCTGCAGGTCTCTCTGTGGGATTGATGTGCGTGAACCTGCAGGTCTCTCTGTGGGACTGGTGTGTGTGAACCTGCAGGTCTCTGTGTGGGACTGATGTTTGTGAACCTGCAGGTCTCTCTGTGGGACTGATGTGTGTGACCCTGCAGGTCTCTCTGTAGGACTGAATTGTTTGAACCTGCAGGTCTCTCTGTAGGACTGAATTGTGTGAACCTGCAGGTCTCTCTGTGGGACTGATGTGTGTGAACCTGCAGGTCTCTCTGTGGGACTGATGTGTGTGAACCTGCAGGTCTCTCTGTAGGACTGAAGTGTGTGAACCTGCAGGTCTCTGTAGGACTGATGTCTGTGAGCATGCAGGTCTCTCTGTGGGACTGAAGTGTGTGAACCTGCATGTCTCTGTATGACTGATGTGTGTGAACCTGCAGGTCTCTGTAGGACTGATGTGTGTGAACGTGCAGGTCTCTCTCTGGGACTGATGTGTGTGAACCTGCAGGTCTCTGTGGGACTGATGTGTGTGAACCTGCAGGTCTCATTGTGGGACTGATTTGTGTGAACCTGCAGGTCTCATTGTGGGACTGATGTGTGTGAACCTGCAGGTCTCTGTAGGACTGATGTGTGTGAACCTGCAGGTCTCTGTGGGACTGATGTGTGTGAACCTGCAGGTCTCTCTGTAGGACTGAATTGTGTGAACCTGCAGGTCTCTCTGTGGGACTGATGTGTGTGAACCTGCAGGCCTCTCTGTGGGACTGATGTTTGTGACCCTGAAGGTCTCTGTAAGACTGATGTGTGTGAACCTGCAGGTCTCTGTGGGACTGATGTGTGTGAACCTGCAGGTCTCTGTGGGACAGATGTTTGTGACCCTGCAGGTCTTTCTGTAGTACTGAATTGTGTGAACCTGCAAGTCTCTCTGGGACTGAAGTGTGTGAACCTGTAGGTCTCTCTGTGGGACTGATGTGTGTGACCCTGCATGTCTCCCTGTGGGACTGATGTGTGTGAACCTGCAGGTCTCTCTGTGGGACTGATGTGTGTGACCCTGCAGGTCTCTCTGTAGGACTGAATTGTGTGAACCTGCAGGTCTCTCTGGGACTGCAGTGTGTGAACCTGCAGGTCTCTGTGGGACTGAAGTGTGTGAACCTGCAGGTCTCTCTGGGACTGAAGTGTGTGAACCTGCAGGTCTCTCTGTGGGACTGAAGTATGTGAACCCGCAGGTCTCTCTGTAGGACTGATGTGTGTGAACATGCAGGTCTCTCTGTGGGACTGAAGTATGTGAACCCGCAGGTCTCTGTAAGACTGTCTGTGAACCTGCAGGTCTCTGTAGGACTGATGTGTGCGACCCTGCAGGTCTCGGTGGGACAAATGTGTGAGAACCTGCAGGTCTCTGTAAGACTGATGTGTGTGAACATGCAGGTCTCTCTGTGGGACTGAAGTATGTGAACCCGCAGGTCTCTCTGTAGGACTGAAGTGTGTGACCCTGCAGGTCTCTGTAGGACTGATGTGTGTGACCCTGCAGGTCTCTGTAGGACTGATGAGTGTGAACCTGCAGGTCTCTCTGTGGGACTGATGTGTGTGAACCTGCAGGTCTCTCTGTGGGACTGAATTGTGTGAACCTGCAGGTCTCTCTGTGGGACTGATGTGTGTGACCCTGCAGGTCTCTGTAGGACTGATGTGTGTGAACCTGCAGGTCTCTGTAGGACTGATGTGTGTGAACCTGCAGGTCTCTGTGGGACTGATGTGTGTGAACCTGCAGGTCTCTCTGTGGGACTGATGTGTGTGAACCTGCAGGTCTCTGTAGGACTGATGTGTGTGAACCTGCAGGTCTCTGTGGGACTGATGTGTGTGAACCTGCAGGTCTCTCTGTGGGACTGATGTGTGTGAACCTGCAGGTCTCTGTAGGACTGATGTGTGTGAACCTGCAGGTCTCTGTGGGACTGATGTGTGTGAACCTGCAGGTCTCTGTGGGACTGATGTGTGTGAACCTACAGGTCTCTCTGTGGGACTGATGTGTGTGAACCTGCAGGTCTCTTGTGGGACTGAAGTGTGTGAACCTGCCGGTCTCTGTAGGACTGATGTGTGTGAACCTGCAGGTATCTGTGGGACTGAAGTGTGTGAACCTGCAGGTCTCTGTGGGACTGATGTGTTTGAAGCTGCAGGTCTCTGTAGGACTGAAGCGTGTGAACCTGCAGGTCTCTCTGTGGGACTGATGTGTGTGAACCTGCAGGTCTCTCTGTGGGACTGATGTCTCTGAGGGACTGATGTGTGTTAACCTGCAGGTCTCCGTGGGACTGATGTCTCTGTGGGACTGATGTGTGTTAACCTGCAGGTCTCTGTGGGACTGATGTGTGTGAACGTGCAGGTCTCTGTAAGACTGATGTGTGTGAACATGCAGGTCTCTCTGTGGGACTGAAGTGTGTGAACCCGCAGGTCTCTCTGTAGGACTGAAGTGTGTGACCCTGCAGGTCTCTGTAGGACTGATGTGTGTGACCCTGCAGGTCTCTGTAGGACTGATGAGTGTGACCCTGCAGGTCTCTCTGTGGGACTGATGTGTGTGAACCTGCAGATCTCTCTGTGGGACTGAATTGTGTGAACCTGCAGGTCTCTCTGTGGGACTGAATTGTGTGAACCTGCAGGTCTCTCTGTGGGACTGATGTGTGTGAACCTGCAGGTCTCTGTGGGACTGATGTATGTGAACGTGTAGGTCTCTGTAGGACTGATGTGTGTGAACCTGCAGGTCTCTCTGTGGGACTGATGTGTGTGAACCTGCAGGTCTCTGTGGGACTGATGGGTGTGAACCTGCAGGTCTCTGTGAGACTGGTGTGTGTGAACCTGCAGGTCTCTCTGTAGGACTGATGTGTGTGAACCTGCAGGTCTCTGTGGGACTGATGTGTGTGAACGTGCAGGTCTCTGTAGGACTGATGTGTGTGAACCTGCAGGTCTCTCTGTGGGACTGATGTGTGTGAACCTGCAGGTCTCTGTGGGACTGATGTGTGTGAACCTGCAGGTCTCTCTGTGAGACTGGTGTGTGTGAACCTGCAGGTCTCTGTGGGACTGATGTGTGTGAACCTGCAGGTCTCTCTGTGGGACTGATGTGTGTGAACCTGCAGGTCTCTCTGAGGGACTGATGTGTTTGAACCTGCAGGTCTCTGTGGGACTGATGTATGTGAACGTGCAGGTCTCTGTAGGACTGATGGGTGTGAACCTGCATGTCTCTCTGTGAGACTGGTGTGTGTGAACCTGCAGGTCTCTGTGGGACTGATGTGTGTGAACCTGCAGGTCTCTCTGGGAGACTGATGTGTGTGAACCTGCAGGTCTCTCTGTGGGACTGATGTGTGTGAACCTGCAGGTCTCTGTTGGACTGATGTGTGTGAAACTGTAGGTCTCTCTGTTGGACTGAAGTATGTGAACCCGCAGGTCTCTGTGGGACTGATGTGTGTGAACCTGTAGGTCTCTCTGTGGGAATGAAGTATGTGAACCCGCAGGTCTCTCTGTAGGACTGATGTGTGTGAACATGCAGGTCTCTCTGTGGGACTGAAGTATGTGAACCCGCAGGTCCCTGTAAGACTGTCTGTGAACCTGCAGGTCTCTGTAGGACTGATGTGTGCGACCCTGCAGGTCTCGGTGGGACAAATGTGTGAGAACCTGCAGGTCTCTGTAAGACTGATGTGTGTGAACATGCAGGTCTCTCTGTGGGACTGAAGTATGTGAACCCGCAGGTCTCTCTGTAGGACTGAAGTGTGTGACCCTGCAGGTCTCTGTAGGACTGATGTGTGTGACCCTGCAGGTCTCTGTAGGACTGATGAGTGTGAACCTGCAGGTCTCTCTGTGGGACTGATGTGTTTGAACCTGCAGGTCTCTCTGTGGGACTGAATTGTGTGAACCTGCAGGTCTCTCTGTGGGACTGATGTGTGTGACCCTGCAGGTCTCTGTAGGACTGATGTGTGTGAACCTGCAGGTCTCTGTAGGACTGATGTGTGTGAACCTGCAGGTCTCTGTGGGACTGATGTGTGTGAACCTGCAGGTCTCTCTGTGGGACTGATGTGTGTGAACCTGCAGGTCTCTGTAGGACTGATGTGTGTGAACCTGCAGGTCTCTGTGGGACTGATGTGTGTGAACCTGCAGGTCTCTCTGTGGGACTGATGTGTGTGAACCTGCAGGTCTCTGTAGGACTGATGTGTGTGAACCTGCAGGTCTCTGTGGGACTGATGTGTGTGAACCTGCAGGTCTCTGTGGGACTGATGTGTGTGAACCTACAGGTCTCTCTGTGGGACTGATGTGTGTGAACCTGCAGGTCTCTTGTGGGACTGAAGTGTGTGAACCTGCCGGTCTCTGTAGGACTGATGTGTGTGAACCTGCAGGTATCTGTGGGACTGAAGTGTGTGAACCTGCAGGTCTCTGTGGGACTGATGTGTTTGAAGCTGCAGGTCTCTGTAGGACTGAAGCGTGTGAACCTGCAGGTCTCTCTGGGACTGAAGTGTGTGAACCTGCAGGTCTCTCTGTGGGACTGATGTGTGTGAACCTGCAGGTCTCTCTGTGGGACTGATGTCTCTGAGGGACTGATGTGTGTGAACCTGCAGGTCTCCGTGAGACTGATGTCTCTGTGGGACTGATGTCTCTGTGGGACTGATGTGTGTGAACCTGCAGGTCTCTGTGGGACTGATGTCTCCGTGGGACTGATGTGTGTTAACCTGCAGGTCTCTGTGGGACTGATGTGTGTGAACGTGCAGGTCTCTCTGTAAGACTGATGTGTGTGAACATGCAGGTCTCTCTGTGGGACTGAAGTGTGTGAACCCGCAGGTCTCTCTGTAGGACTGAAGTGTGTGACCCTGCAGGTCTCTGTGGGACTGATGTGTGTGAACCTGCAGGTCTCTCTGTGGGACTGATGTGTGTGAACCTGCAGGTCTCTGTACGACTGATGTGTGTGAACCTGCAGGTCTCTCTGTGGGACTGAAGTATGTGAACCCGCAGGTCTCTCTGTAGGAGTGAAGTGTGTGAACCTGCAGGTCTCTGTACGACTGATGTGTGTGAACCTGCAGGTCTCTCTGTGGGACTGATGTGTGTGAACCTGCAGGTTTCTCTGTGGGACTGAATTGTGTGAACCTGCAGGTCTCTCTGTGGGACTGAATTGTGTGAACCTGCAGGTCTCTCTGTGGGACTGATGTGTGTGACCCTGCAGGTCTCTCTGTAGGACTGAATTGTGTGAACCTGCAGGTCTCTCTGTAGGACTGAATTGTGTGAATCTGCAGGTCTCTGTGGGACTGACGTGTGTGAACCTGCAGGTCTCTCTGTGGGACTGATGTGTGTGAACCTGCAGGTCTCTGTGGGACTGAAGTGTGTGAACCTGCAGGTCTCTCTGTGGGACTGATATGTGTGAACCTGCAGGTCTCTGTGGGACTGATGTGTGTGAACCTGCAGGTCTCTCTGTGGGACTGATATGTGTGAACCTGCAGGTCTCTCTGTGGGACTGATGTGTGTGAACCTGCAGGTCTCTCTGTGGGACTGAAGTGTGTGAATCTGCAGGTCTCTCTGTGGGACTGAAGTGTGTGAACCTGCAGGTCTCTGTGGGACTGAATTGTGTGAACCTGCAGGTCTCGGTGGGACAGATATGTGAGAACCTGCAGGTCTCTGTAGGATTGAAGTGTGTGAACCTGCAGGTCTCTCTGTGGGACTGATGTGTGTGAACCTGCAGGTCTCTGTAAGACTGATGTTTGTGAACCTGCAGGTCTCTCTGTGGGACTGAAGTGTGTGAACCTGCAGGTCTCTCTGTGGGACTGATGTGTGTGAACCTGCAGGTCTCTGTGGGACTGATGTGTTTGAACATGCAGGTCTCTCTGTGAGACTGATGTGTGTAAACCTGCAGGTATCTGTGGGACGGATGTGTGTGAACCTGCAGGTCTCTCTGTAGGACTGATGTGTGTGAACCTGCAGGTCTCTGTGGGACTGATGTGTGTGAACCTGCAGGTCTCTGTGGGACTGATGTCTGTGAACCTGCAGGTCTCTCTGTGGGACTGCTGTGTGTGACCCTGCAGGTCTTTCTGTAGGACTGAATTGTGTGAACCTGCAGGTCTCTCTGGGACTGAAGTGTGTGAACCTGCAGGTCTCTGTGGGACTGAAGTGTGAGAACCTGCAGGTCTCTGTAGGACTGAAGTGTGTGAACCTGCAGGTCTCTATGTAGGACTGATGTGTGTGAACATGCAGGTCTCTCTGTGGGACTGAAGTATGTGAACCCGCAGGTCTCTCTGTAGGACTGAAGTGTGTGAACCTGCAGGTCTCTGTAAGACTGTGTGTGAACCTGCAGGTCTCTGTGGGACTGATGTGTGTGAACCTGCAGATCTCTCTGTGGGACTGAATTGTGTGAACCTGCAGGTCTCTCTGTGGGACTGAATTGTGTGAACCTGCAGGTCTCTCTGTGGGACTGATGTGTGTGAACCTGCAGGTCTCTGTGGGACTGATGTATGTGAACGTGCAGGTCTCTGTAGGACTGATGTGTGTGAACCTGCAGGTCTCTCTGTGGGACTGATGTGTGTGAACCTGCAGGTCTCTGTGAGACTGGTGTGTGTGAACCTGCAGGTCTCTCTGTAGGACTGATGTGTGTGAACGTGCAGGTCTCTGTGGGACTGATGTGTGTGAACGTGCAGGTCTCTGTAGGACTGATGTGTGTGAACCTGCAGGTCTCTGTAGGACTGATGTGTGTGAACATGCAGGTCTCTCTGTGGGACTGAAGTATGTGAACCCGCAGGTCTCTCTGTAGGAGTGAAGTGTGTGAACCTGCAGGTCTCTGTACGACTGATGTGTGTGAACCTGCAGGTCTCTCTGTGGGACTGATGTGTGTGAACCTGCAGGTCTCTCTGTGGGACTGAATTGTGTGAACCTGCAGGTCTCTCTGTGGGACTGAATTGTGTGAACCTGCAGGTCTCTCTGTGGGACTGATGTGTGTGACCCTGCAGGTCTCTCTGTAGGACTGAATTGTGTGAACCTGCAGGTCTCTCTGTAGGACTGAATTGTGTGAATCTGCAGGTCTCTGTGGGACTGACGTGTGTGAACCTGCAGGTCTCTCTGTGGGACTGATGTGTGTGAACCTGCAGGTCTCTGTGGGACTGAAGTGTGTGAACCTGCAGGTCTCTCTGTGGAACTGATATGTGTGAACCTGCAGGTCTCTGTGGGACTGATGTGTGTGAACCTGCAGGTCTCTCTGTGGGACTGATATGTGTGAACCTGCAGGTCTCTCTGTGGGACTGATGTGTGTGAACCTGCAGGTCTCTCTGTGGGACTGAAGTGTGTGAATCTGCAGGTCTCTCTGTGGGACTGAAGTGTGTGAACCTGCATGTCTCTGTGGGACTGAATTGTGTGAACCTGCAGGTCTCGGTGGGACAGATATGTGAGAACCTGCAGGTCTCTGTAGGATTGAAGTGTGTGAACCTGCAGGTCTCTCTGTGGGACTGATGTGTGTGAACCTGCAGGTCTCTGTAAGACTGATGTTTGTGAACCTGCAGGTCTCTCTGTGGGACTGAAGTGTGTGAACCTGCAGGTCTCTCTGTGGGACTGATGTGTGTGAACCTGCAGGTCTCTGTGGGACTGATGTGTTTGAACATGCAGGTCTCTCTGTGAGACTGATGTGTGTAAACCTGCAGGTATCTGTGGGACGGATGTGTGTGAACCTGCAGGTCTCTCTGTAGGACTGATGTGTGTGAACCTGCAGGTCTCTGTGGGACTGATGTGTGTGAACCTGCAGGTCTCTGTGGGACTGATGTCTGTGAACCTGCAGGTCTCTCTGTGGGACTGCTGTGTGTGACCCTGCAGGTCTTTCTGTAGGACTGAATTGTGTGAACCTGCAGGTCTCTCTGGGACTGAAGTGTGTGAACCTGCAGGTCTCTGTGGGACTGAAGTGTGAGAACCTGCAGGTCTCTGTAGGACTGAAGTGTGTGAACCTGCAGGTCTCTATGTAGGACTGATGTGTGTGAACATGCAGGTCTCTCTGTGGGACTGAAGTATGTGAACCCGCAGGTCTCTCTGTAGGACTGAAGTGTGTGAACCTGCAGGTCTCTGTAAGACTGTGTGTGAACCTGCAGGTCTCTGTAGGACTAATGTGTGTGAACCTGCAAGTCTCTGTGGGACTGAAGTATGTGAACCCGCAGGTCTCTCTGTAGGACTGAAGTGTGTGAACCTGCAGGTCTCTCTGTAGGACTGAATTGTGTGAACCTGCAGGTCTCTCTGTGGGACTGAATTGTGTGAACCTGCAGGTCTCTCTGTAGGACTGAATTGTGTGAACCTGCAGGTCTCTCTGTGGGACTGAATTGTGTGAACCCGCAGGTCTCTCTGTACGACTGATGTGTGAGAACCTGCAGGTCTCTCTGTGGGACTGAATTGTGTGAACCTGCAGGTCTCGGTGGGACAAATGTGTGAGAACCTGCAGGTCTCTGTGGGACTGATGTGTGTGACCCTGCAGGTCTCTGTAAGACTGATGTGTGTGAACATGCAGGTCTCTCTGTGGGACTGATGTTTGTGAACCTGCAGGTCTCTGTAAGACTGATGTGTGTGAACATGCAGGTCTCTCTGTGGGACTGATGTGTGTGACCCTGCAGGTCTCTGTAAGACTGATGTGTGTGAACATGCAGGTCTCTCTGTGGGACTGAAGTATGTGAACCCTCAGGTCTCTCTGTAGGACTGAAGTGTGTGACCCTGCAGGTCTCTGTAGGACTGATGTGTGTGACCCTGCAGGTCTCTGTAGGACTGATGAGTGTGAACCTGCAGGTCTCTCTGTGGGACTGAATTGTGTGAACCTGCAGGTCTCTCTGTGGGACTGAACTGTGTGTGAACCTGCAGGTCTCTCTGTGGGACTGATGTGTGTGACCCTGCAGGTCTCTCTGTAGGACTGAATTGTGTGAACCTGCAGGTCTCTCTGTAGGACTGAATTGTGTGAACCTGCAGGTCTCTGTGGGACTGAAGTGTGTGAACCTGCAGGTCTCTGTGGGACTGAAGTGTGTGAACCTGCAGGTCTCTCTGTGGGACTGATATGTGTGAACCTGCAGGTCTCTCTGTGGGACTGATGTGTGTGAACCTGCAGGTCTCTCTGTGGGACTGATGTGTGTGACCCTGCAGGTCTCTGTAGGACTGATGTGTGTGACCCTGCAGGTCTCTGTAAGACTGATGTGTGTGAACATGCAGGTCTCTCTGTGGGACTGAAGTATGTGAACCCTCAGGTCTCTCTGTAGGACTGAAGTGTGTGACCCTGCAGGTCTCTGTAGGACTGATGTGTGTGACCCTGCAGGTCTCTGTAGGACTGATGAGTGTGAACCTGCAGGTCTCTCTGTGGGACTGAATTGTGTGAACCTGCAGGTCTCTCTGTGGGACTGAATTGTGTGAACCTGCAGGTCTCTCTGTGGGACTGATGTGTGTGACCCTGCAGGTCTCTCTGTAGGACTGAATTGTGTGAACCTGCAGGTCTCTCTGTAGGACTGAATTGTGTGAACCTGCAGGTCTCTGTGGGACTGAAGTGTGTGAACCTGCAGGTCTCTGTGGGACTGAAGTGTGTGAACCTGCAGGTCTCTCTGTGGGACTGATATGTGTGAACCTGCAGGTCTCTCTGTGGGACTGATGTGTGTGAACCTGCAGGTCTCTCTGTGGGGCTGATGTGTGTGACCCTGCAGGTCTCTGTGGGACTGATGTGTGTGAACCTGCAGGTCTCTCTGTGGGACGGATGTGTGTGAACCTGCAGGTCTCTCTCTGGGACTGATGTATGTGAACCTGCAGGTCTCACTGTGGGACAGATGTGTGTGAACCTGCAGGTCTCTGTGGGACTGAAGTGTGTGAACCTGCAGGTCTCTCTGTGGGACTGAATTGTGTGAACCTGCAGGTCTCTCTGTAGGACTGAATTGTGTGAACCTGCAGGTCTCTGTGGGACTGAAGTGTGTGAACCTGCAGGTCTCTGTAGGAATGATGTGTGTGAACCTGCAGGTCTCTGTGGGACTGAATTGTGTGAACCTGCAGGTCTCGGTGGGACAGATATGTGAGAACCTGCAGGTCTCTGTGGGACTGAAGTGTGTGAACCTGCAGGTCTCTGTAGGACTGAAGTTTGTGAACCTGCACGTCTCTCTGTGAGACTGATGTGTGTGAACCTGCAGGTCTCTCTGTAGGACTGAATTGTGTGAACCTGCAGGTCTCTCTGGGACTGAAGTGTGTGAACCTGCAGGTCTCTGTGGGACTGAAGTGTGAGAACCTGCAGGTCTCTCTGGGACTGAAGTGTGTGAACCTGCAGGTCTCTGTAAGACTGATGTGTGTGAACATGCAGGTCTCTCTGTGGGACTGAAGTATGTGAACCCGCAGGTCTCTCTGTAGGACTGAAGTGTGTGACCCTGCAGGTCTCTGTAGGACTGATGTGTGTGACCCTGCAGGTCTCTGTAGGACTGATGAGTGTGAACCTGCAGGTCTCTCTGTGGGACTGAATTGTGTGAACCTGCAGGTCTCTCTGTGGGACTGAATTGTGTGAACCTGCAGGTCTCTCTGTAGGACTGAATTGTGTGAACCTGCAGGTCTCTCTGTAGGACTGAATTGTGTGAACCTGCAGGTCTCTGTGGGACTGAAGTGTGTGAACCTGCAGGTCTCTGTGGGACTGAAGTGTGTGAACCTGCAGGTCTCTCTGTGGGACTGATGTGTGTGAACCTGCAGGTCTCTCTGTGGGACTGATATGTGTGAACCTGCAGGTCTCTCTGTGGGACTGATGTGTGTGAACCTGCAGGTCTCTCTGTGGGACTGATGTGTGTGACCCTGCAGGTCTCTGTGGGACTGATGTGTGTGAACCTGCAGGTCTCTCTGTGGGACGGATGTGTGTGAACCTGCAGGTCTCTGTGGGACTGAAGTGTGTGAACCTGCAGGTCTCTGTGGGACTGAATTGTGTGAACCTGCAGGTCTCTGTGGGACTGATGTCTGTGAACCTGCAGATCTCTGTGGGACTGAAGTGTGAGAACCTGCAGGTCTCTGTGGGACTGAAGTGTGTGAGCCTGCAGGTCTCTATGTAGGACTGATGTGTGTGAACATGCAGGTCTCTCTGTGGGACTGAAGTATGTGAACCCGCAGGTCTCTCTGTAGGACTGAAGTGTGTGAACCTGCAGGTCTCTGTAAGACTGTGTGTGAACCTGCAGGTCTCTGTAGGACTAATGTGTGTGAACCTGCAGGTCTCTGTAGGACTGAAGTGTGTGAACCTGCAGGTCTCTCTTTGGGATTGATGTGTGTGACCCTGCAGGTCTCTCTGTGGGACTGAATTGTGTGAACCTGCAGGTCTCTCTGTATGACTGAATTGTGTGAACCTGCAGGTCTCTCTGTGGGACTGAATTGTGTGAACCTGCAGGTCTCTCTGTAGGACTGAATTGTGTGAACCTGCAGGTCTCTCTGTACGACTGATGTGTGAGAACCTGCAGGTCTCTCTGTGGGACTGAATTGTGTGAACCTGCAGGTCTCTCTGTACGACTGATATGTGGGAACCTGCAGGTCTCTCTTGTGGGACTAATGTGTGGGAACCTACAGGTCTCTCTGTGGGACTGATGTCTGTGAACCTGCAGGTCTCTTGTGGGACTGAAGTGTGTGAACCTGCAGGTCTCTGTAGGACTGATGTGTGTCAACCTGCAGGTCTCTGTGGGACTGAAGTGTGTGAACCTGCAGGTCTCTGTGGGACTGATGTGTTTGAAGCTGCAGGTCTCTTTAGGACTGAAGTGTGTGAACCTCCAGTCCCTGTAGGACTGAAGCGTGTGAACCTGCAGGTCTCTCTCTGGGACTGAAGTGTGTGAACCTGCAGATCTCTGTAGCACTGATGTGCGTGAACCCGCAGGTCTCTCTGTGGGACTGATGTGTGTGAACCTGCAGGTCTCTGTGGGACTGATGTCTCTGTGGGACTGATGTGTGTGAACCTGCAGGTCTCCGTGGGACTGATGTCTCTGTGGGACTGATATGTGTTAACCTGCAGGTCTCTGTGGGACTGATGTGTGTGAACGTGCAGGTCTCTGTAGGACTGATGTGTGTGAACCTGCAAGTCTCTTTGGGACTGATGTGTGTGAACCTGCAGGTCTCTGTGGGACTTAAGTGTGTGAACCTGTAGGTCTCTGTGGGACTGATGTTTGTGAACCTGCAGTTCTCTCTGTGGGACTGATGTGCGTGAAGCTGCAGGTCTCTGTAGGACTGATGTGTGTGAACCTGCAGGTCTCTCAGTGGGACTGATATGTGTGAACCTGAGGGTCTCTCTGCGGGACTGATGTGTGACCCTGCAGGTCTCTGTAGGACTGATGTGTGTGAACCTGCAGGTCTCTCTGTGGGATTGATGTGTGTGACACTGCAGGTCTCTGTGGGACTGATGAGTGTGACCCTGCAGGTCTCTGTAGGACTGATCTGTGTGAACCTGCAGTCTCTCTGTAGGACTGATGTGTGTGAACCTGCAGGTCTCTGTGGGACTGATGTGTGTGAACCTGCAGGTCTCTCTGTGGGACTGATGTGTGTGAACCTGCAGGTCTCTGTGGGACTGAAGTGTGTGAAACTGCAGGTCTCTGTGGGAGTGATGTGTGTGAACCTGCAGGTCTCTCTGTAGGACTGATTTGTGTGAACCTGCAGGTCTCTGTGTGACTGATGTGTGTGAACCTGCAGGTCTCTCTGTGGGACTGGTGTGTGTGAACCTGAAGGTCTCTCTGTGGGACTGGTGTGTGTGAACCTGCACGTCTCTCTGTGGGACTGAAGTGTGTGAACCCGCAGGTCTCTCTGTAAGACTGATGTGTGTGAACCCGCAGGTCTCTTTGTGGGACTGAATTGTGTGAACCTGCAGGTCTCTCTGTGGGAGTGAATTGTGTGAACCTGCAGGTCTCTCTAGGACTGATGTGTGTGACCCTGCAGGTCTCTGTAGGACTGATGTGTGTGAACCTGCAGGTCTCTGTAGGACTGATGTGTGTGAACCTGCAGATCTCTCTGTGGGACTGAAGTGTGTGAATCCGCAGGTAATTCTGTAGGACTTATGTGTGTGAACCTGCAGGTCTCTCTGTGGGACTGATGTGTGTGAAGCTGCAGGTCTCTCTGTGGGACTGATGTGCGTGACCCTGCAAGTCTCTCTGTAGGACTGCAGTGTGTGAACCTGCAGGTCTCTCTGTGGGACTGATGTGTGTGAAGCTGCAGGTCTCTCTGTGGGACAGATGTTTGTGAACCTGCAGGTCTCTGTGGGACTGATGTGTGTGACCCTAAAGGTTTCTCTGTAGGACTGATGTGTGTGAACCTGCAGGTCTCTGTAGGACTGAAGTGTGTGAACCTGCAGGTCTCTCTGTGGGACTGATGTGTGTGACCCTTCAGGTCTCTCTGTGGGACTGAATTGTGTGAACCTGCAGGTCTCTGTGGGAATGAAGTGTGTGAACCTGCAGGTCTCTGTGGGACTGAAGTGTGTGAACCTGCAGGTCTCTCTGTGGGACTGATAAGTATGAACCTGCAGGACTCTCTGTGGGACTGATGTGTGTGAACCTGCAGGTCTCTCTGTGGGACTGAAGTGTGTGAACCTGCAGGTCTCTCTGTAGGACTGAAGTGTGTGAACCTGCAGGTCTCTCTGTGGGACTGAATTGTGTGAACCTGCAGGTCTCTCTGTGGAACTGATGTGTGTGAACCTGCAGGTCTCTCTGTAGAACTGATGTGTGTGAACCAGCAGATCTCTCTGTGGGACTGATGTGTGTGAAATTGCAGGTCTCTCTGTAGGACTGATGTGTGTGAACCTGCAGCTCTCTCTGTGGGACTGATGTGTGTGAACCTGCAGGTCTCTGTAGGACTGATATGTGTGAACCTGCAGGTCTCTCTGTGGGACTGATGTGTGTGAACCTGCAGGTATCCCTGTGGGACTGATATGTGTGAACCTGCAGGTCTCTCTGCGGGACTGAAGTGTGTGAACCTGCAGGTCTCTGTAGGACTGATGTGTGTGAACCTGCAGGTCTCTCTGTGGGACTGAAGTGTGTGAACCTGCAGGTCTCTGTAGGACTGATGTGTGTCAACCTGCAGGTCTCTGTGGGACTGAAGTGTGTGAACCTGCAGGTCTCTGTGGGACTGATGTGTTTGAAGCTGCAGGTCTCTTTAGGACTGAAGTGTGTGAACCTCCAGTCCCTGTAGGACTGAAGCGTGTGAACCTGCAGGTCTCTCTCTGGGACTGAAGTGTGTGAACCTGCAGATCTCTGTAGCACTGATGTGCGTGAACCCGCAGGTCTCTCTGTGGGACTGATGTGTGTGAACCTGCAGGTCTCTGTGGGACTGATGTCTCTGTGGGACTGATGTGTGTGAACCTGCAGGTCTCCGTGGGACTGATGTCTCTGTGGGACTGATATGTGTTAACCTGCAGGTCTCTGTGGGACTGATGTGTGTGAACGTGCAGGTCTCTGTAGGACTGATGTGTGTGAACCTGCAAGTCTCTTTGGGACTGATGTGTGTGAACCTGCAGGTCTCTGTGGGACTTAAGTGTGTGAACCTGTAGGTCTCTGTGGGACTGATGTTTGTGAACCTGCAGTTCTCTCTGTGGGACTGATGTGCGTGAAGCTGCAGGTCTCTGTAGGACTGATGTGTGTGAACCTGCAGGTCTCTCAGTGGGACTGATATGTGTGAACCTGAGGGTCTCTCTGCGGGACTGATGTGTGACCCTGCAGGTCTCTGTAGGACTGATGTGTGTGAACCTGCAGGTCTCTCTGTGGGATTGATGTGTGTGACACTGCAGGTCTCTGTGGGACTGATGAGTGTGACCCTGCAGGTCTCTGTAGGACTGATCTGTGTGAACCTGCAGTCTCTCTGTAGGACTGATGTGTGTGAACCTGCAGGTCTCTGTGGGACTGATGTGTGTGAACCTGCAGGTCTCTCTGTGGGACTGATGTGTGTGAACCTGCAGGTCTCTGTGGGACTGAAGTGTGTGAAACTGCAGGTCTCTGTGGGAGTGATGTGTGTGAACCTGCAGGTCTCTCTGTAGGACTGATTTGTGTGAACCTGCAGGTCTCTGTGTGACTGATGTGTGTGAACCTGCAGGTCTCTCTGTGGGACTGGTGTGTGTGAACCTGAAGGTCTCTCTGTGGGACTGGTGTGTGTGAACCTGCACGTCTCTCTGTGGGACTGAAGTGTGTGAACCCGCAGGTCTCTCTGTAAGACTGATGTGTGTGAACCCGCAGGTCTCTTTGTGGGAATGAATTGTGTGAACCTGCAGGTCTCTCTGTGGGAGTGAATTGTGTGAACCTGCAGGTCTCTCTAGGACTGATGTGTGTGACCCTGCAGGTCTCTGTAGGACTGATGTGTGTGAACCTGCAGGTCTCTGTAGGACTGATGTGTGTGAACCTGCAGATCTCTCTGTGGGACTGAAGTGTGTGAATCCGCAGGTAATTCTGTAGGACTTATGTGTGTGAACCTGCAGGTCTCTCTGTGGGACTGATGTGTGTGAAGCTGCAGGTCTCTCTGTGGGACTGATGTGCGTGACCCTGCAAGTCTCTCTGTAGGACTGCAGTGTGTGAACCTGCAGGTCTCTCTGTGGGACTGATGTGTGTGAAGCTGCAGGTCTCTCTGTGGGACAGATGTTTGTGAACCTGCAGGTCTCTGTGGGACTGATGTGTGTGACCCTAAAGGTTTCTCTGTAGGACTGATGTGTGTGAACCTGCAGGTCTCTGTAGGACTGAAGTGTGTGAACCTGCAGGTCTCTCTGTGGGACTGATGTGTGTGACCCTTCAGGTCTCTCTGTGGGACTGAATTGTGTGAACCTGCAGGTCTCTGTGGGAATGAAGTGTGTGAACCTGCAGGTCTCTGTGGGACTGAAGTGTGTGAACCTGCAGGTCTCTCTGTGGGACTGATAAGTATGAACCTGCAGGACTCTCTGTGGGACTGATGTGTGTGAACCTGCAGGTCTCTCTGTGGGACTGAAGTGTGTGAACCTGCAGGTCTCTCTGTAGGACTGAAGTGTGTGAACCTGCAGGTCTCTCTGTGGGACTGAATTGTGTGAACCTGCAGGTCTCTCTGTGGAACTGATGTGTGTGAACCTGCAGGTCTCTCTGTAGAACTGATGTGTGTGAACCAGCAGATCTCTCTGTGGGACTGATGTGTGTGAAATTGCAGGTCTCTCTGTAGGACTGATGTGTGTGAACCTGCAGCTCTCTCTGTGGGACTGATGTGTGTGAACCTGCAGGTCTCTGTAGGACTGATGTGTGTGAGCCTGCAGGTCTCTGTAGGACTGATATGTGTGAACCTGCAGGTCTCTCTGTGGGACTGATGTGTGTGAACCTGCAGGTATCCCTGTGGGACTGATATGTGTGAACCTGCAGGTCTCTCTGCGGGACTGAAGTGTGTGAACCTGCAGGTCTCTGTAGGACTGATGTGTGTGAACCTGCAGGTCTCTCTGTGGGACTGATGTGTGTGACCCCGCAGGTCTCTGTAGGACTGATGTGTGTGAACCTTCAGGTCTCTCTGTAGGACTGATGTGTGTGAACCTGCAGGTCTCTCAGTGGGACTGATATGTGTGAACCTGAGGGTCTCTCTGCGGGACTGATGTGTGACCCTGCAGGTCTCTCTGTGGGATTGATGTGTGTGACACTGCAGGTCTCTGCGGGACTGATGAGTGTGACCCTGCAGGTCTCTGTAGGACTGATCTGTGTGAACCTGCAGTCTCTCTGTGGGACTGATGTGTGTGACCCTAAAGGTCTCTCTGTAGGACTGATGTGTGTGAACCTGCAGGTCTCTGTAGGACTGAAGTGTGTGAACCTGCAGGTCTCTCTGTGGGACTGATGTGTGTGACCCTTCAGGTCTCTCTGTGGGACTGAAGTATGTGAACCCGCAGGTCTCTCTGTAGGACTGAAGTGTGTGACCCTGCAGGTCTCTGTAGGACTGATGTGTGTGACCCTGCAGGTCTCTGTAGGACTGATGAGTGTGAACCTGCAGGTCTCTCTGTGGGACTGAATTGTGTGAACCTGCAGGTCTCTCTGTGGGACTGAATTGTGTGAACCTGCAGGTCTCTCTGTAGGACTGAATTGTGTGAACCTGCAGGTCTCTCTGTAGGACTGAATTGTGTGAACCTGCAGGTCTCTGTGGGACTGAAGTGTGTGAACCTGCAGGTCTCTGTGGGACTGAAGTGTGTGAACCTGCAGGTCTCTCTGTGGGACTGATGTGTGTGAACCTGCAGGTCTCTCTGTGGGACTGATATGTGTGAACCTGCAGGTCTCTCTGTGGGACTGATGTGTGTGAACCTGCAGGTCTCTCTGTGGGACTGATGTGTGTGACCCTGCAGGTCTCTGTGGGACTGATGTGTGTGAACCTGCAGGTCTCTCTGTGGGACGGATGTGTGTGAACCTGCAGGTCTCTGTGGGACTGAAGTGTGTGAACCTGCAGGTCTCTGTGGGACTGAATTGTGTGAACCTGCAGGTCTCTGTGGGACTGATGTCTGTGAACCTGCAGATCTCTGTGGGACTGAAGTGTGAGAACCTGCAGGTCTCTGTGGGACTGAAGTGTGTGAGCCTGCAGGTCTCTATGTAGGACTGATGTGTGTGAACATGCAGGTCTCTCTGTGGGACTGAAGTATGTGAACCCGCAGGTCTCTCTGTAGGACTGAAGTGTGTGAACCTGCAGGTCTCTGTAAGACTGTGTGTGAACCTGCAGGTCTCTGTAGGACTAATGTGTGTGAACCTGCAGGTCTCTGTAGGACTGAAGTGTGTGAACCTGCAGGTCTCTCTTTGGGATTGATGTGTGTGACCCTGCAGGTCTCTCTGTGGGACTGAATTGTGTGAACCTGCAGGTCTCTCTGTATGACTGAATTGTGTGAACCTGCAGGTCTCTCTGTGGGACTGAATTGTGTGAACCTGCGGGTCTCTCTGTAGGACTGAATTGTGTGAACCTGCAGGTCTCTCTGTACGACTGATGTGTGAGAACCTGCAGGTCTCTCTGTGGGACTGAATTGTGTGAACCTGCAGGTCTCTCTGTACGACTGATATGTGGGAACCTGCAGGTCTCTCTTGTGGGACTAATGTGTGTGAACCTACAGGTCTCTCTGTGGGACTGATGTCTGTGAACCTGCAGGTCTCTTGTGGGACTGAAGTGTGTGAACCTGCAGGTCTCTGTAGGACTGATGTGTGTCAACCTGCAGGTCTCTGTGGGACTGAAGTGTGTGAACCTGCAGGTCTCTGTGGGACTGATGTGTTTGAAGCTGCAGGTCTCTGTAGGACTGAAGTGTGTGAACCTCCAGTCCCTGTAGGACTGAAGCGTGTGAACCTGCAGGTCTCTCTCTGGGACTGAAGTGTGTGAACCTGCAGATCTCTGTAGCACTGATGTGCGTGAACCCGCAGGTCTCGCTGTGGGACTGATGTGTGTGAACCTGCAGGTCTCTGTGGGACTGATGTCTCTGTGGGACTGATGTGTGTGAACCTGCAGGTCTCCGTGGGACTGATGTCTCTGTGGGACTGATATGTGTTAACCTGCAGGTCTCTGTGGGACTGATGTGTGTGAACGTGCAGGTCTCTGTAGGACTGATGTGTGTGAACCTGCAAGTCTCTTTGGGACTGATGTGTGTGAACCTGCAGGTCTCTGTGGGACTTAAGTGTGTGAACCTGTAGGTCTCTCTGTGGGACTGATGTTTGTGAACCTGCAGTTCTCTCTGTGGGACTGATGTGCGTGAAGCTGCAGGTCTCTGTAGGACTGATGTGTGTGAACCTGCAGGTCTCTCAGTGGGACTGATATGTGTGAACCTGAGGGTCTCTCTGCGGGACTGATGTGTGACCCTGCAGGTCTCTGTAGGACTGATGTGTGTGAACCTGCAGGTCTCTCTGTGGGATTGATGTGTGTGACACTGCAGGTCTCTGTGGGACTGATGAGTGTGACCCTGCAGGTCTCTGTAGGACTGATCTGTGTGAACCTGCAGTCTCTCTGTAGGACTGATGTGTGTGAACCTGCAGGTCTCTGTGGGACTGATGTGTGTGAACCTGCAGGTCTCTCTGTGGGACTGATGTGTGTGAACCTGCAGGTCTCTGTGGGACTGAAGTGTGTGAAACTGCAGGTCTCTGTGGGAGTGATGTGTGTGAACCTGCAGGTCTCTCTGTAGGACTGATTTGTGTGAACCTGCAGGTCTCTGTGTGACTGATGTGTGTGAACCTGCAGGTCTCTCTGTGGGACTGGTGTGTGTGAACCTGAAGGTCTCTCTGTGGGACTGGTGTGTGTGAACCTGCACGTCTCTCTGTGGGACTGAAGTGTGTGAACCCGCAGGTCTCTGTAAGACTGATGTGTGTGAACCCGCAGGTCTCTTTGTGGGACTGAATTGTGTGAACCTGCAGGTCTCTCAGTGGGACTGAATTGTGTGAACCTGCAGGTCTCTCTGTGGGACTGATGTGTGTGAACCTGCAGGTCTCTCTGTGGGAGTGAATTGTGTGAACATGCAGGTCTCTCTAGGACTGATGTGTGTGACCCTGCAGGTCTCTGTAGGACTGATGTGTGTGAACCTGCAGGTCTCTGTAGGACTGATGTGTGTGAACCTGCAGATCTCTCTGTGGGACTGAAGTGTGTGAATCCGCAGGTAATTCTGTAGGACTTATGTGTGTGAACCTGCAGGTCTCTCTGTGGGACTGATGTGTGTGAAGCTGCAGGTCTCTCTGTGGGACTGCAGTGTGTGAACCTGCAGGTCTCTCTGTGGGACTGATGTGTGTGAAGCTGCAGGTCTCTCTGTGGGACAGATGTTTGTGAACCTGCAGGTCTCTGTGGGACTGATGTGTGTGACCCTAAAGGTTTCTCTGTAGGACTGATGTGTGTGAACCTGCAGGTCTCTGTAGGACTGAAGTGTGTGAACCTGCAGGTCTCTCTGTGGGACTGATGTGTGTGACCCTTCAGGTCTCTCTGTGGGACTGATGTGTGTGACCCTGCAGGTCACTTTGTAGGACTGAATTGTGTGAACCTGCAGGTCTCTGTGGGAATGAAGTGTGTGAACCTGCAGGTCTCTGTGGGACTGAAGTGTGTGAACCTGCAGGTCTCTCTGTGGGACTGATAAGTATGAACCTGCAGGACTCTCTGTGGGACTGATGTGTGTGAACCTGCAGGTCTCTCTGTGGGACTGAAGTGTGTGAACCCGCAGGTCTCTCTGTAGGACTGAAGTGTGTGAACCTGCAGGTCTCTCTGTGGGACTGAATTGTGTGAACCTGCAGGTCTCTCTGTGGAACTGATGTGTGTGAACCTGCAGGTCTCTCTGTAGAACTGATGTGTGTGAACCAGCAGATCTCTCTGTGGGACTGATGTGTGTGAAATTGCAGGTCTCTCTGTAGGACTGATGTGTGTGAACCTGCAGCTCTCTCTGTGGGACTGATGTGTGTGAACCTGCAGGTCTCTGTAGGACTGATGTGTGTGAGCCTGCAGGTCTCTGTAGGACTGATATGTGTGAACCTGCAGGTCTCTCTGTGGGACTGATGTGTGTGAACCTGCAGGTATCCCTGTGGGACTGATATGTGTGAACCTGCAGGTCTCTCTGCGGGACTGAAGTGTGTGAACCTGCAGGTCTCTGTAGGACTGATGTGTGTCAACCTGCAGGTCTCTCTGTGGGACTGATGTGTGTGACCCCGCAGGTCTCTGTAGGACTGATGTGTGTGAACCTTCAGGTCTCTCTGTAGGACTGATGTGTGTGAACCTGCAGGTCTCTCAGTGGGACTGATATGTGTGAACCTGAGGGTCTCTCTGCGGGACTGATGTGTGACCCTGCAGGTCTCTCTGTGGGATTGATGTGTGTGACACTGCAGGTCTCTGCGGGACTGATCTGTGTGAACCTGCAGTCTCTCTGTGGGACTGATGTGTGTGACCCTAAAGGTCTCTCTGTAGGACTGATGTGTGTGAACCTGCAGGTCTCTGTAGGACTGAAGTGTGTGAACCTGCAGGTCTCTCTTTGGGATTGATGTGTGTGACCCTGCAGGTCTCTCTGTGGGACTGAATTGTGTGAACCTGCAGGTCTCTCTGTATGACTGAATTGTGTGAACCTGCAGGTCTCTCTGTGGGACTGAATTGTGTGAACCTGCAGGTCTCTCTGTAGGACTGAATTGTGTGAACCTGCAGGTCTCTCTGTACGACTGATGTGTGAGAACCTGCAGGTCTCTCTGTGGGACTGAATTGTGTGAACCTGCAGGTCTCTCTGTACGACTGATATGTGGGAACCTGCAGGTCTCTCTTGTGGGACTAATGTGTGTGAACCTACAGGTCTCTCTGTGGGACTGATGTCTGTGAACCTGCAGGTCTCTTGTGGGACTGAAGTGTGTGAACCTGCAGGTCTCTGTAGGACTGATGTGTGTCAACCTGCAGGTCTCTGTGGGACTGAAGTGTGTGAACCTGCAGGTCTCTGTGGGACTGATGTGTTTGAAGCTGCAGGTCTCTGTAGGACTGAAGTGTGTGAACCTCCAGTCCCTGTAGGACTGAAGCGTGTGAACCTGCAGGTCTCTCTCTGGGACTGAAGTGTGTGAACCTGCAGATCTCTGTAGCACTGATGTGCGTGAACCCGCAGGTCTCTCTGTGGGACTGATGTGTGTGAACCTGCAGGTCTCTGTGGGACTGATGTCTCTGTGGGACTGATGTGTGTGAACCTGCAGGTCTCTGTGGGACTGATGTGTGTGAACGTGCAGGTCTCTGTAGGACTGATGTGTGTGAACCTGCAAGTCTCTTTGGGACTGATGTGTGTGAACCTGCAGGTCTCTGTGGGACTTAAGTGTGTGAACCTGTAGGTCTCTGTGGGACTGATGTTTGTGAACCTGCAGTTCTCTCTGTGGGACTGATGTGCGTGAAGCTGCAGGTCTCTGTAGGACTGATGTGTGTGAACCTGCAGGTCTCTCAGTGGGACTGATATGTGTGAACCTGAGGGTCTCTCTGCGGGACTGATGTGTGACCCTGCAGGTCTCTGTAGGACTGATGTGTGTGAACCTGCAGGTCTCTCTGTGGGATTGATGTGTGTGACACTGCAGGTCTCTGTGGGACTGATGAGTGTGACCCTGCAGGTCTCTGTAGGACTGATCTGTGTGAACCTGCAGTCTCTCTGTAGGACTGATGTGTGTGAACCTGCAGGTCTCTGTGGGACTGATGTGTGTGAACCTGCAGGTCTCTCTGTGGGACTGATGTGTGTGAACCTGCAGGTCTCTGTGGGACTGAAGTGTGTGAAACTGCAGGTCTCTGTGGGAGTGATGTGTGTGAACCTGCAGGTCTCTCTGTAGGACTGATTTGTGTGAACCTGCAGGTCTCTGTGTGACTGATGTGTGTGAACCTGCAGGTCTCTCTGTGGGACTGGTGTGTGTGAACCTGAAGGTCTCTCTGTGGGACTGATATGTGTGAACCTGCAGGTCTCTCTGTGGGACTGAAGTGTGTGAACCCACAGGTCTCTGTAAGACTGATGTGTGTGAACCCGCAGGTCTCTTTGTGGGACTGAATTGTGTGAACCTGCAGGTCTCTCAGTGGGACTGAATTGTGTGAACCTGCAGGTCTCTCTGTGGGACTGATGTGTGTGAACCTGCAGGTCTCTCTGTGGGAGTGAATTGTGTGAACATGCAGGTCTCTCTAGGACTGATGTGTGTGACCCTGCAGGTCTCTGTAGGACTGATGTGTGTGAACCTGCAGGTCTCTGTAGGACTGATGTGTGTGAACCTGCAGATCTCTCTGTGGGACTGAAGTGTGTGAATCCGCAGGTAATTCTGTAGGACTTATGTGTGTGAACCTGCAGGTCTCTCTGTGGGACTGATGTGTGTGAAGCTGCAGGTCTCTCTGTGGGACTGCAGTGTGTGAACCTGCAGGTCTCTCTGTGGGACTGATGTGTGTGAAGCTGCAGGTCTCTCTGTGGGACAGATGTTTGTGAACCTGCAGGTCTCTGTGGGACTGATGTGTGTGACCCTAAAGGTTTCTCTGTAGGACTGATGTGTGTGAACCTGCAGGTCTCTGTAGGACTGAAGTGTGTGAACCTGCAGGTCTCTCTGTGGGACTGATGTGTGTGACCCTTCAGGTCTCTCTGTGGGACTGATGTGTGTGACCCTGCAGGTCACTTTGTAGGACTGAATTGTGTGAACCTGCAGGTCTCTGTGGGAATGAAGTGTGTGAACCTGCAGGTCTCTGTGGGACTGAAGTGTGTGAACCTGCAGGTCTCTCTGTGGGACTGATAAGTATGAACCTGCAGGACTCTCTGTGGGACTGATGTGTGTGAACCTGCAGGTCTCTCTGTGGGACTGAAGTGTGTGAACCCGCAGGTCTCTCTGTAGGACTGAAGTGTGTGAACCTGCAGGTCTCTCTGTGGGACTGAATTGTGTGAACCTGCAGGTCTCTCTGTGGAACTGATGTGTGTGAACCTGCAGGTCTCTCTGTAGAACTGATGTGTGTGAACCAGCAGATCTCTCTGTGGGACTGATGTGTGTGAAATTGCAGGTCTCTCTGTAGGACTGATGTGTGTGAACCTGCAGCTCTCTCTGTGGGACTGATGTGTGTGAACCTGCAGGTCTCTGTAGGACTGATGTGTGTGAGCCTGCAGGTCTCTGTAGGACTGATATGTGTGAACCTGCAGGTCTCTCTGTGGGACTGATGTGTGTGAACCTGCAGGTATCCCTGTGGGACTGATATGTGTGAACCTGCAGGTCTCTCTGCGGGACTGAAGTGTGTGAACCTGCAGGTCTCTGTAGGACTGATGTGTGTCAACCTGCAGGTCTCTCTGTGGGACTGATGTGTGTGACCCCGCAGGTCTCTGTAGGACTGATGTGTGTGAACCTTCAGGTCTCTCTGTAGGACTGATGTGTGTGAACCTGCAGGTCTCTCAGTGGGACTGATATGTGTGAACCTGAGGGTCTCTCTGCGGGACTGATGTGTGACCCTGCAGGTCTCTCTGTGGGACTGAATTGTGTGAACCTGCAGGTCTCTCTGTAGGACTGAATTGTGTGAACCTGCAGGTCTCTCTGTACGACTGATGTGTGAGAACCTGCAGGTCTCTCTGTGGGACTGAATTGTGTGAACCTGCAGGTCTCTCTGTACGACTGATATGTGGGAACCTGCAGGTCTCTCTTGTGGGACTAATGTGTGGGAACCTACAGGTCTCTCTGTGGGACTGATGTCTGTGAACCTGCAGGTCTCTTGTGGGACTGAAGTGTGTGAACCTGCAGGTCTCTGTAGGACTGATGTGTGTCAACCTGCAGGTCTCTGTGGGACTGAAGTGTGTGAACCTGCAGGTCTCTGTGGGACTGATGTGTTTGAAGCTGCAGGTCTCTTTAGGACTGAAGTGTGTGAACCTCCAGTCCCTGTAGGACTGAAGCGTGTGAACCTGCAGGTCTCTCTCTGGGACTGAAGTGTGTGAACCTGCAGATCTCTGTAGCACTGATGTGCGTGAACCCGCAGGTCTCTCTGTGGGACTGATGTGTGTGAACCTGCAGGTCTCTGTGGGACTGATGTCTCTGTGGGACTGATGTGTGTGAACCTGCAGGTCTCCGTGGGACTGATGTCTCTGTGGGACTGATATGTGTTAACCTGCAGGTCTCTGTGGGACTGATGTGTGTGAACGTGCAGGTCTCTGTAGGACTGATGTGTGTGAACCTGCAAGTCTCTTTGGGACTGATGTGTGTGAACCTGCAGGTCTCTGTGGGACTTAAGTGTGTGAACCTGTAGGTCTCTGTGGGACTGATGTTTGTGAACCTGCAGTTCTCTCTGTGGGACTGATGTGCGTGAAGCTGCAGGTCTCTGTAGGACTGATGTGTGTGAACCTGCAGGTCTCTCAGTGGGACTGATATGTGTGAACCTGAGGGTCTCTCTGCGGGACTGATGTGTGACCCTGCAGGTCTCTGTAGGACTAATGTGTGTGAACCTGCAGGTCTCTCTGTGGGATTGATGTGTGTGACACTGCAGGTCTCTGTGGGACTGATGAGTGTGACCCTGCAGGTCTCTGTAGGACTGATCTGTGTGAACCTGCAGTCTCTCTGTAGGACTGATGTGTGTGAACCTGCAGGTCTCTGTGGGACTGATGTGTGTGAACCTGCAGGTCTCTCTGTGGGACTGATGTGTGTGAACCTGCAGGTCTCTGTGGGACTGAAGTGTGTGAAACTGCAGGTCTCTGTGGGAGTGATGTGTGTGAACCTGCAGGTCTCTCTGTAGGACTGATTTGTGTGAACCTGCAGGTCTCTGTGTGACTGATGTGTGTGAACCTGCAGGTCTCTCTGTGGGACTGGTGTGTGTGAACCTGAAGGTCTCTCTGTGGGACTGGTGTGTGTGAACCTGCACGTCTCTCTGTGGGACTGAAGTGTGTGAACCCGCAGGTCTCTCTGTAAGACTGATGTGTGTGAACCCGCAGGTCTCTTTGTGGGACTGAATTGTGTGAACCTGCAGGTCTCTCTGTGGGAGTGAATTGTGTGAACCTGCAGGTCTCTCTAGGACTGATGTGTGTGACCCTGCAGGTCTCTGTAGGACTGATGTGTGTGAACCTGCAGGTCTCTGTAGGACTGATGTGTGTGAACCTGCAGATCTCTCTGTGGGACTGAAGTGTGTGAATCCGCAGGTAATTCTGTAGGACTTATGTGTGTGAACCTGCAGGTCTCTCTGTGGGACTGATGTGTGTGAAGCTGCAGGTCTCTCTGTGGGACTGATGTGCGTGACCCTGCAAGTCTCTCTGTAGGACTGCAGTGTGTGAACCTGCAGGTCTCTCTGTGGGACTGATGTGTGTGAAGCTGCAGGTCTCTCTGTGGGACAGATGTTTGTGAACCTGCAGGTCTCTGTGGGACTGATGTGTGTGACCCTAAAGGTTTCTCTGTAGGACTGATGTGTGTGAACCTGCAGGTCTCTGTAGGACTGAAGTGTGTGAACCTGCAGGTCTCTCTGTGGGACTGATGTGTGTGACCCTTCAGGTCTCTCTGTGGGACTGAATTGTGTGAACCTGCAGGTCTCTGTGGGAATGAAGTGTGTGAACCTGCAGGTCTCTGTGGGACTGAAGTGTGTGAACCTGCAGGTCTCTCTGTGGGACTGATAAGTATGAACCTGCAGGACTCTCTGTGGGACTGATGTGTGTGAACCTGCAGGTCTCTCTGTGGGACTGAAGTGTGTGAACCTGCAGGTCTCTCTGTAGGACTGAAGTGTGTGAACCTGCAGGTCTCTCTGTGGGACTGAATTGTGTGAACCTGCAGGTCTCTCTGTGGAACTGATGTGTGTGAACCTGCAGGTCTCTCTGTAGAACTGATGTGTGTGAACCAGCAGATCTCTCTGTGGGACTGATGTGTGTGAAATTGCAGGTCTCTCTGTAGGACTGATGTGTGTGAACCTGCAGCTCTCTCTGTGGGACTGATGTGTGTGAACCTGCAGGTCTCTGTAGGACTGATGTGTGTGAGCCTGCAGGTCTCTGTAGGACTGATATGTGTGAACCTGCAGGTCTCTCTGTGGGACTGATGTGTGTGAACCTGCAGGTATCCCTGTGGGACTGATATGTGTGAACCTGCAGGTCTCTCTGCGGGACTGAAGTGTGTGAACCTGCAGGTCTCTGTAGGACTGATGTGTGTGAACCTGCAGGTCTCTCTGTGGGACTGAAGTGTGTGAACCTGCAGGTCTCTGTAGGACTGATGTGTGTCAACCTGCAGGTCTCTGTGGGACTGAAGTGTGTGAACCTGCAGGTCTCTGTGGGACTGATGTGTTTGAAGCTGCAGGTCTCTTTAGGACTGAAGTGTGTGAACCTCCAGTCCCTGTAGGACTGAAGCGTGTGAACCTGCAGGTCTCTCTCTGGGACTGAAGTGTGTGAACCTGCAGATCTCTGTAGCACTGATGTGCGTGAACCCGCAGGTCTCTCTGTGGGACTGATGTGTGTGAACCTGCAGGTCTCTGTGGGACTGATGTCTCTGTGGGACTGATGTGTGTGAACCTGCAGGTCTCCGTGGGACTGATGTCTCTGTGGGACTGATATGTGTTAACCTGCAGGTCTCTGTGGGACTGATGTGTGTGAACGTGCAGGTCTCTGTAGGACTGATGTGTGTGAACCTGCAAGTCTCTTTGGGACTGATGTGTGTGAACCTGCAGGTCTCTGTGGGACTTAAGTGTGTGAACCTGTAGGTCTCTGTGGGACTGATGTTTGTGAACCTGCAGTTCTCTCTGTGGGACTGATGTGCGTGAAGCTGCAGGTCTCTGTAGGACTGATGTGTGTGAACCTGCAGGTCTCTCAGTGGGACTGATATGTGTGAACCTGAGGGTCTCTCTGCGGGACTGATGTGTGACCCTGCAGGTCTCTGTAGGACTGATGTGTGTGAACCTGCAGGTCTCTCTGTGGGATTGATGTGTGTGACACTGCAGGTCTCTGTGGGACTGATGAGTGTGACCCTGCAGGTCTCTGTAGGACTGATCTGTGTGAACCTGCAGTCTCTCTGTAGGACTGATGTGTGTGAACCTGCAGGTCTCTGTGGGACTGATGTGTGTGAACCTGCAGGTCTCTCTGTGGGACTGATGTGTGTGAACCTGCAGGTCTCTGTGGGACTGAAGTGTGTGAAACTGCAGGTCTCTGTGGGAGTGATGTGTGTGAACCTGCAGGTCTCTCTGTAGGACTGATTTGTGTGAACCTGCAGGTCTCTGTGTGACTGATGTGTGTGAACCTGCAGGTCTCTCTGTGGGACTGGTGTGTGTGAACCTGAAGGTCTCTCTGTGGGACTGGTGTGTGTGAACCTGCACGTCTCTCTGTGGGACTGAAGTGTGTGAACCCGCAGGTCTCTCTGTAAGACTGATGTGTGTGAACCCGCAGGTCTCTTTGTGGGACTGAATTGTGTGAACCTGCAGGTCTCTCTGTGGGAGTGAATTGTGTGAACCTGCAGGTCTCTCTAGGACTGATGTGTGTGACCCTGCAGGTCTCTGTAGGACTGATGTGTGTGAACCTGCAGGTCTCTGTAGGACTGATGTGTGTGAACCTGCAGATCTCTCTGTGGGACTGAAGTGTGTGAATCCGCAGGTAATTCTGTAGGACTTATGTGTGTGAACCTGCAGGTCTCTCTGTGGGACTGATGTGTGTGAAGCTGCAGGTCTCTCTGTGGGACTGATGTGCGTGACCCTGCAAGTCTCTCTGTAGGACTGCAGTGTGTGAACCTGCAGGTCTCTCTGTGGGACTGATGTGTGTGAAGCTGCAGGTCTCTCTGTGGGACAGATGTTTGTGAACCTGCAGGTCTCTGTGGGACTGATGTGTGTGACCCTAAAGGTTTCTCTGTAGGACTGATGTGTGTGAACCTGCAGGTCTCTGTAGGACTGAAGTGTGTGAACCTGCAGGTCTCTCTGTGGGACTGATGTGTGTGACCCTTCAGGTCTCTCTGTGGGACTGAATTGTGTGAACCTGCAGGTCTCTGTGGGAATGAAGTGTGTGAACCTGCAGGTCTCTGTGGGACTGAAGTGTGTGAACCTGCAGGTCTCTCTGTGGGACTGATAAGTATGAACCTGCAGGACTCTCTGTGGGACTGATGTGTGTGAACCTGCAGGTCTCTCTGTGGGACTGAAGTGTGTGAACCTGCAGGTCTCTCTGTAGGACTGAAGTGTGTGAACCTGCAGGTCTCTCTGTGGGACTGAATTGTGTGAACCTGCAGGTCTCTCTGTGGAACTGATGTGTGTGAACCTGCAGGTCTCTCTGTAGAACTGATGTGTGTGAACCAGCAGATCTCTCTGTGGGACTGATGTGTGTGAAATTGCAGGTCTCTCTGTAGGACTGATGTGTGTGAACCTGCAGCTCTCTCTGTGGGACTGATGTGTGTGAACCTGCAGGTCTCTGTAGGACTGATGTGTGTGAGCCTGCAGGTCTCTGTAGGACTGATATGTGTGAACCTGCAGGTCTCTCTGTGGGACTGATGTGTGTGAACCTGCAGGTATCCCTGTGGGACTGATATGTGTGAACCTGCAGGTCTCTCTGCGGGACTGAAGTGTGTGAACCTGCAGGTCTCTGTAGGACTGATGTGTGTGAACCTGCAGGTCTCTCTGTGGGACTGATGTGTGTGACCCCGCAGGTCTCTGTAGGACTGATGTGTGTGAACCTTCAGGTCTCTCTGTAGGACTGATGTGTGTGAACCTGCAGGTCTCTCAGTGGGACTGATATGTGTGAACCTGAGGGTCTCTCTGCGGGACTGATGTGTGACCCTGCAGGTCTCTCTGTGGGATTGATGTGTGTGACACTGCAGGTCTCTGCGGGACTGATGAGTGTGACCCTGCAGGTCTCTGTAGGACTGATCTGTGTGAACCTGCAGTCTCTCTGTGGGACTGATGTGTGTGACCCTAAAGGTCTCTCTGTAGGACTGATGTGTGTGAACCTGCAGGTCTCTGTAGGACTGAAGTGTGTGAACCTGCAGGTCTCTCTGTGGGACTGATGTGTGTGACCCTTCAGGTCTCTCTGTGGGACTGAAGTATGTGAACCCGCAGGTCTCTCTGTAGGACTGAAGTGTGTGACCCTGCAGGTCTCTGTAGGACTGATGTGTGTGACCCTGCAGGTCTCTGTAGGACTGATGAGTGTGAACCTGCAGGTCTCTCTGTGGGACTGAATTGTGTGAACCTGCAGGTCTCTCTGTGGGACTGAATTGTGTGAACCTGCAGGTCTCTCTGTAGGACTGAATTGTGTGAACCTGCAGGTCTCTCTGTAGGACTGAATTGTGTGAACCTGCAGGTCTCTGTGGGACTGAAGTGTGTGAACCTGCAGGTCTCTGTGGGACTGAAGTGTGTGAACCTGCAGGTCTCTCTGTGGGACTGATGTGTGTGAACCTGCAGGTCTCTCTGTGGGACTGATATGTGTGAACCTGCAGGTCTCTCTGTGGGACTGATGTGTGTGAACCTGCAGGTCTCTCTGTGGGACTGATGTGTGTGACCCTGCAGGTCTCTGTGGGACTGATGTGTGTGAACCTGCAGGTCTCTCTGTGGGACGGATGTGTGTGAACCTGCAGGTCTCTGTGGGACTGAAGTGTGTGAACCTGCAGGTCTCTGTGGGACTGAATTGTGTGAACCTGCAGGTCTCTGTGGGACTGATGTCTGTGAACCTGCAGATCTCTGTGGGACTGAAGTGTGAGAACCTGCAGGTCTCTGTGGGACTGAAGTGTGTGAGCCTGCAGGTCTCTATGTAGGACTGATGTGTGTGAACATGCAGGTCTCTCTGTGGGACTGAAGTATGTGAACCCGCAGGTCTCTCTGTAGGACTGAAGTGTGTGAACCTGCAGGTCTCTGTAAGACTGTGTGTGAACCTGCAGGTCTCTGTAGGACTAATGTGTGTGAACCTGCAGGTCTCTGTAGGACTGAAGTGTGTGAACCTGCAGGTCTCTCTTTGGGATTGATGTGTGTGACCCTGCAGGTCTCTCTGTGGGACTGAATTGTGTGAACCTGCAGGTCTCTCTGTATGACTGAATTGTGTGAACCTGCAGGTCTCTCTGTGGGACTGAATTGTGTGAACCTGCGGGTCTCTCTGTAGGACTGAATTGTGTGAACCTGCAGGTCTCTCTGTACGACTGATGTGTGAGAACCTGCAGGTCTCTCTGTGGGACTGAATTGTGTGAACCTGCAGGTCTCTCTGTACGACTGATATGTGGGAACCTGCAGGTCTCTCTTGTGGGACTAATGTGTGTGAACCTACAGGTCTCTCTGTGGGACTGATGTCTGTGAACCTGCAGGTCTCTTGTGGGACTGAAGTGTGTGAACCTGCAGGTCTCTGTAGGACTGATGTGTGTCAACCTGCAGGTCTCTGTGGGACTGAAGTGTGTGAACCTGCAGGTCTCTGTGGGACTGATGTGTTTGAAGCTGCAGGTCTCTGTAGGACTGAAGTGTGTGAACCTCCAGTCCCTGTAGGACTGAAGCGTGTGAACCTGCAGGTCTCTCTCTGGGACTGAAGTGTGTGAACCTGCAGATCTCTGTAGCACTGATGTGCGTGAACCCGCAGGTCTCGCTGTGGGACTGATGTGTGTGAACCTGCAGGTCTCTGTGGGACTGATGTCTCTGTGGGACTGATGTGTGTGAACCTGCAGGTCTCCGTGGGACTGATGTCTCTGTGGGACTGATATGTGTTAACCTGCAGGTCTCTGTGGGACTGATGTGTGTGAACGTGCAGGTCTCTGTAGGACTGATGTGTGTGAACCTGCAAGTCTCTTTGGGACTGATGTGTGTGAACCTGCAGGTCTCTGTGGGACTTAAGTGTGTGAACCTGTAGGTCTCTCTGTGGGACTGATGTTTGTGAACCTGCAGTTCTCTCTGTGGGACTGATGTGCGTGAAGCTGCAGGTCTCTGTAGGACTGATGTGTGTGAACCTGCAGGTCTCTCAGTGGGACTGATATGTGTGAACCTGAGGGTCTCTCTGCGGGACTGATGTGTGACCCTGCAGGTCTCTGTAGGACTGATGTGTGTGAACCTGCAGGTCTCTCTGTGGGATTGATGTGTGTGACACTGCAGGTCTCTGTGGGACTGATGAGTGTGACCCTGCAGGTCTCTGTAGGACTGATCTGTGTGAACCTGCAGTCTCTCTGTAGGACTGATGTGTGTGAACCTGCAGGTCTCTGTGGGACTGATGTGTGTGAACCTGCAGGTCTCTCTGTGGGACTGATGTGTGTGAACCTGCAGGTCTCTGTGGGACTGAAGTGTGTGAAACTGCAGGTCTCTGTGGGAGTGATGTGTGTGAACCTGCAGGTCTCTCTGTAGGACTGATTTGTGTGAACCTGCAGGTCTCTGTGTGACTGATGTGTGTGAACCTGCAGGTCTCTCTGTGGGACTGGTGTGTGTGAACCTGAAGGTCTCTCTGTGGGACTGGTGTGTGTGAACCTGCACGTCTCTCTGTGGGACTGAAGTGTGTGAACCCGCAGGTCTCTGTAAGACTGATGTGTGTGAACCCGCAGGTCTCTTTGTGGGACTGAATTGTGTGAACCTGCAGGTCTCTCAGTGGGACTGAATTGTGTGAACCTGCAGGTCTCTCTGTGGGACTGATGTGTGTGAACCTGCAGGTCTCTCTGTGGGAGTGAATTGTGTGAACATGCAGGTCTCTCTAGGACTGATGTGTGTGACCCTGCAGGTCTCTGTAGGACTGATGTGTGTGAACCTGCAGGTCTCTGTAGGACTGATGTGTGTGAACCTGCAGATCTCTCTGTGGGACTGAAGTGTGTGAATCCGCAGGTAATTCTGTAGGACTTATGTGTGTGAACCTGCAGGTCTCTCTGTGGGACTGATGTGTGTGAAGCTGCAGGTCTCTCTGTGGGACTGCAGTGTGTGAACCTGCAGGTCTCTCTGTGGGACTGATGTGTGTGAAGCTGCAGGTCTCTCTGTGGGACAGATGTTTGTGAACCTGCAGGTCTCTGTGGGACTGATGTGTGTGACCCTAAAGGTTTCTCTGTAGGACTGATGTGTGTGAACCTGCAGGTCTCTGTAGGACTGAAGTGTGTGAACCTGCAGGTCTCTCTGTGGGACTGATGTGTGTGACCCTTCAGGTCTCTCTGTGGGACTGATGTGTGTGACCCTGCAGGTCACTTTGTAGGACTGAATTGTGTGAACCTGCAGGTCTCTGTGGGAATGAAGTGTGTGAACCTGCAGGTCTCTGTGGGACTGAAGTGTGTGAACCTGCAGGTCTCTCTGTGGGACTGATAAGTATGAACCTGCAGGACTCTCTGTGGGACTGATGTGTGTGAACCTGCAGGTCTCTCTGTGGGACTGAAGTGTGTGAACCCGCAGGTCTCTCTGTAGGACTGAAGTGTGTGAACCTGCAGGTCTCTCTGTGGGACTGAATTGTGTGAACCTGCAGGTCTCTCTGTGGAACTGATGTGTGTGAACCTGCAGGTCTCTCTGTAGAACTGATGTGTGTGAACCAGCAGATCTCTCTGTGGGACTGATGTGTGTGAACCTGCAGCTCTCTCTGTGGGACTGATGTGTGTGAACCTGCAGGTCTCTGTAGGACTGATGTGTGTGAGCCTGCAGGTCTCTGTAGGACTGATATGTGTGAACCTGCAGGTCTCTCTGTGGGACTGATGTGTGTGAACCTGCAGGTATCCCTGTGGGACTGATATGTGTGAACCTGCAGGTCTCTCTGCGGGACTGAAGTGTGTGAACCTGCAGGTCTCTGTAGGACTGATGTGTGTCAACCTGCAGGTCTCTCTGTGGGACTGATGTGTGTGACCCCGCAGGTCTCTGTAGGACTGATGTGTGTGAACCTTCAGGTCTCTCTGTAGGACTGATGTGTGTGAACCTGCAGGTCTCTCAGTGGGACTGATATGTGTGAACCTGAGGGTCTCTCTGCGGGACTGATGTGTGACCCTGCAGGTCTCTCTGTGGGATTGATGTGTGTGACACTGCAGGTCTCTGCGGGACTGATCTGTGTGAACCTGCAGTCTCTCTGTGGGACTGATGTGTGTGACCCTAAAGGTCTCTCTGTAGGACTGATGTGTGTGAACCTGCAGGTCTCTGTAGGACTGAAGTGTGTGAACCTGCAGGTCTCTCTTTGGGATTGATGTGTGTGACCCTGCAGGTCTCTCTGTGGGACTGAATTGTGTGAACCTGCAGGTCTCTCTGTATGACTGAATTGTGTGAACCTGCAGGTCTCTCTGTGGGACTGAATTGTGTGAACCTGCAGGTCTCTCTGTAGGACTGAATTGTGTGAACCTGCAGGTCTCTCTGTACGACTGATGTGTGAGAACCTGCAGGTCTCTCTGTGGGACTGAATTGTGTGAACCTGCAGGTCTCTCTGTACGACTGATATGTGGGAACCTGCAGGTCTCTCTTGTGGGACTAATGTGTGTGAACCTACAGGTCTCTCTGTGGGACTGATGTCTGTGAACCTGCAGGTCTCTTGTGGGACTGAAGTGTGTGAACCTGCAGGTCTCTGTAGGACTGATGTGTGTCAACCTGCAGGTCTCTGTGGGACTGAAGTGTGTGAACCTGCAGGTCTCTGTGGGACTGATGTGTTTGAAGCTGCAGGTCTCTGTAGGACTGAAGTGTGTGAACCTCCAGTCCCTGTAGGACTGAAGCGTGTGAACCTGCAGGTCTCTCTCTGGGACTGAAGTGTGTGAACCTGCAGATCTCTGTAGCACTGATGTGCGTGAACCCGCAGGTCTCTCTGTGGGACTGATGTGTGTGAACCTGCAGGTCTCTGTGGGACTGATGTCTCTGTGGGACTGATGTGTGTGAACCTGCAGGTCTCTGTGGGACTGATGTGTGTGAACGTGCAGGTCTCTGTAGGACTGATGTGTGTGAACCTGCAAGTCTCTTTGGGACTGATGTGTGTGAACCTGCAGGTCTCTGTGGGACTTAAGTGTGTGAACCTGTAGGTCTCTGTGGGACTGATGTTTGTGAACCTGCAGTTCTCTCTGTGGGACTGATGTGCGTGAAGCTGCAGGTCTCTGTAGGACTGATGTGTGTGAACCTGCAGGTCTCTCAGTGGGACTGATATGTGTGAACCTAAGGGTCTCTCTGCGGGACCAATGTGTGACCCTGCAGGTCTCTGTAGGACTGATGTGTGTGAACCTGCAGGTCTCTCTGTGGGATTGATGTGTGTGACACTGCAGGTCTCTGTGGGACTGATGAGTGTGACCCTGCAGGTCTCTGTAGGACTGATCTGTGTGAACCTGCAGTCTCTCTGTAGGACTGATGTGTGTGAACCTGCAGGTCTCTGTGGGACTGATGTGTGTGAACCTGCAGGTCTCTCTGTGGGACTGATGTGTGTGAACCTGCAGGTCTCTG
This sequence comes from Lampris incognitus, assembly GCF_029633865.1. Lineage (NCBI taxonomy): Eukaryota > Metazoa > Chordata > Actinopteri > Lampriformes > Lampridae > Lampris > Lampris incognitus. The sequence goes on along the minus strand of NW_026611078.1, from coordinate 284,068 downwards.
TGGGACTGAAGTGTGTGAAACTGCAGGTCTCTGTGGGAGTGATGTGTGTGAACCTGCAGGTCTCTCTGTAGGACTGATTTGTGTGAACCTGCAGGTCTCTGTGTGACTGATGTGTGTGAACCTGCAGGTCTCTCTGTGGGACTGGTGTGTGTGAACCTGAAGGTCTCTCTGTGGGACTGATATGTGTGAACCTGCAGGTCTCTCTGTGGGACTGAAGTGTGTGAACCCACAGGTCTCTGTAAGACTGATGTGTGTGAACCCGCAGGTCTCTTTGTGGGACTGAATTGTGTGAACCTGCAGGTCTCTCAGTGGGACTGAATTGTGTGAACCTGCAGGTCTCTCTGTGGGACTGATGTGTGTGAACCTGCAGGTCTCTCTGTGGGAGTGAATTGTGTGAACATGCAGGTCTCTCTAGGACTGATGTGTGTGACCCTGCAGGTCTCTGTAGGACTGATGTGTGTGAACCTGCAGGTCTCTGTAGGACTGATGTGTGTGAACCTGCAGATCTCTCTGTGGGACTGAAGTGTGTGAATCCGCAGGTAATTCTGTAGGACTTATGTGTGTGAACCTGCAGGTCTCTCTGTGGGAATGATGTGTGTGAAGCTGCAGGTCTCTCTGTGGGACTGCAGTGTGTGAACCTGCAGGTCTCTCTGTGGGACTGATGTGTGTGAAGCTGCAGGTCTCTCTGTGGGACAGATGTTTGTGAACCTGCAGGTCTCTGTGGGACTGATGTGTGTGACCCTAAAGGTTTCTCTGTAGGACTGATGTGTGTGAACCTGCAGGTCTCTGTAGGACTGAAGTGTGTGAACCTGCAGGTCTCTCTGTGGGACTGATGTGTGTGACCCTTCAGGTCTCTCTGTGGGACTGATGTGTGTGACCCTGCAGGTCACTTTGTAGGACTGAATTGTGTGAACCTGCAGGTCTCTGTGGGAATGAAGTGTGTGAACCTGCAGGTCTCTGTGGGACTGAAGTGTGTGAACCTGCAGGTCTCTCTGTGGGACTGATAAGTATGAACCTGCAGGACTCTCTGTGGGACTGATGTGTGTGAACCTGCAGGTCTCTCTGTGGGACTGAAGTGTGTGAACCCGCAGGTCTCTCTGTAGGACTGAAGTGTGTGAACCTGCAGGTCTCTCTGTGGGACTGAATTGTGTGAACCTGCAGGTCTCTCTGTGGAACTGATGTGTGTGAACCTGCAGGTCTCTCTGTAGAACTGATGTGTGTGAACCAGCAGATCTCTCTGTGGGACTGATGTGTGTGAAATTGCAGGTCTCTCTGTAGGACTGATGTGTGTGAACCTGCAGCTCTCTCTGTGGGACTGATGTGTGTGAACCTGCAGGTCTCTGTAGGACTGATGTGTGTGAGCCTGCAGGTCTCTGTAGGACTGATATGTGTGAACCTGCAGGTCTCTCTGTGGGACTGATGTGTGTGAACCTGCAGGTATCCCTGTGGGACTGATATGTGTGAACCTGCAGGTCTCTCTACGGGACTGAAGTGTGTGAACCTGCAGGTCTCTGTAGGACTGATGTGTGTGAACCTGCAGGTCTCTCTGTGGGACTGATGTGTGTGACCCCGCAGGTCTCTGTAGGACTGATGTGTGTGAACCTTCAGGTCTCTCTGTAGGACTGATGTGTGTGAACCTGCAGGTCTCTCAGTGGGACTGATATGTGTGAACCTGAGGGTCTCTCTGCGGGACTGATGTGTGACCCTGCAGGTCTCTCTGTGGGATTGATGTGTGTGACACTGCAGGTCTCTGCGGGACTGATCTGTGTGAACCTGCAGTCTCTCTGTGGGACTGATGTGTGTGACCCTAAAGGTCTCTCTGTAGGACTGATGTGTGTGAACCTGCAGGTCTCTGTAGGACTGAAGTGTGTGAACCTGCAGGTCTCTCTGTGGGACTGATGTGTGTGACCCTTCAGGTCTCTCTGTGGGACTGATGTGTGTGACCCTGCAGGTCTCTCTGTAGGACTGAATTGTGTGAACCTGCAGGTCTCTGTGTGACTGAATGTGTGTGAACCTGCAGGTCTCTGTGGGACTGAAGTGTGTGAACCTGCAGGTCTCTCTGTGGGACTGATGTGTGTGACCCTTCAGGTCTCTCTGTGGGACTGATGTGTGTGACCCTGCAGGTCTCTCTGTAGGACTGAATTGTGTGAACCTGCAGGTCTCTGTGGGACTGAATGTGTGTGAACCTGCAGGTCTCTGTGGGACTGAAGTGTGTGAACCTGCAGGTCTCTCTGTGGGACTGATAAGTATGAACCTGCAGGTCTCTCTGTGGGACTGATATGTGTGAACCTGCAGGTCTCTCTGTGGGACTGATGTGTGTGAACCTGCAGGTATCCCTGTGGGACTGATATGTGTGAACCTGCAGGTCTCTCTGCGGGACTGAAGTGTGTGAACCTGCAGGTCTCTGTAGGACTGATGTGTGTGAACCTGCAGGTCTCTCTGTGGGAATGATGTGTGTGACCCCGCAGGTCTCTGTAGGACTGATGTGTGTGAACCTTCAGGTCTCTCTGTAGGACTGATGTGTGTGAACCTGCAGGTCTCTCAGTGGGACTGATATGTGTGAACCTGAGGGTCTCTCTGCGGGACTGATGTGTGACCCTGCAGGTCTCTCTGTGGGATTGATGTGTGTGACACTGCAGGTCTCTGCGGGACTGATGAGTGTGACCCTGCAGGTCTCTGTAGGACTGATCTGTGTGAACCTGCAGGTCTCTGTAGGACTGATGTGTGTGACCCTAAAGGTCTCTCTGTAGGACTGATGTGTGTGACCCTAAAGGTCTCTCTGTAGGACTGATGTGTGTGAACCTGCAGGTCTCTGTAGGACTGAAGTGTGTGAACCTGCAGGTCTCTCTGTGGGACTGATGTGTGTGACCCTTCAGGTCTCTCTGTGGGACTGATGTGTGTGACCCTGCAGGTCTCTCTGTAGGACTGAATTGTGTGAACCTGCAGGTCTCTGTGGGACTGAATGTGTGTGAACCTGCAGGTCTCTGTGGGACTGAAGTGTGTGAACCTGCAGGTCTCTCTGTGGGACTGATAAGTATGAACCTGCAGGTCTCTCTGTGGGACTGATGTGTGTGAACCTGCAGGTCTCTCTGTGGGACTGAAGTGTGTGAACCCGCAGGTCTCTCTGTAGGACTGAAGTGTGTGAACCTGCAGGTCTCTCTGTGGGACTGAATTGTGTGAACCTGCAGGTCTCTCTGTGGAACTGATGTGTGGGAACCTGCAGGTCTCTCTGTAGAACTGATGTGTGTGAACCTGCAGGTCTCTGTAGGACTGATGTGTGTGAGCCTGCACGTCTCTCTGTAGGACTGATGTGTGTGAACCTGCAGGTCTCTCTGTGGGACTGATGTGTGTGAACCTGCAGGTCTCTGTAGGACTGATGTGTGTGAGCCTGCAGGTCTCTGTAGGACTGATATGTGTGAACCTGCAGGTCTCTCTGTGGGACTGATGTGTGTGAACCTGCAGGTATCCCTGTGGGACTGATATGTGTGAACCTGCAGGTCTCTCTGCGGGACTGATGTGTGTGACCCCGCAGGTCTCTGTAGGACTGATGTGTGTGAACCTTCAGGTCTCTCTGTAGGACTGATGGGTGTGAACCTGCAGGTCTCTCTGTAGGACTGATTTGTGGGAAGCTGCAGGAATCTATGGGACTGATGTGTGTGAACCTGCCGGTCTCTCTGTAGGACTGATTTGTGGGAAACTGATGTCTGTGTTGGACTGAAGTCTTGAACCTGCAGGTCTCTCTGTGGGACTGATGTGTGTGAACCTGCAGGTCTCTCTGTGGGACTGAAGTGTGTGTAGCTGCAGGTCTCTGTAGGACTGAAGTGTGTGAACCTGCAGGTCTCTGTAGGACTGATGTGTGTGAACCTTCAGGTCTCTGTGGGACTGATGTGTGTGAACCTGCAGGTCTCTCTGTGGGACTGATGTGTGTGAACCTGCCGGTCTCTGTGGGACTGATGTGTGTGAACCTGCAGGTCTCTGTGGGACTGATATGTGTGAACCTGCCGGTCTCTGTGGGACTGATGTGTTTGAACCTGCATGTCTCTCTGTGGGACTGATGTTTGTGAACCTGCAGGTCTCTGTGGGACTGATGTGTGTGAACCTGCAGGTCTCTCTGTGGGACTGATGTGTGTGAACCTGCATGTCTCTCTGTGGGACTGATGTGTGAGAACCTGCAGGTCTCTCTGTGGGACTGATGTGTGTGAACCTACAGGTCTCTCTGTAGGACTGATGTGTGTGAACCTGAAGGTCTCTGCGGGACTGAAGTCTTGAACCTGCAGGTCTCTCTGTGGGACAGATGTGTGAGAACCTGCAGCTCTCTGTAGGACTGATATGTGTGAACCTGCAGGTTTCTCTGTGGGACTAATGTGTGTGAACCTGCAGGTCTCTGTGTGACTGAAGTGTGTGAACCAGCAGGTCTCTGTGGGACTGATGTGTGTGAACCTGCAGGTCTCTGTGGGACTGATGTGTGTGAACCGGCAGGTCTTTGCGGGACTGATGTGTGTGAAACTGCAGGTCTCTGTGGGACTGATGTGTGTGAACCTGCAGGTTTCTGTAGGACTGATGTGTGTGAACCTGCAGGTCTCTGTGGGACTGATGTGTGTGAACCTGCAGGTCTCTCTGTGGGACTGATGTGTGTGAACCTGCAGGTCTTTGTGGGACTGATGTGTGTGAACCTGCAGGTCTCTGTGGGACTGATATGTGTGAACCTGCCGGTCTCTGTGGGACTGATGTGTGTGAACCTGCAGGTCTCTCTGTGGGACTGATGTGTGTGAAATTGCAGGTCTCTGTGGGACTGATGTGTGTGAACCTGCAGGTCTCTGTGGGACTGATGTGTGTGAACCAGCAGGTCTCTGTGGGACTGATGTGTGTGAAATTGCAGGTCTCTGTGGGACTGATGTGTGTGAACCTGCAGGTCTCTCTGTGGGACTGATGTGTGTGAACCGGCAGGTGTCTGTGGGACTGACGTGTGTGAACCTGTAGGTCTCTGTGGGACTGATGTTTGTGAACCTGCAGTTCTCTCTGTGGGACTGATGTGCGTGAAGCTGCAGGTCTCTGTAGGACTGATGTGTGTGAACCTGCAGGTCTCTCAGTGGGACTGATATGTGTGAACCTGAGGGTCTCTCTGCGGGACTGATGTGTGACCCTGCAGGTCTCTGTAGGACTGATGTGTGTGAACCTGCAGGTCTCTCTGTGGGATTGATGTGTGTGACACTGCAGGTCTCTGTGGGACTGATGAGTGTGACCCTGCAGGTCTCTGTAGGACTGATCTGTGTGAACCTGCAGTCTCTCTGTAGGACTGATGTGTGTGAACCTGCAGGTCTCTGTGGGACTGATGTGTGTGAACCTGCAGGTCTCTCTGTGGGACTGATGTGTGTGAACCTGCAGGTCTCTGTGGGACTGAAGTGTGTGAAACTGCAGGTCTCTGTGGGAGTGATGTGTGTGAACCTGCAGGTCTCTCTGTAGGACTGATTTGTGTGAACCTGCAGGTCTCTGTGTGACTGATGTGTGTGAACCTGCAGGTCTCTCTGTGGGACTGGTGTGTGTGAACCTGAAGGTCTCTCTGTGGGACTGGTGTGTGTGAACCTGCACGTCTCTCTGTGGGACTGAAGTGTGTGAACCCGCAGGTCTCTGTAAGACTGATGTGTGTGAACCCGCAGGTCTCTTTGTGGGACTGAATTGTGTGAACCTGCAGGTCTCTCAGTGGGACTGAATTGTGTGAACCTGCAGGTCTCTCTGTGGGACTGATGTGTGTGAACCTGCAGGTCTCTCTGTGGGAGTGAATTGTGTGAACATGCAGGTCTCTCTAGGACTGATGTGTGTGACCCTGCAGGTCTCTGTAGGACTGATGTGTGTGAACCTGCAGGTCTCTGTAGGACTGATGTGTGTGAACCTGCAGATCTCTCTGTGGGACTGAAGTGTGTGAATCCGCAGGTAATTCTGTAGGACTTATGTGTGTGAACCTGCAGGTCTCTCTGTGGGACTGATGTGTGTGAAGCTGCAGGTCTCTCTGTGGGACTGCAGTGTGTGAACCTGCAGGTCTCTCTGTGGGACTGATGTGTGTGAAGCTGCAGGTCTCTCTGTGGGACAGATGTTTGTGAACCTGCAGGTCTCTGTGGGACTGATGTGTGTGACCCTAAAGGTTTCTCTGTAGGACTGATGTGTGTGAACCTGCAGGTCTCTGTAGGACTGAAGTGTGTGAACCTGCAGGTCTCTCTGTGGGACTGATGTGTGTGACCCTTCAGGTCTCTCTGTGGGACTGATGTGTGTGACCCTGCAGGTCACTTTGTAGGACTTAATTGTGTGAACCTGCAGGTCTCTGTGGGAATGAAGTGTGTGAACCTGCAGGTCTCTGTGGGACTGAAGTGTGTGAACCTGCAGGTCTCTCTGTGGGACTGATAAGTATGAACCTGCAGGACTCTCTGTGGGACTGATGTGTGTGAACCTGCAGGTCTCTCTGTGGGACTGAAGTGTGTGAACCCGCAGGTCTCTCTGTAGGACTGAAGTGTGTGAACCTGCAGGTCTCTCTGTGGGACTGAATTGTGTGAACCTGCAGGTCTCTCTGTGGAACTGATGTGTGTGAACCTGCAGGTCTCTCTGTAGAACTGATGTGTGTGAACCAGCAGATCTCTCTGTGGGACTGATGTGTGTGAAATTGCAGGTCTCTCTGTAGGACTGATGTGTGTGAACCTGCAGCTCTCTCTGTGGGACTGATGTGTGTGAACCTGCAGGTCTCTGTAGGACTGATGTGTGTGAGCCTGCAGGTCTCTGTAGGACTGATATGTGTGAACCTGCAGGTCTCTCTGTGGGACTGATGTGTGTGAACCTGCAGGTATCCCTGTGGGACTGATATGTGTGAACCTGCAGGTCTCTCTGCGGGACTGAAGTGTGTGAACCTGCAGGTCTCTGTAGGACTGATGTGTGTCAACCTGCAGGTCTCTCTGTGGGACTGATGTGTGTGACCCCGCAGGTCTCTGTAGGACTGATGTGTGTGAACCTTCAGGTCTCTCTGTAGGACTGATGTGTGTGAACCTGCAGGTCTCTCAGTGGGACTGATATGTGTGAACCTGAGGGTCTCTCTGCGGGACTGATGTGTGACCCTGCAGGTCTCTCTGTGGGATTGATGTGTGTGACACTGCAGGTCTCTGCGGGACTGATCTGTGTGAACCTGCAGTCTCTCTGTGGGACTGATGTGTGTGACCCTAAAGGTCTCTCTGTAGGACTGATGTGTGTGAACCTGCAGGTCTCTGTAGGACTGAAGTGTGTGAACCTGCAGGTCTCTCTTTGGGATTGATGTGTGTGACCCTGCAGGTCTCTCTGTGGGACTGAATTGTGTGAACCTGCAGGTCTCTCTGTATGACTGAATTGTGTGAACCTGCAGGTCTCTCTGTGGGACTGAATTGTGTGAACCTGCAGGTCTCTCTGTAGGACTGAATTGTGTGAACCTGCAGGTCTCTCTGTACGACTGATGTGTGAGAACCTGCAGGTCTCTCTGTGGGACTGAATTGTGTGAACCTGCAGGTCTCTCTGTACGACTGATATGTGGGAACCTGCAGGTCTCTCTTGTGGGACTAATGTGTGTGAACCTACAGGTCTCTCTGTGGGACTGATGTCTGTGAACCTGCAGGTCTGTTGTGGGACTGAAGTGTGTGAACCTGCAGGTCTCTGTAGGACTGATGTGTGTCAACCTGCAGGTCTCTGTGGGACTGAAGTGTGTGAACCTGCAGGTCTCTGTGGGACTGATGTGTTTGAAGCTGCAGGTCTCTGTAGGACTGAAGTGTGTGAACCTCCAGTCCCTGTAGGACTGAAGCGTGTGAACCTGCAGGTCTCTCTCTGGGACTGAAGTGTGTGAACCTGCAGATCTCTGTAGCACTGATGTGCGTGAACCCGCAGGTCTCTCTGTGGGACTGATGTGTGTGAACCTGCAGGTCTCTGTGGGACTGATGTCTCTGTGGGACTGATGTGTGTGAACCTGCAGGTCTCCGTGGGACTGATGTCTCTGTGGGACTGATATGTGTTAACCTGCAGGTCTCTGTGGGACTGATGTGTGTGAACGTGCAGGTCTCTGTAGGACTGATGTGTGTGAACCTGCAAGTCTCTTTGGGACTGATGTGTGTGAACCTGCAGGTCTCTGTGGGACTTAAGTGTGTGAACCTGTAGGTCTCTGTGGGACTGATGTTTGTGAACCTGCAGTTCTCTCTGTGGGACTGATGTGCGTGAAGCTGCAGGTCTCTGTAGGACTGATGTGTGTGAACCTGCAGGTCTCTCAGTGGGACTGATATGTGTGAACCTGAGGGTCTCTCTGCGGGACTGATGTGTGACCCTGCAGGTCTCTGTAGGACTGATGTGTGTGAACCTGCAGGTCTCTCTGTGGGATTGATGTGTGTGACACTGCAGGTCTCTGTGGGACTGATGAGTGTGACCCTGCAGGTCTCTGTAGGACTGATCTGTGTGAACCTGCAGTCTCTCTGTAGGACTGATGTGTGTGAACCTGCAGGTCTCTGTGGGACTGATGTGTGTGAACCTGCAGGTCTCTCTGTGGGACTGATGTGTGTGAACCTGCAGGTCTCTGTGGGACTGAAGTGTGTGAAACTGCAGGTCTCTGTGGGAGTGATGTGTGTGAACCTGCAGGTCTCTCTGTAGGACTGATTTGTGTGAACCTGCAGGTCTCTGTGTGACTGATGTGTGTGAACCTGCAGGTCTCTCTGTGGGACTGGTGTGTGTGAACCTGAAGGTCTCTCTGTGGGACTGGTGTGTGTGAACCTGCACGTCTCTCTGTGGGACTGAAGTGTGTGAACCCGCAGGTCTCTGTAAGACTGATGTGTGTGAACCCGCAGGTCTCTTTGTGGGACTGAATTGTGTGAACCTGCAGGTCTCTCAGTGGGACTGAATTGTGTGAACCTGCAGGTCTCTCTGTGGGACTGATGTGTGTGAACCTGCAGGTCTCTCTGTGGGAGTGAATTGTGTGAACATGCAGGTCTCTCTAGGACTGATGTGTGTGACCCTGCAGGTCTCTGTAGGACTGATGTGTGTGAACCTGCAGGTCTCTGTAGGACTGATGTGTGTGAACCTGCAGATCTCTCTGTGGGACTGAAGTGTGTGAATCCGCAGGTAATTCTGTAGGACTTATGTGTGTGAACCTGCAGGTCTCTCTGTGGGACTGATGTGTGTGAAGCTGCAGGTCTCTCTGTGGGACTGCAGTGTGTGAACCTGCAGGTCTCTCTGTGGGACTGATGTGTGTGAAGCTGCAGGTCTCTCTGTGGGACAGATGTTTGTGAACCTGCAGGTCTCTGTGGGACTGATGTGTGTGAACCTGCAGGTCTCTCTGTGGGACTGATGTGTGTGAACCTGCAGGTCTCTGTAGGACTGAAGTGTGTGAACCTGCAGGTCTCTCTGTGGGACTGATGTGTGTGACCCTTCAGGTCTCTCTGTGGGACTGTTGTGTGTGACCCTGCAGGTCACTTTGTAGGACTGAATTGTGTGAACCTGCAGGTCTCTGTGGGAATGAAGTGTGTGAACCTGCAGGTCTCTGTGGGACTGAAGTGTGTGAACCTGCAGGTCTCTCTGTGGGACTGATAAGTATGAACCTGCAGTACTCTCTGTGGGACTGATGTGTGTGAACCTGCAGGTCTCTCTGTGGGACTGAAGTGTGTGAACCCGCAGGTCTCTCTGTAGGACTGAAGTGTGTGAACCTGCAGGTCTCTCTGTGGGACTGAATTGTGTGAACCTGCAGGTCTCTCTGTGGAACTGATGTGTGTGAACCTGCAGGTCTCTCTGTAGAACTGATGTGTGTGAACCAGCAGATCTCTCTCTGGGACTGATGTGTGTGAAATTGCAGGTCTCTCTGTAGGACTGATGTGTGTGAACCTGCAGCTCTCTCTGTGGGACTGATGTGTGTGAACCTGCAGGTCTCTGTAGGACTGATGTGTGTGAGCCTGCAGGTCTCTGTAGGACTGATATGTGTGAACCTGCAGGTCTCTCTGTGGGACTGATGTGTGTGAACCTGCAGGTATCCCTGTGGGACTGATATGTGTGAACCTGCAGGTCTCTCTGCGGGACTGAAGTGTGTGAACCTGCAGGTCTCTGTAGGACTGATGTGTGTGAACCTGCAGGTCTCTCTGTGGGACTGATGTGTGTGACCCCGCAGGTCTCTGTAGGACTGATGTGTGTGAACCTTCAGGTCTCTCTGTAGGACTGATGTGTGTGAACCTGCAGGTCTCTCAGTGGGACTGATATGTGTGAACCTGAGGGTCTCTCTGCGGGACTGATGTGTGACCCTGCAGGTCTCTCTGTGGGATTGATGTGTGTGACACTGCAGGTCTCTGCGGGACTGATCTGTGTGAACCTGCAGTCTCTCTGTGGGACTGATGTGTGTGACCCTAAAGGTCTCTCTGTAGGACTGATGTGTGTGAACCTGCAGGTCTCTGTAGGACTGAAGTGTGTGAACCTGCAGGTCTCTCTGTGGGACTGATGTGTGTGACCCTTCAGGTCTCTCTGTGGGACTGATGTGTGTGACCCTGCAGGTCTCTCTGTAGGACTGAATTGTGTGAACCTGCAGGTCTCTGTGTGACTGAATGTGTGTGAACCTGCAGGTCTCTGTGGGACTGAAGTGTGTGAACCTGCAGGTCTCTCTGTGGGACTGATGTGTGTGACCCTTCAGGTCTCTCTGTGGGACTGATGTGTGTGACCCTGCAGGTCTCTCTGTAGGACTGAATTGTGTGAACCTGCAGGTCTCTGTGGGACTGAATGTGTTTGAACCTGCAGGTCTCTGTGGGACTGAAGTGTGTGAACCTGCAGGTCTCTCTGTGGGACTGATAAGTATGAACCTGCAGGTCTCTCTGTGGGACTGATATGTGTGAACCTGCAGGTCTCTCTGTGGGACTGATGTGTGTGAACCTGCAGGTATCCCTGTGGGACTGATATGTGTGAACCTGCAGGTCTCTCTGCGGGACTGAAGTGTGTGAACCTGCAGGTCTCTGTAGGACTGATGTGTGTGAACCTGCAGGTCTCTCTGTGGGACTGATGTGTGTGACCCCGCAGGTCTCTGTAGGACTGATGTGTGTGAACCTTCAGGTCTCTCTGTAGGACTGATGTGTGTGAACCTGCAGGTCTCTCAGTGGGACTGATATGTGTGAACCTGAGGGTCTCTCTGCGGGACTGATGTGTGACCCTGCAGGTCTCTCTGTGGGATTGATGTGTGTGACACTGCAGGTCTCTGCGGGACTGATGAGTGTGACCCTGCAGGTCTCTGTAGGACTGATCTGTGTGAACCTGCAGGTCTCTGTAGGACTGATGTGTGTGACCCTAAAGGTCTCTCTGTAGGACTGATGTGTGTGACCCTAAAGGTCTCTCTGTAGGACTGATGTGTGTGAACCTGCAGGTCTCTGTAGGACTGAAGTGTGTGAACCTGCAGGTCTCTCTGTGGGACTGATGTGTGTGACCCTTCAGGTCTCTCTGTGGGACTGATGTGTGTGACCCTGCAGGTCTCTCTGTAGGACTGAATTGTGTGAACCTGCAGGTCTCTGTGGGACTGAATGTGTGTGAACCTGCAGGTCTCTGTGGGACTGAAGTGTGTGAACCTGCAGGTCTCTCTGTGGGACTGATAAGTATGAACCTGCAGGTCTCTCTGTGGGACTGATGTGTGTGAACCTGCAGGTCTCTCTGTGGGACTGAAGTGTGTGAACCCGCAGGTCTCTCTGTAGGACTGAAGTGTGTGAACCTGCAGGTCTCTCTGTGGGACTGAATTGTGTGAACCTGCAGGTCTCTCTGTGGAACTGATGTGTGGGAACCTGCAGGTCTCTCTGTAGAACTGATGTGTGTGAACCTGCAGGTCTCTGTAGGACTGATGTGTGTGAGCCTGCACGTCTCTCTGTAGGACTGATGTGTGTGAACCTGCAGGTCTCTCTGTGGGACTGATGTGTGTGAACCTGCAGGTCTCTGTAGGACTGATGTGTGTGAGCCTGCAGGTCTCTGTAGGACTGATATGTGTGAACCTGCAGGTCTCTCTGTGGGACTGATGTGTGTGAACCTGCAGGTATCCCTGTGGGACTGATATGTGTGAACCTGCAGGTCTCTCTGCGGGACTGATGTGTGTGACCCCGCAGGTCTCTGTAGGACTGATGTGTGTGAACCTTCAGGTCTCTCTGTAGGACTGATGGGTGTGAACCTGCAGGTCTCTCTGTAGGACTGATTTGTGGGAAGCTGCAGGAATCTATGGGACTGATGTGTGTGAACCTGCCGGTCTCTCTGTAGGACTGATTTGTGGGAAACTGATGTCTGTGTTGGACTGAAGTCTTGAACCTGCAGGTCTCTCTGTGGGACTGATGTGTGTGAACCTGCAGGTCTCTCTGTGGGACTGAAGTGTGTGTAGCTGCAGGTCTCTGTAGGACTGAAGTGTGTGAACCTGCAGGTCTCTGTAGGACTGATGTGTGTGAACCTTCAGGTCTCTGTGGGACTGATGTGTGTGAACCTGCAGGTCTCTCTGTGGGACTGATGTGTGTGAACCTGCCGGTCTCTGTGGGACTGATGTGTGTGAACCTGCAGGTCTCTGTGGGACTGATATGTGTGAACCTGCCGGTCTCTGTGGGACTAATGTGTTTGAACCTGCATGTCTCTCTGTGGGACTGATGTTTGTGAACCTGCAGGTCTCTGTGGGACTGATGTGTGTGAACCTGCAGGTCTCTCTGTGGGACTGATGTGTGTGAACCTGCATGTCTCTCTGTGGGACTGATGTGTGAGAACCTGCAGGTCTCTCTGTGGGACTGATGTGTGTGAACCTACAGGTCTCTCTGTAGGACTGATGTGTGTGAACCTGAAGGTCTCTGCGGGACTGAAGTCTTGAACCTGCAGGTCTCTCTGTGGGACAGATGTGTGAGAACCTGCAGCTCTCTGTAGGACTGATATGTGTGAACCTGCAGGTTTCTCTGTGGGACTAATGTGTGTGAACCTGCAGGTCTCTGTGTGACTGAAGTGTGTGAACCAGCAGGTCTCTGTGGGACTGATGTGTGTGAACCTGCAGGTCTCTGTGGGACTGATGTGTGTGAACCGGCAGGTCTCTGCGGGACTGATGTGTGTGAAACTGCAGGTCTCTGTGGGACTGATGTGTGTGAACCTGCAGGTTTCTGTAGGACTGATGTGTGTGAACCTGCAGGTCTCTGTGGGACTGATGTGTGTGAACCTGCAGGTCTCTCTGTGGGACTGATGTGTGTGAACCTGCAGGTCTTTGTGGGACTGATGTGTGTGAACCTGCAGGTCTCTGTGGGACTGATATGTGTGAACCTGCCGGTCTCTGTGGGACTGATGTGTGTGAACCTGCAGGTCTCTCTGTGGGACTGATGTGTGTGAAATTGCAGGTCTCTGTGGGACTGATGTGTGTGAACCTGCAGGTCTCTGTGGGACTGATGTATGTGAACCAGCAGGTCTCTGTGGGACTGATGTGTGTGAAATTGCAGGTCTCTGTGGGACTGATGTGTGTGAACCTGCAGGTCTCTCTGTGGGACTGATGTGTGTGAACCGGCAGGTGTCTGTGGGACTGACGTGTGTGAACCTGCAGATCTCTCTGTGGGACTTAAGAGTGTGAACCTGTAGGTCTCTGTGGGACTGATGTTTGTGACCCTGCAGGTCTCTCTGTGGGACTGATGTGCGTGAAGCTGCAGGTCTCTGTAGGACTGATGTGTGTGAACCTGCAGGTCTCTCAGTGGGACTGATATGTGTGACCCTTCAGGTCTCTCTGTGGGACTGATGTGTGTGACCCTGCAGGTCACTTTGTAGGACTGAATTGTGTGAACCTGCAGGTCTCTGTGGGAATGAAGTGTGTGAACCTGCAGGTCTCTGTGGGACTGAAGTGTGTGAACCTGCAGGTCTCTCTGTGGGACTGATAAGTATGAACCTGCAGGACTCTCTGTGGGACTGATGTGTGTGAACCTGCAGGTCTCTCTGTGGGACTGAAGTGTGTGAACCCGCAGGTCTCTCTGTAGGACTGAAGTGTGTGAACCTTCAGGTCTCTCTGTGGGACTGAATTGTGTGAACCTGCAGGTCTCTCTGTGGAACTGATGTGTGTGAACCTGCAGGTCTCTCTGTAGAACTGATGTGTGTGAACCAGCAGATCTCTCTGTGGGACTGATGTGTGTGAAATTGCAGGTCTCTCTGTAGGACTGATGTGTGTGAACCTGCAGCTCTCTCTGTGGGACTGATGTGTGTGAACCAGCAGGTCTCTGTAGGACTGATGTGTTTGAGCCTGCAGGTCTCTGTAGGACTGATATGTGTGAACCTGCAGGTCTCTCTGTGGGACTGATGTGTGTGAACCTGCAGGTATCCCTGTGGGACTGATATGTGTGAACCTGCAGGTCTCTCTGCGGGACTGAAGTGTGTGAACCTGCAGGTCTCTGTAGGACTGATGTGTGTGAACCTGCAGGTCTCTCGGTGGGACTGATGTGTGTGACCCCGCAGGTCTCTGTAGGACTGATGTTGTGAACCTTCAGGTCTCTCTGTAGGACTGATGTGTGTGAACCTGCAGGTCTCTCAGTGGGACTGATATGTGTGAACCTGAGGGTCTCTCTGCGGGACTGATGTGTGACCCTGCAGGTCTCTCTGTGGGATTGATGTGTGTGACACTGCAGGTCTCTGTGGGACTGATGAGTGTGACCCTGCAGGTCTCTGTAGGACTGATCTGTGTGAACCTGCAGTCTCTCTGTGGGACTGATGTGTGTGACCCTAAAGGTCTCTCTGTAGGACTGATGTGTGTGAACCTGCAGGTCTCTGTAGGACTGAAGTGTGTGAACCTGCAGGTCTCTCTGTGGGACTGATGTGTGTGACCCTTCAGGTCTCTCTGTGGGACTGATGTGTGTGACCCTGCAGGTCTCTCTGTGGGACTGATAAGTATGAACCTGCAGGTCTCTCTGTGGGACAGATGTTTGTGAACCTGCAGGTCTCTGTGGGACTGATGTGTGTGACCCTAAAGGTCTCTCTGTAGGACTGATGTGTGTGAACCTGCAGGTCTCTGTAGGACTGAAGTGTGTGAACCTGCAGGTCTCTCTGTGGGACTGATGTGTGTGACCCTTCAGGTCTCTCTGTGGGACTGATGTGTGTGACCCTGCAGGTCACTTTGTAGGACTGAATTGTGTGAACCTGCAGGTCTCTGTGGGAATGAAGTGTGTGAACCTGCAGGTCTCTGTGGGACTGAAGTGTGTGAACCTGCAGGTCTCTCTGTGGGACTGATAAGTATGAACCTGCAGGACTCTCTGTGGGACTGATGTGTGTGAACCTGCAGGTCTCTCTGTGGGACTGAAGTGTGTGAACCCGCAGGTCTCTCTGTAGGACTGAAGTGTGTGAACCTGCAGGTCTCTCTGTGGGACTGAAAAGTGTGAACCTGCAGGTCTCTCTGTGGAACTGATGTGTGTGAACCTGCAGGTCTCTCTGTAGAATTGATGTGTGTGAACCAGCAGATCTCTCTGTGGGACTGATGTGTGTGAAATTGCAGGTCTCTCTGTAGGACTGATGTGTGTGAACCTGCAGGT
This sequence comes from Lampris incognitus, assembly GCF_029633865.1. Classification (NCBI taxonomy): domain Eukaryota; kingdom Metazoa; phylum Chordata; class Actinopteri; order Lampriformes; family Lampridae; genus Lampris; species Lampris incognitus. Next base: position 268,556 of record NW_026611078.1, on the reverse strand, counting down.
CTCTGTAGGACTGATGTGTGTGAGCCTGCTGGTCTCTGTAGGACTGATATGTGTGAACCTGCAGGTCTCTCTGTGGGACTGATGTGTGTGAACCTGCAGGTATCCCTGTGGGACTGATATGTGTGAACCTGCAGGTCTCTCTGCGGGACTGAAGTGTGTGAACCTGCAGGTCTCTGTAGGACTGATGTTTGTGAACCTGCAGGTCTCTCTGTGGGACTGATGTGTGTGACCCCGCAGGTCTCTGTAGGACTGATGTTGTGAACCTTCAGGTCTCTCTGTAGGACTGATGTGTGTGAACCTGCAGGTCTCTCAGTAGGACTGATATGTGTGAACCTGAGGGTCTCTCTGCGGGACTGATGTGTGACCCTGCAGGTCTCTCTGTGGGACTGATGTGTGTGAACCTACAGGTCTCTCTGTAGGACTGATGTGTGTGAACCTGAAGGTCTCTGCGGGACTGAAGTCTTGAACCTGCAGGTCTCTCTGTGGGACAGATGTGTGAGAACCTGCAGCTCTCTGTAGGACTGATATGTGTGAACCTGCAGGTTTCTCTGTGGGACTAATGTGTGTGAACCTGCAGGTCTCTGTGTGACTGAAGTGTGTGAACCAGCAGGTCTCTGTGGGACTGATGTGTGTGAACCTGCAGGTCTCTGTGGGACTGATGTGTGTGAACCGGCAGGTCTCTGCGGGACTGATGTGTGTGAAACTGCAGGTCTCTGTGGGACTGATGTGTGTGAACCTGCAGGTTTCTGTAGGACTGATGTGTGTGAACCTGCAGGTCTCTGTGGGACTGATGTGTGTGAACCTGCAGGTCTCTCTGTGGGACTGATGTGTGTGAACCTGCAGGTCTTTGTGGGACTGATGTGTGTGAACCTGCAGGTCTCTGTGGGACTGATATGTGTGAACCTGCCGGTCTCTGTGGGACTGATGTGTGTGAACCTGCAGGTCTCTCTGTGGGACTGATGTGTGTGAAATTGCAGGTCTCTGTGGGACTGATGTGTGTGAACCTGCAGGTCTCTGTGGGACTGATGTATGTGAACCAGCAGGTCTCTGTGGGACTGATGTGTGTGAAATTGCAGGTCTCTGTGGGACTGATGTGTGTGAACCTGCAGGTCTCTCTGTGGGACTGATGTGTGTGAACCGGCAGGTGTCTGTGGGACTGACGTGTGTGAACCTGCAGATCTCTCTGTGGGACTTAAGAGTGTGAACCTGTAGGTCTCTGTGGGACTGATGTTTGTGACCCTGCAGGTCTCTCTGTGGGACTGATGTGCGTGAAGCTGCAGGTCTCTGTAGGACTGATGTGTGTGAACCTGCAGGTCTCTCAGTGGGACTGATATGTGTGACCCTTCAGGTCTCTCTGTGGGACTGATGTGTGTGACCCTGCAGGTCACTTTGTAGGACTGAATTGTGTGAACCTGCAGGTCTCTGTGGGAATGAAGTGTGTGAACCTGCAGGTCTCTGTGGGACTGAAGTGTGTGAACCTGCAGGTCTCTCTGTGGGACTGATAAGTATGAACCTGCAGGACTCTCTGTGGGACTGATGTGTGTGAACCTGCAGGTCTCTCTGTGGGACTGAAGTGTGTGAACCCGCAGGTCTCTCTGTAGGACTGAAGTGTGTGAACCTTCAGGTCTCTCTGTGGGACTGAATTGTGTGAACCTGCAGGTCTCTCTGTGGAACTGATGTGTGTGAACCTGCAGGTCTCTCTGTAGAACTGATGTGTGTGAACCAGCAGATCTCTCTGTGGGACTGATGTGTGTGAAATTGCAGGTCTCTCTGTAGGACTGATGTGTGTGAACCTGCAGCTCTCTCTGTGGGACTGATGTGTGTGAACCAGCAGGTCTCTGTAGGACTGATGTGTTTGAGCCTGCAGGTCTCTGTAGGACTGATATGTGTGAACCTGCAGGTCTCTCTGTGGGACTGATGTGTGTGAACCTGCAGGTATCCCTGTGGGACTGATATGTGTGAACCTGCAGGTCTCTCTGCGGGACTGAAGTGTGTGAACCTGCAGGTCTCTGTAGGACTGATGTGTGTGAACCTGCAGGTCTCTCGGTGGGACTGATGTGTGTGACCCCGCAGGTCTCTGTAGGACTGATGTTGTGAACCTTCAGGTCTCTCTGTAGGACTGATGTGTGTGAACCTGCAGGTCTCTCAGTGGGACTGATATGTGTGAACCTGAGGGTCTCTCTGCGGGACTGATGTGTGACCCTGCAGGTCTCTCTGTGGGATTGATGTGTGTGACACTGCAGGTCTCTGTGGGACTGATGAGTGTGACCCTGCAGGTCTCTGTAGGACTGATCTGTGTGAACCTGCAGTCTCTCTGTGGGACTGATGTGTGTGACCCTAAAGGTCTCTCTGTAGGACTGATGTGTGTGAACCTGCAGGTCTCTGTAGGACTGAAGTGTGTGAACCTGCAGGTCTCTCTGTGGGACTGATGTGTGTGACCCTTCAGGTCTCTCTGTGGGACTGATGTGTGTGACCCTGCAGGTCTCTCTGTGGGACTGATAAGTATGAACCTGCAGGTCTCTCTGTGGGACAGATGTTTGTGAACCTGCAGGTCTCTGTGGGACTGATGTGTGTGACCCTAAAGGTCTCTCTGTAGGACTGATGTGTGTGAACCTGCAGGTCTCTGTAGGACTGAAGTGTGTGAACCTGCAGGTCTCTCTGTGGGACTGATGTGTGTGACCCTTCAGGTCTCTCTGTGGGACTGATGTGTGTGACCCTGCAGGTCACTTTGTAGGACTGAATTGTGTGAACCTGCAGGTCTCTGTGGGAATGAAGTGTGTGAACCTGCAGGTCTCTGTGGGACTGAAGTGTGTGAACCTGCAGGTCTCTCTGTGGGACTGATAAGTATGAACCTGCAGGACTCTCTGTGGGACTGATGTGTGTGAACCTGCAGGTCTCTCTGTGGGACTGAAGTGTGTGAACCCGCAGGTCTCTCTGTAGGACTGAAGTGTGTGAACCTGCAGGTCTCTCTGTGGGACTGAAAAGTGTGAACCTGCAGGTCTCTCTGTGGAACTGATGTGTGTGAACCTGCAGGTCTCTCTGTAGAATTGATGTGTGTGAACCAGCAGATATTTCTGTGGGACTGATGTGTGTGAAATTGCAGGTCTCTCTGTAGGACTGATGTGTGTGAACCTGCAGGTCTCTGTAGGACTGATGTGTGTGAGCCTGCTGGTCTCTGTAGGACTGATATGTGTGAACCTGCAGGTCTCTCTGTGGGACTGATGTGTGTGAACCTGCAGGTATCCCTGTGGGACTGATATGTGTGAACCTGCAGGTCTCTCTGCGGGACTGAAGTGTGTGAACCTGCAGGTCTCTGTAGGACTGATGTTTGTGAACCTGCAGGTCTCTCTGTGGGACTGATGTGTGTGACCCCGCAGGTCTCTGTAGGACTGATGTTGTGAACCTTCAGGTCTCTCTGTAGGACTGATGTGTGTGAACCTGCAGGTCTCTCAGTAGGACTGATATGTGTGAACCTGAGGGTCTCTCTGCGGGACTGATGTGTGACCCTGCAGGTCTCTCTGTGGGATTGATGTGTGTGACACTGCAGGTCTCTGTGGGACTGATGAGTGTGACCCTGCAGGTCTCTGTAGGACTGATCTGTGTGAACCTGCAGTCTCTCTGTGGGACTGATGTGTGTGACCCTAAAGGTCTCTCTGTAGGACTGATGTGTGTGAACCTGCAGGTCTCTGTAGGACTGAAGTGTGTGAACCTGCAGGTCTCTCTGTGGGACTGATGTGTGTGACCCTGCAGGTCTCTCTGTAGGACTGAATTGTGTGAACCTGCAGGTCTCTGTGGGACTGAATGTGTGTGAACCTGCAGGTCTCTGTGGGACTGAAGTGTGTGAACCTGCAGGTCTCTCTGTGGGACTGATAAGTATGAACCTGCAGGTCTCTCTGTGGGACTGATGTGTGTGACCCTGCAGGTCTCTCTGTGGGACTGATGTGTGTGACCCTGCAGGTCTCTCTGTAGGACTGAATTGTGTGAACCTGCAGGTCTCTGTGGGACTGAATGTGTGTGAACCTGCAGGTCTCTGTGGGACTGAAGTGTGTGAACCTGCAGGTCTCTCTGTGGGACTGATAAGTATGAACCTGCAGGTCTCTCTGTGGGACTGATGTGTGTGAACCTGCAGGTCTCTCTGTGGGACTGAAGTGTGTGAACCCGCAGGTCTCTCTGTAGGACTGAAGTGTGTTAACCTGCAGGTCTCTCTGTGGGACTGAATTGTGTGAACCTGCAGGTCTCTCTGTGGAACTGATGTGTGGGAACCTGCAGGTCTCTCTGTAGAACTGATGTGTGTGAACCTGCAGGTCTCTGTAGGACTGATGTGTGTGAGCCTGCACGTCTCTCTGTAGGAGTGATGTGTGTGAACCTGCAGGTCTCTCTGTGGGACTGATGTGTGTGAACCTGCAGGTCTCTGTAGGACTGATGTGTGTGAGCCTGCAGGTCTCTGTAGGACTGATATGTGTGAATCTGCAGGTCTCTCTGTGGGACTGATGTGTGTGAACCTGCAGGTATCCCTGTGGGACTGATATGTGTGAACCTGCAGGTCTCTCTGTGGGACTGAAGTGTGAACCTGCAGGTCTCTCTGTGGGACTGATGTGTGTGACCCTGCAGGTCTCTCTGTAGGACTGAATTGTGTGAACCTGCAGGTCTCTGTGGGACTGAATGTGTGTGAACCTGCAGGTCTCTGTGGGACTGAAGTGTGTGAACCTGCAGGTCTCTCTGTGGGACTGATGTGTGTGACCCTTCAGGTCTCTCTGTGGGACTGATGTGTGTGACCCTGCAGGTCTCTCTGTAGGACTGAATTGTGTGAACCTGCAGGTCTCTGTGGGACTGAATGTGTGTGAACCTGCAGGTCTCTGTGGGACTGAAGTGTGTGAACCTGCAGGTCTCTCTGTGGGACTGATAAGTATGAACCTGCAGGTCTCTCTGTGGGACTGATATGTGTGAACCTGCAGGTCTCTCTGTGGGACTGATGTGTGTGAACCTGCAGGTATCCCTGTGGGACTGATATGTGTGAACCTGCAGGTCTCTCTGCGGGACTGAAGTGTGTGAACCTGCAGGTCTCTGTAGGACTGATGTGTGTGAACCTGCAGGTCTCTCTGTGGGACTGATGTGTGTGACCCCGCAGGTCTCTGTAGGACTGATGTGTGTGAACCTTCAGGTCTCTCTGTAGGACTGATGTGTGTGAACCTGCAGGTCTCTCAGTGGGACTGATATGTGTGAACCTGAGGGTCTCTCTGCGGGACTGATGTGTGACCCTGCAGGTCTCTCTGTGGGATTGATGTGTGTGACACTGCAGGTCTCTGCGGGACTGATGAGTGTGACCCTGCAGGTCTCTGTAGGACTGATCTGTGTGAACCTGCAGTCTCTCTGTGGGACTGATGTGTGTGACCCTAAAGGTCTCTCTGTAGGACTGATGTGTGTGCACCTGCAGGTCTCTGTAGGACTGAAGTGTGTGAACCTGCAGGTCTCTCTGTGGGACTGATGTGTGTGACCCTTCAGGTCTCTCTGTGGGACTGATGTGTGTGACCCTGCAGGTCTCTCTGTAGGACTGAATTGTGTGAACCTGCAGGTCTCTGTGGGACTGAATGTGTGTGAACCTGCAGGTCTCTGTGGGACTGAAGTGTGTGAACCTGCAGGTCTCTCTGTGGGACTGATAAGTATGAACCTGCAGGTCTCTCTGTGGGACTGATGTGTGTGAACCTGCAGGTCTCTCTGTGGGACTGAAGTGTGTGAACCCGCAGGTCTCTCTGTAGGACTGAAGTGTGTGAACCTGCAGGTCTCTCTGTGGGACTGAATTGTGTGAACCTGCAGGTCTCTCTGTGGAACTGATGTGTGGGAACCTGCAGGTCTCTCTGTAGAACTGATGTGTGTGAACCTGCAGGTCTCTGTAGGACTGATGTGTGTGAGCCTGCACGTCTCTCTGTAGGACTGATGTGTGTGAACCTGCAGGTCTCTCTGTGGGACTGATGTGTGTGAACCTGCAGGTCTCTGTAGGACTGATGTGTGTGAGCCTGCAGGTCTCTGTAGGACTGATATGTGTGAACCTGCAGGTCTCTCTGTGGGACTGATGTGTGTGAACCTGCAGGTATCCCTGTGGGACTGATATGTGTGAACCTGCAGGTCTCTCTGCGGGACTGATGTGTGTGACCCCGCAGGTCTCTGTAGGACTGATGTGTGTGAACCTTCAGGTCTCTCTGTAGGACTGATGGGTGTGAACCTGCAGGTCTCTCTGTAGGACTGATTTGTGGGAAGCTGCAGGAATCTATGGGACTGATGTGTGTGAACCTGCCGGTCTCTCTGTAGGACTGATTTGTGGGAAACTGATGTCTGTGTTGGACTGAAGTCTTGAACCTGCAGGTCTCTCTGTGGGACTGATGTGTGTGAACCTGCAGGTCTCTCTGTGGGACTGAAGTGTGTGTAGCTGCAGGTCTCTGTAGGACTGAAGTGTGTGAACCTGCAGGTCTCTGTAGGACTGATGTGTGTGAACCTTCAGGTCTCTGTGGGACTGATGTGTGTGAACCTGCAGGTCTCTCTGTGGGACTGATGTGTGTGAACCTGCCGGTCTCTGTGGGACTGATGTGTGTGAACCTGCAGGTCTCTGTGGGACTGATATGTGTGAACCTGCCGGTCTCTGTGGGACTGATGTGTTTGAACCTGCATGTCTCTCTGTGGGACTGATGTTTGTGAACCTGCAGGTCTCTGTGGGACTGATGTGTGTGAACCTGCAGGTCTCTCTGTGGGACTGATGTGTGTGAACCTGCATGTCTCTCTGTGGGACTGATGTGTGAGAACCTGCAGGTCTCTCTGTGGGACTGATGTGTGTGAACCTACAGGTCTCTCTGTAGGACTGATGTGTGTGAACCTGAAGGTCTCTGCGGGACTGAAGTCTTGAACCTGCAGGTCTCTCTGTGGGACAGATGTGTGAGAACCTGCAGCTCTCTGTAGGACTGATATGTGTGAACCTGCAGGTTTCTCTGTGGGACTGATGTGTGTGAACCTGCAGGTCTCTGTGTGACTGAAGTGTGTGAACCAGCAGGTCTCTGTGGGACTGATGTGTGTGAACCTGCAGGTCTCTGTGGGACTGATGTGTGTGAACCGGCAGGTCTCTGCGGGACTGATGTGTGTGAACCTGCAGGCCTCTCTGTGGGACTGATGTGTGTGAACCTGCAGGTATCCCTGTGGGACTGATATGTGTGAACCTGCAGGTCTCTCTGCGGGACTGAAGTGTGTGAACCTGCAGGTCTCTGTAGGACTGATGTGTGTGAACCTGCAGGTCTCTCTGTGGGACTGATGTGTGTGACCCCGCAGGTCTCTGTAGGACTGATGTTGTGAACCTTCAGGTCTCTCTGTAGGACTGATGTGTGTGAACCTGCAGGTCTCTCAGTAGGACTGATATGTGTGAACCTGAGGGTCTCTCTGCGGGACTGATGTGTGACCCTGCAGGTCTCTCTGTGGGATTGATGTGTGTGACACTGCAGGTCTCTGTGGGACTGATGAGTGTGACCCTGCAGGTCTCTGTAGGACTGATCTGTGTGAACCTGCAGTCTCTCTGTGGGACTGATGTGTGTGACCCTAAAGGTCTCTCTGTAGGACTGATGTGTGTGAACCTGCAGGTCTCTGTAGGACTGAAATGTGTGAACCTGCAGGTCTCTCTGTGGGACTGATGTGTGTGACCCTGCAGGTCTCTCTGTGGGACTGATGTGTGTGACCCTGCAGGTCTCTCTGTAGGACTGAATTGTGTGAACCTGCAGGTCTCTGTGGGACTGAATGTGTGTGAACCTGCAGGTCTCTGTGGGACTGAAGTGTGTGAACCTGCAGGTCTCTCTGTGGGACTGATAAGTATGAACCTGCAGGTCTCTCTGTGGGACTGATGTGTGTGAACCTGCAGGTCTCTCTGTGGGACTGAAGTGTGTGAACCCGCAGGTCTCTCTGTAGGACTGAAGTGTGTGAACCTGCAGGTCTCTCTGTGGGACTGAATTGTGTGAACCTGCAGGTCTCTCTGTGGAACTGATGTGTGGGAACCTGCAGGTCTCTCTGTAGAACTGATGTGTGTGAACCTGCAGGTCTCTGTAGGACTGATGTGTGTGAGCCTGCACGTCTCTCTGTAGGACTGATGTGTGTGAACCTGCAGGTCTCTGTAGGACTGATGTGTGTGAACCTGCAGGTCTCTCTGTGGGACTGATGTGTGTGACCCCGCAGGTCTCTGTAGGACTGATGTGTGTGAACCTTCAGGTCTCTCTGTAGGACTGATGGGTGTGAACCTGCAGGTCTCTCTGTAGGACTGATTTGTGGGAAGCTGCAGGAATCTATGGGACTGATGTGTGTGAACCTGCCGGTCTCTCTGTAGGACTGATTTGTGGGAACCTGATGTCTGTGTTGGACTGAAGTCTTGAACCTGCAGGTCTCTCTGTGGGACTGATGTGTGTGAACCTGCACGTCTCCCTGTGGGACTGAAGTGTGTGTAGCTGCAGGTCTCTGTAGGACTGAAGTGTGTGAACCTGCAGGTCTCTGTAGGACTGATGTGTGTGAACCTGCAGGTCTTTGTGGGACTGATGTGTGTGAACCTGCAGGTCTCTGTGGGACTGACCTGCCGGTCTCTGTGGGACTGATGTGTTTGAACCTGCATGTCTCTCTGTGGGACTGATGTTTGTGAACCTGCAGGTCTCTGTGGGACTGATGTGTGTGAACCTGCAGGTCTCTCTGTGGGACTGATGTGTGTGAACCTGCATGTCTCTCTGTGGGACTGATGTGTGTGAACCTGCAGGTCTCTCTGTGGGACTGATGTGTGTGACCCTGCAGGTCTCTCTGTAGGACTGAATTGTGTGAACCTGCAGGTCTCTGTGGGACTGAATGTGTGTGAACCTGCAGGTCTCTGTGGGACTGAAGTGTGTGAACCTGCAGGTCTCTCTGTGGGACTGATGTGTGTGACCCTTCAGGTCTCTCTGTGGGACTGATGTGTGTGACCCTGCAGGTCTCTCTGTAGGACTGAATTGTGTGAACCTGCAGGTCTCTGTGGGACTGAATGTGTGTGAACCTGCAGGTCTCTGTGGGACTGAAGTGTGTGAACCTGCAGGTCTCTCTGTGGGACTGATAAGTATGAACCTGCAGGTCTCTCTGTGGGACTGATGTGTGTGAACCTGCAGGTCTCTCTGTGGGACTGAAGTGTGTGAACCCGCAGGTCTCTCTGTAGGACTGAAGTGTGTGAACCTGCAGGTCTCTCTGTGGGACTGAATTGTGTGAACCTGCAGGTCTCTCTGTGGGACTGAATTGTGTGAACCTGCAGGTCTCTCTGTGGAACTGATGTGTGTGAACCTGCAGGTCTCTCTGTAGAACTGATGTGTGTGAACCAGCAGATCTCTCTGTGGGACTGATGTGTGTGAAATTGCAGGTCTCTCTGTAGGACTGATGTGTGTGAACCTGCAGCTCTCTCTGTGGGACTGATGTGTGTGAGCCTGCAGGTCTCTGTAGGACTGATATGTGTGAACCTGCAGGTCTCTCTGTGGGACTGATGTGTGTGAACCTGCAGGTATCCCTGTGGGACTGATATGTGTGAACCTGCAGGTCTCTCTGCGGGACTGATGTGTGTGACCCCGCAGGTCTCTGTAGGACTGATGTGTGTGAACCTTCAGGTCTCTCTGTAGGACTGATGGGTGTGAACCTGCAGGTCTCTCTGTAGGACTGATTTGTGGGAAGCTGCAGGAATCTATGGGACTGATGTGTGTGAACCTGCCGGTCTCTCTGTAGGACTGATTTGTGGGAAACTGATGTCTGTGTTGGACTGAAGTCTTGAACCTGCAGGTCTCTCTGTGGGACTGATGTGTGTGAACCTGCAGGTCTCTCTGTGGGACTGAAGTGTGTGTAGCTGCAGGTCTCTGTAGGACTGAAGTGTGTGAACCTGCAGGTCTCTGTAGGACTGATGTGTGTGAACCTTCAGGTCTCTGTGGGACTGATGTGTGTGAACCTGCAGGTCTCTCTGTGGGACTGATGTGTGTGAACCTGCCGGTCTCTGTGGGACTGATGTGTGTGAACCTGCAGGTCTCTGTGGGACTGATATGTGTGAACCTGCCGGTCTCTGTGGGACTGATGTGTTTGAACCTGCATGTCTCTCTGTGGGACTGATGTTTGTGAACCTGCAGGTCTCTGTGGGACTGATGTGTGTGAACCTGCAGGTCTCTCTGTGGGACTGATGTGTGTGAACCTACATGTCTCTCTGTGGGACTGATGTGTGAGAACCTGCAGGTCTCTCTGTGGGACTGATGTGTGTGAACCTACAGGTCTCTCTGTAGGACTGATGTGTGTGAACCTGAAGGTCTCTGCGGGACTGAAGTCTTGAACCTGCAGGTCTCTCTGTGGGACAGATGTGTGAGAACCTGCAGCTCTCTGTAGGACTGATATGTGTGAACCTGCAGGTTTCTCTGTGGGACTGATGTGTGTGAACCTGCAGGTCTCTGTGTGACTGAAGTGTGTGAACCAGCAGGTCTCTGTGGGACTGATGTGTGTGAACCTGCAGGTCTCTGTGGGACTGATGTGTGTGAACCGGCAGGTCTCTGCGGGACTGATGTGTGTGAAACTGCAGGTCTCTGTGGGACTGATGTGTGTGAACCTGCAGGTTTCTGTAGGACTGATGTGTGTGAACCTGCAGGTCTCTGTGGGACTGATGTGTGTGAACCTGCAGGTCTCTCTGTGGGACTGATGTGTGTGAACCTGCAGGTCTTTGTGGGACTGATGTGTGTGAACCTGCAGGTCTCTGTGGGACTGATATGTGTGAACCTGCCGGTCTCTGTGGGACTGATGTGTGTGAACCTGCAGGTCTCTCTGTGGGACTGATGTGTGTGAAATTGCAGGTCTCTGTGGGACTGATGTGTGTGAACCTGCAGGTCTCTGTGGGACTGATGTGTGTGAACCAGCAGGTCTCTGTGGGACTGATGTGTGTGAAATTGCAGGTCTCTGTGGGACTGATGTGTGTGAACCTGCAGGTCTCTCTGTGGGACTGATGTGTGTGAACCGGCAGGTGTCTGTGGGACTGACGTGTGTGAACCTGCAGATCTCTCTGTGGGACTTAAGAGTGTGAACCTGTAGGTCTCTGTGGGACTGATGTTTGTGACCCTGCAGGTCTCTCTGTGGGACTGATGTGCGTGAAGCTGCAGGTCTCTGTAGGACTGATGTGTGTGAACCTGCAGGTCTCTCAGTGGGACTGATATGTGTGACCCTTCAGGTCTCTCTGTGGGACTGATGTGTGTGACCCTGCAGGTCACTTTGTAGGACTGAATTGTGTGAACCTGCAGGTCTCTGTGGGAATGAAGTGTGTGAACCTGCAGGTCTCTGTGGGACTGAAGTGTGTGAACCTGCAGGTCTCTCTGTGGGACTGATAAGTATGAACCTGCAGGACTCTCTGTGGGACTGATGTGTGTGAACCTGCAGGTCTCTCTGTGGGACTGAAGTGTGTGAACCCGCAGGTCTCTCTGTAGGACTGAAGTGTGTGAACCTTCAGGTCTCTCTGTGGGACTGAATTGTGTGAACCTGCAGGTCTCTCTGTGGAACTGATGTGTGTGAGCCTGCAGGTCTCTCTGTAGAACTGATGTGTGTGAACCAGCAGATCTCTCTGTGGGACTGATGTGTGTGAAATTGCAGGTCTCTCTGTAGGACTGATGTGTGTGAACCTGCAGCTCTCTCTGTGGGACTGATGTGTGTGAACCAGCAGGTCTCTGTAGGACTGATGTGTTTGAGCCTGCAGGTCTCTGTAGGACTGATATGTGTGAACCTGCAGGTCTCTCTGTGGGACTGATGTGTGTGAACCTGCAGGTATCCCTGTGGGACTGATATGTGTGAACCTGCAGGTCTCTCTGCGGGACTGAAGTGTGTGAACCTGCAGGTCTCTGTAGGACTGATGTGTGTGAACCTGCAGGTCTCTCGGTGGGACTGATGTGTGTGACCCCGCAGGTCTCTGTAGGACTGATGTTGTGAACCTTCAGGTCTCTCTGTAGGACTGATGTGTGTGAACCTGCAGGTCTCTCAGTGGGACTGATATGTGTGAACCTGAGGGTCTCTCTGCGGGACTGATGTGTGACCCTGCAGGTCTCTCTGTGGGATTGATGTGTGTGACACTGCAGGTCTCTGTGGGACTGATGAGTGTGACCCTGCAGGTCTCTGTAGGACTGATCTGTGTGAACCTGCAGTCTCTCTGTGGGACTGATGTGTGTGACCCTAAAGGTCTCTCTGTAGGACTGATGTGTGTGAACCTGCAGGTCTCTGTAGGACTGAAGTGTGTGAACCTGCAGGTCTCTCTGTGGGACTGATGTGTGTGACCCTTCAGGTCTCTCTGTGGGACTGATGTGTGTGACCCTGCAGGTCTCTCTGTGGGACTGATAAGTATGAACCTGCAGGTCTCTCTGTGGGACAGATGTTTGTGAACCTGCAGGTCTCTGTGGGACTGATGTGTGTGACCCTAAAGGTCTCTCTGTAGGACTGATGTGTGTGAACCTGCAGGTCTCTGTAGGACTGAAGTGTGTGAACCTGCAGGTCTCTCTGTGGGACTGATGTGTGTGACCCTTCAGGTCTCTCTGTGGGACTGATGTGTGTGACCCTGCAGGTCACTTTGTAGGACTGAATTGTGTGAACCTGCAGGTCTCTGTGGGAATGAAGTGTGTGAACCTGCAGGTCTCTGTGGGACTGAAGTGTGTGAACCTGCAGGTCTCTCTGTGGGACTGATAAGTATGAACCTGCAGGACTCTCTGTGGGACTGATGTGTGTGAACCTGCAGGTCTCTCTGTGGGACTGAAGTGTGTGAACCCGCAGGTCTCTCTGTAGGACTGAAGTGTGTGAACCTGCAGGTCTCTCTGTGGGACTGAAAAGTGTGAACCTGCAGGTCTCTCTGTGGAACTGATGTGTGTGAACCTGCAGGTCTCTCTGTAGAACTGATGTGTGTGAACCAGCAGATCTCTCTGTGGGACTGATGTGTGTGAAATTGCAGGTCTCTCTGTAGGACTGATGTGTGTGAACCTGCAGGTCTCTGTAGGACTGATGTGTGTGAGCCTGCTGGTCTCTGTAGGACTGATATGTGTGAACCTGCAGGTCTCTCTGTGGGACTGATGTGTGTGAACCTGCAGGTATCCCTGTGGGACTGATATGTGTGAACCTGCAGGTCTCTCTGCGGGACTGAAGTGTGTGAACCTGCAGGTCTCTGTAGGACTGATGTTTGTGAACCTGCAGGTCTCTCTGTGGGACTGATGTGTGTGACCCCGCAGGTCTCTGTAGGACTGATGTTGTGAACCTTCAGGTCTCTCTGTAGGACTGATGTGTGTGAACCTGCAGGTCTCTCAGTAGGACTGATATGTGTGAACCTGAGGGTCTCTCTGCGGGACTGATGTGTGACCCTGCAGGTCTCTCTGTGGGATTGATGTGTGTGACACTGCAGGTCTCTGTGGGACTGATGAGTGTGACCCTGCAGGTCTCTGTAGGACTGATCTGTGTGAACCTGCAGTCTCTCTGTGGGACTGATGTGTGTGACCCTAAAGGTCTCTCTGTAGGACTGATGTGTGTGAACCTGCAGGTCTCTGTAGGACTGAAGTGTGTGAACCTGCAGGTCTCTCTGTGGGACTGATGTGTGTGACCCTGCAGGTCTCTCTGTAGGACTGAATTGTGTGAACCTGCAGGTCTCTGTGGGACTGAATGTGTGTGAACCTGCAGGTCTCTGTGGGACTGAAGTGTGTGAACCTGCAGGTCTCTGTAGGACTGATAAGTATGAACCTGCAGGTCTCTCTGTGGGACTGATGTGTGTGACCCTGCAGGTCTCTCTGTGGGACTGATGTGTGTGACCCTGCAGGTCTCTCTGTAGGACTGAATTGTGTGAACCTGCAGGTCTCTGTGGGACTGAATGTGTGTGAACCTGCAGGTCTCTGTGGGACTGAAGTGTGTGAACCTGCAGGTCTCTCTGTGGGACTGATAAGTATGAACCTGCAGGTCTCTCTGTGGGACTGATGTGTGTGAACCTGCAGGTCTCTCTGTGGGACTGAAGTGTGTGAACCCGCAGGTCTCTCTGTAGGACTGAAGTGTGTGAACCTGCAGGTCTCTCTGTGGGACTGAATTGTGTGAACCTGCAGGTCTCTCTGTGGAACTGATGTGTGGGAACCTGCAGGTCTCTCTGTAGAACTGATGTGTGTGAACCTGCAGGTCTCTGTAGGACTGATGTGTGTGAGCCTGCACGTCTCTCTGTAGGAGTGATGTGTGTGAACCTGCAGGTCTCTCTGTGGGACTGATGTGTGTGAACCTGCAGGTCTCTGTAGGACTGATGTGTGTGAGCCTGCAGGTCTCTGTAGGACTGATATGTGTGAACCTGCAGGTCTCTCTGTGGGACTGATGTGTGTGAACCTGCAGGTATCCCTGTGGGACTGATATGTGTGAACCTGCAGGTCTCTCTGCGGGACTGAAGTGTGTGAACCTGCAGGTCTCTGTAGGACTGATGTGTGTGAACCTGCAGGTCTCTCTGTGGGACTGATGTGTGTGACCCCGCAGGTCTCTGTAGGACTGATGTGTGTGAACCTGCAGGTCTCTCTGTAGGACTGATGGGTGTGAACCTGCAGGTCTCTCTGTAGGACTGATTTGTGGGAAGCTGCAGGAATCTATGGGACTGATGTGTGTGAACCTGCCGGTCTCTCTGTAGGACTGATTTGTGGGAACCTGATGTCTGTGTTGGACTGAAGTCTTGAACCTGCAGGTCTCTCTGTGGGACTGATGTGTGTGAACCTGCACGTCTCCCTGTGGGACTGAAGTGTGTGTAGCTGCAGGTCTCTGTAGGACTGAAGTGTGTGAACCTGCAGGTCTCTGTAGGACTGATGTGTGTGAACCTGCAGGTCTTTGTGGGACTGATGTGTGTGAACCTGCAGGTCTCTGTGGGACTGATATGTGTGAACCTGCCGGTCTCTGTGGGACTGATGTGTTTGAACCTGCATGTCTCTCTGTGGGACTGATGTTTGTGAACCTGCAGGTCTCTGTGGGACTGATGTGTGTGAACCTGCAGGTCTCTCTGTGGGACTGATGTGTGTGAACCTGCATGTCTCTCTGTGGGACTGATGTGTGAGAACCTGCAGGTCTCTCTGTGGGACTGATGTGTGTGAACCTGAAGGTCTCTGCGGGACTGAAGTCTTGAACCTGCAGGTCTCTCTGTGGGACAGATGTGTGAGAACCTGCAGCTCTCTGTAGGACTGATATGTGTGAACCTGCAGGTTTCTCTGTGGGACTGATGTGTGTGAACCTGCAGGTCTCTGTGTGACTGAAGTGTGTGAACCAGCAGGTCTCTGTGGGACTGATGTGTGTGAACCTGCAGGTCTCTGTGGGACTGATGTGTGTGAACCGGCAGGTCTCTGCGGGACTGATGTGTGTGAAACTGCAGGTCTCTGTGGGACTGATGTGTGTGAACCTGCAGGTTTCTGTAGGACTGATGTGTGTGAACCTGCAGGTCTCTGTGGGACTGATGTGTGTGAACCTGCAGGTCTCTCTGTGGGACTGATGTGTGTGAACCTGCAGGTCTCTGTAGGACTGATGTGTGTGAGCCTGCAGGTCTCTGTAGGACTGATATGTGTGAACCTGCAGGTCTCTCTGTGGGACTGATGTGTGTGAACCTGCAGGTATCCCTGTGGGACTGATATGTGTGAACCTGCAGGTCTCTCTGCGGGACTGAAGTGTGTGAACCTGCAGGTCTCTGTAGGACTGATGTGTGTGAACCTGCAGGTCTCTCTGTGGGACTGATGTGTGTGACCCCGCAGGTCTCTGTAGGACTGATGTGTGTGAACCTTCAGGTCTCTCTGTAGGACTGATGGGTGTGAAACTGCAGGTCTCTCTGTAGGACTGATTTGTGGGAAGCTGCAGGAATCTATGGGACTGATGTGTGTGAACCTGCCGGTCTCTCTGTAGGACTGATTTGTGGGAACCTGATGTCTGTGTTGGACTGAAGTCTTGAACCTGCAGGTCTCTCTGTGGGACTGATGTGTGTGAACCTGCAGGTCTCTCTGTGGGACTGATGTGTGTGACCCTTCAGGTCTCTCTGTGGGACTGATGTGTGTGACCCTGCAGGTCTCTCTGTGGGACTGATAAGTATGAACCTGCAGGTCTCTCTGTGGGACAGATGTTTGTGAACCTGCAGGTCTCTGTGGGACTGATGTGTGTGACCCTAAAGGTCTCTCTGTAGGACTGATGTGTGTGAACCTGCAGGTCTCTGTAGGACTGAAGTGTGTGAACCTGCAGGTCTCTCTGTGGGACTGATGTGTGTGACCCTTCAGGTCTCTCTGTGGGACTGATGTGTGTGACCCTGCAGGTCACTTTGTAGGACTGAATTGTGTGAACCTGCAGGTCTCTGTGGGAATGAAGTGTGTGAACCTGCAGGTCTCTGTGGGACTGAAGTGTGTGAACCTGCAGGTCTCTCTGTGGGACTGATAAGTATGAACCTGCAGGACTCTCTGTGGGACTGATGTGTGTGAACCTGCAGGTCTCTCTGTGGGACTGAAGTGTGTGAACCCGCAGGTCTCTCTGTAGGACTGAAGTGTGTGAACCTGCAGGTCTCTCTGTGGGACTGAATTGTGTGAACCTGCAGGTCTCTCTGTGGAACTGATGTGTGTGAACCTGCAGGTCTCTCTGTAGAACTGATGTGTGTGAACCAGCAGATCTCTCTGTGGGACTGATGTGTGTGAAATTGCAGGTCTCTCTGTAGGACTGATGTGTGTGAACCTGCAGGTCTCTGTAGGACTGATGTGTGTGAGCCTGCTGGTCTCTGTAGGACTGATATGTGTGAACCTGCAGGTCTCTCTGTGGGACTGATGTGTGTGAACCTGCAGGTATCCCTGTGGGACTGATATGTGTGAACCTGCAGGTCTCTCTGCGGGACTGAAGTGTGTGAACCTGCAGGTCTCTGTAGGACTGATGTGTGTGAACCTGCAGGTCTCTCTGTGGGACTGATGTGTGTGACCCCGCAGGTCTCTGTAGGACTGATGTTGTGAACCTTCAGGTCTCTCTGTAGGACTGATGTGTGTGAACCTGCAGGTCTCTCAGTAGGACTGATATGTGTGAACCTGAGGGTCTCTCTGCGGGACTGATGTGTGACCCTGCAGGTCTCTCTGTGGGATTGATGTGTGTGACACTGCAGGTCTCTGTGGGACTGATGAGTGTGACCCTGCAGGTCTCTGTAGGACTGATCTGTGTGAACCTGCAGTCTCTCTGTGGGACTGATGTGTGTGACCCTAAAGGTCTCTCTGTAGGACTGATGTGTGTGAACCTGCAGGTCTCTGTAGGACTGAAGTGTGTGAACCTGCAGGTCTCTCTGTGGGACTGATGTGTGTGACCCTGCAGGTCTCTCTGTGGGACTGATGTGTGTGACCCTGCAGGTCTCTCTGTAGGACTGAATTGTGTGAACCTGCAGGTCTCTGTGGGACTGAATGTGTGTGAACCTGCAGGTCTCTGTGGGACTGAAGTGTGTGAACCTGCAGGTCTCTCTGTGGGACTGATAAGTATGAACCTGCAGGTCTCTCTGTGGGACTGATGTGTGTGAACCTGCAGGTCTCTCTGTGGGACTGAAGTGTGTGAACCCGCAGGTCTCTCTGTAGGACTGAAGTGTGTGAACCTGCAGGTCTCTCTGTGGGACTGAATTGTGTGAACCTGCAGGTCTCTCTGTGGAACTGATGTGTGGGAACCTGCAGGTCTCTCTGTAGAACTGATGTGTGTGAACCTGCAGGTCTCTGTAGGACTGATGTGTGTGAGCCTGCACGTCTCTCTGTAGGACTGATGTGTGTGAACCTGCAGGTCTCTGTAGGACTGATGTGTGTGAACCTGCAGGTCTCTCTGTGGGACTGATGTGTGTGACCCCGCAGGTCTCTGTAGGACTGATGTGTGTGAACCTTCAGGTCTCTCTGTAGGACTGATGGGTGTGAACCTGCAGGTCTCTCTGTAGGACTGATTTGTGGGAAGCTGCAGGAATCTATGGG
Organism: Lampris incognitus; assembly: GCF_029633865.1. Taxonomy (NCBI): domain Eukaryota; kingdom Metazoa; phylum Chordata; class Actinopteri; order Lampriformes; family Lampridae; genus Lampris; species Lampris incognitus. The sequence goes on along the minus strand of NW_026611078.1, from coordinate 250,584 downwards.
ACTGATGTGTGTGAACCTGCCGGTCTCTCTGTAGGACTGATTTGTGGGAACCTGATGTCTGTGTTGGACTGAAGTCTTGAACCTGCAGGTCTCTTTGTGGGACTGATGTGTGTGAACCTGCACGTCTCCCTGTGGGACTGAAGTGTGTGTAGCTGCAGGTCTCTGTAGGACTGAAGTGTGTGAACCTGCAGGTCTCTGTAGGACTGATGTGTGTGAACCTGCAGGTCTTTGTGGGACTGATGTGTGTGAACCTGCAGGTCTCTGTGGGACTGACCTGCCGGTCTCTGTGGGACTGATGTGTTTGAACCTGCATGTCTCTCTGTGGGACTGATGTTTGTGAACCTGCAGGTCTCTGTGGGACTGATGTGTGTGAACCTGCAGGTCTCTCTGTGGGACTGATGTGTGTGAACCTGCATGTCTCTCTGTGGGACTGATGTGTGAGAACCTGCAGGTCTCTCTGTGGGACTGATGTGTGTGAACCTACAGGTCTCTCTGTAGGACTGATGTGTGTGAACCTGAAGGTCTCTGCGGGACTGAAGTCTTGAACCTGCAGGTCTCTCTGTGGGACAGATGTGTGAGAACCTGCAGCTCTCTGTAGGACTGATATGTGTGAACCTGCAGGTTTCTCTGTGGGACTGATGTGTGTGAACCTGCAGGTCTCTGTGTGACTGAAGTGTGTGAACCAGCAGGTCTCTGTGGGACTGATGTGTGTGAACCTGCAGGTCTCTGTGGGACTGATGTGTGTGAACCGGCAGGTCTCTGCGGGACTGATGTGTGTGAAACTGCAGGTCTCTGTGGGACTGATGTGTGTGAACCTGCAGGTTTCTGTAGGACTGATGTGTGTGAACCTGCAGGTCTCTGTGGGACTGATGTGTGTGAACCTGCAGGTCTCTCTGTGGGACTGATGTGTGTGAACCTGCAGGTCTCTGTAGGACTGATGTGTGTGAGCCTGCAGGTCTCTGTAGGACTGATATGTGTGAACCTGCAGGTCTTTCTGTGGGACTGATGTGTGTGAACCTGCAGGTATCCCTGTGGGACTGATATGTGTGAACCTGCAGGTCTCTCTGCGGGACTGAAGTGTGTGAACCTGCAGGTCTCTGTAGGACTGATGTGTGTGAACCTGCAGGTCTCTCTGTGGGACTGATGTGTGTGACCCCGCAGGTCTCTGTAGGACTGATGGGTGTGAACCTTCAGGTCTCTCTGTAGGACTGATGGGTGTGAAACTGCAGGTCTCTCTGTAGGACTGATTTGTGGGAAGCTGCAGGAATCTATGGGACTGATGTGTGTGAACCTGCCGGTCTCTCTGTAGGACTGATTTGTGGGAACCTGATGTCTGTGTTGGACTGAAGTCTTGAACCTGCATGTCTCTCTGTGGGACTGATGTGTGTGAACCTGCAGGTCTCTCTGTGGGACTGAAGTGTGTGTAGCTGCAGGTCTCTGTAGGACTGAAGTGTGTGAACCTGCAGGTCTCTGTAGGACTGATGTGTGTGAACCTTCAGGTCTCTGTGGGACTGATGTGTGTGAACCTGCAGGTCTCTCTGTGGGACTGATGTGTGTGAACCTGCAGGTCTTTGTGGGACTGATGTGTGTGAACCTGCAGGTCTCTGTGGGACTGATATGTGTGAACCTGCCGGTCTCTGTGGGACTGATGTGTTTGAACCTGCATGTCTCTCTGTGGGACTGATGTTTGTGAACCTGCAGGTCTCTGTGGGACTGATGTGTGTGAACCTGCAGGTCTCTCTGTGGGACTGATGTGTGTGAACCTGCATGTCTCTCTGTGGGACTGATGTGTGAGAACCTGCAGGTCTCTCTGTGGGACTGATGTGTGTGAACCTACAGGTCTCTCTGTAGGACTGATGTGTGTGAACCTGAAGGTCTCTGTAGGACTGAAGTGTGTGAACCTGCAGGTCTCTCTGTGGGACTGATGTGTGTGACCCTTCAGGTCTCTCTGTGGGACTGATGTGTGTGACCCTGCAGGTCTCTCTGTAGGACTGAATTGTGTGAACCTGCAGGTCTCTGTGGGACTGAATGTGTGTGAACCTGCAGGTCTCTGTGGGACTGAAGTGTGTGAACCTGCAGGTCTCTCTGTGGGACTGATAAGTATGAACCTGCAGGTCTCTCTGTGGGACTGATGTGTGTGAACCTGCAGGTCTCTCTGTGGGACTGAAGTGTGTGAACCCGCAGGTCTCTCTGTAGGACTGAAGTGTGTGAACCTGCAGGTCTCTCTGTGGGACTGAATTGTGTGAACCTGCAGGTCTCTCTGTGGAACTGATGTGTGGGAACCTGCAGGTCTCTCTGTAGAACTGATGTGTGTGAACCTGCAGGTCTCTGTAGGACTGATATGTGTGAGCCTGCACGTCTCTCTGTAGGACTGATGTGTGTGAACCTGCAGGTCTCTCTGTGGGACTGATGTGTGTGAACCTGCAGGTCTCTGTAGGACTGATGTGTGTGAGCCTGCAGGTCTCTGTAGGACTGATATGTGTGAACCTGCAGGTCTCTCTGTGGGACTGATGTGTGTGAACCTGCAGGTATCCCTGTGGGACTGATATGTGTGAACCTGCAGGTCTCTCTACGGGACTGAAGTGTGTGAACCTGCAGGTCTCTGTAGGACTGATGTGTGTGAACCTGCAGGTCTCTCTGTGGGACTGATGTGTGTGACCCCGCAGGTCTCTGTAGGACTGATGTGTGTGAACCTTCAGGTCTCTCTGTAGGACTGATGGGTGTGAACCTGCAGGTCTCTCTGTAGGACTGATTTGTGGGAAGCTGCAGGAATCTATGGGACTGATGTGTGTGAACCTGCCGGTCTCTCTGTAGGACTGATTTGTGGGAAACTGATGTCTGTGTTGGACTGAAGTCTTGAACCTGCAGGTCTCTCTGTGGGACTGATGTGTGTGAACCTGCAGGTCTCTCTGTGGGACTGAAGTGTGTGTAGCTGCAGGTCTCTGTAGGACTGAAGTGTGTGAACCTGCAGGTCTCTGTAGGACTGATGTGTGTGAACCTTCAGGTCTCTGTGGGACTGATGTGTGTGAACCTGCAGGTCTCTCTGTGGGACTGATGTGTGTGAACCTGCCGGTCTCTGTGGGACTGATGTGTGTGAACCTGCAGGTCTCTGTGGGACTGATATGTGTGAACCTGCCGGTCTCTGTGGGACTGATGTGTTTGAACCTGCATGTCTCTCTGTGGGACTGATGTTTGTGAACCTGCAGGTCTCTGTGGGACTGATGTGTGTGAACCTGCAGGTCTCTCTGTGGGACTGATGTGTGTGAACCTGCATGTCTCTCTGTGGGACTGATGTGTGAGAACCTGCAGGTCTCTCTGTGGGACTGATGTGTGTGAACCTACAGGTCTCTCTGTAGGACTGATGTGTGTGAACCTGAAGGTCTCTGCGGGACTGAAGTCTTGAACCTGCAGGTCTCTCTGTGGGACAGATGTGTGAGAACCTGCAGCTCTCTGTAGGACTGATATGTGTGAACCTGCAGGTTTCTCTGTGGGACTGATGTGTGTGAACCTGCAGGTCTCTGTGTGACTGAAGTGTGTGAACCAGCAGGTCTCTGTGGGACTGATGTGTGTGAACCTGCAGGTCTCTGTGGGACTGATGTGTGTGAACCGGCAGGTCTCTGCGGGACTGATGTGTGTGAAACTGCAGGTCTCTGTGGGACTGATGTGTGTGAACCTGCAGGTTTCTGTAGGACTGATGTGTGTGAACCTGCAGGTCTCTCTGTGGGACTGATGTGTGTGAACCTGCAGGTCTCTCTGTGGGACTGATGTGTGTGAACCTGCAGGTCTTTGTGGGACTGATGTGTGTGAACCTGCAGGTCTCTGTGGGACTGATATGTGTGAACCTGCCGGTCTCTGTGGGACTGATGTGTGTGAACCTGCATGTCTCTCTGTGGGACTGATGTGTGTGAAATTGCAGGTCTCTGTGGGACTGATGTGTGTGAACCTGCAGGTCTCTGTGGGACTGATGTGTGTGAACCAGCAGGTCTCTGTGGGACTGATGTGTGTGAAATTGCAGGTCTCTGTGGGACTGATGTGTGTGAACCTGCAGGTCTCTCTGTGGGACTGATGTGTGTGAACCGGCAGGTGTCTGTGGGACTGACGTGTGTGAACCTGCAGATCTCTCTGTGGGACTTAAGAGTGTGAACCTGTAGGTCTCTGTGGGACTGATGTTTGTGACCCTGCAGGTCTCTCTGTGGGACTGATGTGCGTGAAGCTGCCGGTCTCTGTAGGACTGATGTGTGTGAACCTGCAGGTCTCTCAGTGGGACTGATATGTGTGACCCTTCAGGTCTCTCTGTGGGACTGATGTGTGTGACCCTGCAGGTCACTTTGTAGGACTGAATTGTGTGAACCTGCAGGTCTCTGTGGGAATGAAGTGTGTGAACCTGCAGGTCTCTGTGGGACTGAAGTGTGTGAACCTGCAGGTCTCTCTGTGGGACTGATAAGTATGAACCTGCAGGACTCTCTGTGGGACTGATGTGTGTGAACCTGCAGGTCTCTCTGTGGGACTGAAGTGTGTGAACCCGCAGGTCTCTCTGTAGGACTGAAGTGTGTGAACCTTCAGGTCTCTCTGTGGGACTGAATTGTGTGAACCTGCAGGTCTCTCTGTGGAACTGATGTGTGTGAACCTGCAGGTCTCTCTGTAGAACTGATGTGTGTGAACCAGCAGATCTCTCTGTGGGACTGATGTGTGTGAAATTGCAGGTCTCTCTGTAGGACTGATGTGTGTGAACCTGCAGCTCTCTCTGTGGGACTGATGTGTGTGAACCAGCAGGTCTCTGTAGGACTGATGTGTGTGAGCCTGCAGGTCTCTGTAGGACTGATATGTGTGAACCTGCAGGTCTCTCTGTGGGACTGATGTGTGTGAACCTGCAGGTATCCCTGTGGGACTGATATGTGTGAACCTGCAGGTCTCTCTGCGGGACTGAAGTGTGTGAACCTGCAGGTCTCTGTAGGACTGATGTGTGTGAACCTGCAGGTCTCTCTGTGGGACTGATGTGTGTGACCCCGCAGGTCTCTGTAGGACTGATGTTGTGAACCTTCAGGTCTCTCTGTAGGACTGATGTGTGTGAACCTGCAGGTCTCTCAGTGGGACTGATATGTGTGAACCTGAGGGTCTCTCTGCGGGACTGATGTGTGACCCTGCAGGTCTCTCTGTGGGATTGATGTGTGTGACACTGCAGGTCTCTGTGGGACTGATGAGTGTGACCCTGCAGGTCTCTGTAGGACTGATCTGTGTGAACCTGCAGTCTCTCTGTGGGACTGATGTGTGTGACCCTAAAGGTCTCTCTGTAGGACTGATGTGTGTGAACCTGCAGATCTCTGTAGGACTGAAGTGTGTGAACCTGCAGGTCTCTCTGTGGGACTGATGTGTGTGACCCTTCAGGTCTCTCTGTGGGACTGATGTGTGTGACCCTGCAGGTCTCTCTGTGGGACTGATAAGTATGAACCTGCAGGTCTCTCTGTGGGACAGATGTTTGTGAACCTGCAGGTCTCTGTGGGACTGATGTGTGTGACCCTAAAGGTCTCTCTGTAGGACTGATGTGTGTGAACCTGCAGGTCTCTGTAGGACTGAAGTGTGTGAACCTGCAGGTCTCTCTGTGGGACTGATGTGTGTGACCCTTCAGGTCTCTCTGTGGGACTGATGTGTGTGACCCTGCAGGTCACTTTGTAGGACTGAATTGTGTGAACCTGCAGGTCTCTGTGGGAATGAAGTGTGTGAACCTGCAGGTCTCTGTGGGACTGAAGTGTGTGAACCTGCAGGTCTCTCTGTGGGACTGATAAGTATGAACTTGCAGGACTCTCTGTGGGACTGATGTGTGTGAACCTGCAGGTCTCTCTGTGGAACTGAAGTGTGTGAACCCGCAGGTCTCTCTGTAGGACTGAAGTGTGTGAACCTGCAGGTCTCTCTGTGGGACTGAATTGTGTGAACCTGCAGGTCTCTCTGTGGAACTGATGTGTGTGAACCTGCAGGTCTCTCTGTAGAACTGATGTGTGTGAACCAGCAGATCTCTCTGTGGGACTGATGTGTGTGAAATTGCAGGTCTCTCTGTAGGACTGATGTGTGTGAACCTGCAGGTCTCTGTAGGACTGATGTGTGTGAGCCTGCTGGTCTCTGTAGGACTGATATGTGTGAACCTGCAGGTCTCTCTGTGGGACTGATGTGTGTGAACCTGCAGGTATCCCTGTGGGACTGATATGTGTGAACCTGCAGGTCTCTCTGCGGGACTGAAGTGTGTGAACCTGCAGGTCTCTGTAGGACTGATGTGTGTGAACCTGCAGGTCTCTCTGTGGGACTGATGTGTGTGAACCTGCAGGTCTTTGTGGGACTGATGTGTGTGAACCTGCAGGTCTCTGTGGGACTGATATGTGTGAACCTGCCGGTCTCTGTGGGACTGATGTGTGTGAACCTGCAGGTCTCTCTGTGGGACTGATGTGTGTGAAATTGCAGGTCTCTGTGGGACTGATGTGTGTGAACCATCAGATCTCTCTGTGGGACTGATGTGTGTGAACCAGCAGGTCTCTGTGGGACTGATGTGTGTGAAATTGCAGGTCTCTGTGGGACTGATGTGTGTGAACCTGCAGGTCTCTCTGTGGGACTGATGTGTGTGAACCGGCAGGTGTCTGTGGGACTGACGTGTGTGAACCTGCAGATCTCTCTGTGGGACTTAAGAGTGTGAACCTGTAGGTCTCTGTGGGACTGATGTTTGTGACCCTGCAGGTCTCTCTGTGGGACTGATGTGCGTGAAGCTGCAGGTCTCTGTAGGACTGATGTGTGTGAACCTGCAGGTCTCTCAGTGGGACTGATATGTGTGACCCTTCAGGTCTCTCTGTGGGACTGATGTGTGTGACCCTGCAGGTCACTTTGTAGGACTGAATTGTGTGAACCTGCAGGTCTCTGTGGGACTGAAGTGTGTGAACCTGCAGGTCTCTCTGTGGGACTGATAAGTATGAACCTGCAGGACTCTCTGTGGGACTGATGTGTGTGAACCTGCAGGTCTCTCTGTGGGACTGAAGTGTGTGAACCCGCAGGTCTCTCTGTAGGACTGAAGTGTGTGAACCTTCAGGTCTCTCTGTGGGACTGAATTGTGTGAACCTGCAGGTCTCTCTGTGGAACTGATGTGTGTGAACCTGCAGGTCTCTCTGTAGAACTGATGTGTGTGAACCAGCAGATCTCTCTGTGGGACTGATGTGTGTGAAATTGCAGGTCTCTCTGTAGGACTGATGTGTGTGAACCTGCAGCTCTCTCTGTGGGACTGATGTGTGTGAACCAGCAGGTCTCTGTAGGACTGATGTGTGTGAGCCTGCAGGTCTCTGTAGGACTGATATGTGTGAACCTGCAGGTCTCTCTGTGGGACTGATGTGTGTGAACCTGCAGGTATCCCTGTGGGACTGATATGTGTGAACCTGCAGGTCTCTCTGCGGGACTGAAGTGTGTGAACCTGCAGGTCTCTGTAGGACTGATGTGTGTGAACCTGCAGGTCTCTCTGTGGGACTGATGTGTGTGACCCCGCAGGTCTCTGTAGGACTGATGTTGTGAACCTTCAGGTCTCTCTGTAGGACTGATGTGTGTGAACCTGCAGGTCTCTCAGTGGGACTGATATGTGTGAACCTGAGGGTCTCTCTGCGGGACTGATGTGTGACCCTGCAGGTCTCTCTGTGGGATTGATGTGTGTGACACTGCAGGTCTCTGTGGGACTGATGAGTGTGACCCTGCAGGTCTCTGTAGGACTGATCTGTGTGAACCTGCAGTCTCTCTGTGGGACTGATGTGTGTGACCCTAAAGGTCTCTCTGTAGGACTGATGTGTGTGAACCTGCAGGTCTCTGTAGGACTGAAGTGTGTGAACCTGCAGGTCTCTCTGTGGGACTGATGTGTGTGACCCTTCAGGTCTCTCTGTGGGACTGATGTGTGTGACCCTGCAGGTCTCTCTGTGGGACTGATAAGTATGAACCTGCAGGTCTCTCTGTGGGACAGATGTTTGTGAACCTGCAGGTCTCTGTGGGACTGATGTGTGTGACCCTAAAGGTCTCTCTGTAGGACTGATGTGTGTGAACCTGCAGGTCTCTGTAGGACTGAAGTGTGTGAACCTGCAGGTCTCTCTGTGGGACTGATGTGTGTGACCCTTCAGGTCTCTCTGTGGGACTGATGTGTGTGACCCTGCAGGTCACTTTGTAGGACTGAATTGTGTGAACCTGCAGGTCTCTGTGGGAATGAAGTGTGTGAACCTGCAGGTCTCTGTGGGACTGAAGTGTGTGAACCTGCAGGTCTCTCTGTGGGACTGATAAGTATGAACCTGCAGGACTCTCTGTGGGACTGATGTGTGTGAACCTGCAGGTCTCTCTGTGGGACTGAAGTGTGTGAACCCGCAGGTCTCTCTGTAGGACTGAAGTGTGTGAACCTGCAGGTCTCTCTGTGGGACTGAATTGTGTGAACCTGCAGGTCTCTCTGTGGAACTGATGTGTGTGAACCTGCAGGTCTCTCTGTAGAACTGATGTGTGTGAACCAGCAGATCTCTCTGTGGGACTGATGTGTGTGAAATTGCAGGTCTCTCTGTAGGACTGATGTGTGTGAACCTGCAGGTCTCTGTAGGACTGATGTGTTTGAGCCTGCTGGTCTCTGTAGGACTGATATGTGTGAACCTGCAGGTCTCTCTGTGGGACTGATGTGTGTGAACCTGCAGGTCTCTCTGCGGGACTGAAGTGTGTGAACCTGCAGGTCTCTGTAGGACTGATGTGTGTGAACCTGCAGGTCTCTCTGTGGGACTGATGTGTGTGACCCCGCAGGTCTCTGTAGGACTGATGTTGTGAACCTTCAGGTCTCTCAGTAGGACTGATATGTGTGAACCTGAGGGTCTCTCTGCGGGACTGATGTGTGACCCTGCAGGTCTCTCTGTGGGATTGATGTGTGTGACACTGCAGGTCTCTGTGGGACTGATGAGTGTGACCCTGCAGGTCTCTGTAGGACTGATCTGTGTGAACCTGCAGTCTCTCTGTGGGACTGATGTGTGTGACCCTAAAGGTCTCTCTGTAGGACTGATGTGTGTGAACCTGCAGGTCTCTGTAGGACTGAAGTGTGTGAACCTGCAGGTCTCTCTGTGGGACTGATGTGTGTGACCCTGCAGGTCTCTCTGTGGGACTGATGTGTGTGACCCTGCAGGTCTCTCTGTAGGACTGAATTGTGTGAACCTGCAGGTCTCTGTGGGACTGAATGTGTGTGAACCTGCAGGTCTCTGTGGGACTGAAGTGTGTGAACCTGCAGGTCTCTCTGTGGGACTGATAAGTATGAACCTGCAGGTCTCTCTGTGGGACTGATGTGTGTGAACCTGCAGGTCTCTCTGTGGGACTGAAGTGTGTGAACCCGCAGGTCTCTCTGTAGGACTGAAGTGTGTGAACCTGCAGGTCTCTCTGTGGGACTGAATTGTGTGAACCTGCAGGTCTCTCTGTGGAACTGATGTGTGGGAACCTGCAGGTCTCTCTGTAGAACTGATGTGTGTGAACCTGCAGGTCTCTGTAGGACTGATGTGTGTGAGCCTGCACGTCTCTCTGTAGGAGTGATGTGTGTGAACCTGCAGGTCTCTCTGTGGGACTGATGTGTGTGAACCTGCAGGTCTCTGTAGGACTGATGTGTGTGAGCCTGAAGGTCTCTGTAGGACTGATATGTGTGAACCTGCAGGTCTCTCTGTGGGACTGATGTGTGTGAACCTGCAGGTATCCCTGTGGGACTGATATGTGTGAACATGCAGGTCTCTCTACGGGACTGAAGTGTGTGAACCTGCAGGTCTCTGTAGGACTGATGTGTGTGAACCTGCAGGTCTCTCTGTGGGACTGATGTGTGTGACCCCGCAGGTCTCTGTAGGACTGATGTGTGTGAACCTTCAGGTCTCTCTGTAGGACTGATGGGTGTGAACCTGCAGGTCTCTCTGTAGGACTGATTTGTGGGAAGCTGCAGGAATCTATGGGACTGATGTGTGTGAACCTGCCGGTCTCTCTGTAGGACTGATTTGTGGGAACCTGATGTCTGTGTTGGACTGAAGTCTTGAACCTGCAGGTCTCTCTGTGGGACTGATGTGTGTGAACCTGCACGTCTCCCTGTGGGACTGAAGTGTGTGTAGCTGCAGGTCTCTGTAGGACTGAAGTGTGTGAACCTGCAGGTCTCTGTAGGACTGATGTGTGTGAACCTGCAGGTCTTTGTGGGACTGATGTGTGTGAACCTGCAGGTCTCTGTGGGACTGATATGTGTGAACCTGCCGGTCTCTGTGGGACTGATGTGTTTGAACCTGCATGTCTCTCTGTGGGACTGATGTTTGTGAACCTGCAGGTCTCTGTGGGACTGATGTGTGTGAACCTGCAGGTCTCTCTGTGGGACTGATGTGTGTGAACCTGCATGTCTCTCTGTGGGACTGATGTGTGAGAACCTGCAGGTCTCTCTGTGGGACTGATGTGTGTGAACCTACAGGTCTCTCTGTAGGACTGATGTGTGTGAACCTGAAGGTCTCTGCGGGACTGAAGTCTTGAACCTGCAGGTCTCTCTGTGGGACAGATGTGTGAGAACCTGCAGCTCTCTGTAGGACTGATATGTGTGAACCTGCAGGTTTCTCTGTGGGACTGATGTGTGTGAACCTGCAGGTCTCTGTGTGACTGAAGTGTGTGAACCAGCAGGTCTCTGTGGGACTGATGTGTGTGAACCTGCAGGTCTCTGTGGGACTGATGTGTGTGAACCGGCAGGTCTCTGCGGGACTGATGTGTGTGAAACTGCAGGTCTCTGTGGGACTGATGTGTGTGAACCTGCAGGTTTCTGTAGGACTGATGTGTGTGAACCTGCAGGTCTCTGTGGGACTGATGTGTGTGAACCTGCAGGTCTCTCTGTGGGACTGATGTGTGTGAACCTGCAGGTCTCTGTAGGACTGATGTGTGTGAGCCTGCAGGTCTCTGTAAGACTGATATGTGTGAACCTGCAGGTCTCTCTGTGGGACTGATGTGTGTGAACCTGCAGGTATCCCTGTGGGACTGATATGTGTGAACCTGCAGGTCTCTCTGCGGGACTGAAGTGTGTGAACCTGCAGGTCTCTGTAGGACTGATGTGTGTGAACCTGCAGGTCTCTCTGTGGGACTGATGTGTGTGACCCCGCAGGTCTCTGTAGGACTGATGTGTGTGAACCTTCAGGTCTCTCTGTAGGACTGATGGGTGTGAAACTGCAGGTCTCTCTGTAGGACTGATTTGTGGGAAGCTGCAGGAATCTATGGGACTGATGTGTGTGAACCTGCCGGTCTCTCTGTAGGACTGATTTGTGGGAACCTGATGTCTGTGTTGGACTGAAGTCTTGAACCTGCAGGTCTCTCTGTGGGACTGATGTGTGTGAACCTGCAGGTCTCTCTGTGGGACTGATGTGTGTGACCCTTCAGGTCTCTCTGTGGGACTGATGTGTGTGACCCTGCAGGTCTCTCTGTGGGACTGATAAGTATGAACCTGCAGGTCTCTCTGTTGGACAGATGTTTGTGAACCTGCAGGTCTCTGTGGGACTGATGTGTGTGACCCTAAAGGTCTCTCTGTAGGACTGATGTGTGTGAACCTGCAGGTCTCTGTAGGACTGAAGTGTGTGAACCTGCAGGTCTCTCTGTGGGACTGATGTGTGTGACCCTTCAGGTCTCTCTGTGGGACTGATGTGTGTGACCCTGCAGGTCACTTTGTAGGACTGAATTGTGTGAACCTGCAGGTCTCTGTGGGAATGAAGTGTGTGAACCTGCAGGTCTCTGTGGGACTGAAGTGTGTGAACCTGCAGGTCTCTCTGTGGGACTGATAAGTATGAACCTGCAGGACTCTCTGTGGGACTGATGTGTGTGAACCTGCAGGTCTCTCTGTGGGACTGAAGTGTGTGAACCCGCAGGTCTCTCTGTAGGACTGAAGTGTGTGAACCTGCAGGTCTCTCTGTGGGACTGAATTGTGTGAACCTGCAGGTCTCTCTGTGGAACTGATGTGTGTGAACCTGCAGGTCTCTCTGTAGAACTGATGTGTGTGAACCAGCAGATCTCTCTGTGGGACTGATGTGTGTGAAATTGCAGGTCTCTCTGTAGGACTGATGTGTGTGAACCTCCAGGTCTCTGTAGGACTGATGTGTGTGAGCCTGCTGGTCTCTGTAGGACTGATATGTGTGAACCTGCAGGTCTCTCTGTGGGACTGATGTGTGTGAACCTGCAGGTATCCCTGTGGGACTGATATGTGTGAACCTGCAGGTCTCTCTGCGGGACTGAAGTGTGTGAACCTGCAGGTCTCTGTAGGACTGATGTGTGTGAACCTGCAGGTCTCTCTGTGGGACTGATGTGTGTGACCCCGCAGGTCTCTGTAGGACTGATGTTGTGAACCTTCAGGTCTCTCTGTAGGACTGATGTGTGTGAACCTGCAGGTCTCTCAGTAGGACTGATATGTGTGAACCTGAGGGTCTCTCTGCGGGACTGATGTGTGACCCTGCAGGTCTCTCTGTGGGATTGATGTGTGTGACACTGCAGGTCTCTGTGGGACTGATGAGTGTGACCCTGCAGGTCTCTGTAGGACTGATCTGTGTGAACCTGCAGTCTCTCTGTGGGACTGATGTGTGTGACCCTAAAGGTCTCTCTGTAGGACTGATGTGTGTGAACCTGCAGGTCTCTGTAGGACTGAAGTGTGTGAACCTGCAGGTCTCTCTGTGGGACTGATGTGTGTGACCCTGCAGGTCTCTCTGTGGGACTGATGTGTGTGACCCTGCAGGTCTCTCTGTAGGACTGAATTGTGTGAACCTGCAGGTCTCTGTGGGACTGAATGTGTGTGAACCTGCAGGTCTCTGTGGGACTGAAGTGTGTGAACCTGCAGGTCTCTCTGTGGGACTGATAAGTATGAACCTGCAGGTCTCTCTGTGGGACTGATGTGTGTGAACCTGCAGGTCTCTCTGTGGGACTGAAGTGTGTGAACCCGCAGGTCTCTCTGTAGGACTGAAGTGTGTGAACCTGCAGGTCTCTCTGTGGGACTGAATTGTGTGAACCTGCAGGTCTCTCTGTGGAACTGATGTGTGGGAACCTGCAGGTCTCTCTGTAGAACTGATGTGTGTGAACCTGCAGGTCTCTGTAGGACTGATGTGTGTGAGCCTGCAAGTCTCTCTGTAGGACTGATGTGTGTGAACCTGCAGGTCTCTGTAGGACTGATGTGTGTGAACCTGCAGGTCTCTCTGTGGGACTGATGTGTGTGACCCCGCAGGTCTCTGTAGGACTGATGTGTGTGAACCTTCAGGTCTCTCTGTAGGACTGATGGGTGTGAACCTGCAGGTCTCTCTGTAGGACTGATTTGTGGGAAGCTGCAGGAATCTATGGGACTGATGTGTGTGAACCTGCCGGTCTCTCTGTAGGACTGATTTGTGGGAACCTGATGTCTGTGTTGGACTGAAGTCTTGAACCTGCAGGTCTCTCTGTGGGACTGATGTGTGTGAACCTGCACGTCTCCCTGTGGGACTGAAGTGTGTGTAGCTGCAGGTCTCTGTAGGACTGAAGTGTGTGAACCTGCAGGTCTCTGTAGGACTGATGTGTGTGAACCTGCAGGTCTTTGTGGGACTGATGTGTGTGAACCTGCAGGTCTCTGTGGGACTGACCTGCCGGTCTCTGTGGGACTGATGTGTTTGAACCTGCATGTCTCTCTGTGGGACTGATGTTTGTGAACCTGCAGGTCTCTGTGGGACTGATGTGTGTGAACCTGCAGGTCTCTCTGTGGGACTGATGTGTGTGAACCTGCATGTCTCTCTGTGGGACTGATGTGTGAGAACCTGCAGGTCTCTCTGTGGGACTGATGTGTGTGAACCTACAGGTCTCTCTGTAGGACTGATGTGTGTGAACCTGAAGGTCTCTGCGGGACTGAAGTCTTGAACCTGCAGGTCTCTCTGTGGGACAGATGTGTGAGAACGTGCAGCTCTCTGTAGGACTGATATGTGTGAACCTGCAGGTTTCTCTGTGGGACTGATGTGTGTGAACCTGCAGGTCTCTGTGTGACTGAAGTGTGTGAACCAGCAGGTCTCTGTGGGACTGATGTGTGTGAACCTGCAGGTCTCTGTGGGACTGATGTGTGTGAACCGGCAGGTCTCTGCGGGACTGATGTGTGTGAAACTGCAGGTCTCTGTGGGACTGATGTGTGTGAACCTGCAGGTTTCTGTAGGACTGATGTGTGTGAACCTGCAGGTCTCTGTGGGACTGATGTGTGTGAACCTGCAGGTCTCTCTGTGGGACTGATGTGTGTGAACCTGCAGGTCTCTGTAGGACTGATGTGTGTGAGCCTGCAGGTCTCTGTAGGACTGATATGTGTGAACCTGCAGGTCTTTCTGTGGGACTGATGTGTGTGAACCTGCAGGTATCCCTGTGGGACTGATATGTGTGAACCTGCAGGTCTCTCTGCGGGACTGAAGTGTGTGAACCTGCAGGTCTCTGTAGGACTGATGTGTGTGAACCTGCAGGTCTCTCTGTGGGACTGATGTGTGTGACCCCGCAGGTCTCTGTAGGACTGATGTGTGTGAACCTTCAGGTCTCTCTGTAGGACTGATGGGTGTGAAACTGCAGGTCTCTCTGTAGGACTGATTTGTGGGAAGCTGCAGGAATCTATGGGACTGATGTGTGTGAACCTGCCGGTCTCTCTGTAGGACTGATTTGTGGGAACCTGATGTCTGTGTTGGACTGAAGTCTTGAACCTGCAGGTCTCTCTGTGGGACTGATGTGTGTGAACCTGCAGGTCTCTCTGTGGGACTGAAGTGTGTGTAGCTGCAGGTCTCTGTAGGACTGAAGTGTGTGAACCTGCAGGTCTCTGTAGGACTGATGTGTGTGAACCTTCAGGTCTCTGTGGGACTGATGTGTGTGAACCTGCAGGTCTCTCTGTGGGACTGATGTGTGTGAACCTGCAGGTCTTTGTGGGACTGATGTGTGTGAACCTGCAGGTCTCTGTGGGACTGATATGTGTGAACCTGCCGGTCTCTGTGGGACTGATGTGTTTGAACCTGCATGTCTCTCTGTGGGACTGATGTTTGTGAACCTGCAGGTCTCTGTGGGACTGATGTGTGTGAACCTACAGGTCTCTCTGTAGGACTGATGTGTGTGAACCTGAAGGTCTCTGTGGGACTGAAGTCTTGAACCTGCAGGTCTCTCTGCGGGACTGAAGTGTGTGAACCTGCAGGTCTCTCTGTGGGACAGATGTGTGAGAACCTGCAGGTCTCTGTAGGACTGATGTGTGTGAACCTGCAGGTTTCTCTGTGGGACTTATGTGTGTGAACGTGCAGGACTCTGTACGACTGATGTGTGTGAACCTGCAGGTCTCTCTGTAGGACTAATGTGTGTGAACTTGCAGGTCTCTCAGGTGGGGCTGAAGTGTGTGAACCCGCAGGTCTCACTGTGGGACTGATGTTTGTGACCCTACAGGTCTCTGTGGGAATGATGTGTGTGAACCTGCAGGTCTTTTAGGGACTGATGTGTGTGAACCTGCAGGTCGCTCTGTGGGACTGATGTTTGTGACCCTACAGGTCTCTGTGGAACTGAAGTGTGTGAACCTGAAGGTCTCTGTGGGACTGATGTGTGTGAACCTACAGTTCTCTGTGAGACTGATGTGTGTGAACCTGCAGGTCTCTGTAGGACTGATGTGTGTGAACCTGCAGGTCTCTCTGTGGGACTGATGTGTGTGAACCTACAGTTCTCTGTGAGACTGATGTGTGTGAACCTGCAGGTCTCTGTAGGACTGATGTGTGTGAACCTGCAGGTCTCTCTGTGGGACTGATGTGTGTGAACCTGCAGGTCTCTCTGTGGGACTGAAGTGTGTGCACCTGCAGGTCAATGTAGGACTAATGTGTGTGAATCTGCAGGTCTCTCTGTAGGACTTGTGTGGGAACCTGTAGGTCTCTCTGTGGGACTGATGTGTGTGAACCTGCAGGTCTCTCTGTGGGACTGATGTGTGTGAACCTGCAGGTCTCTGTGGGACTGATGTGTGTGAACCTGCAGGTCTCTCTGTGTGACTGAAGTGTGTGAACCTACAGGTCTCTCTGTGGGACTGATGTGTGTGAACCTGCAGGTCTCTCTGTGGGACTTATGTGTGTGAACCTGCAGGTCTCTCTGTGGGACTGATGTGTGTGAACCTGCAGGTCTCTGTAGAACTGAAGTGTGTGAACCTGCAGGTCTCTCTGTGGGACTGATGTGTGTGAACCTGTAGGTCTCTGTAGCGCTGATGTGTGTGAACCTGCAGGTCTCTGTGGGACTGATGTTTGTGAAACTGCAGGTCTCTGTGGGACTGATGTGTGTGAACCTGCAGGTTTCTGTAGGACTGATGTGTGTGAACCTGCAGGTCTCTCTGTGGGACTGATGTGTGTGAACCTGCAGGTCTTTGTGGGACTGATGTGTGTGAACCTGCAGGTCTCTGTGGGACTGATATGTGTGAACCTGCCGGTCTCTGTGGGACTGATGTGTGTGAACCAGCAGATCTCTCTGTGGGACTGATGTGTGTGAAATTGCAGGTCTCTGTGGGACTGATGTGTGTGAACCCGCAGGTCTCTCTGTGGGACTGATGTGTGTGAACCGGCAAGTCTCTGTGGGACTGACGTGTGTGAACCTGCAGATCTCTGTGTGGGACTTAAGTGTGGGAACCTGTAGGTCTCTGTGGGACTGATGTTTGTGAACCTGCAGTTCTCTCTGTGGGACTGATGTGCGTGAAGCTGCAGGTCTCTCAGTGGGACTGATATGTGTGAACCTGAGGGTCCCTCTGCGGGACTGATGTGTGACCCTGCAGGTCTCTGTGGGACTGATGTGTGTGACACTGCAGGTCTCTGTGGGACTGATGAGTGTGACCCTGCAGGTCTCTGTAGGACTGATCTGTGTGAACCTGCAGTCTCTCTGTAGGACTGATGTGTGTGAACCTGCAGGTCTCTGTTGGACTGATGTGTGTGAACCTGCAGGTCTCTCTGTGGGACTGATGTGTGTGAACCTGCAGGTCTCTGTGGGACTGAAGTGTGTGAAACTGCAGGTCTCTGTGGGAGTGATGTGTGTGAACCTGCAGGTCTCTCTGTAGGACTGATTTGTGTGAACCTGCAGGTCTCTGTGTGACTGATGTGTGTGAACCTGCAGGTCTCTCTGTGGGACTGGTGTGTGTGAACCTGCACGTCCCCCTGTGGGACTTATGTGTGTGAACCTACAGGTCTCTGTGGGACTGATGTGTGTGAACCTGCAGGTCTCTCTGTGGGACTGACATGTGTGAACCTGTAGGTCTCTCTGTGGGACTGATGTGTGTGACCCTGCAGGTCTCTCTGCGGGACTGATGTGTGTGACCCTGCAGGTCTCTGTAGGACTGATGTGTGTGAACCTGCAGGTCTCTGTAGGACTTATGTGTGTGAACCTGCAGGTCTCTCTGTAGAACTGATGTGTGTTAACCAGCAGATCTCTCTGTGGGACTGATGTGTGTGAAATTGCAGGTCTCTCTGTAGGACTGATGTGTGTGAACCTGCAGGTCTCTGTAGGACTGATGTGTGTGAACCTGCAGGTCTCTCTGTAGGACTGATGTGTGTGAACCTGCAGGTTTCTGTAGGACTGATGTGTGTGAACCTGCAGGTCTCTCTGTGGGACTGATGTGTGTGAACCTGCAGGTCTTTGTGGGACTGATGTGTGTGAACCTGCAGGTCTCTGTGGGACTGATATGTGTGAACCTGCCGGTCTCTGTGGGACTGATGTGTGTGAACCTGCAGGTCGCTCTGTGGGACTGATGTGTGTGAAATTGCAGGTCTCTGTGGGACTGATGTGTGTGAACCCGCAGGTCTCTCTGTGGGACTGATGTGTGTGAACCGGCAAGTCTCTGTGGGACTGACGTGTGTGAACCTGCAGATCTCTGTGTGGGACTTAAGTGTGGGAACCTGTAGGTCTCTGTGGGACTGATGTTTGTGAACCTGCAGTTCTCTCTGTGGGACTGATGTGCGTGAAGCTGCAGGTCTCTCAGTGGGACTGATATGTGTGAACCTGAGGGTCCCTCTGCGGGACTGATGTGTGACCCTGCAGGTCTCTGTGGGACTGATGTGTGTGAACCTGCAGGTCTCTCTGTGGGATTGATGTGTGTGACACTGCAGGTCTCTGTGGGACTGATGAGTGTGACCCTGCAGGTCTCTGTAGGACTGATCTGTGTGAACCTGCAGTCTCTCTGTAGGACTGATGTGTGTGAACCTGCAGGTCTCTGTTGGACTGATGTGTGTGAACCTGCAGGTCTCTCTGTGGGACTGATGTGTGTGAACCTGCAGGTCTCTGTGGGACTGAAGTGTGTGAAACTGCAGGTCTCTGTGGGAGTGATGTGTGTGAACCTGCAGGTCTCTCTGTAGGACTGATTTGTGTGAACCTGCAGGTCTCTGTGTGACTGATGTGTGTGAACCTGCAGGTCTCTCTGTGGGACTGGTGTGTGTGAACCTGCACGTCCCCCTGTGGGACTTATGTGTGTGAACCTACAGGTCTCTGTGGGACTGATGTGTGTGAACCTGCAGGTCTCTCTGTGGGACTGACATGTGTGAACCTGTAGGTCTCTCTGTGGGACTGATGTGTGTGACCCTGCAGGTCTCTCTGCGGGACTGATGTGTGTGACCCTGCAGGTCTCTGTAGGACTGATGTGTGTGAACCTGCAGGTCTCTGTAGGACTTATGTGTGTGAACCTGCAGGTCTCTCTGTAGAACTGATGTGTGTTAACCAGCAGATCTCTCTGTGGGACTGATGTGTGTGAAATTGCAGGTCTCTCTGTAGGACTGATGTGTGTGAACCTGCAGGTCTCTGTAGGACTGATGTGTGTGAACCTGCAGGTCTCTCTGTAGGACTGATGTGTGTGAACCTGCAGGTTTCTGTAGGACTGATGTGTGTGAACCTGCAGGTCTCTCTGTGGGACTGATGTGTGTGAACCTGCATGTCTTTGTGGGACTGATGTGTGTGAACCTGCAGGTCTCTGTGGGACTGATATGTGTGAACCTGCCGGTCTCTGTGGGACTGATGTGTGTGAACCAGCAGATCTCTCTGTGGGACTGATGTGTGTGAAATTGCAGGTCTCTGTGGGACTGATGTGTGTGAACCCGCAGGTCTCTCTGTGGGACTGATGTGTGTGAACCTGAAGGTCTCTGCGGGACTGAAGTCTTGAACCTGTAGGTCTCTCTGTGGGACTGATGTGTGTGACCCTGCAGGTCTCTGTGGGATTGATGTGTGTGACCCTGCAGGTCTCTGTAGGCCTGATGTGTGTGAACCTGCAGGTCTCTCTGTAGAACTGATGTGTGTGAACCAGCAGATCTCTCTGTGGGACTGATGTGTGTGAAATTGCAGGTCTCTCTGTAGGACTGATGTGTGTGAACCTGCAGGTCTATCTGTGGGACTGATGTGTGTGAACCTGCAGGTCTCTGTGGGACTGATGTGTGTGAACCTGCAGGTCTCTCTGTGGGACTGATGTGTGTGAACCTGCAAGTTTCTGTGGGACTGAAGTGTGTGAACCTGCAGGTCTCTGTGGGAGTGATGTGTGTGAACCTGCAGGTCTTCGTGGGACTGATGTGTGTGAACCTGCAGGTCTCTGTGGGACTGATATGTGTGAACCTGCCGGTCTCTGTGGGACTGATGTGTGTGAACCTGCAGGTCTCTCTGTGGGACTGATGTGTGTGAACCATCAGATCTCTCTGTGGGACTGATGTGTGTGAAATTGCAGGTCTCTGTGGGACTGATGTGTGTGAAATTGCAGGTGTCTGTGGGACTGATGTGTGTGAACCCCCAGGTCTCTTTGTGGGACTGATGTGTGTGAACCGGCAGGTCTCTGTGGGACTGACGTGTGTGAACCTGCAGATCTCTCTGTGGGACTTAAGTGTGTGAACCTGTAGATCTCTGTGGGACTGATGTGTGTGAACCTGCAGTTCTCTCTGTGGGACTGATGTGTGTGAACCTGTACATCTCTGTAGCGCTGATGTGTGTGAACCTGCAGGTCTCTGTAGGACTGATGTGTGTGAACCTGCAGGTCTCTCAGTGGGACTGATATGTGTGAACCTGCAGGTCTCTCTGCGGGACTGATGTGTGACCCTGCAGGTCTCTGTAGGACTGATATGTGTGAACCTGCAGGTCTCTCTGTGGGACTGATGTGTGTGACAGTGTAGGTCTCTGTGGGACTGATGAGTGTGACCCTGCAGGTCTCTGTAGGACTGATCTGTGTGAACCTGCAGTCTCTCTGTAGGACTGATGTGTGTGAACCTGCAGGTCTCTGTGGGACTGATGTGTGTGAACCTGCAGGTCTCTCTGTGGGACTGATGTGTGTGAACCTACAGGTCTCTCTGTGGGACTGATGTGTGTGAAACTGCAGGTCTCTGTGGGAGTGATGTGTGTGAACCTGCAGGTCTCTGTGTGACTGATGTGTGTGAACCTGCAGGTCTCTCTGTGGGACTGGTGTGTGTGAACCTGAAGGTCTCTCTGTGGGACTGGTGTGTGTGAACCTGCAGGTCTCTCTGTGGGACTTATGTGTGTGAACCTACAGGTCTCTGTGGGACTGATGTGTGTGAATTTGCAGGTCTCTCTGTGGGACTTATGTGTGTGAACCTACAGGTCTCTGTGGGACTGATGTGTGTGAACCTGCAGGTCTCTCTGTGGGACTGACATGTGTGAACATGCGGATCTCTGTAGGACTGATGTGTGTGAACCTGCAGTTCTCTCGGTGGGACTGATGTTTGTGAACCTGCAGGTATCTCTTTAGGACCAATGTGTGTGAACCTGCAGGTATCTCTGTCGGACTGATGTGCGTGAAGCTGCAGGTCTCTGTAGGACTGATGTGTTTGAACCTGCAGAACTCTCTGTGGGACTGATGTGTGTGACCCTGCAGGTCTCTGCGGGACTTAAGTCTGTGAACCTGCAGGTGTCTCTGCAGGACTGATGTGTGTGAACCTGCAGGTCTCTCTGTGGGAATGATTTGTGTGAACCTGCAGGTCTCTCTGTGGGACTGATGTGTGAGAACCTGCAGGTCTCTCTGTGGGACTGAAGTGTGTGAACCTGCAGGTCTCTGTAGGACGGATGTGTGTGAATCTGCAGGTCTCTCTGTAGGACTTATGTGTGTGAACCTGCAGGTCGCTCTGTGGGACTGAAGTGCGTGAACCTGCAGGTCTCTCTGTGGGACTGATGTGTGTGAACCTGCAGGTCTCTGTGGGACTGATGTGTGTGAACCTACAGGTCTCTCTGTGGGACTGATGTGTGTGAACCTGAAGGTCTCTGTGGGACTGAAGTCTTGAACCTGCAGGTCTCTCTGCGGGACTGAAGTGTGTGAACCTGCAGGTCTCTCTGTGGGACAGATGTGTGAGAACCTGCAGGTCTCTGTAGGACTGATGTGTGTGAACCTGCAGGTTTCTCTGTGGGACTTATGTGTGTGAACGTGCAGGACTCTGTACGACTGATGTGTGTGAACCTGCAGGTCTCTCTGTAGGACTAATGTGTGTGAACTTGCAGGTCTCTCAGGTGGGGCTGAAGTGTGTGAACCCGCAGGTCTCACTGTGGGACTGATGTTTGTGACCCTACAGGTCTCTGTGGGAATGATGTGTGTGAACCTGCAGGTCTTTTAGGGACTGATGTGTGTGAACCTGCAGGTCGCTCTGTGGGACTGATGTTTGTGACCCTACAGGTCTCTGTGGAACTGAAGTGTGTGAACCTGAAGGTCTCTGTGGGACTGATGTGTGTGAACCTACAGTTCTCTGTGAGACTGATGTGTGTGAACCTGCAGGTCTCTGTAGGACTGATGTGTGTGAACCTGCAGGTCTCTCTGTGGGACTGATGTGTGTGAACCTACAGTTCTCTGTGAGACTGATGTGTGTGAACCTGCAGGTCTCTGTAGGACTGATGTGTGTGAACCTGCAGGTCTCTCTGTGGGACTGATGTGTGTGAACCTGCAGGTCTCTCTGTGGGACTGAAGTGTGTGAACCTGCAGGTCAATGTAGGACTAATGTGTGTGAATCTGCAGGTCTCTCTGTAGGACTTGTGTGGGAACCTGTAGGTCTCTCTGTGGGAATGATGTGTGTGAACCTGCAGGTCTCTCTGTGGGACTGATGTGTGTGAACCTGCAGGTCTCTGTGGGACTGATGTGTGTGAACCTGCAGGTCTCTCTGTGTGACTGAAGTGTGTGAACCTACAGGTCTCTCTGTGGGACTGATGTGTGTGAACCTGCAGGTCTCTCTGTGGGACTTATGTGTGTGAACCTGCAGGTCTCTCTGTGGGACTGATGTGTGTGAACCTGCAGGTCTCTGTAGAACTGAAGTGTGTGAACCTGCAGGTCTCTGTAGGACTGAAGTGTGTGAACCTGCAGGTCTCTCTGTAGGACTGAATTGTGTGAACCTGCAGGTCTCTGTGGGACTGAAGTGTGTGAACCTGCAGGTCTCTCTGTGGGACAGATGTGTGAGAACCTGCAGGTCTCTCTGTGGGACTTATGTGTGAGAACCTGCAGGTCTCTCTGTGGGACTGATGTGTGTGAACCTGCAGGTTTCAGTGGGACTGATGTGTTTGAACCTGCAGGTCTCTGTAGAACTGAAGTGTGTGAACCTGCAGATCTCTGTAGGACTGAAGTGTGTGAACCTGCAGGTCTCTCTGTAGGACTGAATTGTGTGAACCTGCAGGTCTCTGTGGGACTGAAGTGTGTGAACCTGCAGGTCTCTCTGTGGGACAGATGTGTGAGAACCTGCAGGTCTCTGTAGGACTGAAGTGTGTGGACCTGCAGGTCTCTCTGTGGGACTGATGTGTGTGAACATGCAGGTCTCTGTAGGACTGATGTGTGTGAACCTGCCGGTCTCTGTGGGACTGAAGTGTGTGAACCTGCAGGTCTCTCTGTGGGACTGATGTGTGTGAACCTGCAGGTCTCTGTAGGCCTGATGTGTGTGAACCTGCAGGTCTCTCTGTGGGACTGAAGTGTGTGAACCTGCAGGTCTCTGTGGGACTGATGCGTGTGAACCAGCAGGTTTCTGTGGGACTGATGTGTTTGAACCTGCAAGTCTCTGTAGAACTGAAGTGTGTGAACCTGCAGGTCTCTCTGTAGGACTGAATTGTGTGAACCTGCAGGTCTCTGTGGGAGTTAAGTGTGTGAACCTGCAGGTCCCTCTGTGGGACAGATGTGTGAGAACCTGCAGGTCTCTGTAGGACTGAAGTGTGTGAACCTGCAGGTCTCTGTAGGACTGATGTGTGTGAACCTGTAAGTCTCTCTGTGGGATTGATGTGTGTGACCCTGCAGGTCTCTGTAGGATTGATGTGTGTCAACCTGGAGGTCTCTCTGTGGGACTGATGTGTGTGAACCTGCAGGTCTCTGTGGGACTGATGTGTGTGAACCTGCAGGTCTCTCTGTGGGACTGATGTGTGTGACCCTGCAAGTCTCTCTGTAGGACTGAATTGTGTGAACCTGTTGTCATGAGTGCTAAAACCAAGGAGGACGAGCAGCAATATGTTCCCTCATTCTTCTTGGCAGACCAAACACTAAATGTGGTGAACAAAATGAGATTTGTGGGTCACGTGATCAGGAATGATCTATGTGATGACGATGATGTGCAGCGCCAGTGTTGCAGACTGTATGCACAAGCCAATATGCTGGCACGCAAAGTTCAAATGTGTACAGATGATGTTAAAACTGCTCTTTTTGGGGCCTACTGTACTCCACTCTGTACTGCCCACTTGTGGCGCACTTATAGCAAAGCAACAATGAAAAAGCTGCAGGTAGCATATAATGATGCATTCAGAATCTTGCTCAAGCTTCCAAGATGGACAAGTGCAGGTCACGTGTTTGTGACTAGTAATGTTCCCACTTTTCACGTTGTGTTGAGGAATGTTATGTACACATGTATGTGTCGATTAATTGACTCTAAGAATGTAATTATAATGCTGTTAACTGAGCCTACACAAAGTGACACCAGGTCCTCCTCTTGTTTCTGGGACACTGGAACAAATGTCTGTATAGCTTTTAATCATGGTGGACTTGTGAGCTGCTGTTTTAGCTATATTTTTGTGTTCTTGTCTTGTGTTGTATTTCTTTGTTGTTGTCTTTAAAATGGACCTGTCTTTGTGTCTGAATAAAGTAAGACTTGATTGAATGATTGATATATATCAATATGTTCACTGATATGTGAAGAACAACCTGGGACTGTGACCCTTTGCCACCTTGAATGGTGCAGATATTTTGCCTGGCCCATGGACGACATGTGTGTGAAATATTTCGTGTGTGTGTGTATGTGTGTGTGTTTAACCTCCACAGATGCATCAAACAATCTTAAAACGAGGGCAGAAGCCAAAGTAGAAAGATGTGCAGTGTGTTGCAGAAGTGATCACTGCCCATTCTGCGACAAAGTAGAAAATCCAAATGAAATCCATCACCTTCAAAAGCATGTAAGTAAGCGCAGCAGTCTGGCAGCTCAGCATGGAGGTATGTAGAGTCTTTGTGTGTTATGGTTCTTTATTGATGCAGGCCTGTTACATTATCATTTTAACCTGTGTCAGCTCAACACAATATTAAACAGACATAAACATTTCCTTTTTAATTGAACTAATTATGGCCCTGTGTTAAGCGTCTCACTTACTTATGCTCCCTCTTCTACAAAGCTGTTATTATTTAGGCCCTGGGTGCATGTAAGGCAGGCATATGAAACAAATAGTGTATTCATACGGCCTACCCATGAACTTTAACCCTAACCTGCACCCTAAACCTTCAAAATAAAATAAAATAAAAGATTGATATCTTTGTAAAACAAATCCTAACTCTATGACCAGCAGAATACATCTTAAACACCTTGTGACTTATACATTATTAATAGGACTTTTATTGTTTTTTATCTTAATACTGAAAAGTTGACTTTATGGAGATGCAAGGTGCACAATGCCAAAGCTATGCAGGAGTGCTGTGTGCTCAGCCACTTGGATTATTTTAAACAAGACAGCTGATAAAACATTTTACATTTTACATTTAATCATCATCAAATGCAATCTGAAATGCAGACCCTCAGCACATCTTCACTGCTGCTACTGTCCCGCCACGGTACTGAGGAAGGTCCCACTCATTAAACATTCAATATTATGCAAAAAACATCCACCCACAACTCCAGCAGCACCCCCGTTTTCTCCTCCAGCACCCCCATTCTCTCCAGCACCCCCGTTTATTCCTCCAGCACCCCCATTCACTCCAGCACCCCTGTCTACTCCTCCAGCACCCCCGTCTTCTCCTCCAGCACCACCATTTACTCCTCCAGCACCCCTTTTTACTCCTCCAGCACCTCACTTTTTACTCCTCCAGCACCTCACTTTTCTCCTCCAGAACCCCCGTTTTTCCAGAACCACAGTTTTCTCCAGCATCCCAGTCTACTCCTCCAACATCACCACAGTTTACAGCAACCACATTTTCTTCATGTGCAACCCCAACTCCACTTCCAACACCAGTACCTCTATTCACCACCCCAGCAACATTCTCTCCATGCACTACCCTAACTCATCCATCGGAAAGCTTGCAGCAGCACCAGTAAGACTGCATGTGCGTCGGCAAGAAAGAGTGAAGTGCAGTCATTGTGGGCTCACAATAAACAGGAAGAACTTGTTGGTTCATATCAGGGAGAAGCACAAAAAAGGGTACAAGATGTCACAGAAAAACAACACTTCGCATGCCAGTGTGGTGACCCCAAAAATGGGATATTTGCAGTCGAAAAATCTTTTTTCAAGCCATGCACTCCTATCCATATTCCAAAAAAGAAAAACAAAACATGGGGTGCAAGCCATCAAGTCATTTGTGAAATGGAGGAATGCAATTCAAATACAGAATTTGCAGCAAGGACTGGAATTGTCCCATCTGAATGCAAACATTTAAAATCTCTACAATTCTGCCCCCAGTCTCAGACTACACCCGTGAATCTTCAAGAGGAGGTGCTGTCTGAAATGGTAGCTGCCAAGGTGTTTGCAGGGGACAGAAAGAGAACTTGTTTAAACAGACAAGAAGGAGCTAGCATTGCAGGCATTCCTCTTTCGGTTGAGGTGGCCATGGGGGGGGTGGGGCTCCCGCGAAGAAATATGTTTCAGTGTATGAGTCAAAAGTCTCATATTATAGCAGACTTGGTAGGGTAGTAGCTGCTTATGATTCCCAAAGGAAGACTTGGCTCTGCCCATATTCCAAACCAAGACAATCTGTCTCCATGAAATCATTGCCAAGTGGCATCTTTTTCAGATGGACAGGCACATTTTTACAACTGTGAGGGCCACAGAGAGTGATGCTGGGGGAGAGACTGACCGACCAAGAAGCACAAAAAAAGAGTAATGCACAAAAAGATGGAGAAGGACCAGCATACCCTCCCGATGATGCAGGTCTCAAGAGGATGGTCAACTACTTTGGTAAAAAATAAACCCATACCTGCCCTGCTACCACAAAATCTGACCAGCGGCTCCTGAGCAGCTGAAGACTTCCCAAGACACGTTGGACCCAAGGAAGCAACGTGCAAAGAGTGGGCAGGGAACACAGCCCTTAATGAGCCAGTGCTGATCACACCAAAGGCAAGATTGGTCACATATACTGGTGTTCTAGAAGGTGAGCTCAAAAGAAAGGTAATCTAGATAAACGTAACTCATGTTAAAAAAGTAACCCTACACTAAATGTTATCTGTGCTCTGTCAACTTGCCAAATCTAGTATGACTGACATTTTTAGATCTAATATGACTGACGTTTTTAGATCTAATATGACTGACACTTTTTGGTAGGCATTTCTACCTACTGCAGGACGTGCAGTAACTGTGGCCTGATGTCTCGATACCAGGAGTGGAGTGATGGTGTTCATAATTTGAATGTTCACATTCTGTTAACATTACATATGTGCATTTTCCTTCGTACATCACTCCAGGTAAGAAGCGATCATTTTGGAAGGTATGCTTTAGTATTGTTGTCCTTTGAGGATGTCCCTTACTGAGTCTTCTACACTGTCCTAGACCCACCATCCTGCTAGCCGAGCCATTGAAGTGTTGGAGAAGACTGAACAGAAGATATTTCCCAGTAAGGACACAATACTTCATGCATACATGCACTCTGAAGCCCTCACAAAGCACGACTACATGTATTCCTGCATTAAGTGTGGCTACCATCCAGCAGTCGTCATGATAGACCTTCACAAAAGGCAGTTTTCAACATGCCTGGTAAGTCCCTAAAGTCATGGAAGTGCATCCTATTCTAGAGATACTTTTTTTTCATTTTAGTTTCACAATGTTTTCTTAATACTTGATTTTACAATAAGTGATGTGGAGGACCCACCAGAGGACTTTGATGGAAATGTGGATATAGAGGACTTTTGGGAGACTGTGACTTCCAAGTTTGTGTGCAGAGGCTTATTACCAAGTGAGTAATGTTTACTACAGTATACAAAATAATATAGCATTTTTGGGACACATACTGTATATTCCCCCAAGATCATCCACTACTGCAACAGAATGACTTTCCTTCATGCTTGATAACACTATTATTTATTGTCAGTCAGCCGTCTCTGTTCAATATTTCTTTAGTCAACAGATGGCCTAGATGTACCACTGTGGGTCCACTGTGCTCATATATCAACCGTTCTAATATATTGATGCTCAATCAGTCCAAATTATTTGTCATGATTTTACACTCTGAAGGCAATAGAAAGAACCCCTTACGATAGGATTATAAGTTAATTTCAGGTGTATTTTACACATATTTGCCTTCATTAGAAAATACCCCATTTCTTTCATTATTGGGGGTAATACGATGCTACGATGTGACCAACTTACCTTGGCTTCTGAGAGCCACGTCATAGAGAACCAGTTTTGCAACATGCTGTTGGTTTTCCACATGGAGCTATTAGCCTCGAAGTCGACGGACTGCTGGAAGGCTTCTGGTGTGTCGGCTGCAGCAATCGCCCTCAGCATCTTCAGCAGGGCACCCTGGTCCTCAATGCCGTGTGCCTGTTTTCAGACCCACTCCACCCATGCCTTCTCCCGGTGGAAATCACACAGCACAGCCTGTGTGCCTTGTTAGGTTCAAAATATTGAGACATTAGGATCTTTGTTGATACATGCAATTAAAAGCATTTCAACAGCCAATTACACTTTACAGACTGTTTCAGCATGTACGTATGTGAAGAGTCATTTCTGTCTCCCGAATAACCTTTATTTATGAGGGGCTAACATAATCAAGGTGGTGCAATAGGAAGGTCATAGTTGCCTACCTTCAAAGGTTGATTCCACAGCTTGGATTTCCACCTCGCTATAGTCCACCAAGAAGTGAGCTGGAGACCAATTTGTGTTCCACTCCTTAAAAACGCTCAGAGCCTCCTTGACTGATTCAGTCCGCTCATGCTGTACGACAAAGACACCCGCTACCACATAGCACACATTTGTGCGTACACACAAAAAAACCCAATGGCAATGCATAGCGTGTGGTGCGGTATGTTGCATCAAGTAAACAGATGTCTTTGCCATACAGCTGCAGGATCTTCTGCTGCCACTCGGACTGATAACAGAATAGAAGGTCCTCTGATTCGCTATTAAGCCGAAGATGGATGCTGTCTTTTGGGCCCTTCAGCTTGTCGCTTTCTACCAGCTCCTGTTTATTACATGTACGTATATTAAAACAGTAGAGATATGCATGAGTTTCCATTGTATATTATCGAATGTTTGATTTGAATGAACATTTCACTCACTTGCAAATTGACTTGATCAATTTTGGACTGTCGCCCCTTGTCTCTGGCCTTTGACATCACATTTTGTATGTCTTTGTCTAAGGGATGAAATCTCCTCCTTGTGAGTGGTGGTGGGCTGGCTCCCCTAAACAAGTCAGTGTTGACATACTGTGCAATGTGTCGACGCATCTCACTGCTCCTCTTGACCCCTTGCTTGGTGAGTTCTGAGATGCGCTGCTCCACCCTGCTGTCAATAGGCTCACGGATAGAGGCAGCCTTCAGGATAATACAGAGTACAAAGTGATTAGCGCCTTAATGATAGGGACTTCAGGAAACAACATTCCCTTTAGCTAATTAATTTACATGTCGACACTAAATGTATCAATATAACATAAGGGTTATTTTAGTAGTGTAAAAATAAGTATGATAAGATTCAGCCTTAAGGCTAATTTATTCATCCTATCACAGCTGTGCAAAACTTATGAAGGCATCTGCAACCTTACAAAAATCAGCAGGTACACGACGCCCGTCGCCGACCCTCTAAAAGTGTCGGCTTGACGTCAAAACTGTCGAATTTGCATCATTTTTATCCAGCTGCGCGTCGCACTACACTTTGAAACATAAATTAGGCTTTAGTCCCATCTCTCTTAAGCACAGGTTTAATTTATCACCAGTCACTGCAGAATCATTCCTGAGGTGTAGACTATCTAGTCTACATAAACATTACCTAACATTCTTACTGTGTTCTACTGTGTTTATTACCATACCTCTCCCTCGACTGGGTGTCCCACATGTGCACCGGCTGTGGGTGTCTTCACAAAGAATACATTTTCCCAGACAATGGGGTCCCTTTTCAGAGCTTCTCTAAGCCTCACTGCAGCCGCCTTTCTCGCTCTCAGACTCTCCCTGTTCTCATTCAACGAACAGCAAAGTAGATTTGTACAACAACACAGGTAAACAGAGTTGTTCGTGTTCTTTGAAGCATTAATCAATTTCTTCATGTTCTCATTGTTTATAAACAGTCTATCTATAAGTTACATTTTGTACTGAAACCCCCCCCAAAAAACGGTTAAATAAAAAGGTTAGTTAATCTAACCTGAATGCTGGAAAACGGCCAATACCGACGAGGTGCACCCCAGCTGGGCATCCAACCTTCTTTGTATCTTGCAGGAGATACCTCCCTTTGCGAAAACTATGATCTTGAGTCTGCAACGAATAATACATGTTGGACATAATTCTACATGAAACCGGTGCTTATTTTTAGTGTGTTGACTAATATGGACAATAGTGCATTAAACAAGTCTGAGAATCCAAGACAGAAGTGACAACTTACTGTTTCCTTTGATTTCGCCTCAGCATAGTGCCTCGTTTCTTTGGCTCCCACATCCTTGCCCTGATGGCCCACCATCGTTTTGTACCCAACAAATACGAAGGGAACTCCACTGAAGGGGACTGATGGGGCCTTATCTTTCGACCGCTCCCAGTAAACTTGTTGGATCCCAATTGATGGCTGCCATTCTGTATCAAAAGGTCAACAGGTAAACACAATCTAGGCTACATGGTTACTTGTTATCTAACGTTACTGGCTATGTTGTAGGACATTAAATACGTTCCCGTTACCCCAAGTTATGCAGAGCAGAACCTGTTGTTCAACGACAGCGCAGTGAAAGCCCCTGTAGCGCCGCATTATGTAATAACGCCGCATTATGTAATAATGTAATACATTTTCACATCATTATGTAATAACGCCACATTTCGTAATAACTTGCCGCATTTTGTAATAAAATTCTTGAATGCAATATGTAATAAAGTTTGCCGCATTTTGTAATAAGTTGTTACATATTGCACCGGTTATTACAAAATGCGGATGTTACAGTTTTGTATGAAGAAAATGTAATAATTTGGTGCATTATGTAATAAACCACCAAAATTTATGTCTTAATTTGAAAAAAACATAACGTCAGAACAACATTGATTTTAAGCATTCTAGCATGACTCAACTAAGAATTAATTTTACAAACTAGTAAGATGTTTCATTAGTCAAAACTTATTCAAATATAACTGTGTATTATAATCATAGAGAATGTGTTTGAATGTTCAGAGACAAAAACTGCACTACATGCGTGTTACAGACACAAACATTATCAGTGTACTGAAATGTCAGGAGACATACACACATCTGCATTATGTTAAACAAATATTATGTGATTAGAAAGCAGACAAAAGATAAAAACAAATATGAAACAGAAAAAATAATGCAGTTTAATTAATTTAATAAACCATCAAAATTATTGTCCTTCATCTGCATTCATAATATGTATAACAATTAGGAAAAATTAAAATTCTCTAACTGGACTAGCATTATACATTATTTTTTGGTTTGGTTCACAACATAGTGGTGATAGCATGTGTGCGTGTACTAAAGCCAGCCACCAGGGGGAGATCCAAACACTTTGGCTTCAGTTTTGCCATGCCCTCTGACCACTTAAGATGGAAAATATTTGAAAGGCAACACGATGAAAGGTATGAACAAATATCAGATTTCAGATTCAGAGAATCTCTCAGAAATGTATGTTGATTGATTTGCAACTAATATGAAATGCTAACAGATTAAAGCCCAAACTTTTAAGTTAGTAACCATGATCTGATTAGCAATGGTAAGCTAAACTAGCAGATGCTAGATTGGTTTTAGAAAGTTTCTGAAATGACAGATTAATTTCGGGGACCAATAACAGCAATTCAGATTCAGAGAATCTCTCAGAAATGTATGTTGATTGATTTGCAACTAATATGAAATGCTAACAGATTAAAGCCCAAACTTTTAAGTTAGTAACCATGATCTGATTAGCAATGATAAGCTAAACTAGCAGATGCTAGATTGGTTTTAGAAAGTTTCTGAAATTACAGATTAATTTCGGGGACCAATAACAGCAATCTACTGTAAGTTACCGCTATAACATAATACAACAACGTGATATATTCAATTAAACAAAATATTTTTTGACAGCTCTACAGTTCAGCATAATTGTGGCCTGTACCCTTTGGGTTTTCTGCATGGGATATGGACAACAACAATCAATGACTAAAGATGTCTATGAAGTCATTGTGAAGAAATTAAAGGGAGAGTTCAATGTTCCTGTCAATGCACGTACAAGAGTGCAACAAAGTGCTCTGGTGAGGCTGTGGAGAAATAGGAATCTCTACTCTCTGAGCGAGGATGGAGAGACCTTGCTATGTGCCGGGAAGCCAGTAGCTATGAAGTCTGCAGTTGGTGGCATTGTAAAAAAAGGTCTGGATGACACAAAGGGATCAGGTGCGAGGAAGCTGAATAAGCGACTAAATGAGCAACACTCTGGCATTAGTGAAAGAAAGGTTCAAAAAACACTGGACTGCTCCAGACGCTACCAACTCCACAAGGCTAGATTTGGAAATAAACCCATTCCGAGGCCCATCAGGGCCAAAGAAGTACAGGATCGGCATCAGATTGACCTCCTTGATATGGGAAAGTGGAAGATCAAGCATGGCCATTTCACATATCGATACATCCTCACTGTGATTGATGTCTTTAGTCGATACACATGGCTTAAACCATTAAAAAGTAAAGACAGCTCAGAGATTGCAAGACACCTTTATGATATCTACACTGAACATGGCCCACCTCAAGTTTTGCAGCATGATCAAGGCAGAGAGTTTAAAGGAGCTGTGCGAAGGCTGATGGAATCAATGCAAGTGAGAATAATTGAGAGTTCACCGTAACATCCCCAAAGCCAAGGAAAGGTAGAGAGGACCCACAGAGTGCTGAGGGAAAAGATCATGTATGACCTTGTGAATTGTCAGAGGAAAGGGGTTAACTGGGTTAAACATTAAACATGAAGACCCAAAGGAAGTTTTAAGTTGGATGTCTCCATTTCAAGTATACTATGGGAGAAAAAGTAACACGGTGATGCATCCCCTGGCAGGTTCTCCATCCAGTGTCATTGGTAAACAATCCACGAATGATCCACAAAGTAATTTACCCTCCCTGAAACAGCGGCTCAGATTTGAGGAAAAACGAAGAAGACAACGACAAATGGCAAAGAAAGCCACTGAGCATTACAGTAAACGGATGATCCGGCATGCATCTAAACAAAATCCTCCATCTGTTTATCATGTCAGTGAAGCTGTTTTGGTGAGAGTGAAAGATGGTGCCCATCGAGTTTCAAAACGGTATCGCGTGTTGCCTGGTAGGATCATGAAACGTAACATAAAGCTTTCAAAATACAAAGTTCAGTTCAAGATTCCTGGTGATGCTAAAGTGCAAGAAAAATGGTTCTTTGTTTCTGATGTGACCAGTACAACACGGCAACGAGAAAAAAAGCGCTCTAAATCTTCGAAGTCAGTTCTAACTTTGCATCCACTTTTGATGACATACACACATGAAGACAGACTGAGGGACTATAACTCCTTAGACGTGAGTGTACGGTTTGACCCAGCACCCGATGGAAATTGCCAGTTTAGTGCCATAGCTGATCAGCTTGCTTCATTAGGAATATTCAGATCAGCAGCAACCCTAAGGGATGAAATAGTTGAAGATCTCAGGTCTAATCCATTTACCGTAAATGGAACACCTTTGTCTCACTATGTTGATGGAAATGACTTGGATGTATACTTGGATAGCATGTCACAATTTGGGACCTACGGAGATCACATCACACTACAAAGGGCAGCTGAGATTTTCAGTGTCCAATTTCTCATTATCTCCACACTGGGAACTGATGCCTCTTCTATTATATCTCAGTCTAACACATACTCAGAAAGCTTGCCATTGCTGGTCCTTGGACATATTGCAGAGGAGCATGGAGGGGTCAGTGTCTTCATTCATTGAGAATATTGTGGAAGCTGAGAGGGAAAGGACATGTCAAAGATATGAGAATGGATCAAACCAAGAAGATGATGAACCAGATGTTCTCCATGATGATGCCCTGAATGAATGCCATGATGCTACGTTTGTTGAAAACCATCACCATTTCACGGATGAACCAGATGACTGTGCTCTGGATGAACACCATCATGATCCCCTGGATATACCCCATGATGATGCCCTTCTTTATGATGATGGAAATTGTGACATGCCCAACCTGCCGACAGAATTGCTGGCATATGTTATTCAGTTGACACTACATGCTGACATGTCAATGCTCGGTGTATTCAACAGGGTTTCTAAACTTTTGCAAGACCTTGCATCACGATTTCTTCCTCAAATCTACATCAGGGAATATTTAGCTGAAAGCCTTCAGTTGGAACATGACAGTGTCATTAGTATTATGAAGCTATATAAATCAGCTGGATGTGGGAGTGGTCCCTCAGTGAGATTAAAGGAGCTATTTGGAAAAAATAGCAAGTGGATGAGGGCCTGGGTCTTGTTGAGGCACACAAGCTGTGGACATTTCAAAATCAAGGACATTTTTTGGGAAACATAGTATGGGAAGGAAGGAAGGAAGGAAGGAAGGAAGGAAGGAAGGAAGGAGAGATATGATGTAAATAGTGAATGAATAAAGGAAAGAATGATAGGAGGAACCTCCAAATGTGACAGATCACATTTAACCTTGAACAGTATGTGTCTGTTGTACCTAGTTCAATAATTTTCTGACTGTTTATCTTTAATCTTACTAAGTGATGGTTGTTTTAAGAGAAGTTTATGTTGGAGGAAAAGGTATTTCTACTGTTGCTACTAGAGAAGATGTTTTTTTTCAAGTCGTAAGTAAATTTCATGTATATTGGAAATATTGCAAATCTTTTTGTTAATCGGCAAGTGTGGCTAGCCTTCTTTTTTTATTTTAATAACATGATTAGAAATATCTCATTTTGATTTGAAAGATTGTTTAGGCTGTTTTTAGTCAGTTTATACTATTGTTAACCACTATAGAAAAGGACATCTATGTTGCATTAACACAAATGGAACTGGAATACAGTTTTTCTATTCCATATTTGTTCCTGACTTTTGTCTGCTTTCTAATCGCATAATATTTGTTTAACATAATGCAGATGTGTGTATGTCTCCTGACATTTCAGTGCACTGACAATGTTTGTGTCTGTAACACGCATGTAGTGCAGTTTTTGTCTCTGAACATTCAAACACATTCTCTATGATTACAATAAACAATTATATTCGAATAAGTTTTGACTAATGAAACATCTTACTAGAAAAATTCATTCTTAGTTGAGTCATGCTAGAATGCTTAAAGTCAATGTTGTTCTGACGTTATGTTTTTTTCAAATCAAGACATAAATTTTGGTGGTTTATGACACAATGCACCAAATTATTACATTTTCTTCATAAAAAAGTGTAACATCCGCATTTTGTTATAACCGGTGCAATATGTAACAACTTATTACAAAATGCGGCAAACTTTATTACATATTGCGTTCAAGAATTTTATTACAAAATGCGGCAAGTTATTACGAAATGTGGCGTTGTTACATAATGATGTGAAAATTTATTACGTTATTACATAATGCGACGTTATTACGTAATGCGGCGCCACAGCCCCTTTCCACCTGGCCAAAACACCCGCGTACACCCGGCTTTTTGGCCAGTGGCAAACGGTACAATGGGCATCCAGTCCGGGTGAAATGACTGCAATAAACACGGGTTTTATCGGCTTCAGCTCCGCTCGGCATTGATTTTAGCAGGACACCCGGGTAGACCCGCTCATTCCCGCCCCTTATCCGGCGCGTTCGTGAATAACTCGTTTTCAGGGCAGCTTTCCATGGCGTTAATTAGCAGCATTTAGATGCAGTCACTTTGACAAGCAAATCTGTTGGTTCTGCCGAAGTACTGCTTGGCCAGGCAGTCACAGACATTCGCGTTGGTGTTGCTGCGATCAGCCAAACAAAGCAAACAGAAAGGCGGAGGCCTACTCGGCTAGTGGCCGTGTGAAAGCTGCCATTCGGCAAGTTTTAACGGCTTCTCGGCCGTTTAAAACAACCCGGCTTTACCCGCTAATTTAAGTGGAAAAGGGGGTAGGATAAAGATAGCCTAACATACCTTTGTCTTTACATAATGCATCCACACATTTTACGATGAACCTCGTTTTTGTTTCCTCTTGAAATGCTTTTAAAAAGGAACCGCTTTCGTCCATTAGGGCCATTATTACTAGCTAGCTTAGTTTACTAGCTAGCTACCGGTGTGCTGTCGCTAGGTAACGGACCAATCGTTAACCACCATCTCGACGCATGCTCAGTTGACCGTCCTCTGCATCGATGGGAACTAGCCTCTACCTCAGTAAGTGGCAACTGCATCCGGGTATTTGAGAGAAGCTGTTATAACCAGTTAGTCGTAATAGTTCATATCATGTCCACCAAGCAGCTCAGCGAAGCGCTTTAATGTGTTTTAGCTCAGGTTTAAATCACCATTAGGGCAACGTGGCGCGCGCCCACATTGTTGGCGGGTGGGGGGATTCGCAATACAACGCGGAAGCAAACGCACAACGTGTCGTACCGTAATGGCTGCATGCAAGAACATCCGGGGATTTAGACCAAGCTAGCTTCCGGAAACACGGGGCCGTGCCTATAGTCCCCAGGTCCTAGATTTCGAAAAAAAGGGTCCCATATTCCCCGTTTTCCCCTAAAAAGGTCCTATAATCCCGGTTGCAATAGACACCGGGGAACATAGAACCCTCTTTTGGAAAAAGGGTCCTATATTCCCCGCTGTTTCCAGGGGAACATAGGACCTTTTTCCAAATAAAGGGTCCTATATTCCCCGCTGTTGCCAATCGAGGAACAAACCGGGGAACTTAGAACCCTTTTTGCAAATTATTTCCTTAACGGGTCCAAAATAATAAAAACTGGGGTCATGGCTGAGTTGTAGGCTACGACAATCTATTCCTCCGCTGATTAAATTAGGCCGTATTACCATTGTTGGCTGTTGTATATCGCAGGCCACCTTGAGTGCGTATCCAAATTCGGCCTAGAGGAGGCTGTAATTTGCTTTATTATTATTTCTTGCCAATATTTACTGCAGTAGGCCTAGTTAGTTGGCTCTCCGGCTAAGCATGGACAGTCGGCAATCAACGCAAGTTTGTCTTGCAGTAGGCCCGCCTACCAGTATAACCAGTAGCCATTACCACCTTCGCTCAAAGTTCAATTTGCACAGCACTGGACACTTCAGCCACTTTCTTGTTACTTTGCAGTTCGTTTTCCATATTAAATCACTTGGCAGACTTTCTTTCAAAAAGACTTTAATGATGAACTTTTTAGGCAGAGAACTTAGACCAGGACTTGGAATTTAGGACCAGCACAAAGTATCCATCAACGGGGGCCGCCTACCTTACACAATAGGCTAATTGCCTAATAATAATAATAATATGTGCTTCTCAAAAAACTAAAGGCTTGTGGAGGTGCGAAACCAAAAACATGAATCAAAGACGAACATCAAAGGATGTAAGGTAACACTCACCAAATGGTAAAAAAATAACAGAGGCAGTCCTCTGTTTCACCATTTTATTGTTTGGCATCAGTCATTAAGGTTTCTGAAGAAGACCACCCGGCCAAGTTAATGACTGATGCCAAACAATGAAATGGTAAAATAGAGAATTGTGTCTTTTTTTTTTCATTTGATGAGTGCTACCTTACATCCTTTGATGTTCTTCTTTAATGATAATAATAATAATAATAGTAATAATATCAATAATAATAATAATAACAACAGCCTAATAATAATAATAATAATGATAATAATAATAATAGCCTAATTATAAAAGAGGCCTGATAACAAATAACAATTACAGGCATAATACCATCAATAGTAACACTGATAATAGGCTATTAATAACAAAATGCTTCTAGTAAAAGCTTGGCTGAAAAAGGGTTGGTCTATGGCAGAAGCCCCCCAGAAAAGGCATGGTCTAAAACAAAAATCTCCAAGGCCTAACTCGCCTAACGTTAAGGCT
Source organism: Lampris incognitus (assembly GCF_029633865.1). Classification (NCBI taxonomy): domain Eukaryota; kingdom Metazoa; phylum Chordata; class Actinopteri; order Lampriformes; family Lampridae; genus Lampris; species Lampris incognitus. Next base: position 213,008 of record NW_026611078.1, on the reverse strand, counting down.
TTTTTCTTCTTCAAAAAAGCAAAATGAGTAGTCCTAGTCCATTAGGCTACTCAACAAAGAGGGGCTAAAACCCTGGATTTGACGTTGCCGACGCTGCAGGACCCTTTGCGCATTATAGATCCTTCTGATTGGGACTGTTGGCTCCCTCGCAACTTCTGCAATCACCCCCTGTCGGACGGTGCATCATTTCTCCGTCAGGGGGATGCACGTGTTCCCCAACATCGTGCACAATAATGTTAGCATCCACGTCCTCCACTTCAAATCTATTTGTGATCAGTGGCACTCTACAGTTCCACCTCCAGCACCTCCATCTAATGGTGTCTTGATTGGTGCGGTGCTTCTGATATCTGAAGTTCTCATGTACCAACACTTTGCCGCCTCGATCACCATCCATAACTATCGCCATTGTTTGTCTTCTTGTAGGCTAGTAAGCACATGACAGTGAGTCCACAAGTTATCATCGATAACAACCGATTGTTGCAAACTGTTGCAAGTTGGCGGGCGGTTTAGACATTGCTGAATTTTGATCATGTGGTTTAGAACGCCAGGAAACTTGCGTGCAGATGACCACACATCCACGACAAGTTTTAAATATTTCCAAACTCGAAATCATGTGTGCCTTTGGCTATTTATAAATTATTTTTCGAGCAATATGTGTTTTGTGATTCAGCTTTAGCGTTGTTGATTAGCCTTTCATTCATATTTTGTCAAAAAGGCGTATTCATTAGCCTAGGCCTATGTCCCGTTATTTCTGTAGCATACAGCATCTTAGAATCTTAAGAGACCAGGCAGATATTGTTATGATTTTATTGTTATTACCATGCTATATTAGCCTACTTTATAATTATAAATATTTCAATTATCCAATTTTTAGCATTTCTAATATAAGGCTATATTGTTATTATTATCATCATCATCATCATTATTATTAGGCTATTATCATTATTATTATTATTATTATTATCATTATAATTATGATGCTTAAAGGGCCTTACTGAGCAGATGGTTTCTATCTAATATCTGTCAGATGCTTTCCCCAATAAGCTGGTGTGGTTATGATGGGAACGACGGCTTTCTAGGGAACATAGAAGAAGTGGGTCAGAATTGGCCTATTGTCGGTATCAGCCAGCTTACGCAGGAGTATATCCCTGGTACAATGCGCTAGACCTCTGGGAGATGGACTGCTGAGGACGGAACACAACATCTATACTCAGCTCCCGGCACTTCTCGCACAATGTGCTACTCATACGCTGAGTTGGCGGCACCCGGGATCGAACTCACGACCTTGCGATCCATAGGCGAGAGCTCTACCGACTGAGCTATGCCCGGGTACAATTGCCCAAGGAGCACAGGCTTACTATATTACATTCAGACACAGACGAGCCAGCTCACCTACTCGGCGAGGCGCATTTTCCTCGATAAGTGACACATTTCACGCATAAATATCAGAGAACTGCCGGGGTGGGTTATGCGCCCAAATATAGGCTATAGCCTAATAAGTTGAAATTGGTTTAGTGTCGAAAGTTTCCACATACTTTAGCCAACCTGGACTTTGTGAGTTCGTTTTTGTGATATAAAAATAGAAATCGTATGATTCATTGTCTTCTTAATAATCTGCCCTAAATAATGCATTATTGAAAATGCACTTTTTGCGCCAAACAGCGTCAAACCTGCTGACCGGGGAACATAGGACCTTTCTTTATAAAAAGGGTCCTATGTTCCCCTAGGGCACCCGGGGAACATAGGACCCTTTTTATAAAGAAAGGTCCCATGTTTCCCTGCACATACAAAACGGGGAACATAGGACCCTTTTGGGGAAAAGTGGGGAATATAGGGCCCTCTGTATACAAAAAGGTCCGATATTCCCCGGTCTCATACAAAGCGGGGAACATAGGACCCGGGGACTATAGGGAGGACCCCGGAAACACCAGGGTTGCCAACGTTGGCCAAATGTTTAGTGTGAGGTTTCTGGCGTGCTCCGGAACTGGTGACGGGGTTCAGTGGTCCTACGTTGTTCTCCACATCACAATGAACACATGTGTATATGACAGACGTGTCAAAAGAGCAGCTAAATAGACGTTACAAGCCGTAATAGACCCGGACGTGCAGCAACACCCAGCAGAGTACACCAAGTGGCGAGCTCTCTCTCTCTCTCTCTCTCTCTCTCTCTCTCTCTCTCTCTCTCTCTGTCTCTCTCTCTCTGTCTCTCTCTCTCTCTCTCTGTCTCTCTGTCTTTCTCTGTCTCTCTCTCTGTCTCTCTCTCTCTCTCTCTCTGTGTGTCTCTCTCTCTCTCTCTATCGCAGCAGACGATAAATACACGTTATGTTACACCCTGCAATGCACGCTGAGCTAGCTCTAACCAAAAAGAGAAGGAAACGGGACAAAACTGTTAGTTTAAGGACATTTTGTGCCGCTAGTTTTGACATTAACTAGCCAGTCCTGTCCATTCTACATGGTGGCTTGATAGGCAAACGACAGAGCAGCTAAATTAGCTGGCTATTGTTGCTAGCTTGCAGGCACATCAGAAGTCAGAAGCAGTTTGTTGTCATCTCAGTCATGCACTTTCATACACAAAAGAGACGACATGTCCTTTCTCCCAGCCCACAGCAGTGCAAAACAAAAGACACAAAACACATCCAAAAGAAAACGACACCAGCAAAAACATACAACAATGGGGAGAACAACGCAAAATAAATGAATAAACCCACACTAACAGCCAGCAACACAGTGCATCCAGTAAACTGCAGCACAGTCCAAAATGTCCCTGTCCAGAGAACGAACGCCAGCCAGCATGAGTGTCGGGACCGCCGGTCTGCATGGTCTAGCAGCTAGCCCAGCCTGCCCCACTCCCACGTCCAGTCACACCGCCCTCGGTGCTTCCTCCTCGGGCGCAGCTCCAGGCGGCAGCGGCCGTGGCCCCTGGGCCCACCGGACACGGCCTGGTCTGCTATATGTATAAGGTATGATACAACTGTGAAATGTCTAAATAATGGCAGTAAATCATTCCACCAAAAAAGGGCTAAACAACATGATGTCAGGCCAGGGTGGAATGAATATGGAGCTGAACTGCATGTAGAGGCCAAAGAAGCTTCTAGAAACTGGGTCTCATCAGGAAGAGCCAGGCGTGGGCCAGAGTGTGAACACAAGAAACAGGCTAACGCTAGACTTCAATATGCTGTACGTTTTATTAAAAGAAATGAGCAGGCCATGAGGGCAAACTCCATGGCCACAAAGCCTCAGCAGAATAATGTCTATGACTTCTGGAAGGAAGTTGAGGTTATTAATAATAGTGAGATGCCCTACCATCCAGCATTGATGGGATTACTGGGCCTGGAAATATTGCTGAACTGTGGAGAAAACACTATGGAGACATTTTTATTTGTGTAAAGAGTGATGGATTTAATGTTGGTGACGTCTCTAACAATGATGATGTGGTTATTAGACCTGATGAAGTGTGCTACGCCATTGAGAAATTGTCAGTGAACAAAGCATGTGGCCTTGACCAAATAACAGCAGGACATCTGAAGCATGCTAGCCACAGAATCTCAGTGTTACTGGCTGTGTGTTTTTCTGGATTGTTAATGCAGGGCATCCTACCTGACTCTATGTTGTCTGTCTTACTAGTGCCAGTAATCACAGACAAAACTGGTAAAATATCCAGCATAGAACATTACAGGCCAGTTGCTCTGGCTAGCATACTTTCCAAAGTATTGGAACCAATTCTCTTGGATAGGCTTCAAGAATACATATCAACTACTGGCAATCAGTTTGGCTTTAAAAATAAACACGGCACAGATTTGTGCATATATGCACTGCAGGAAGTTGTTAGTAAATATAGAAGACACAACACTACACTATGTATGTGTTTTTTGATGCATCAAAAGCTTTTGACCGAGTTAATCATGGTAAATTATTTGTTAAACTACAAGAGTGAGGGGTCCCCTCTTATTTGATCAGGACCTTGCATTTTTGGTATTCATATCAAACCATGCAAGTCAGATGGGGTAAGAGTATATCTGCCCCCTTCCCAGTGACCATTGGGGTCTGACAAGGTGGAATATTGTCGCCTGTTCTCTTCAGTGTGTATATGGATGATCTCTCAAAAAAGTTAAGAGTGTAAGACTGGCACTATGGTGGGGTAGTCTTATTAATCATCTGATGTGTGCTGATGACTTAGTCCTCCTGTGTGCTTATAGTGCTGGCCTACAGCAACTGCTCAGAGTCTGCTCAAGTTATGCTGTGCAGCAGGACATCACATTTAACTCCAAAAAGAGTGTTGTCATGAGTGCTAAAACCAAGGAGGACGAGCAGCAATATGTTCCCTCATTCTTCTTGGCAGACCAAGCACTAAATGTGGTGAACAAAATGAGATTTGTGGGTCACGTGATCAGGAATGATCTATGTGATGACGATGATGTGCAGCGCCAGTGTTGCAGACTGTATGCACAAGCCAATATGCTGGCACGCAAAGTTCAAATGTGTACAGATGATGTTAAAACTCCTCTTTTTGGGGCTTACTGTACTCCACTCTGTACTGCCCACTTGTGGCGCACTTATAGCAAAGCAACAATGAAAAAGCTGCAGGTAGCATATAATGATGCATTCAGAATCTTGCTCAAGCTTCCAAGATGGACAAGTGCAGGTCACGTGTTTGTGACTAGTAATGTTCCCACTTTTCACGTTGTGTTGAGGAATGTTATGTACACATGTATGTGTCGATTAATTGACTCTAAGAATGTAATTATAATGCTGTTAACTGAGCCTACACAAAGTGACACCAGGTCCTCCTCTTGTTTCTGGGACACTGGAACAAATGTCTTTATAGCTTTTAATCATGGTGGACTTGTGAGCTGCTGTTTTAGCTATATTTTTGTGTTCTTGTCTTGTGTTGTATTTCTTTGTTGTTGTCTTTAAAATGGACCTGTCTTTGTGTCTGAATAAAGTAAGACTTGATTGAATGATTGATATATATCAATATGTTCACTGATATGTGAAGAACAACCTGGGACTGTGACCCTTTGCCACCTTGAATGGTGCAGATATTTTGCCTGGCCCATGGACGACATGTGTGTGAAATATTTCGTGTGTGTGTGTGTATGTGTGTGTGTTTAACCTCCACAGATGCATCAAACAATCTTAAAACGAGGGCAGAAGCCAAAGTAGAAAGATGTGCAGTGTGTTGCAGAAGTGATCACTGCCCATTCTGCGACAAAGTAGAAAATCCAAATGAAATCCATCACCTTCAAAAGCATGTAAGTAAGCACAGCAGTCTGGCAGCTCAGCATGGAGGTATGTAGAGTCTTTGTGTGTTATGGTTCTTTATTGATGCAGGCCTGTTACATTATCATTTTAACCTGTGTCAGCTCAACACAATATTAAACAGACATAAACATTTCCTTTTTAATTGAACTAATTATGGCCCTGTGTTAAGCGTCTCACTTACTTATGCTCCCTCTTCTACAAAGCTGTTATTATTTAGGCCCTGGGTGCATGTAAGGCAGGCATATGAAACAAATAGTGTATTCATACGGCCTACCCATGAACTTTAACCCTAACCTGCACCCTAAACCTTCAAAATAAAATAAAATAAAAGATTGATATCTTTGTAAAACAAATCCTAACTCTATGACCAGCAGAATACATCTTAAACACCTTGTGACTTATACATTATTAATAGGACTTTTATTGTTTTTTATCTTAATACTGAAAAGTTGACTTTATGGAGATGCAAGGTGCACAATGCCAAAGCTATGCAGGAGTGCTGTGTGCTCAGCCACTTGGATTATTTTAAACAAGACAGCTGATAAAACATTTTACATTTTACATTTAATCATCATCAAATGCAATCTGAAATGCAGACCCTCAGCACATCTTCACTGCTGCTACTGTCCCGCCACGGTACTGAGGAAGGTCCCACTCATTAAACATTCAATATTATGCAAAAAACATCCACCCACAACTCCAGCAGCACCCCCGTTTTCTCCTCCAGCACCCCCATTCTCTCCAGCACCCCCGTTTATTCCTCCAGCACCCCCATTCACTCCAGCACCCCTGTCTACTCCTCCAGCACCCCCGTCTTCTCCTCCAGCACCACCATTTACTCCTCCAGCACCCCTTTTTACTCCTCCAGCACCTCACTTTTTACTCCTCCAGCACCTCACTTTTCTCCTCCAGAACCCCCGTTTTTCCAGAACCACAGTTTTCTCCAGCATCCCAGTCTACTCCTCCAACATCACCACAGTTTACAGCAACCACATTTTCTTCATGTGCAACCCCAACTCCACTTCCAACACCAGTACCTCTATTTCACCACCCCAGCAACATTCTCTCCATGCACTACCCTAACTCATCCATCGGAAAGCTTGCAGCAGCACCAGTAAGACTGCATGTGCGTCGGCAAGAAAGAGTGAAGTGCAGTCATTGTGGGCTCACAATAAACAGGAAGAACTTGTTGGTTCATATCAGGGAGAAGCACAAAAAAGGGTACAAGATGTCACAGAAAAACAACACTTCGCATGCCAGTGTGGTGACCCCAAAAATGGGATATTTGCAGTCGAAAAATCTTTTTTCAAGCCATGCACTCCTATCCATATTCCAAAAAAGAAAAACAAAACATGGGGTGCAAGCCATCAAGTCATTTGTGAAATGGAGGAATGCAATTCAAATACAGAATTTGCAGCAAGGACTGGAATTGTCCCATCTGAATGCAAACATTTAAAATCTCTACAATTCTGCCCCCAGTCTCAGACTACACCCGTGAATCTTCAAGAGGAGGTGCTGTCTGAAATGGTAGCTGCCAAGGTGTTTGCGGGGGACAGAAAGAGAACTTGTTTAAACAGACAAGAAGGAGCTAGCATTGCAGGCATTCCTCTTTCGGTTGAGGTGGCCATGGGGGGGGGGGGGGGGGCTCCCTCGAAGAAATATGTTTCAGTGTATGAGTCAAAAGTCTCATATTATAGCAGACTTGGTAGGGTAGTAGCTGCTTATGATTCCCAAAGGAAGACTTGGCTCTGCCCATATTCCAAACCAAGACAATCTGTCTCCATGAAATCATTGCCAAGTGGCATCTTTTTCAGACGGACAGGCACATTTTTACAACTGTGAGGGCCACAGAGAGTGATGCTGGGGGAGAGACTGACCGACCAAGAAGCACAAAAAAAGAGTAATGCACAAAAAGATGGAGAAGGACCAGCATACCCTCCCGATGATGCAGGTCTCAAGAGGATGGTCAACTACTTTGGTAAAAAATAAACCCATACCTGCCCTGCTACCACAAAATCTGACCAGCGGCTCCTGAGCAGCTGAAGACTTCCCAAGACACGTTGGACCCAAGGAAGCAACGTGCAAAGAGTGGGCAGGGAACACAGCCCTTAATGAGCCAGTGCTGATCACACCAAAGGCAAGATTGGTCACATATACTGGTGTTCTAGAAGGTGAGCTCAAAAGAAAGGTAATCTAGATAAACGTAACTCATGTTAAAAAAGTAACCCTACACTAAATGTTATCTGTGCTCTGTCAACTTGCCAAATCTAGTATGACTGACATTTTTAGATCTAATATGACTGACGTTTTTAGATCTAATATGACTGACACTTTTTGGTAGGCATTTCTACCTACTGCAGGACGTGCAGTAACTGTGGCCTGATGTCTCGATACCAGGAGTGGAGTGATGGTGTTCATAATTTGAATGATCACATTCTGTTAACATTACATATGTGCATTTTCCTTCGTACATCACTCCAGGTAAGAAGCGATCATTTTGGAAGGTATGCTTTAGTATTGTTGTCCTTTGAGGATGTCCCTTACTGAGTCTTCTACACTGTCCTAGACCCACCATGCTGCTAGCCGAGCCATTGAAGTGTTGGAGAAGACTGAACAGAAGATATTTCCCAGTAAGGACACAATACTTCATGCATACATGCACTCTGAAGCCCTCACAAAGCACGACTACATGTATTCCTGCATTAAGTGTGGATACCATCCAGCAGTCGTCATGATAGACCTTCACAAAAGGCAGTTTTCAACATGCCTGGTAAGTCCCTAAAGTCATGGAAGTGCATCCTATTCTAGAGATACTTTTTTTTCATTTTAGTTTCACAATGTTTTCTTAATACTTGATTTTACAATAAGTGATGTGGAGGACCCACCAGAGGACTTTGATGGAAATGTGGATATAGAGGACTTTTGGGAGACTGTGACTTCCAAGTTTGTGTGCAGAGGCTTATTACCAAGTGAGTAATGTTTACTACAGTATACAAAATAATATAGCATTTTTGGGGACACATACTGTATATTCCCCAAGATCATCCACTACTGCAACAGAATGACTTTCCTTCATGCTTGATAACACTATTATTTATTGTCAGTCAGCCGTCTCTGTTCAATATTTCTTTAGTCAACAGATGGCCTAGATGTACCACTGTGGGTCCACTGTGCTCATATATCAACCGTTCTAATATATTGATGCTCAATCAGTCCAAATTATTTGTCATGATTTTACACTCTGAAGGCAATAGAAAGAACCCCTTACGATAGGATTATAAGTTAATTTCAGGTGTATTTTACACATATTTGCCTTCATTAGAAAATACCCCATTTCTTTCATTATTGGGGGTAATACGATGCTACGATGTGACCAACTTACCTTGGCTTCTGAGAGCCGTCATAGAGAACCAGTTTTGCAACATGCTGTTGGTTTTCCACATGGAGCTATTAGCCTCGAAGTCGACGGACTGCTGGAAGGCTTCTGGTGTGTCGGCTGCAGCAATCGCCCTCAGCATCTTCAGCAGGGCACCCTGGTCCTCAATGCCGTGTGCCTGTTTTCAGACCCACTCCACCCATGCCTTCTCCCGGTGGAAATCACACAGCACAGCCTGTGTGCCTTGTTAGGTTCAAAATATTGAGACATTAGGATCTTTGTTGATACATGCAATTAAAAGCATTTCAACAGCCAATTACACTTTACAGACTGTTTCAGCATGTACGTATGTGAAGAGTCATTTCTGTCTCCCGAATAACCTTTATTTATGAGGGGTTAACATAATCAAGGTGGTGCAATCGGAAGGTCATAGTTGCCTACCTTCAAAGGTTGATTCCACAGCTTGGATTTCCACCTCGCTATAGTCCACCAAGAAGTGAGCTGGAGACCAATTTGTGTTCCACTCCTTAAAAACGCTCAGAGCCTCCTTGACTGATTCAGTCCGCTCATGCTGTACGACAAAGACACCCGCTACCACATAGCACACATTTGTGCGTACACACAAAAAAACCCAATGGCAATGCATAGCGTGTGGTGCGGTATGTTGCATCAAGTAAACAGATGTCTTTGCCATACAGCTGCAGGATCTTCTGCTGCCACTCGGACTGATAACAGAATAGAAGGTCCTCTGATTCGCTATTAAGCCGAAGATGGATGCTGTCTTTTGGGCCCTTCAGCTTGTCGCTTTCTACCAGCTCCTGTTTATTACATGTACGTGTATTAAAACAGTAGAGATATGCATGTGTTTCCATTGTATATTATCGAATGTTTGATTTAAATGAACATTTCACTCACTTGCAAATTGACTTGATCAATTTTGGACTGTCACCCCTCGTCTCTGGCCTTTGACATCACATTTCGTATGTCTTTGTCTAAGGGATGAAATCTCCTCCTTGTGAGTGGTGGTGGGCTGGCTCCCCTAAACAAGTCAGTATTGACATACTGTGCAATGTGTCGACGCATCTCACTGCTCCTCTTGACCCCTTGCTTGGTGAGTTCTGAGATGCGCTGCTCCACCCTGCTGTCAATAGGTTCACGGATAGAGGGAGCCTTCAGGATAATACAGAGTACAAAGTGATTAGCGCCTTAATGATAGGGACTTCAGGAAACAACATTCCCTTTAGCTAATTAATTTACATGTCGACACTAAATGTATCAATATAACATAAGGGTTATTTTAGTAGTGTAAAAATAAGTATGATAAGATTCAGCCTTAAGGCTAATTTATTCATCCTATCACAGCTGTGCAAAACTTATGAAGGCATCTGCAACCTTACAAAAATCAGCAGGTACACGACACCCGTCGCCGACCCTCTAAAAGTGTCGGCTTGACGTCAAAACTGTCGAATTTGCATCATTTTTATCCAGCTGCGCGTCGCACTACACTTTGAAACATAAATTAGGCTTTAGTCCCATCTCTCTTAAGCACAGGTTTAATTTATCACCAGTCACTGCAGAATCATTCCTGAGGTGTAGACTATCTAGTCTACATAAACATTACCTAACATTCTTACTGTGTTCTACTGTGTTTATTACCATACCTCTCCCTCGACTGGGTGTCCCACATGTGCACCGGCTGTGGGTGTCTTCACAAAGAATACATTTTCCCAGACAATGGGGTCCCTTTTCAGAGCTTCTCTAAGCCTCACTGCAGCCGCCTTTCTCGCTCTCAGACTCTCCCTGTTCTCATTCAACGAACAGCAAAGTAGATTTGTACAACAACACAGGTAAACAGAGTTGTTTGTGTTCTTTGAAGCATTAATCAATTTCTTCATGTTCTCATTGTTTATAAACAGTCTATCTATAAGTTACATTTTGTACTGAAACCCCCCCAAAAAATGGTTAAATAAAAAGGTTAGTTAATCTAACCTGAATGCTGGAAAACGGCCAATACCGGTGAGGTGCACCCCAGCTGGGCATCCAACCTTCTTTGTATCTTGCAGGAGATACCTCCCTTTGCGAAAACTATGATCTTGAGTCTGCAACGAATAATACATGTTGGACATAATTCTACATGAAACCGGTGCTTATTTTTAGTGTGTTGACTAATATGGACAATAGTGCATTAAACAAGTCTGAGAATCCAAGACAGAAGTGACAACTTACTGTTTCCTTTGATTTCGCCTCAGCATAGTGCCTCGTTTCTTTGGCTCCCACATCCTTGCCCTGATGGCCCACCATCGTTTTGTACCCAACAAATACGAAGGGAACTCCACTGAAGGGGACTGATGGGGCCTTATCTTTCGACCGCTCCCAGTAAACTTGTTGGATCCCAATTGATGGCTGCCATTCTGTATCAAAAGGTCAACAGGTAAACACAATCTAGGCTACATGGTTACTTGTTATCTAACGTTACTAGCTATGTTGTAGGACATTAAATACGTTCCCGTTACCCCAAGTTATGCAGAGCAGAACCTGTTGTTCAACGACAGCGCAGTGAAAGCCCCTGTAGCGCCGCATTATGTAATAACGCCGCATTATGTAATAATGTAATAAATTTTCACATCATTATGTAATAACGCCACATTTCGTAATAACTTGCCGCATTTTGTAATAAAATTCTTGAATGCAATATGTAATAAAGTTTGCCGCATTTTGTAATAAGTTGTTACATATTGCACCGGTTATTACAAAATGCGGATGTTACAGTTTTGTATGAAGAAAATGTAATAATTTGGTGCATTATGTAATAAACCACCAAAATTTAATTTGAAAAAACATAACGTCAGAACAACATTGATTTTAAGCATTCTAGCATGACTCAACTAAGAATTAATTTTACAAACTAGTAAGATGTTTCATTAGTCAAAACTTATTCAAATATAACTGTTTATTATAATCATTGAGAATGTGTTTGAATGTTCAGAGACAAAAACTGCACTACATGCGTGTTACAGACACAAACATTATCAGTGTACTGAAATGTCAGGAGACATACACACATCTGCATTATGTTAAACAAATATTATGTGATTAGAAAGCAGACAAAAGATAAAAACAAATATGAAACAGAAAAATAATGCAGTTTAATTAATTTAATAAACCATCAAAATTATTGTCCTTCATCTGCATTCATAATATGTATAACAATTAGGAAAAATTAAAATTCTCTAACTGGACTAGCATTATACATTATTTTTTGGTTTGGTTCACAACATAGTGGTGATAGCATGTGTGCGTGTACTAAAGCCAGCCACCAGGGGGAGATCCAAACACTTTGGCTTCAGTTTTGCCATGCCCTCTGACCACTTAAGATGGAAAATATTTGAAAGGCAACACGATGAAAGGTATGAACAAATATCAGATTTCAGATTCAGAGAATCTCTCAGAAATGTATGTTGATTGATTTGCAACTAATATGAAATGCTAACAGATTAAAGCCCAAACTTTTAAGTTAGTAACCATGATCTGATTAGCAATGGTAAGCTAAACTAGCAGATGCTAGATTGGTTTTAGAAAGTTTCTGAAATGACAGATTAATTTCGGGGACCAATAACAGCAATTCAGATTCAGAGAATCTCTCAGAAATGTATGTTGATTGATTTGCAACTAATATGAAATGCTAACAGATTAAAGCCCAAACTTTTAAGTTAGTAACCATGATCTGATTAGCAATGATAAGCTAAACTAGCAGATGCTAGATTGGTTTTAGAAAGTTTCTGAAATGACAGATTAATTTCGGGGACCAATAACAGCAATTCAGATTCAGAGAATCTCTCAGAAATGTATGTTGATTGATTTGCAACTAATATGAAATGCTAACAGATTAAAGCCCAAACTTTTAAGTTAGTAACCATGATCTGATTAGCAATGATAAGCTAAACTAGCAGATGCTAGATTGGTTTTAGAAAGTTTCTGAAATTACAGATTAATTTCGGGGACCAATAACAGCAATCTACTGTAAGTTACCGCTATAACATAATACAACAACGTGATATATTCAATTAAACAAAATATTTTTTGACAGCTCTACAGTTCAGCATAATTGTGGCCTGTACCCTTTGGGTTTTCTGCATGGGATATGGACAACAACAATCAATGACTAAAGATGTCTATGAAGTCATTGTGAAGAAATTAAAGGGAGAGTTCAATGTTCCTGTCAATGCACGTACAAGAGTGCAACAAAGTGCTCTGGTGAGGCTGTGGAGAAATAGGAATCTCTACTCTCTGAGCGAGGATGGAGAGACCTTGCTATGTGCCGGGAAGCCAGTAGCTATGAAGTCTGCAGTTGGTGGCATTGTAAAAAAAGGTCTGGATGACACAAAGGGATCAGGTGCGAGGAAGCTGAATAAGCGACTAAATGAGCAACACTCTGGCATTAGTGAAAGAAAGGTTCAAAAAACACTGGACTGCTCCAGACGCTACCAACTCCACAAGGCTAGATTTGGAAATAAACCCATTCCGAGGCCCATCAGGGCCAAAGAAGTACAGGATCGGCATCAGATTGACCTCCTTGATATGGGAAAGTGGAAGATCAAGCATGGCCATTTCACATATCGATACATCCTCACTGTGATTGATGTCTTTAGTCGATACACATGGCTTAAACCATTAAAAAGTAAAGACAGCTCAGAGATTGCAAGACACCTTTATGATATCTACACTGAACATGGCCCACCTCAAGTTTTGCAGCATGATCAAGGCAGAGAGTTTAAAGGAGCTGTGCGAAGGCTGATGGAATCAATGCAAGTGAGAATAATTGAGAGTTCACCGTAACATCCCCAAAGCCAAGGAAAGGTAGAGAGGACCCACAGAGTGCTGAGGGAAAAGATCATGTATGACCTTGTGAATTGTCAGAGGAAAGGGGTTAACTGGGTTAAACATTAAACATGAAGACCCAAAGGAAGTTTTAAGTTGGATGTCTCCATTTCAAGTATACTATGGGAGAAAAAGTAACACGGTGATGCATCCCCTGGCAGGTTCTCCATCCAGTGTCATTGGTAAACAATCCACGAATGATCCACAAAGTAATTTACCCTCCCTGAAACAGCGGCTCAGATTTGAGGAAAAACGAAGAAGACAACGACAAATGGCAAAGAAAGCCACTGAGCATTACAGTAAACGGATGATCCGGCATGCATCTAAACAAAATCCTCCATCTGTTTATCATGTCAGTGAAGCTGTTTTGGTGAGAGTGAAAGATGGTGCCCATCGAGTTTCAAAACGGTATCGCGTGTTGCCTGGTAGGATCATGAAACGTAACATAAAGCTTTCAAAATACAAAGTTCAGTTCAAGATTCCTGGTGATGCTAAAGTGCAAGAAAAATGGTTCTTTGTTTCTGATGTGACCAGTACAACACGGCAACGAGAAAAAAAGCGCTCTAAATCTTCGAAGTCAGTTCTAACTTTGCATCCACTTTTGATGACATACACACATGAAGACAGACTGAGGGACTATAACTCCTTAGACGTGAGTGTACGGTTTGACCCAGCACCCGATGGAAATTGCCAGTTTAGTGCCATAGCTGATCAGCTTGCTTCATTAGGAATATTCAGATCAGCAGCAACCCTAAGGGATGAAATAGTTGAAGATCTCAGGTCTAATCCATTTACCGTAAATGGAACACCTTTGTCTCACTATGTTGATGGAAATGACTTGGATGTATACTTGGATAGCATGTCACAATTTGGGACCTACGGAGATCACATCACACTACAAAGGGCAGCTGAGATTTTCAGTGTCCAATTTCTCATTATCTCCACACTGGGAACTGATGCCTCTTCTATTATATCTCAGTCTAACACATACTCAGAAAGCTTGCCATTGCTGGTCCTTGGACATATTGCAGAGGAGCATGGAGGGGTCAGTGTCTTCATTCATTGAGAATATTGTGGAAGCTGAGAGGGAAAGGACATGTCAAAGATATGAGAATGGATCAAACCAAGAAGATGATGAACCAGATGTTCTCCATGATGATGCCCTGAATGAATGCCATGATGCTACGTTTGTTGAAAACCATCACCATTTCACGGATGAACCAGATGACTGTGCTCTGGATGAACACCATCATGATCCCCTGGATATACCCCATGATGATGCCCTTCTTTATGATGATGGAAATTGTGACATGCCCAACCTGCCGACAGAATTGCTGGCATATGTTATTCAGTTGACACTACATGCTGACATGTCAATGCTCGGTGTATTCAACAGGGTTTCTAAACTTTTGCAAGACCTTGCATCACGATTTCTTCCTCAAATCTACATCAGGGAATATTTAGCTGAAAGCCTTCAGTTGGAACATGACAGTGTCATTAGTATTATGAAGCTATATAAATCAGCTGGATGTGGGAGTGGTCCCTCAGTGAGATTAAAGGAGCTATTTGGAAAAAATAGCAAGTGGATGAGGGCCTGGGTCTTGTTGAGGCACACAAGCTGTGGACATTTCAAAATCAAGGACATTTTTTGGGAAACATAGTATGGGAAGGAAGGAAGGAAGGAAGGAAGGAAGGAAGGAAGGAAGGAAGGAAGGAAGGAAGGAAGGAGAGATATGATGTAAATAGTGAATGAATAAAGGAAAGAATGATAGGAGGAACCTCCAAATGTGACAGATCACATTTAACCTTGAACAGTATGTGTCTGTTGTACCTAGTTCAATAATTTTCTGACTGTTTATCTTTAATCTTACTAAGTGATGGTTGTTTTAAGAGAAGTTTATGTTGGAGGAAAAGGTATTTCTACTGTTGCTACTAGAGAAGATGTTTTTTTTCAAGTCGTAAGTAAATTTCATGTATATTGGAAATATTGCAAATCTTTTTGTTAATCGGCAAGTGTGGCTAGCCTTCTTTTTTTATTTTAATAACATGATTAGAAATATCTCATTTTGATTTGAAAGATTGTTTAGGCTGTTTTTAGTCAGTTTATACTATTGTTAACCACTATAGAAAAGGACATCTATGTTGCATTAACACAAATGGAACTGGAATACAGTTTTTCTATTCCATATTTGTTCCTGACTTTTGTCTGCTTTCTAATCGCATAATATTTGTTTAACATAATGCAGATGTGTGTATGTCTCCTGACATTTCAGTGCACTGACAATGTTTGTGTCTGTAACACGCATGTAGTGCAGTTTTTGTCTCTGAACATTCAAACACATTCTCTATGATTACAATAAACAATTATATTCGAATAAGTTTTGACTAATGAAACATCTTACTAGAAAAATTCATTCTTAGTTGAGTCATGCTAGAATGCTTAAAGTCAATGTTGTTCTGACGTTATGTTTTTTTCAAATCAAGACATAAATTTTGGTGGTTTATGACACAATGCACCAAATTATTACATTTTCTTCATAAAAAAGTGTAACATCCGCATTTTGTTATAACCGGTGCAATATGTAACAACTTATTACAAAATGCGGCAAACTTTATTACATATTGCGTTCAAGAATTTTATTACAAAATGCGGCAAGTTATTACGAAATGTGGCGTTGTTACATAATGATGTGAAAATTTATTACGTTATTACATAATGCGACGTTATTACGTAATGCGGCGCCACAGCCCCTTTCCACCTGGCCAAAACACCCGCGTACACCCGGCTTTTTGGCCAGTGGCAAACGGTACAATGGGCATCCAGTCCGGGTGAAATGACTGCAATAAACACGGGTTTTATCGGCTTCAGCTCCGCTCGGCATTGATGTTAGCAGGACACCCGGGTAGACCCGCTCATTCCCGCCCCTTATCCGGCGCGTTCGTGAATAACTCGTTTTCAGGGCAGCTTTCCATGGCGTTAATTAGCAGCATTTAGATGCAGTCACTTTGACAAGCAAATCTGTTGGTTCTGCCGAAGTACTGCTTGGCCAGGCAGTCACAGACATTCGCGTTGGTGTTGCTGCGATCAGCCAAACAAAGCAAACAGAAAGGCGGAGGCCTACTCGGCTAGTGGCCGTGTGAAAGCTGCCATTCGGCAAGTTTTAACGGCTTCTCGGCCGTTTAAAACAACCCGGCTTTACCCGCTAATTTAAGTGGAAAAGGGGGTAGGATAAAGATAGCCTAACATACCTTTGTCTTTACATAATGCATCCACACATTTTACGATGAACCTCGTTTTTGTTTCCTCTTGAAATGCTTTTAAAAAGGAACCGCTTTCGTCCATTAGGGCCATTATTACTAGCTAGCTTAGTTTACTAGCTAGCTACCGGTGTGCTGTCGCTAGGTAACGGACCAATCGTTAACCACCATCTCGACGCATGCTCAGTTGACCGTCCTCTGCATCGATGGGAACTAGCCTCTACCTCAGTAAGTGGCAACTGCATCCGGGTATTTGAGAGAAGCTGTTATAACCAGTTAGTCGTAATAGTTCATATCATGTCCACCAAGCAGCTCAGCGAAGCGCTTTAATGTGTTTTAGCTCAGGTTTAAATCACCATTAGGGCAACGTGGCGCGCGCCCACATTGTTGGCGGGTGGGGGGATTCGCAATACAACGCGGAAGCAAACGCACAACGTGTCGTACCGTAATGGCTGCATGCAAGAACATCCGGGGATTTAGACCAAGCTAGCTTCCGGAAACACGGGGCCGTGCCTATAGTCCCCAGGTCCTAGATTTCGAAAAAAAGGGTCCCATATTCCCCGTTTTCCCCTAAAAAGGTCCTATAATCCCGGTTGCAATAGACACCGGGGAACATAGAACCCTCTTTTGGAAAAAGGGTCCTATATTCCCCGCTGTTTCCAGGGGAACATAGGACCTTTTTCCAAATAAAGGGTCCTATATTCCCCGCTGTTGCCAATCGAGGAACAAACCGGGGAACTTAGAACCCTTTTTGCAAATTATTTCCTTAACGGGTCCAAAATAATAAAAACTGGGGTCATGGCTGAGTTGTAGGCTACGACAATCTATTCCTCCGCTGATTAAATTAGGCCGTATTACCATTGTTGGCTGTTGTATATCGCAGGCCACCTTGAGTGCGTATCCAAATTCGGCCTAGAGGAGGCTGTAATTTGCTTTATTATTATTTCTTGCCAATATTTACTGCAGTAGGCCTAGTTAGTTGGCTCTCCGGCTAAGCATGGACAGTCGGCAATCAACGCAAGTTTGTCTTGCAGTAGGCCCGCCTACCAGTATAACCAGTAGCCATTACCACCTTCGCTCAAAGTTCAATTTGCACAGCACTGGACACTTCAGCCACTTTCTTGTTACTTTGCAGTTCGTTTTCCATATTAAATCACTTGGCAGACTTTCTTTCAAAAAGACTTTAATGATGAACTTTTTAGGCAGAGAACTTAGACCAGGACTTGGAATTTAGGACCAGCACAAAGTATCCATCAACGGGGGCCGCCTACCTTACACAATAGGCTAATTGCCTAATAATAATAATAATATGTGCTTCTCAAAAAACTAAAGGCTTGTGGAGGTGCGAAACCAAAAACATGAATCAAAGACGAACATCAAAGGATGTAAGGTAACACTCACCAAATGGTAAAAAAATAACAGAGGCAGTCCTCTGTTTCACCATTTTATTGTTTGGCATCAGTCATTAAGGTTTCTGAAGAAGACCACCCGGCCAAGTTAATGACTGATGCCAAACAATGAAATGGTAAAATAGAGAATTGTGTCTTTTTTTTTTCATTTGATGAGTGCTACCTTACATCCTTTGATGTTCTTCTTTAATGATAATAATAATAATAATAGTAATAATATCAATAATAATAATAATAACAACAGCCTAATAATAATAATAATAATGATAATAATAATAATAGCCTAATTATAAAAGAGGCCTGATAACAAATAACAATTACAGGCATAATACCATCAATAGTAACACTGATAATAGGCTATTAATAACAAAATGCTTCTAGTAAAAGCTTGGCTGAAAAAGGGTTGGTCTATGGCAGAAGCCCCCCAGAAAAGGCATGGTCTAAAACAAAAATCTCCAAGGCCTAACTCGCCTAACGTTAAGGCTTTTTTCTTCTTCAAAAAAGCAAAATGAGTAGTCCTAGTCCATTAGGCTACTCAACAAAGAGGGGCTAAAACCCTGGATTTGACGTTGCCGACGCTGCAGGACCCTTTGCGCATTATAGATCCTTCTGATTGGGACTGTTGGCTCCCTCGCAACTTCTGCAATCACCCCCTGTCGGACGGTGCATCATTTCTCCGTCAGGGGGATGCACGTGTTCCCCAACATCGTGCACAATAATGTTAGCATCCACGTCCTCCACTTCAAATCTATTTGTGATCAGTGGCACTCTACATTTCCACCTCCAGCACCTCCATCTAATGGTGTCTTGATTGGTGCGGTGCTTCTGATATCTGAAGTTCTCATGTACCAACACGTTGCCGCCTCGATCACCATCCATAACTATCGCCATTGTTTGTCTTCTTGTAGGCTAGTAAGCACATGACAGTGAGTCCACGAGTTATCACCGATAACAACCGATTGTTGCAAACTGTTGCAAGTTGGCGGGCGGTTTAGACATTGCTGAATTTTGATCATGTGGTTTAGAACGCCAGGAAACTTGCGTGCAGATGACCACACATCCACGACAAGTTTTAAATATTTCCAAACTCGAAATCATGTGTGCCTTTGGCTATTTATAAATTATTTTTCGAGCAATATGTGTTTTGTGATTCAGCTTTAGCGTTGTTGATTAGCCTTTCATTCATATTTTGTCAAAAAGGCGTATTCATTAGCCTAGGCCTATGTCCCGTTATTTCTGTAGCATACAGCATCTTAGAATCTTAAGAGACCAGGCAGATATTGTTATGATTTTATTGTTATTACCATGCTATATTAGCCTACTTTATAATTATAAATATTTCAATTATCCAATTTTTAGCATTTCTAATATAAGGCTATATTGTTATTATTATCATCATCATCATCATCATCATCATTATTATTAGGCTATTATCATTATTATTATTATTATCATTATAATTATGATGCTTAAAGGGCCTTACTGAGCAGATGGTTTCTATCTAATATCTGTCAGATGCTTTCCCCAATAAGCTGGTGTGGTTATGATGGGAACGACGGCTTTCTAGGGAACATAGAAGAAGTGGGTCAGAATTGGCCTATTGTCGGTATCAGCCAGCTTACGCAGGAGTCTATCCCTGGTACAATGCGCTAGACCTCTGGGAGATGGACTGCTGAGGACGGAACACAACATCTATACTCAGCTCCCGGCACTTCTCGCACAATGTGCTACTCATACGCTGAGTTGGCGGCACCCGGGATCGAACTCACGACCTTGCGATCCATAGGCGAGAGCTCTACCGACTGAGCTATGCCCGGGTACAATTGCCCAAGGAGCACAGGCTTACTATATTACATTCAGACACAGACGAGCCAGCTCACCTACTCGGCGAGGCGCATTTTCCTCGATAAGTGACACATTTCACGCATAAATATCAGAGAACTGCCGGGGTGGGTTATGCGCCCAAATATAGGCTATAGCCTAATAAGTTGAAATTGGTTTAGTGTCGAAAGTTTCCACATACTTTAGCCAACCTGGACTTTGTGAGTTCGTTTTTGTGATATAAAAATAGAAATCGTATGATTCATTGTCTTCTTAATAATCTGCCCTAAATAATGCATTATTGAAAATGCACTTTTTGCGCCAAACAGCGTCAAACCTGCTGACCGGGGAACATAGGACCTTTCTTTATAAAAAGGGTCCTATGTTCCCCTAGGGCACCCGGGGAACATAGGACCCTTTTTATAAAGAAAGGTCCCATGTTTCCCTGCACATACAAAACGGGGAACATAGGACCCTTTTGGGGAAAAGTGGGGAATATAGGGCCCTCTGTATACAAAAAGGTCCGATATTCCCCGGTCTCATACAAAGCGGGGAACATAGGACCCGGGGACTATAGGGAGGACCCCGGAAACACCAGGGTTGCCAACGTTGGCCAAATGTTTAGTGTGAGGTTTCTGGCGTGCTCCGGAACTGGTGACGGGGTTCAGTGGTCCTACGTTGTTCTCCACATCACAATGAACACATGTGTATATGACAGACGTGTCAAAAGAGCAGCTAAATAGACGTTATAAGCCGTAATAGACCCGGACGTGCAGCAACATCCAGCAGAGTACACCAAGTGGCGAGCTCTCTCTCTCTCTCTCTCTCTCTCTCTGTCTCTCTCTCTCTGTCTCTCTCTCTCTCTCTCTCTCTGTCTCTCTGTCTCTCTGTCTCTCTCTCTCTCTGTCTCTCTCTCTCTCTCTCTCTCTCTCTGTGTCTCTCTCTCTCTCTCTCTATCGCAGCAGACGATAAATACACGTTATGTTACACCCTGCAATGCACGCTGAGCTGGCTCTAACCAAAAAGAGAAGGAAACGGGACAAAACTGTTAGTTTAAGGACATTTTGTGCCGCTAGTTTTGACATTAACTAGCCAGTCCTGTCCATTCTACATGGTGGCTTGATAGGCAAACGACAGAGCAGCTAAATTAGCTGGCTATTGTTGCTAGCTTGCAGGCACATCAGAAGTCAGAAGCAGTTTGTTGTCATCTCAGTCATGCACTTTCATACAAAAAAGAGACGACATGTCCTTTCTCCCAGCCCACAGCAGTGCAACACAAAAGACACAAAACACATCCAAAAGAAAACGACACCAGCAAAAACATACAACAATGGGGAGAACAACGCAAAATAAATGAATAAACCCACACTAACAGCCAGCAACACAGTGCATCCAGTAAACTGCAGCACAGTCCAAAATGTCCCTGTCCAGAGAACGAACGCCAGCCAGCATGAGTGTCGGGACCGCCGGTCTGCATGGTCTAGCAGCTAGCCCAGCCTGCCCCACTCCCACGTCCAGTCACACCGCCCTCGGTGCTTCCTCCTCGGGCGCAGCTCCAGGCGGCAGCGGCCGTGGCCCCTGGGCCCACCGGACACGGCCTGGTCTGCTATATGTATAAGGTATGATACAACTGTGAAATGTCTAAATAATGGCAGTAAATCATTCCACCAAAAAAGGGCTAAACAACATGATGTCAGGCCAGGGTGGAATGAATATGGAGCTGAACTGCATGTAGAGGCCAAAGAAGCTTCTAGAAACTGGGTCTCATCAGGAAGAGCCAGGCGTGGGCCAGAGTGTGAACACAAGAAACAGGCTAACGCTAGACTTCAATATGCTGTACGTTTTATTAAAAGAAATGAGCAGGCCATGAGGGCAAACTCCATGGCCACAAAGCCTCAGCAGAATAATGTCTATGACTTCTGGAAGGAAGTTGAGGTTATTAATAATAGTGAGATGCCCTACCATCCAGCATTGATGGGATTACTGGGCCTGGAAATATTGCTGAACTGTGGAGAAAACACTATGGAGACATTTTTATTTGTGTAAAGAGTGATGGATTTAATGTTGGTGACGTCTCTAACAATGATGATGTGGTTATTAGACCTGATGAAGTGTGCTACGCCATTGAGAAATTGTCAGTGAACAAAGCATGTGGCCTTGACCAAATAACAGCAGGACATCTGAAGCATGCTAGCCACAGAATCTCAGTGTTACTGGCTGTGTGTTTTTCTGGATTGTTAATGCAGGGCATCCTACCTGACTCTATGTTGTCTGTCTTACTAGTGCCAGTAATCACAGACAAAACTGGTAAAATATCCAGCATAGAACATTACAGGCCAGTTGCTCTGGCTAGCATACTTTCCAAAGTATTGGAACCAATTCTCTTGGATAGGCTTCAAGAATACATATCAACTACTGGCAATCAGTTTGGCTTTAAAAATAAACACGGCACAGATTTGTGCATATATGCACTGCAGGAAGTTGTTAGTAAATATAGAAGACACAACACTACACTATGTATGTGTTTTTTGATGCATCAAAAGCTTTTGACCGAGTTAATCATGGTAAATTATTTGTTAAACTACAAGAGTGAGGGGTCCCCTCTTATTTGATCAGGACCTTGCATTTTTGCTATTCATATCAAACCATGCAAGTCAGATGGGGTAAGAGTATATCTGCCCCCTTCCCAGTGACCATTGGGGTCTGACAAGGTGGAATATTGTCACCTGTTCTCTTCAGTGTGTATATGGATGATCTCTCCAAAAAGTTAAGAGTGTAAGACTGGCACTATGGTGGGGTAGTCTTATTAATCATCTGATGTGTGCTGATGACTTAGTCCTCCTGTGTGCTTATAGTGCTGGCCTACAGCAACTGCTCAGAGTCTGCTCAAGTTATGCTGTGCAGCAGGACATCACATTTAACTCCAAAAAGAGTGTTGTCATGAGTGCTAAAACCAAGGAGGACGAGCAGCAATATGTTCCCTCATTCTTCTTGGCAGACCAAGCACTAAATGTGGTGAACAAAATGAGATTTGTGGGTCACGTGATCAGGAATGATCTATGTGATGACGATGATGTGCAGCGCCAGTGTTGCAGACTGTATGCACAAGCCAATATGCTGGCACGCAAAGTTCAAATGTGTACAGTTGATGTTAAAACTCCTCTTTTTGGGGCTTACTGTACTCCACTCTGTACTGCCCACTTGTGGCGCACTTATAGCAAAGCAACAATGAAAAAGCTGCAGGTAGCATATAATGATGCATTCAGAATCTTGCTCAAGCTTCCAAGATGGACAAGTGCAGGTCACGTGTTTGTGACTAGTAATGTTCCCACTTTTCACGTTGTGTTGAGGAATGTTATGTACACATGTATGTGTCGATTAATTGACTCTAAGAATGTAATTATAATGCTGTTAACTGAGCCTACACAAAGTGACACCAGGTCCTCCTCTTGTTTCTGGGACACTGGAACAAATGTCTGTATAGCTTTTAATCATGGTGGACTTGTGAGCTGCTGTTTTAGCTATATTTTTGTGTTCTTGTCTTGTGTTGTATTTCTTTGTTGTTGTCTTTAAAATGGACCTGTCTTTGTGTCTGAATAAAGTAAGACTTGATTGAATGATTGATATATATCAATATGTTCACTGATATGTGAAGAACAACCTGGGACTGTGACCCTTTGCCACCTTGAATGGTGCAGATATTTTGCCTGGCCCATGGACGACATGTGTGTGAAATATTTCGTGTGTGTGTGTATGTGTGTGTGTGTTTAACCTCCACAGATGCATCAAACAATCTTAAAACGAGGGCAGAAGCCAAAGTAGAAAGATGTGCAGTGTGTTGCAGAAGTGATCACTGCCCAGTCTCAGACTACACCCGTGAATCTTCAAGAGGAGGTGCTGTCTGAAATGGTAGCTGCCAAGGTGTTTGCAGGGGACAGAAAGAGAACTTGTTTAAACAGACAAGAAGGAGCTAGCATTGCAGGCATTCCTCTTTCGGTTGAGGTGGCCATGGGGGGGGGGGGGGCTCCCTCGAAGAAATATGTTTCAGTGTATGAGTCAAAAGTCTCATATTATAGCAGACTTGGTAGGGTAGTAGCTGCTTATGATTCCCAAAGGAAGACTTGGCTCTGCCCATATTCCAAACCAAGACAATCTGTCTCCATGAAATCATTGCCAAGTGGCATCTTTTTCAGACGGACAGGCACATTTTTACAACTGTGAGGGCCACAGAGAGTGATGCTGGGGGAGAGACTGACCGACCAAGAAGCACAAAAAAAGAGTAATGCACAAAAAGATGGAGAAGGACCAGCATACCCTCCCGATGATGCAGGTCTCAAGAGGATGGTCAACTACTTTGGTAAAAAATAAACCCATACCTGCCCTGCTACCACAAAATCTGACCAGCGGCTCCTGAGCAGCTGAAGACTTCCCAAGACACGTTGGACCCAAGGAAGCAACGTGCAAAGAGTGGGCAGGGAACACAGCCCTTAATGAGCCAGTGCTGATCACACCAAAGGCAAGATTGGTCACATATACTGGTGTTCTAGAAGGTGAGCTCAAAAGAAAGGTAATCTAGATAAACGTAACTCATGTTAAAAAAGTAACCCTACACTAAATGTTATCTGTGCTCTGTCAACTTGCCAAATCTAGTATGACTGACATTTTTAGATCTAATATGACTGACGTTTTTAGATCTAATATGACTGACACTTTTTGGTAGGCATTTCTACCTACTGCAGGACGTGCAGTAACTGTGGCCTGATGTCTCGATACCAGGAGTGGAGTGATGGTGTTCATAATTTGAATGATCACATTCTGTTAACATTACATATGTGCATTTTCCTTCGTACATCACTCCAGGTAAGAAGCGATCATTTTGGAAGGTATGCTTTAGTATTGTTGTCCTTTGAGGATGTCCCTTACTGAGTCTTCTACACTGTCCTAGACCCACCATGCTGCTAGCCGAGCCATTGAAGTGTTGGAGAAGACTGAACAGAAGATATTTCCCAGTAAGGACACAATACTTCATGCATACATGCACTCTGAAGCCCTCACAAAGCACGACTACATGTATTCCTGCATTAAGTGTGGATACCATCCAGCAGTCGTCATGATAGACCTTCACAAAAGGCAGTTTTCAACATGCCTGGTAAGTCCCTAAAGTCATGGAAGTGCATCCTATTCTAGAGATACTTTTTTTTCATTTTAGTTTCACAATGTTTTCTTAATACTTGATTTTACAATAAGTGATGTGGAGGACCCACCAGAGGACTTTGATGGAAATGTGGATATAGAGGACTTTTGGGAGACTGTGACTTCCAAGTTTGTGTGCAGAGGCTTATTACCAAGTGAGTAATGTTTACTACAGTATACAAAATAATATAGCATTTTTGGGGACACATACTGTATATTCCCCCAAGATCATCCACTACTGCAACAGAATGACTTTCCTTCATGCTTGATAACACTATTATTTATTGTCAGTCAGCCGTCTCTGTTCAATATTTCTTTAGTCAACAGATGGCCTAGATGTACCACTGTGGGTCCACTGTGCTCATATATCAACCGTTCTAATATATTGATGCTCAATCAGTCCAAATTATTTGTCATGATTTTACACTCTGAAGGCAATAGAAAGAACCCCTTACGATAGGATTATAAGTTAATTTCAGGTGTATTTTACACATATTTGCCTTCATTAGAAAATACCCCATTTCTTTCATTATTGGGGGTAATACGATGCTACGATGTGACCAACTTACCTTGGCTTCTGAGAGCCACGTCATAGAGAACCAGTTTTGCAACATGCTGTTGGTTTTCCACATGGAGCTATTAGCCTCGAAGTCGACGGACTGCTGGAAGGCTTCTGGTGTGTCGGCTGCAGCAATCGCCCTCAGCATCTTCAGCAGGGCACCCTGGTCCTCAATGCCGTGTGCCTGTTTTCAGACCCACTCCACCCATGCCTTCTCCCGGTGGAAATCACACAGCACAGCCTGTGTGCCTTGTTAGGTTCAAAATATTGAGACATTAGGATCTTTGTTGATACATGCAATTAAAAGCATTTCAACAGCCAATTACACTTTACAGACTGTTTCAGCATGTACGTATGTGAAGAGTCATTTCTGTCTCCCGAATAACCTTTATTTATGAGGGGTTAACATAATCAAGGTGGTGCAATCGGAAGGTCATAGTTGCCTACCTTCAAAGGTTGATTCCACAGCTTGGATTTCCACCTCGCTATAGTCCACCAAGAAGTGAGCTGGAGACCAATTTGTGTTCCACTCCTTAAAAACGCTCAGAGCCTCCTTGACTGATTCAGTCCGCTCATGCTGTACGACAAAGACACCCGCTACCACATAGCACACATTTGTGCGTACACACAAAAAAACCCAATGGCAATGCATAGCGTGTGGTGCGGTATGTTGCATCAAGTAAACAGATGTCTTTGCCATACAGCTGCAGGATCTTCTGCTGCCACTCGGACTGATAACAGAATAGAAGGTCCTCTGATTCGCTATTAAGCCGAAGATGGATGCTGTCTTTTGGGCCCTTCAGCTTGTCGCTTTCTACCAGCTCCTGTTTATTACATGTACGTGTATTAAAACAGTAGAGATATGCATGTGTTTCCATTGTATATTATCGAATGTTTGATTTAAATGAACATTTCACTCACTTGCAAATTGACTTGATCAATTTTGGACTGTCACCCCTCGTCTCTGGCCTTTGACATCACATTTCGTATGTCTTTGTCTAAGGGATGAAATCTCCTCCTTGTGAGTGGTGGTGGGCTGGCTCCCCTAAACAAGTCAGTGTTGACATACTGTGCAATGTGTCGACGCATCTCACTGCTCCTCTTGACCCCTTGCTTGGTGAGTTCTGAGATGCGCTGCTCCACCCTGCTGTCAATAGGTTCACGGATAGAGGGAGCCTTCAGGATAATACAGAGTACAAAGTGATTAGCGCCTTAATGATAGGGACTTCAGGAAACAACATTCCCTTTAGCTAATTAATTTACATGTCGACACTAAATGTATCAATATAACATAAGGGTTATTTTAGTAGTGTAAAAATAAGTATGATAAGATTCAGCCTTAAGGCTAATTTATTCATCCTATCACAGCTGTGCAAAACTTATGAAGGCATCTGCAACCTTACAAAAATCAGCAGGTACACGACAACCGTCGCCGACCCTCTAAAAGTGTCGGCTTGACGTCAAAACTGTCGAATTTGCATCATTTTTATCCAGCTGCGCGTCGCACTACACTTTGAAACATAAATTAGGCTTTAGTCCCATCTCTCTTAAGCACAGGTTTAATTTATCACCAGTCACTGCAGAATCATTCCTGAGGTGTAGACTATCTAGTCTACATAAACATTACCTAACATTCTTACTGTGTTCTACTGTGTTTATTACCATACCTCTCCCTCGACTGGGTGTCCCACATGTGCACCGGCTGTGGGTGTCTTCACAAAGAATACATTTTCCCAGACAATGGGGTCCCTTTTCAGAGCTTCTCTAAGCCTCACTGCAGCCGCCTTTCTCGCTCTCAGACTCTCCCTGTTCTCATTCAACGAACAGCAAAGTAGATTTGTACAACAACACAGGTAAACAGAGTTGTTTGTGTTCTTTGAAGCATTAATCAATTTCTTCATGTTCTCATTGTTTATAAACAGTCTATCTATAAGTTACATTTTGTACTGAAACCCCCCCAAAAAACGGTTAAATAAAAAGGTTAGTTAATCTAACCTGAATGCTGGAAAACGGCCAATACCGGTGAGGTGCACCCCAGCTGGGCATCCAACCTTCTTTGTATCTTGCAGGAGATACCTCCCTTTGCGAAAACTATGATCTTGAGTCTGCAACGAATAATACATGTTGGACATAATTCTACATGAAACCGGTGCTTATTTTTAGTGTGTTGACTAATATGGACAATAGTGCATTAAACAAGTCTGAGAATCCAAGACAGAAGTGACAACTTACTGTTTCCTTTGATTTCGCCTCAGCATAGTGCCTCGTTTCTTTGGCTCCCACATCCTTGCCCTGATGGCCCACCATCGTTTTGTACCCAACAAATACGAAGGGAACTCCACTGAAGGGGACTGATGGGGCCTTATCTTTCGACCGCTCCCAGTAAACTTGTTGGATCCCAATTGATGGCTGCCATTCTGTATCAAAAGGTCAACAGGTAAACACAATCTAGGCTACATGGTTACTTGTTATCTAACGTTACTAGCTATGTTGTAGGACATTAAATACGTTCCCGTTACCCCAAGTTATGCAGAGCAGAACCTGTTGTTCAACGACAGCGCAGTGAAAGCCCCTGTAGCGCCGCATTATGTAATAACGCCGCATTATGTAATAATGTAATAAATTTTCACATCATTATGTAATAACGCCACATTTCGTAATAACTTGCCGCATTTTGTAATAAAATTCTTGAATGCAATATGTAATAAAGTTTGCCGCATTTTGTAATAAGTTGTTACATATTGCACCGGTTATTACAAAATGCGGATGTTACAGTTTTGTATGAAGAAAATGTAATAATTTGGTGCATTATGTAATAAACCACCAAAATTTATGTCTTAATTTGAAAAAACATAACGTCAGAACAACATTGATTTTAAGCATTCTAGCATGACTCAACTAAGAATTAATTTTACAAACTAGTAAGATGTTTCATTAGTCAAAACTTATTCAAATATAACTGTTTATTATAATCATTGAGAATGTGTTTGAATGTTCAGAGACAAAAACTGCACTACATGCGTGTTACAGACACAAACATTATCAGTGTACTGAAATGTCAGGAGACATACACACATCTGCATTATGTTAAACAAATATTATGTGATTAGAAAGCAGACAAAAGATAAAAACAAATATGAAACAGAAAAATAATGCAGTTTAATTAATTTAATAAACCATCAAAATTATTGTCCTTCATCTGCATTCATAATATGTATAACAATTAGGAAAAATTAAAATTCTCTAACTGGACTAGCATTATACATTATTTTTTGGTTTGGTTCACAACATAGTGGTGATAGCATGTGTGCGTGTACTAAAGCCAGCCACCAGGGGGAGATCCAAACACTTTGGCTTCAGTTTTGCCATGCCCTCTGACCACTTAAGATGGAAAATATTTGAAAGGCAACACGATGAAAGGTATGAACAAATATCAGATTTCAGATTCAGAGAATCTCTCAGAAATGTATGTTGATTGATTTGCAACTAATATGAAATGCTAACAGATTAAAGCCCAAACTTTTAAGTTAGTAACCATGATCTGATTAGCAATGGTAAGCTAAACTAGCAGATGCTAGATTGGTTTTAGAAAGTTTCTGAAATGACAGATTAATTTCGGGGACCAATAACAGCAATTCAGATTCAGAGAATCTCTCAGAAATGTATGTTGATTGATTTGCAACTAATATGAAATGCTAACAGATTAAAGCCCAAACTTTTAAGTTAGTAACCATGATCTGATTAGCAATGGTAAGCTAAACTAGCAGATGCTAGATTGGTTTTAGAAAGTTTCTGAAATGACAGATTAATTTCGGGGACCAATAACAGCAATTCAGATTCAGAGAATCTCTCAGAAATGTATGTTGATTGATTTGCAACTAATATGAAATGCTAACAGATTAAAGCCCAAACTTTTAAGTTAGTAACCATGATCTGATTAGCAATGATAAGCTAAACTAGCAGATGCTAGATTGGTTTTAGAAAGTTTCTGAAATTACAGATTAATTTCGGGGACCAATAACAGCAATCTACTGTAAGTTACCGCTATAACATAATACAACAACGTGATATATTCAATTAAACAAAATATTTTTTGACAGCTCTACAGTTCAGCATAATTGTGGCCTGTACCCTTTGGGTTTTCTGCATGGGATATGGACAACAACAATCAATGACTAAAGATGTCTATGAAGTCATTGTGAAGAAATTAAAGGGAGAGTTCAATGTTCCTGTCAATGCACGTACAAGAGTGCAACAAAGTGCTCTGGTGAGGCTGTGGAGAAATAGGAATCTCTACTCTCTGAGCGAGGATGGAGAGACCTTGCTATGTGCCGGGAAGCCAGTAGCTATGAAGTCTGCAGTTGGTGGCATTGTAAAAAAAGGTCTGGATGACACAAAGGGATCAGGTGCGAGGAAGCTGAATAAGCGACTAAATGAGCAACACTCTGGCATTAGTGAAAGAAAGGTTCAAAAAACACTGGACTGCTCCAGACGCTACCAACTCCACAAGGCTAGATTTGGAAATAAACCCATTCCGAGGCCCATCAGGGCCAAAGAAGTACAGGATCGGCATCAGATTGACCTCCTTGATATGGGAAAGTGGAAGATCAAGCATGGCCATTTCACATATCGATACATCCTCACTGTGATTGATGTCTTTAGTCGATACACATGGCTTAAACCATTAAAAAGTAAAGACAGCTCAGAGATTGCAAGACACCTTTATGATATCTACACTGAACATGGCCCACCTCAAGTTTTGCAGCATGATCAAGGCAGAGAGTTTAAAGGAGCTGTGCGAAGGCTGATGGAATCAATGCAAGTGAGAATAATTGAGAGTTCACCGTAACATCCCCAAAGCCAAGGAAAGGTAGAGAGGACCCACAGAGTGCTGAGGGAAAAGATCATGTATGACCTTGTGAATTGTCAGAGGAAAGGGGTTAACTGGGTTAAACATTAAACATGAAGACCCAAAGGAAGTTTTAAGTTGGATGTCTCCATTTCAAGTATACTATGGGAGAAAAAGTAACACGGTGATGCATCCCCTGGCAGGTTCTCCATCCAGTGTCATTGGTAAACAATCCACGAATGATCCACAAAGTAATTTACCCTCCCTGAAACAGCGGCTCAGATTTGAGGAAAAACGAAGAAGACAACGACAAATGGCAAAGAAAGCCACTGAGCATTACAGTAAACGGATGATCCGGCATGCATCTAAACAAAATCCTCCATCTGTTTATCATGTCAGTGAAGCTGTTTTGGTGAGAGTGAAAGATGGTGCCCATCGAGTTTCAAAACGGTATCGCGTGTTGCCTGGTAGGATCATGAAACGTAACATAAAGCTTTCAAAATACAAAGTTCAGTTCAAGATTCCTGGTGATGCTAAAGTGCAAGAAAAATGGTTCTTTGTTTCTGATGTGACCAGTACAACACGGCAACGAGAAAAAAAGCGCTCTAAATCTTCGAAGTCAGTTCTAACTTTGCATCCACTTTTGATGACATACACACATGAAGACAGACTGAGGGACTATAACTCCTTAGACGTGAGTGTACGGTTTGACCCAGCACCCGATGGAAATTGCCAGTTTAGTGCCATAGCTGATCAGCTTGCTTCATTAGGAATATTCAGATCAGCAGCAACCCTAAGGGATGAAATAGTTGAAGATCTCAGGTCTAATCCATTTACCGTAAATGGAACACCTTTGTCTCACTATGTTGATGGAAATGACTTGGATGTATACTTGGATAGCATGTCACAATTTGGGACCTACGGAGATCACATCACACTACAAAGGGCAGCTGAGATTTTCAGTGTCCAATTTCTCATTATCTCCACACTGGGAACTGATGCCTCTTCTATTATATCTCAGTCTAACACATACTCAGAAAGCTTGCCATTGCTGGTCCTTGGACATATTGCAGAGGAGCATGGAGGGGTCAGTGTCTTCATTCATTGAGAATATTGTGGAAGCTGAGAGGGAAAGGACATGTCAAAGATATGAGAATGGATCAAACCAAGAAGATGATGAACCAGATGTTCTCCATGATGATGCCCTGAATGAATGCCATGATGCTACGTTTGTTGAAAACCATCACCATTTCACGGATGAACCAGATGACTGTGCTCTGGATGAACACCATCATGATCCCCTGGATATACCCCATGATGATGCCCTTCTTTATGATGATGGAAATTGTGACATGCCCAACCTGCCGACAGAATTGCTGGCATATGTTATTCAGTTGACACTACATGCTGACATGTCAATGCTCGGTGTATTCAACAGGGTTTCTAAACTTTTGCAAGACCTTGCATCACGATTTCTTCCTCAAATCTACATCAGGGAATATTTAGCTGAAAGCCTTCAGTTGGAACATGACAGTGTCATTAGTATTATGAAGCTATATAAATCAGCTGGATGTGGGAGTGGTCCCTCAGTGAGATTAAAGGAGCTATTTGGAAAAAATAGCAAGTGGATGAGGGCCTGGGTCTTGTTGAGGCACACAAGCTGTGGACATTTCAAAATCAAGGACATTTTTTGGGAAACATAGTATGGGAAGGAAGGAAGGAAGGAAGGAAGGAAGGAAGGAAGGAAGGAAGGAAGGAAGGAAGGAAGGAAGGAGAGATATGATGTAAATAGTGAATGAATAAAGGAAAGAATGATAGGAGGAACCTCCAAATGTGACAGATCACATTTAACCTTGAACAGTATGTGTCTGTTGTACCTAGTTCAATAATTTTCTGACTGTTTATCTTTAATCTTACTAAGTGATGGTTGTTTTAAGAGAAGTTTATGTTGGAGGAAAAGGTATTTCTACTGTTGCTACTAGAGAAGATGTTTTTTTTCAAGTCGTAAGTAAATTTCATGTATATTGGAAATATTGCAAATCTTTTTGTTAATCGGCAAGTGTGGCTAGCCTTCTTTTTTTATTTTAATAACATGATTAGAAATATCTCATTTTGATTTGAAAGATTGTTTAGGCTGTTTTTAGTCAGTTTATACTATTGTTAACCACTATAGAAAAGGACATCTATGTTGCATTAACACAAATGGAACTGGAATACAGTTTTTCTATTCCATATTTGTTCCTGACTTTTGTCTGCTTTCTAATCGCATAATATTTGTTTAACATAATGCAGATGTGTGTATGTCTCCTGACATTTCAGTGCACTGACAATGTTTGTGTCTGTAACACGCATGTGGTGCAGTTTTTGTCTCTGAACATTCAAACACATTCTCTATGATTATAATAAACAATTATATTCGAATAAGTTTTGACTAATGAAACATCTTACTAGAAAAATTCATTCTTAGTTGAGTCATGCTAGAATGCTTAAAGTCAATGTTGTTCTGACGTTATGTTTTTTTCAAATCAAGACATACATTTTGGTGGTTTATGACACAATGCACCAAATTATTACATTTTCTTCATAAAAAAGTGTAACATCCGCATTTTGTTATAACCGGTGCAATATGTAACAACTTATTGCAAAATGCGGCAAACTTTATTACATATTGCGTTCAAGAATTTTATTACAAAATGCGGCAAGTTATTACGAAATGTGGCGTTATTACATAATGATGTGAAAATTTATTACGTTATTACATAATGCGGCGTTATTACGTAATGCGGCGCCACAGCCCCTTTCCACCTGGCCAAAACACCCGCTTACACCCGGCTTTTTGGCCAGTGGCAAACGGTACAATGGGCATCCAGTCCGGGTGAAATGACTGCAATAAACACGGGTTTTATCGGCTTCAGCTCCGCTCGGCATTGATGTTAGCAGGACACCCGGGTAGACCCGCTCATTCCCGCCCCTTATCCGGCGCGTTCGTGAATAACTCGTTTTCAGGGCAGCTTTCCATGGCGTTAATTAGCAGCATTTAGATGCAGTCACTTTGACAAGCAAATCTGTTGGTTCTGCCGAAGTACTGCTTGGCCAGGCAGTCACAGACATTCGCGTTGGTGTTGCTGCGATCAGCCAAACAAAGCAAACAGAAAGGCGGAGGCCTACTCGGCTAGTGGCCGTGTGAAAGCTGCCATTCGGCAAGTTTTAACGGCTTCTCGGCCGTTTAAAACAACCCGGCTTTACCCGCTAATTTAAGTGGAAAAGGGGGTAGGATAAAGATAGCCTAACATACCTTTGTCTTTACATAATGCATCCACACATTTTACGATGAACCTCGTTTTTGTTTCCTCTTGAAATGCTTTTAAAAAGGAACCGCTTTCGTCCATTAGGGCCATTATTACTAGCTAGCTTAGTTTACTAGCTAGCTACCGGTGTGCTGTCGCTAGGTAACGGACCAATCGTTAACCACCATCTCGACGCATGCTCAGTTGACCGTCCTCTGCATCGATGGGAACTAGCCTCTACCTCAGTAAGTGGCAACTGCATCCGGGTATTTGAGAGAAGCTGTTATAACCAGTTAGTCGTAATAGTTCATATCATGTCCACCAAGCAGCTCAGCGAAGCGCTTTAATGTGTTTTAGCTCAGGTTTAAATCACCATTAGGGCAACGTGGCGCGCGCCCACATTGTTGGCGGGTGGGGGGATTCGCAATACAACGCGGAAGCAAACGCACAACGTGTCGTACCGTAATGGCTGCATGCAAGAACATCCGGGGATTTAGACCAAGCTAGCTTCCGGAAACACGGGGCCGTGCCTATAGTCCCCAGGTCCTAGATTTCGAAAAAAAGGGTCCCATATTCCCCGTTTTCCCCTAAAAAGGTCCTATAATCCCGGTTGCAATAGACACCGGGGAACATAGAACCCTCTTTTGGAAAAAGGGTCCTATATTCCCCGCTGTTTCCAGGGGAACATAGGACCTTTTTCCAAATAAAGGGTCCTATATTCCCCGCTGTTGCCAATCGAGGAACAAACCGGGGAACTTAGAACCCTTTTTGCAAATTATTTCCTTAACGGGTCCAAAATAATAAAAACTGGGGTCATGGCTGAGTTGTAGGCTACGACAATCTATTCCTCCGCTGATTAAATTAGGCCGTATTACCATTGTTGGCTGTTGTATATCGCAGGCCACCTTGAGTGCGTATCCAAATTCGGCCTAGAGGAGGCTGTAATTTGCTTTATTATTATTTCTTGCCAATATTTACTGCAGTAGGCCTAGTTAGTTGGCTCTCCGGCTAAGCATGGACAGTCGGCAATCAACGCAAGTTTGTCTTGCAGTAGGCCCGCCTACCAGTATAACCAGTAGCCATTTCCACCTTCGCTCAAAGTTCAATTTGCACAGCACTGGACACTTCAGCCACTTTCTTGTTACTTTGCAGTTCGTTTTCCATATTAAATCACTTGGCAGACTTTCTTTCAAAAAGACTTTAATGATGAACTTTTTAGGCAGAGAACTTAGACCAGGACTTGGAATTTAGGACCAGCACAAAGTATCCATCAACGGGGGCCGCCTACCTTACACAATAGGCTAATTGCCTAATAATAATAATAATATGCGCTTCTCAAAAAACTAAAGGCTTGTGGAGGTGCGAAACCAAAAACATGAATCAAAGACGAACATCAAAGGATGTAAGGTAACACTCACCAAATGGTAAAAAAATAACAGAGGCAGTCCTCTGTTTCACCATTTTATTGTTTGGCATCAGTCATTAAGGTTTCTGAAGAAGACCACCCGGCCAAGTTAATGACTGATGCCAAACAATGAAATGGTAAAATAGAGAATTGTGTCTTTTTTTTTTCATTTGATGAGTGCTACCTTACATCCTTTGATGTTCTTCTTTAATAATAATAATAATAATATCAATAATAATAATAATACATAATAATAATAACAGCCTAATAATAATAAAAATGATAATGATAATAATAATAATAATAATAGCCTAATTATAAAAGAGGCCTGATAACAAATAACAATTACAGGCATAATACTATCAATAGTAACACTGATAATAGGCTATTAATAACAAAATGCTTCTAGTAAAAGCTCGGCTGAAAAAGGGTTGGTCTATGGCAGAAGCCCCCCAGAAAAGGCATGGTCTAAAACAAAAATCTCCAAGGCCTAACTAGCCTAACGCTAAGGCTTTTTTCTTCTTCAAAAAAGCAAAATGAGTAGTCCTAGTCCATTAGGCTACTCAACAAAGAGGGGCTAAAACCCTGGATTTGACGTTGCCGACGCTGCAGGACCCTTTGCGCATTATAGATCCTTCTGATTGGGACTGTTGGCTCCCTCGCAACTTCTGCAATCACCCCCTGTCGGACGGTGCATCATTTCTCCGTCAGGGGGATGCACGTGTTCCCCAACATCGTGCACAATAATGTTAGCATCCACGTCCTCCACTTCAAATCTATTTGTGATCAGTGGCACTCTACAGTTCCACCTCCAGCACCTCCATCTAATGGTGTCTTGATTGGTGCGGTGCTTCTGATATCTGAAG
Source organism: Lampris incognitus (assembly GCF_029633865.1). NCBI lineage: Eukaryota > Metazoa > Chordata > Actinopteri > Lampriformes > Lampridae > Lampris > Lampris incognitus. The sequence continues at coordinate 176,845 of NW_026611078.1, read as the reverse complement.
TTCTCATGTACCAACACTTTGCCGCCTCGATCACCATCCATAACTATCGCCATTGTTTGTCTTCTTGTAGGCTAGTAAGCACATGACAGTGAGTCCACGAGTTATCACCGATAACAACCGATTGTTGCAAACTGTTGCAAGTTGGCGGGCGGTTTAGACATTGCTGAATTTTGATCATGTGGTTTAGAACGCCAGGAAACTTGCGTGCAGATGACCACACATCCACGACAAGTTTTAAATATTTCCAAACTCGAAATCATGTGTGCCTTTGGCTATTTATAAATTATTTTTCGAGCAATATGTGTTTTGTGATTCAGCTTTAGCGTTGTTGATTAGCCTTTCATTCATATTTTGTCAAAAAGGCGTATTCATTAGCCTAGGCCTATGTCCCGTTATTTCTGTAGCATACAGCATCTTAGAATCTTAAGAGACCAGGCAGATATTGTTATGATTTTATTGTTATTACCATGCTATATTAGCCTACTTTATAATTATAAATATTTCAATTATCCAATTTTTAGCATTTCTAATATAAGGCTATATTGTTATTATTATCATCATCATCATCATCATCATTATTATTAGGCTATTATCATTATTATTATTATCATTATAATTATGATGCTTAAAGGGCCTTACTGAGCAGATGGTTTCTATCTAATATCTGTCAGATGCTTTCCCCAATAAGCTGGTGTGGTTATGATGGGAACGACAGCTTTCTAGGGAACATAGAAGAAGTGGGTCAGAATTGGCCTATTGTCGGTATCAGCCAGCTTACGCAGGAGTCTATCCCTGGTACAATGCGCTAGACCCCTGGGAGATGGACTGCTGAGGACGGAACACAACATCTATACTCAGCTCCCGGCACTTCTCGCACAATGTGCTACTCATACGCTGAGTTGGCGGCACCCGGGATCGAACTCACGACCTTGCGATCCATAGGCGAGAGCTCTACCGACTGAGCTATGCCCGGGTACAATTGCCCAAGGAGCACAGGCTTACTATATTACATTCAGACACAGACGAGCCAGCTCACCTACTCGGCGAGGCGCATTTTCCTCGATAAGTGACACATTTCACGCATAAATATCAGAGAACTGCCGGGGTGGGTTATGCGCCCAAATATAGGCTATAGCCTAATAAGTTGAAATTGGTTTAGTGTCGAAAGTTTCCACATACTTTAGCCAACCTGGACTTTGTGAGTTCGTTTTTGTGATATAAAAATAGAAATCGTATGATTCATTGTCTTCTTAATAATCTGCCCTAAATAATGCATTATTGAAAATGCACTTTTTGCGCCAAACAGCGTCAAACCTGCTGACCGGGGAACATAGGACCTTTCTTTATAAAAAGGGTCCTATGTTCCCCTAGGGCACCCGGGGAACATAGGACCCTTTTTATAAAGAAAGGTCCCATGTTTCCCTGCACATACAAAACGGAGAACATAGGACCCTTTTGGGGAAAAGTGGGGAATATAGGGCCCTCTGTATACAAAAAGGTCCGATATTCCCCGGTCTCATACAAAGCGGGGAACATAGGACCCGGGGACTATAGGACCCGGGGACTATAGGGAGGACCCCGGAAACACCAGGGTTGCCAACGTTGGCCAAATGTTTAGTGTGAGGTTTCTGGCGTGCTCCGGAACTGGTGACGGGGTTCAGTGGTCCTACGTTGTTCTCCACATCACAATGAACACATGTGTATATGACAGACGTGTCAAAAGAGCAGCTAACTAGACGTTATAAGCCGTAATAGACCCGGACGTGCAGCAACACCCAGCAGAGTACACCAAGTGGCGAGCTCTCTCTCTCTCTCTCTGTCTGTCTGTCTGTCTCTCTCTCTCTCTCTCTCTCTCTCTCTCTCTCTCTCTCTCTCTCTCTCTCTCTCTCTCTCTCTCTCTCTCTCTCTGTCTCTCTCTCTCTCTCTCTGTCTCTCTCTCTCTCTCTCTCTCTCTCTGTGTCTCTCTCTCTCTCTCTCTCTCTCTCTCTCTCTCTCTGTCTCTCTCTCTCTCTCTCTCTCTCTGTGTCTCTCTCTCTCTCTCTCTCTCGCAGCAGACGATAAATACACGTTATGTTACACCCTGCAATGCACGCTGAGCTGGCTCTAACCAAAAAGAGAAGGAAACGGGACAAAACTGTTAGTTTAAGGACATTTTGTGCCGCTAGTTTTGACATTAACTAGCCAGTCCTGTCCATTCTACATGGTGGCTTGATAGGCAAACGACAGAGCAGCTAAATTAGCTGGCTATTGTTGCTAGCTTGCAGGCACATCAGAAGTCAGAAGCAGTTTGTTGTCATCTCAGTCATGCACTTTCATACACAAAAGAGACGACATGTCCTTTCTCCCAGCCCACAGCAGTGCAACACAAAAGACACAAAACACATCCAAAAGAAAACGACACCAGCAAAAACATACAACAACGGGGAGAACAATGCAAAATAAATGAATAAACCCACACTAACAGCCAGCAACACAGTGCATCCAGTAAACTGCAGCACAGTCCAAAATGTCCCTGTCCAGAGAACGAACGCCAGCCAGCATGAGTGTCGGGACCGCCGGTCTGCATGGTCTAGCAGCTAGCCCAGCCTGCCCCACTCCCACGTCCAGTCACACCGCCCTCGGTGCTTCCTCCTCGGGCGCAGCTCCAGGCGGCAGCGGCTGTGGCCCCTGGGCCCACCGGACACGGCCTGGTCTGCTATATGTATAAGGTATGATACAACTGTGAAATGTCTAAATAATGGCAGTAAATCATTCCACCAAAAAAGGGCTAAACAACATGATGTCAGGCCAGGGTGGAATGAATATGGAGCTGAACTGCATGTAGAGGCCAAAGAAGCTTCTAGAAACTGGGTCTCATCAGGAAGAGCCAGGCGTGGGCCAGAGTGTGAACACAAGAAACAGGCTAACGCTAGACTTCAATATGCTGTACGTTTTATTAAAAGAAATGAGCAGGCCATGAGGGCAAACTCCATGGCCACAAAGCCTCAGCAGAATAATGTCTATGACTTCTGGAAGGAAGTTGAGGTTATTAATAATAGTGAGATGCCCTACCATCCAGCATTGATGGGATTACTGGGCCTGGAAATATTGCTGAGCTGTGGAGAAAACACTATGGAGACATTTTTATTTGTGTAAAGAGTGATGGATTTAATGTTGGTGACGTCTCTAACAATGATGATGTGGTTATTAGACCTGATGAAGTGTGCTACGCCATTGAGAAATTGTCAGTGAACAAAGCATGTGGCCTTGACCAAATAACAGCAGGACATCTGAAGCATGCTAGCCACAGAATCTCAGTGTTACTGGCTGTGTGTTTTTCTGGATTGTTAATGCAGGGCATCCTACCTGACTCTATGTTGTCTGTCTTACTAGTGCCAGTAATCACAGACAAAACTGGTAAAATATCCAGCATAGAACATTACAGGCCAGTTGCTCTGGCTAGCATACTTTCCAAAGTATTGGAACCAATTCTCTTGGATAGGCTTCAAGAATACATATCAACTACTGGCAATCAGTTTGGCTTTAAAAATAAACACGGCACAGATTTGTGCATATATGCACTGCAGGAAGTTGTTAGTAAATATAGAAGACACAACACTACACTATGTATGTGTTTTTTGATGCATCAAAAGCTTTTGACCGAGTTAATCATGGTAAATTATTTGTTAAACTACAAGAGTGAGGGGTCCCCTCTTATTTGATCAGGACCTTGCATTTTTGCTATTCATATCAAACCATGCAAGTCAGATGGGGTAAGAGTATATCTGCCCCCTTCCCAGTGACCATTGGGGTCTGACAAGGTGGAATATTGTCGCCTGTTCTCTTCAGTGTGTATATGGATGATCTCTCCAAAAAGTTAAGAGTGTAAGACTGGCACTATGGTGGGGTAGTCTTATTAATCATCTGATGTGTGCTGATGACTTAGTCCTCCTGTGTGCTTATAGTGCTGGCCTACAGCAACTGCTCAGAGTCTGCTCAAGTTATGCTGTGCAGCAGGACATCACATTTAACTCCAAAAAGAGTGTTGTCATGAGTGCTAAAACCAAGGAGGACGAGCAGCAATATGTTCCCTCATTCTTCTTGGCAGACCAAGCACTAAATGTGGTGAACAAAATGAGATTTGTGGGTCACGTGATCAGGAATGATCTATGTGATGACGATGATGTGCAGCGCCAGTGTTGCAGACTGTATGCACAAGCCAATATGCTGGCACGCAAAGTTCAAATGTGTACAGATGATGTTAAAACTCCTCTTTTTGGGGCCTACTGTACTCCACTCTGTACTGCCCACTTGTGGCGCACTTATAGCAAAGCAACAATGAAAAAGCTGCAGGTAGCATATAATGATGCATTCAGAATCTTGCTCAAGCTTCCAAGATGGACAAGTGCAGGTCACGTGTTTGTGACTAGTAATGTTCCCACTTTTCACGTTGTGTTGAGGAATGTTATGTACACATGTATGTGTCGATTAATTGACTCTAAGAATGTAATTATAATGCTGTTAACTGAGCCTACACAAAGTGACACCAGGTCCTCCTCTTGTTTCTGGGACACTGGAACAAATGTCTGTATAGCTTTTAATCATGGTGGACTTGTGAGCTGCTGTTTTAGCTATATTTTTGTGTTCTTGTCTTGTGTTGTATTTCTTTGTTGTTGTCTTTAAAATGGACCTGTCTTTGTGTCTGAATAAAGTAAGACTTGATTGAATGATTGATATATATCAATATGTTCACTGATATGTGAAGAACAACCTGGGACTGTGACCCTTTGCCACCTTGAATGGTGCAGATATTTTGCCTGGCCCATGGACGACGTGTGTGAAATATTTCGTGTGTGTGTGTATGTGTGTGTGTGTTTAACCTCCACAGATGCATCAAACAATCTTAAAACGAGGGCAGAAGCCAAAGTAGAAAGATGTGCAGTGTGTTGCAGAAGTGATCACTGCCCATTCTGCGACAAAGTAGAAAATCCAAATGAAATCCATCACCTTCAAAAGCATGTAAGTAAGCGCAGCAGTCTGGCAGCTCAGCATGGAGGTATGTAGAGTCTTTGTGTGTTATGGTTCTTTATTGATGCAGGCCTGTTACATTATCATTTTAACCTGTGTCAGCTCAACACAATATTAAACAGACATAAACATTTCCTTTTTAATTGAACTAATTATGGCCCTGTGTTAAGCGTCTCACTTACTTATGCTCCCTCTTCTACAAAGCTGTTATTATTTAGGCCCTGGGTGCATGTAAGGCAGGCATATGAAACAAATAGTGTATTCATACGGCCTACCCATGAACTTTAACCCTAACCTGCACCCTAAACCTTCAAAATAAAATAAAATAAAAGATTGATATCTTTGTAAAACAAATCCTAACTCTATGACCAGCAGAATACATCTTAAACACCTTGTGACTTATACATTATTAATAGGACTTTTATTGTTTTTTATCTTAATACTGAAAAGTTGACTTTATGGAGATGCAAGGTGCACAATGCCAAAGCTATGCAGGAGTGCTGTGTGCTCAGCCACTTGGATTATTTTAAACAAGACAGCTGATAAAACATTTTACATTTTACATTTAATCATCATCAAATGCAATCTGAAATGCAGACCCTCAGCACATCTTCACTGCTGCTACTGTCCCGCCACGGTACTGAGGAAGGTCCCACTCATTAAACATTCAATATTATGCAAAAAACATCCACCCACAACTCCAGCAGCACCCCCGTTTTCTCCTCCAGCACCCCCGTTTATTCCTCCAGCACCCCCATTCACTCCAGCAACCCTGTCTACTCCTCCAGCACCCCCGTCTTCTCCTCCAGCACCACCATTTACTCCTCCAGCACCCCTTTTTACTCCTCCAGCACCTCACCTTTTACTCCTCCAGCACCTCACTTTTCTCCTCCAGAACCCCCGTTTTTCCAGAACCACAGTTTTCTCCAGCATCCCAGTCTACTCCTCCAACATCACCACAGTTTACAGCAACCACATTTTCTTCATGTGCAACCCCAACTCCACTTCCAACACCAGTACCTCTATTCACCACCCCAGCAACATTCTCTCCATGCACTACCCTAACTCATCCATCGGAAAGCTTGCAGCAGCACCAGTAAGACTGCATGTGCGTCGGCAAGAAAGAGTGAAGTGCAGTCATTGTGGGCTCACAATAAACAGGAAGAACTTGTTGGTTCATATCAGGAAGAAGCACAAAAAAGGGTACAAGATGTCACAGAAAAACAACACTTCGCATGCCAGTGTGGTGACCCCAAAAATGGGATATTTGCAGTCGAAAAATCTTTTTTCAAGCCATGCACTCCTATCCATATTCCAAAAAAGAAAAACAAAACATGGGGTGCAAGCCATCAAGTCATTTGTGAAATGGAGGAATGCAATTCAAATACAGAATTTGCAGCAAGGACTGGAATTGTCCCATCTGAATGCAAACATTTAAAATCTCTACAATTCTGCCCCCAGTCTCAGACTACACCCGTGAATCTTCAAGAGGAGGTGCTGTCTGAAATGGTAGCTGCCAAGGTGTTTGCGGGGGACAGAAAGAGAACTTGTTTAAACAGACAAGAAGGAGCTAGCATTGCAGGCATTCCTCTTTCAGTTGAGGTGGCCATGGGGGGGGGGGGGGGCTCCCTCGAAGAAATATGTTTCAGTGTATGAGTCAAAAGTCTCATATTATAGCAGACTTGGTAGGGTAGTAGCTGCTTATGATTCCCAAAGGAAGACTTGGCTCTGCCCATATTCCAAACCAAGACAATCTGTCTCCATGAAATCATTGCCAAGTGGCATCTTTTTCAGACGGACAGGCACATTTTTACAACTGTGAGGGCCACAGAGAGTGATGCTGGGGGAGAGACTGACCAAGAAGCACAAAAAAAGAGTAATGCACAAAAAGATGGAGAAGGACCAGCATACCCTCCCGATGATGCAGGTCTCAAGAGGATGGTCAACTACTTTGGTAAAAAATAAACCCATACCTGCCCTGCTACCACAAAATCTGACCAGCGGCTCCTGAGCAGCTGAAGACTTCCCAAGACACGTTGGACCCAAGGAAGCAACGTGCAAAGAGTGGGCAGGGAACACAGCCCTTAATGAGCCAGTGCTGATCACACCAAAGGCAAGATTGGTCACATATACTGGTGTTCTAGAAGGTGCGCTCAAAAGAAAGGTAATCTAGATAAACGTAACTCATGTTAAAAAAGTAACCCTACACTAAATGTTATCTGTGCTCTGTCAACTTGCCAAATCTAGTATGACTGACATTTTTAGATCTAATATGACTGACGTTTTTAGATCTAATATGACTGACACTTTTTTGTAGGCATTTCTACCTACTGCAGGACGTGCAGTAACTGTGGCCTGATGTCTCGATACCAGGAGTGGAGTGATGGTGTTCATAATTTGAATGATCACATTCTGTTAACATTACATATGTGCATTTTCCTTCGTACATCACTCCAGGTAAGAAGCGATCATTTTGGAAGGTATGCTTTAGTATTGTTGTCCTTTGAGGATGTCCCTTACTGAGTCTTCTACACTGTCCTAGACCCACCATGCTGCTAGCCGAGCCATTGAAGTGTTGGAGAAGACTGAACAGAAGATATTTCCCAGTAAGGACACAATACTTCATGCATACATGCACTCTGAAGCCCTCACAAAGCACGACTACATGTATTCCTGCGTTAAGTGTGGATACCATCCAGCAGTCGTCATGATAGACCTTCACAAAAGGCAGTTTTCAACATGCCTGGTAAGTCCCTAAAGTCATGGAAGTGCATCCTATTCTAGAGATACTTTTTTTTCATTTTAGTTTCACAATGTTTTCTTAATGCTTGATTTTACAATAAGTGATGTGGAGGACCCACCAGAGGACTTTGATGGAAATGTGGATATAGAGGACTTTTGGGAGACTGTGACTTCCAAGTTTGTGTGCAGAGGCTTATTACCAAGTGAGTAATGTTTACTACAGTATACAAAATAATATAGCATTTTTGGGACACATACTGTATATTCCCCCAAGATCATCCACTACTGCAACAGAATGACTTTCCTTCATGCTTGATAACACTATTATTTATTGTCAGTCAGCCGTCTGACTGACAATAAATAACAGATGGCCTAGATGTACCACTGTGGGTCCACTGTGCTCATATATCAACCGTTCTAATATATTGATGCTCAATCAGTCCAAATTATTTGTCATGATTATACACTCTGAAGGCAATAGAAAGAACCCCTTACGATAGGATTATAAGTTAATTTCAGGTGTATTTTACACATATTTGCCTTCATTAAAAAAATACCCCATTTCTTTCATTATTGGGGGTAATACGATGCTACGATGTGACCAACTTACCTTGGCTTCTGAGAGCCATGTCATAGAGAACCAGTTTTGCACCATGCTGTTGGTTTTCCACATGGAGCTATTAGCCTCGAAGTCGACGGACTGCTGGAAGGCTTCTGGTGTGTCGGCTGCAGCAATCGCCCTCAGCATCTTCAGCAGGGCACCCTGGTCCTCAATGCCGTGTGCCTGTTTTCAGACCCACTCCACCCATGCCTTCTCCCGGTGGAAATCACACAGCACAGCCTGTTTGCCTTGTTAGGTTCAAAATATTGAGACATTAGGATCTTTGTTGATACATGCAATTAAAAGCATTTCAACAGCCAATTACACTTTACAGACTGTTTCAGCATGTACGTATGTGAAGAGTCATTTCTGTCTCCCGAATAACCTTTATTTATGAGGGGTTAACATAATCAAGGTGGTGCAATCGGAAGGTCATAGTTGCCTACCTTCAAAGGTTGATTCCACAGCTTGGATTTCCACCTCGCTATAGTCCACCAAGAAGTGAGCTGGAGACCAATTTGTGTTCCACTCCTTAAAAACGCTCAGAGCCTCCTTGACTGATTCAGTCCGCTCATGCTGTACGACAAAGACACCCGCTACCACATAGCACACATTTGTGCGTACACACAAAAAAACCCAATGGCAATGCATAGCGTGTGGTGCGGTATGTTGCATCAAGTAAACAGATGTCTTTGCCATACAGCTGCAGGATCTTCTGCTGCCACTCGGACTGATAACAGAATAGAAGGTCCTCTGATTCGCTATTAAGCCGAAGATGGATGCTGTCTTTTGGGCCCTTCAGCTTGTCGCTTTCTACCAGCTCCTGTTTATTACATGTACGTATATTAAAACAGTAGAGATATGCATGTGTTTCCATTGTATATTATCGAATGTTTGATTTAAATGAACATTTCACTCACTTGCAAATTGACTTGATCAATTTTGGACTGTCGCCCCTCGTCTCTGGCCTTTAACATCACATTTCGTATGTCTTTGTCTAAGGGATGAAATCTCCTCCTTGTGAGTGGTGGTGGGCTGGCTCCCCTAAACAAGTCAGTGTTGACATACTGTGCAATGTGTCGACGCATCTCACTGCTCCTCTTGACCCCTTGCTTGGTGAGTTCTGAGATGCGCTGCTCCACCCTGCTGTCAATAGGCTCACGGATAGAGGCAGCCTTCAGGAAAGTACAGAGTACAAAGTGATTAGCGCCTTAATGATAGGGACTTCAGGAAACAACATTCCCTTTAGCTAATTAATTTACATGTCGACACTAAATGTATCAATATAACATAAGGGTTATTTTAGTAGTGTAAAAATAAGTATGATAAGATTCAGCCTTAAGGCTAATTTATTCATCCTATCACAGCTGTGCAAAACTTATGAAGGCATCTGCAACCTTACAAAAATCAGCAGGTACACGACACCCGTCGCCGACCCTCTAAAAGTGTCGGCTTGACGTCAAAACTGTCGAATTTGCATCATTTTTATCCAGCTGCGCGTCGCACTACACTTTGAAACATAAATTAGGCTTTAGTCCCATCTCTCCTAAGCACAGGTTTAATTTATCACCAGTCACTGCAGAATCATTCCTGAGGTGTAGACTATCTAGTCTACATAAACATTACCTAACATTCTTACTGTGTTCTACTGTGTTTATTACCATACCTCTCCCTCGACTGGGTGTCCCACATGTGCACCGGCTGTGGGTGTCTTCACAAAGAATACATTTTCCCAGACAATGGGGTCCCTTTTCAGAGCTTCTCTAAGCCTCACTGCAGCCGCCTTTCTCGCTCTCAGACTCTCCCTGTTCTCATTCAACGAACAGCAAAGTAGATTTGTACAACAACACAGGTAAACAGAGTTGTTCGTGTTCTTTGTAGCATTAATCAATTTCTTCATGTTCTCATTGTTTATAAACAGTCTATCTATAAGTTACATTTTGTACTGAAACCCCCCCCCAAAAAACGGTTAAATAAAAAGGTTAGTTAATCTAACCTGAATGCTGGAAAACGGCCAATACCGGTGAGGTGCACCCCAGCTGGGCATCCAACCTTCTTTGTATCTTGCAGGAGATACCTCCCTTTGCGAAAACTATGATCTTGAGTCTGCAACGAATAATACATGTTGGACATAATTCTACATGAAACCGGTGCTTATTTTTAGTGTGTTGACTAATATGGACAATAGTGCATTAAACAAGTCTGAGAATCCAAGACAGAAGTGACAACTTACTGTTTCCTTTGATTTCGCCTCAGCATAGTGCCTCGTTTCTTTGGCTCCCACATCCTTGCCCTGATGGCCCACCATCGTTTTGTACCCAACAAATACGAAGGGAACTCCACTGAAGGGGACTGATGGGGCCTTATCTTTCGACCGCTCCCAGTAAACTTGTTGGATCCCAATTGATGGCTGCCATTCTGTATCAAAAGGTCAACAGGTAAACACAATCTAGGCTACATGGTTACTTGTTATCTAACGTTACTAGCTATGTTGTAGGACATTAAATACATTCCCGTTACCCCAAGTTATGCAGAGCAGAACCTGTTGTTCAACGACAGCGCAGTGAAAGCCCCTGTAGCGCCGCATTATGTAATAACGCCGCATTATGTAATAATGTAATAAATTTTCACATCATTATGTAATAACGCCACATTTCGTAATAACTTGCCGCATTTTGTAATAAAATTCTTGAATGCAATATGTAATAAAGTTTGCCGCATTTTGTAATAAGTTGTTACATATTGCACCGGTTATTACAAAATGCGGATGTTACAGTTTTGTATGAAGAAAATGTAATAATTTGGTGCATTATGTAATAAACCACCAAAATTTATGTCTTAATTTGAAAAAAACATAAAGTCAGAACAACATTGATTTTAAGCATTCTAGCATGACTCAACTAAGAATTAATTTTACAAACTAGTAAGATGTTTCATTAGTCAAAACTTATTCAAATATAACTGTTTATTATAATCATAGAGAATGTGTTTGAATGTTCAGAGACAAAAACTGCACTACATGCGTGTTACAGACACAAACATTATCAGTGCACTGAAATGTCAGGAGACATACACACATCTGCATTATGTTAAACAAATATTATGTGATTAGAAAGCAGACAAAAGATAAAAACAAATATGAAACAGAAAAAATAATGCAGTTTAATTAATTTAATAAACCATCAAAATTATTGTCCTTCATCTGCATTCATAATATGTACACTACCGTTCAAAAGTTTGGGATCACATTGAAATGTCCATATTTTTGAAGGAAAAGCACTGTACTTTTCAATGAAGATAACTTTAAACTAGTCTTAACTTTAAAGAAATACACTCTATACATTGCTAATGTGGTAAATGACTATTCTAGCTGCAAATGTCTGGTTTTTGGTGCAATATCTACATAGGTGTATAGAGGCCCATTTCAAGCAACTATCACTCCAGTGTTCTAATGGTACAATGTGTTTGCTCATTGGCTCAGAAGGCTAATTGATGATTAGAAAACCCTTGTGCAATCATGTTCACACATCTGAAAACAGTTTAGCTCGTTACAGAAGCTACAAAACTGACCTTCCTTTGAGCAGATTGAGTTTCTGGAGCATCACATTTGTGGGGTCAATTAAACGCTCAAAATGGCCAGAAAAAGAGAACTTTCATCTGAAACTCGACAGTCTATTCTTGTTCTTAGAAATGAAGGCTATTCCATGCGAGAAATTGCTAAGAAATTGAAGATTTCCTACACCGGTGTGTACTACTCCCTTCAGAGGACAGCACAAACAGGCTCTAACCAGAGTAGAAAAAGAAGTGGGAGGCCGCATTGCACAACTGAGCAAGAAGATAAGTACATTAGAGTCTCTAGTTTGAGAAACAGACGCCTCACAGGTCCCCAACTGGCATCTTCATTAAATAGTACCCGCAAAACACCAGTGTCAACATCTACAGTGAAGAGGCGGCTGCGGGATTCTGGGCTTCAGGGCAGAGTGGCAAAGAAAAAGCCATATCTGAGACTGACCAATAAAAGAAAAAGATTAAGATGGGCAAAAGAACACAGACATTGGACAGAGGAAGACTGGAAAAAAGTGTTGTGGACGGATGAATCCAAGTTTGAGGTGTTTGGATCACAAAGAAGAACGTTTGTGAGACGCAGAACAAATGAAAAGATGCTGGAAGAATGCCTGACGCCATCTGTTAAGCATGGTGGAGGTAATGTGATGGTCTGGGGTTGCTTTGGTGCTGGTAAGGTGGGAGATTTGTACAGGGTAAAAGGGATTCTGAATAAGGAAGGCTATCACTCCATTTTGCAACGCCATGCCATACCCAGTGGACAGCGCTTGATTGGAGCCAATTTCATCCTACAACAGGACAATGACCCTAAACACACCTCCAAATTGTGCAAGAACTATTTAGAGCAGAAGCAGGCAGCTGGTATTCTATCGGTAATGGAGTGGCCAGCGCAGTCACCAGATCTGAACGCCATTGAGCTGTTGTGGGAGCAGCTTGACCGTATGGTACGCAAGAAGTGCCCATCCAACCAATCCAACTTGTGGGAGCTGCTTCTGGAAGCGTGGGGTGCAATTTCTCCAGATTACCTCAACAAATTAACAGCTAGAATGCCAAAGGTCTGCAATGCTGTAATTGCTGCAAATGGAGGATTCTTTGACGAAAGCAAAGTTTGATGTAAAAAAAATCTTATTTCAAATACAAATCATTATTTCTAACCTTGTCAATGTCTTGACTCTATTTTCTATTCATTTCCCAACATATGGTGGTGAATAAGTGTGACTTTTCATGGAAAACACAAAATTGTTTGGGTGATCCCAAACTTTTGATCGGTAGTGTATAACAATTAGGAAAAATTAAAATTCTCTAACTGGACTAGCATTATACATTATTTTTTGGTTTGGTTCACAACATAGTGGTGATAGCATGTGTGCGTGTACTAAAGCCAGCCACCAGGGGGAGATCCAAACACTTTGGCTTCAGTTTTGCCATGCCCTCTGACCACTTAAGATGGAAAATATTTGAAAGGCAACACGATGAAAGGTATGAACAAATATCAGATTTCAGATTCAGAGAATCTCTCAGAAATGTATGTTGATTGATTTGCAACTAATATGAAATGCTAACAGATTAAAGCCCAAACTTTTAAGTTAGTAACCATGATCTGATTAGCAATGGTAAGCTAAACTAGCAGATGCTAGATTGGTTTTAGAAAGTTTCTGAAATGACAGATTAATTTCGGGGACCAATAACAGCAATTCAGATTCAGAGAATCTCTCAGAAATGTATGTTGATTGATTTGCAACTAATATGAAATGCTAACAGATTAAAGCCCAAACTTTTAAGTTAGTAACCATGATCTGATTAGCAATGATAAGCTAAACTAGCAGATGCTAGATTGGTTTTAGAAAGTTTCTGAAATTACAGATTAATTTCGGGGACCAATAACAGCAATCTACTGTAAGTTACCGCTATAACATAATACAACAACGTGATATATTCAATTAAACAAAATATTTTTTGACAGCTCTACTGTTCAGCATAATTGTGGCCTGTACCCTTTGGGTTTTCTGCATGGGATATGGACAACAACAATCAATGACTAAAGATGTCTATGAAGTCATTGTGAAGAAATTAAAGGGAGAGTTCAATGTTCCTGTCAATGCACGTACAAGAGTGCAACAAAGTGCTCTGGTGAGGCTGTGGAGAAATAGGAATCTCTACTCTCTGAGCGAGGATGGAGAGACCTTGCTATGTGCCGGGAAGCCAGTAGCTATGAAGTCTGCAGTTGGTGGCATTGTAAAAAAAGGTCTGGATGACACAAAGGGATCAGGTGCGAGGAAGCTGAATAAGCGACTAAATGAGCAACACTCTGGCATTAGTGAAAGAAAGGTTCAAAAAACACTGGACTGCTCCAGACGCTACCAACTCCACAAGGCTAGATTTGGAAATAAACCCATTCCGAGGCCCATCAGGGCCAAAGAAGTACAGGATCGGCATCAGATTGACCTCCTTGATATGGGAAAGTGGAAGATCAAGCATGGCCATTTCACATATCGATACATCCTCACTGTGATTGATGTCTTTAGTCGATACACATGGCTTAAACCATTAAAAAGTAAAGACAGCTCAGAGATTGCAAGACACCTTTATGATATCTACACTGAACATGGCCCACCTCAAGTTTTGCAGCATGATCAAGGCAGAGAGTTTAAAGGAGCTGTGCGAAGGCTGATGGAATCAATGCAAGTGAGAATAATTGAGAGTTCACCGTAACATCCCCAAAGCCAAGGAAAGGTAGAGAGGACCCACAGAGTGCTGAGGGAAAAGATCATGTATGACCTTGTGAATTGTCAGAGGAAAGGGGTTAACTGGGTTAAACATTAAACATGAAGACCCAAAGGACGTTTTAAGTTGGATGTCTCCATTTCAAGTATACTATGGGAGAAAAAGTAACACGGTGATGCATCCCCTGGCAGGTTCTCCATCCAGTGTCATTGGTAAACAATCCACGAATGATCCACAAAGTAATTTACCCTCCCTGAAACAGCGGCTCAGATTTGAGGAAAAACGAAGAAGACAACGACAAATGGCAAAGAAAGCCACTGAGCATTACAGTAAACGGATGATCCGGCATGCATCTAAACAAAATCCTCCATCTGTTTATCATGTCAGTGAAGCTGTTTTGGTGAGAGTGAAAGATGGTGCCCATCGAGTTTCAAAACGGTATCGCGTGTTGCCTGGTAGGATCATGAAACGTAACATAAAGCTTTCAAAATACAAAGTTCAGTTCAAGATTCCTGGTGATGCTACAGTGCAAGAAAAATGGTTCTTTGTTTCTGATGTGACCAGTACAACACGGCAACGAGAAAAAAAGCACTCTAAATCTTCGAAGTCAGTTCTAACTTTGCATCCACTTTTGATGACATACACACATGAAGACAGACTGAGGGACTATAACTCCTTAGACGTGAGTGTACGGTTTGACCCAGCACCCGATGGAAATTGCCAGTTTAGTGCCATAGCTGATCAGCTTGCTTCATTAGGAATATTCAGATCAGCAGCAACCCTAAGGGATGAAATAGTTCAAGATCTCAGGTCTAATTCATTTACCATAAATGGAACACCTTTGTCTCACTATGTTGATGGAAATGACTTGGATGTATACTTGGATATCATGTCACAATTTGGGACCTACGGAGATCACATCACACTACAAAGGGCAGCTGAGATTTTCAGTGTCCAATTTCTCATTATCTCCACACTGGGAACTGATGCCTCTTCTATTATATCTCAGTCTAACACATACTCAGAAAGCTTGCCATTGCTGGTCCTTGGACATATTGCAGAGGAGCATGGAGGGGTCAGTGTCTTCATTCATTGAGAATATTGTGGAAGCTGAGAGGGAAAGGACATGTCAAAGATATGAGAATGGATCAAACCAAGAAGATGATGAACCAGATGTTCTCCATGATGATGCCCTGAATGAATGCCATGATGCTACGTTTGTTGAAAACCATCACCATTTCACGGATGAACCAGATGACTGTGCTCTGGATGAACACCATCATGATCCCCTGGATATACCCCATGATGATGCCCTTCTATATGATGATGGAAATTGTGACATGCCCAACCTGCCGACAGAATTGCTGGCATATGTTATTCAGTTGACACTACATGCTGACATGTCAATGCTCGGTGTATTCAACAGGGTTTCTAAACTTTTGCAAGACCTTGCATCACAAGTTCTTCCTCAAATCTACATCAGGGAATATTTAGCTGAAAGCCTTCAGTTGGAACATGACAGTGTCATTAGTATTATGAAGCTATATAAATCAGCTGGATGTGGGAGTGGTCTCTCAGTGAGATCAAAAGAGCTATTTGGAAAAAATAGCAAGTGGATGAGGGCCTGGGTCTTGTTGAGGCACACAAGCTGTGGACATTTCAAAATCAAGGACATTTTTTGGAAAACATACTATGGGAAGGAAGGAAGGAAGGAAGGAAGGAGAGATATGATGTAAATAGTGAATGAATAAAGGAAAGAATGATAGGAGGAACTTCCAAATGTGACAGATCACATTTAACCTTGAACATTATGTGTCTGTTGTACCTAGTTCAATAATTTTCTGACTGTTTATCTTTAATCTTACTAAGTGATGGTTGTTTTAAGAGAAGTTTATGTTGGAGGAAAAGGTATTTCTACTGTTGCTACTAGAGAAGATGTTTTTTTTCAAGTCGTAAGTAAATTTCATGTATATTGGAAATATTGCAAATCTTTTTGTTAATCGGCAAGTGTGGCTAGCCTTCTTTTTTATTTTAATAACATGATTAGAAATATCTCATTTTGATTTGAAAGATTGTTTAGGCTGTTTTTAGTCAGTTTATACTATTGTTAACCACTATAGAAAAGGACATCTATGTTGCATTAACACAAATGGAACTGGAATACAGTTTTTCTATTCCATATTTGTTCCTGACTTTTGTCTGCTTTCTAATCGCATATTTGTTTAACATAATGCAGATGTGTGTATGTCTCCTGACATTTCAGTGCACTGACAATGTTTGTGTCTGTAACACGCATGTAGTGCAGTTTTTGTCTCTGAACATTCAAACACATTCTCTATGATTATAATAAACAATTATATTCGAATACGTTTTGACTAATGAAACATCTTACTAGAAAAATTCATTCTTAGTTGAGTCATGCTAGAATGCTTAAAGTCAATGTTGTTCTGACGTTATGTTTTTTTCAAATCAAGACATAAATTTTGGTGGTTTATTACACAATGCACCAAATTATTACATTTTCTTCATAAAAAAGTGTAACATACGCATTTTGTTATAACCGGTGCAATATGTAACAACTTATTACAAAATGCGGCAAACTTTATTACATATTGCGTTCAAGAATTTTATTACAAAATGCGGCAAGTTATTACGAAATGTGGCGTTATTACTCAATGATGTGAAAATTTATTATGTTATTACATAATGCGGCGTTATTACATAATGCGGCGCAACAGCCCCTTTCCACCTGGCCAAAACACCCGCTTACACCCGGCTTTTTGGCCAGTGGCAAACGGTACAATGGGCATCCAGTCCGGGTGAAATGACTGCAATAAACACGGGTTTTATCGGCTTCAGCTCCGCTCGGCATTGATGTTAGCAGGACACCCGGGTAGACCCGCTCATTCCCGCCCCTTATCCGGCGCGTTCGTGAATAACTCGTTTTCAGGGCAGCTTTCCATGGCGTTAATTAGCAGCATTTAGATGCAGTCACTTTGACAAGCAAATCTGTTGGTTCTGCCGAAGTACTGCTTGGCCAGGCAGTCACAGACATTCGCGTTGGTGTTGCTGCGATCAGCCAAACAAAGCAAACAGAAAGGCGGAGGCCTACTCGGCTAGTGGCCGTGTGAAAGCTGCCATTCGGCAAGTTTTAACGGCTTCTCGGCCGTTTAAAACAACCCGGCTTTACCCGCTAATTTAAGTGGAAAAGGGGGTAGGATAAAGATAGCCTAACATACCTTTGTCTTTACATAATGCATCCACACATTTTACGATGAACCTCGTTTTTGTTTCCTCTTGAAATTCTTTTAAAAAGGAACCGCTTTCGTCCATTAGGGCCATTATTACTAGCTAGCTACCGGTGTGCTGTCGCTAGGTAACGGACCAATCGTTAACCACCATCTCGACGCATGCTCAGTTGACCGTCCTCTGCATCGATGGGAACTAGCCTCTACCTCAGTAAGTGGCAACCGCATCCGGGTATTTGAGAGAAGCTGTTATAACCAGTTAGTCATAATAGTTCATATCATGTCCACCAAGCAGCTCAGCGAAGCGCTTTAATGTGTTTTAGCTCAGGTTTAAATCACCATTAGGGCAACGTGGCGCGCGCCCACATTGTTGGCGGGTGGGGGGATTCGCATTACAACGCGGAAGCAAACGCACAACGTGTCGTACCGTAATGGCTGCATGCAAGAACATCCGGGGATTTAGACCAAGCTAGCTTCCGGAAACACGGGGCCGTGCCTATAGTCCCCGGGTCCTATATTTCGAAAAAAAGGGTCCCATATTCCCCGTTTTCCCCTAAAAAGGTCCTATAATCCCGGTTGCAATAGACACCGGGGAACATAGAACCCTCTTTTGGAAAAAGGGTCCTATATTCCCCGCTGTTTCCAGGGGAACATAGGACCTTTTTCCAAATAAAGGGTCCTATATTCCCCGCTGTTGCCAATCGAGGAACAAACCGGGGAACTTAGAACCCTTTTTGCAAATTATTTCCTTAACGGGTCCAAAATAATAAAAACTGGGGTCATGGCTGAGTTGTAGGCTACGACAATCTATTCCTCCGCTGATTAAATTAGGCCGTATTACCATTGTTGGCTGTTGTATATCGCAGGCCACCTTGAGTGCGTATCCAAATTCGGCCTAGAGGAGGCTGTAATTTGCTTTATTGTTATTTCTTACCAATATTTACTGCAGTAGGCCTAGTTAGTTGGCTCTCCGGCTAAGCATGGACAGTCGGCAATCAACGCAAGTTTGTCTTGCAGTAGGCCCGCCTACCAGTATAACCTAGCCATTTCCACCTTCGCTCAGAGTTCAATTTGCACAGCACTGGACACTTCAGCCACTTTCTTGTTACTTTGCAGTTCGTTTTCCATATTAAATCACTTGGCAGACTTTCTTTCAAAAAGACTAATGATTAACTTTTTAGGCAGAGAACTTAGACCAGGACTTGGAATTTAGGACCAGCACAAAGTATCCATCAACGGGGGCTGCCTACCTTACACAATAGGCTAATTGCCTAATAATAATAATAATATGTGCTTCTCAAAAAACTAAAGGCTTGTGGAGGTGCGAAACCAAAAACATGAATCAAAGACGAACATCAAAGGATGTAAGGTAACACTCACCAAATGGTAAAAAAATAACAGAGGCAGTCCTCTGTTTCACCATTTTATTGTTTGGCATCAGTCATTAAGGTTTCTGAAGAAGACCACCCGGCCAAGTTAATGACTGATGCCAAACAATGAAATGGTAAAATAGAGAATTGTGTCTTTTTTTTTTCATTTGATGAGTGCTACCTTACATCCTTTGATGTTCTTCTTTAATGACAATAATAATAATAATAGTAATAATATCAATAATAATAATAATAATAAATAATAATAATAATAACAACAGCCTAATAATAATAACAATGATAATGATAATAATAATAATAATAATAGCCTAATTATAAAAGAGGCCTGATAACAAATAACAATTACAGGCATAATACTATCAATAGTAACACTGATAATAGGCTATCAATAACAAAATGCTTCTAGTAAAAGCTTGGCTGAAAAAGGGTTGGTCTATGGCAGAAGCCCCCCAGAAAAGGCATGGTCTAAAACAAAAATCTCCAAGGCCTAACTAGCCTAACGTTAAGGCTTTTTTCTTCTTCAAAAAAGCAAAATGAGTAGTCCTAGTCCATTAGGCTACTCAACAAAGAGGGGCTAAAACCCTGGATTTGACGTTGCCGACGCTGCAGGACCCTTTGCGCATTATAGATCCTTCTGATTGGGACTGTTGGCTCCCTCGCAACTTCTGCAATCACTCCCTGTCGGACGGTGCATCATTTCTCCGTCAGGGGGATGCACGTGTTCCCCAACATCGTGCACAATAATGTTAGCATCCACGTCCTCCACTTCAAATCTATTTGTGATCAGTGGCACTCTACAGTTCCACCTCCAGCACCTCCATCTAATGGTGTCTTGATTGGTGCGGTGCTTCTGATATCTGAAGTTCTCATGTACCAACACTTTGCCGCCTCGATCACCATCCATAACTATCGCCATTGTTTGTCTTCTTGTAGGCTAGTAAGCACATGACAGTGAGTCCACGAGTTATCACCGATAACAACCGATTGTTGCAAACTGTTGCAAGTTGGCGGGCGGTTTAGACATTGCTGAATTTTGATCATGTGGTTTAGAACGCCAGGAAACTTGCGTGCAGATGACCACACATCCACGACAAGTTTTAAATATTTCCAAACTCGAAATCATGTGTGCCTTTGGCTATTTATAAATTATTTTTCGAGTAATATGTGTTTTGTGATTCAGCTTTAGCGTTGTTGATTAGCCTTTCATTCATATTTTGTCAAAAAGGTGTATTCATTAGCCTAGGCCTATGTCCCGTTATTTCTGTAGCATACAGCATCTTAGAATCTTAAGAGACCAGGCAGATATTGTTATGATTTTATTGTTATTACCATGCTATATTAGCCTACTTTATAATTATAAATATTTCAATTATCCAATTTTTAGCATTTCTAATATAAGGCTATATTGTTATTATTATTATCATCATCATCATCATCATCATCATTATTATTAGGCTATTATCATTATTATTATTATTATTATGATGTTATTATTATTATCATTATAATTATGATGCCTAAAGGGCCTTACTGAGCAGATGGTTTCTATCTAATATCTGTCAGATGCTTTCCCCAATAAGCTGGTGTGGTTATGATGGGAACGACGGCTTTCTAGGGAACATAGAAGAAGTGGGTCGGAATTGGCCTATTGTCGGTATCAGCCAGCTTACGCAGGAGTCTATCCCTGGTACAATGCGCTAGACCCCTGGGAGATGGACTGCTGAGGACGGAACACAACATCTATACTCAGCTCCCGGCACTTCTCGCACAATGTGCTACTCATACGCTGAGTTGGCGGCACCCGGGATCGAACTCACGACCTTGCGATCCATAGGCGAGAGCTCTACCGACTGAGCTATGCCCGGGTACAATTGCCCAAGGAGCACAGGCTTACTATATTACATTCAGACACAGACGAGCCAGCTCACCTACTCGGCGAGGCGCATTTTCCTCGATAAGTGACACATTTCACGCATAAATATCAGAGAACTGCCGGGGTGGGTTATGCGCCCAAATATAGGCTATAGCCTAATAAGTTGAAATTGGTTTAGTGTCGAAAGTTTCCACATACTTTAGCCAACCTGGACTTTGTGAGTTCGTTTTTGTGATATAAAAATAGAAATCGTATGATTCATTGTCTTCTTAATAATCTGCCCTAAATAATGCATTATTGAAAATGCACTTTTTGCGCCAAACAGCGTCAAACCTGCTGACCGGGGAACATAGGACCTTTCTTTATAAAAAGGGTCCTATGTTCCCCGGGTGCCCTAGGGGAACATAGGACCCTTTTTATAAAGAAAGGTCCCATGTTTCCCTGCACATACAAAACGGGGAACATAGGACCCTTTTGGGGAAAAGTGGGGAATATAGGGCCCTCTGTATACAAAAAGGTCCGTTATTCCCCGGTCTCATACAAAGCGGGGAACATAGGATCCGGGGACTATAGGACCCGGGGACTATAGGGAGGACCCCGGAAACACCAGGGTTGCCAACGTTGGCCAAATGTTTAGTGTGAGGTTTCTGGCGTGCTCCGGAACTGGTGACGGGGTTCAGTGGTCCTACGTTGTTCTCCACATCACAATGAACACATGTGTATATGACAGACGTGTCAAAAGAGCAGCTAAATAGACGTTATAAGCCGTAATAGACCCGGACGTGCAGCAACACCCAGCAGAGTACACCAAGTGGCGAGCTCTCTCTCTCTCTCTCTCTCTCTGTCTCTCTCTCTCTCTCTGTCTCTCTCTCTCTCTCTGTCTCTCTCTCTCTCTCTCTCTCTCTCTGTCTCTCTCTCTCTCTGTCTCTCTCTCTCTCTCTCTCTCTCGCAGCAGACGATAAATACACGTTATGTTACACCCTGCAATGCACGCTGAGCTGGCTCTAACCAAAAAGAGAAGGAAACGGGACAAAACTGTTAGTTTAAGGACATTTTGTGCCGCTAGTTTTGACATTAACTAGCCTGTCCTGTCCATTCTACATGGTGGCTTGATAGGCAAACGACAGAGCAGCTAAATTAGCTGGCTATTGTTGCTAGCTTGCAGGCACATCAGAAGTCAGAAGCAGTTTGTTGTCATCTCAGTCATGCACTTTCATACACAAAAGAGACGACATGTCCTTTCTCCCAGCCCACAGCAGTGCAACACAAAAGACACAAAACACATCCAAAAGAAAACGACACCAGCAAAAACATACAACAATGGGGAGAACAACGCAAAATAAATGAAAAACCCACACTAACAGCCAGCAACACAGTGCATCCAGTAAACTGCAGCACAGTCCAAAATGTCCCTGTCCAGAGAACGAACGCCAGCCAGCATGAGTGTCGGGACCGCCGGTCTGCATGGTCTAGCAGCTAGCCCAGCCTGCCCCACTCCCACGTCCAGTCACACCGCCCTCGGTGCTTCCTCCTCGGGCGCAGCTCCAGGCGGCAGCGGCTGTGGCCCCTGGGCCCACCGGACACGGCCTGGTCTGCTATATGTATAAGGTATGATACAACTGTGAAATGTCTAAATAATGGCAGTAAATCATTCCACCAAAAAAGGGCTAAACAACATGATGTCAGGCCAGGGTGGAATGAATATGGAGCTGAACTGCATGTAGAGGCCAAAGAAGCTTCTAGAAACTGGGTCTCATCAGGAAGAGCCAGGCGTGGGCCAGAGTGTGAACACAAGAAACAGGCTAACGCTAGACTTCAATATGCTGTACGTTTTATTAAAAGAAATGAGCAGGCCATGAGGGCAAACTCCATGGCCACAAAGCCTCAGCAGAATAATGTCTATGACTTCTGGAAGGAAGTTGAGGATATTAATAATAGTGAGATGCCCTACCATCCAGCATTGATGGGATTACTGGGCCTGGAAATATTGCTGAACTGTGGAGAAAACACTATGGAGACATTTTTATTTGTGTAAAGAGTGATGGATTTAATGTTGGTGACGTCTCTAACAATGATGATGTGGTTATTAGACCTGATGAAGTGTGCTACGCCATTGAGAAATTGTCAGTGAACAAAACATGTGGCCTTGACCAAATAACAGCAGGACATCTGAAGCATGCTAGCCACAGAATCTCAGTGTTACTGGCTGTGTGTTTTTCTGGATTGTTAATGCAGGGCATCCTACCTGACTCTATGTTGTCTGTCTTACTAGTGCCAGTAATCACAGACAAAACTGGTAAAATATCCAGCATAGAACATTACAGGCCAGTTGCTCTGGCTAGCATACTTTCCAAAGTATTGGAACCAATTCTCTTGGATAGGCTTCAAGAATACATATCAACTACTGGCAATCAGTTTGGCTTTAAAAATAAACACGGCACAGATTTGTGCATATATGCACTGCAGGAAGTTGTTAGTAAATATAGAAGACACAACACTACACTATGTATGTGTTTTTTGATGCATCAAAAGCTTTTGACCGAGTTAATCATGGTAAATTATTTGTTAAACTACAAGAGTGAGGGGTCCCCTCTTATTTGATCAGGACCTTGCATTTTTGCTATTCATATCAAACCATGCAAGTCAGATGGGGTAAGAGTATATCTGCCCCCTTCCCAGTGACCATTGGGGTCTGACAAGGTGGAATACTGTCGCCTGTTCTCTTCAGTGTGTATATGGATGATCTCTCCAAAAAGTTAAGAGTGTAAGACTGGCAGTATGGTGGGGGTAGTCTTATTAATCATCTGATGTGTGCTGATGACTTAGTCCTCCTGTGTGCTTATAGTGCTGGCCTACAGCAACTGCTCAGAGTCTGCTCAAGTTATGCTGTGCAGCAGGACATCACATTTAACTCCAAAAAGAGTGTTGTCATGAGTGCTAAAACCAAGGAGGACGAGCAGCAATATGTTCCCTCATTCTTCTTGGCAGACCAAGCACTAAATGTGGTGAAGAAAATGAGATTTGTGGGTCACGTGATCAGGAATGATCTATGTGATGACGATGATGTGCAGCGCCAGTGTTGCAGACTGTATGCAAAAGCCAATATGCTGGCACGCAAAGTTCAAATGTGTACAGATGATGTTAAAACTGCTCTTTTTGGGGCCTACTGTACTCCACTCTGTACTGCCCACTTGTGGCGCACTTATAGCAAAGCAACAATGAAAAAGCTGCAGGTAGCATATAATGATGCATTCAGAATCTTGCTCAAGCTTCCAAGATGGACAAGTGCAGGTCACGTGTTTGTGACTAGTAATGTTCCCACTTTTCACGTTGTGTTGAGGAATGTTATGTACACATGTATGTGTCGATTAATTGACTCTAAGAATGTAATTATAATGCTGTTAACTGAGCCTACACAAAGTGACACCAGGTCCTCCTCTTGTTTCTGGGACACTGGAACAAATGTCTGTATAGCTTTTAATCATGGTGGACTTGTGAGCTGCTGTTTTAGCTATATTTTTGTGTTCTTGTCTTGTGTTGTATTTCTTTGTTGTTGTCTTTAAAATGGACCTGTCTTTGTGTCTGAATAAAGTAAGACTTGATTGAATGATTGATATATATCAATATGTTCACTGATATGTGAAGAACAACCTGGGACTGTGACCCTTTGCCACCTTGAATGGTGCAGATATTTTGCCTGGCCCATGGACGACATGTGTGTGAAATATTTCGTGTGTGTGTGTATGTGTGTGTGTTTAACCTCCACAGATGCATCAAACAATCTTAAAACGAGGGCAGAAGCCAAAGTAGAAAGATGTGCAGTGTGTTGCAGAAGTGATCACTGCCCATTCTGCGACAAAGTAGAAAATCCAAATGAAATCCATCACCTTCAAAAGCATGTAAGTAAGCGCAGCAGTCTGGCAGCTCAGCATGGAGGTATGTAGAGTCTTTGTGTGTTATGGTTCTTTATTGATGCAGGCCTGTTACATTATCATTTTAACCTGTGTCAGCTCAACACAATATTAAACAGACATAAACATTTCCTTTTTAATTGAACTAATTATGGCCCTGTGTTAAGCGTCTCACTTACTTATGCTCCCTCTTCTACAAAGCTGTTATTATTTAGGCCCTGGGTGCATGTAAGGCAGGCATATGAAACAAATAGTGTATTCATACGGCCTACCCATGAACTTTAACCCTAACCTGCACCCTAAACCTTCAAAATAAAATAAAATAAAAGATTGATATCTTTGTAAAACAAATCCTAACTCTATGACCAGCAGAATACATCTTAAACACCTTGTGACTTATACATTATTAATAGGACTTTTATTGTTTTTTATCTTAATACTGAAAAGTTGACTTTATGGAGATGCAAGGTGCACAATGCCAAAGCTATGCAGGAGTGCTGTGTGCTCAGCCACTTGGATTATTTTAAACAAGACAGCTGATAAAACATTTTACATTTTACATTTAATCATCATCAAATGCAATCTGAAATGCAGACCCTCAGCACATCTTCACTGCTGCTACTGTCCCGCCACGGTACTGAGGAAGGTCCCACTCATTAAACATTCAATATTATGCAAAAAACATCCACCCACAACTCCAGCAGCACCCCCGTTTTCTCCTCCAGCACCCCCATTCTCTCCAGCACCCCCGTTTATTCCTCCAGCACCCCCATTCACTCCAGCAACCCTGTCTACTCCTCCAGCACCTCACTTTTCTCCTCCAGAACCCCCGTTTTTCCAGAACCACAGTTTTCTCCAGCATCCCAGTCTACTCCTCCAACATCACCACAGTTTACAGCAACCACATTTTCTTCATGTGCAACCCCAACTCCACTTCCAACACCAGTACCTCTATTCACCACCCCAGCAACATTCTCTCCATGCACTACCCTAACTCATCCATCGGAAAGCTTGCAGCAGCACCAGTAAGACTGCATGTGCGTCGGCAAGAAAGAGTGAAGTGCAGTCATTGTGGGCTCACAATAAACAGGAAGAACTTGTTGGTTCATATCAGGAAGAAGCACAAAAAAGGGTACAAGATGTCACAGAAAAACAACACTTCGCATGCCAGTGTGGTGACCCCAAAAATGGGATATTTGCAGTCGAAAAATCTTTTTTCAAGCCATGCACTCCTATCCATATTCCAAAAAAGAAAAACAAAACATGGGGTGCAAGCCATCAAGTCATTTGTGAAATGGAGGAATGCAATTCAAATACAGAATTTGCAGCAAGGACTGGAATTGTCCCATCTGAATGCAGACATTTAAAATCTCTACAATTCTGCCCCCAGTCTCAGACTACACCCGTGAATCTTCAAGAGGAGGTGCTGTCTGAAATGGTAGCTGCCAAGGTGTTTGCGGGGGACAGAAAGAGAACTTGTTTAAACAGACAAGAAGGAGCTAGCATTGCAGGCATTCCTCTTTCGGTTGAGGTGGCCATGGGGGGGGGGGGGCTCCCTCGAAGAAATATGTTTCAGTGTATGAGTCAAAAGTCTCATATTATAGCAGACTTGGTAGGGTAGTAGCTGCTTATGATTCCCAAAGGAAGACTTGGCTCTGCCCATATTCCAAACCAAGACAATCTGTCTCCATGAAATCATTGCCAAGTGGCATCTTTTTCAGACGGACAGGCACATTTTTACAACTGTGAGGGCCACAGAGAGTGATGCTGGGGGAGAGACTGACCAAGAAGCACAAAAAAAGAGTAATGCACAAAAAGATGGAGAAGGACCAGCATACCCTCCCGATGATGCAGGTCTCAAGAGGATGGTCAACTACTTTGGTAAAAAATAAACCCATACCTGCCCTGCTACCACAAAATCTGACCAGCGGCTCCTGAGCAGCTGAAGACTTTCCAAGACACGTTGGACCCAAGGAAGCAACGTGCAAAGAGTGGGCAGGGAACACAGCCCTTAATGAGCCAGTGCTGATCACACCAAAGGCAAGATTGGTCACATATACTGGTGTTCTAGAAGGTGAGCTCAAAAGAAAGGTAATCTAGATAAACGTAACTCATGTTAAAAAAGTAACCCTACACTAAATGTTATCTGTGCTCTGTCAACTTGCCAAATCTAGTATGACTGACATTTTTAGATCTAATATGACTGACGTTTTTAGATCTAATATGACTGACACTTTTTTGTAGGCATTTCTACCTACTGCAGGACATGCAGTAACTGTGGCCTGATGTCTCGATACCAGGAGTGGAGTGATGGTGTTCATAATTTGAATGATCACATTCTGTTAACATTACATATGTGCATTTTCCTTCGTACATCACTCCAGGTAAGAAGCGATCATTTTGGAAGGTATGCTTTAGTATTGTTGTCCTTTGAGGATGTCCCTTACTGAGTCTTCTACACTGTCCTAGACCCACCATGCTGCAAGCC
The DNA here is from genome assembly GCF_029633865.1 of Lampris incognitus. NCBI lineage: Eukaryota > Metazoa > Chordata > Actinopteri > Lampriformes > Lampridae > Lampris > Lampris incognitus. The sequence goes on along the minus strand of NW_026611078.1, from coordinate 149,296 downwards.
GAGCCATTGAAGTGTTGGAGAAGACTGAACAGAAGATATTTCCCAGTAAGGACACAATACTTCATGCATACATGCACTCTGAAGCCCTCATAATGCACGACTACATGTATTCCTGCATTAAGTGTGGATACCATCCAGCAGTCGTCATGATAGACCTTCACAAAAGGCAGTTTTCAACATGCCTGGTAAGTCCCTAAAGTCATGGAAGTGCATCCTATTCTAGAGATACTTTTTTTTCATTTTAGTTTCACAATGTTTTCTTAATGCTTGATTTTACAATAAGTGATGTGGAGGACCCACCAGAGGACTTTGATGGAAATGTGGATATAGAGGACTTTTTGTTAGGGCTCGGTCTGTTGACCAACCTGGCAACCAGCAATGAGAGCGGGGGAAGGGCGCGTCTGAAACACCTGCAGCCTACCTACTCGTTAACCACTCTAGTATAAGTTTGTTTGCTTTCCAGAACTCGTCGCGAGTTCGTCCTGAACAGTCCCGTGAGTAAATTCTTCGTCTCGAGTTTTGTGACATTTCTGTGTCTCCCGGTGGAGTACAGATTGTAGTATTCTCCGTGTTTTTGCTTGTTTGATTATTCCCTTGTGTCAGTTCTCCTTGAGAGCTTGTTCGGAGAAGAACTCTCTTTGTGTTTTCCCCATTGGATTTTCCCATCGTGATTTTCTAGTTGAGATCAAGTTTTTGATATTCTAATTTCTCCTCTCTCACTGTGGATCTTATTACTCGGTTGGACTTCTACCTTAAAGGAGCAGTTTGTGTTTTTTCCCCTTTCGGACTTTAAAGGAGCAGTTTGTGTTTTTTTCCCTTTCGGACTTTAAAGGAGCAGTTTGTGTTTTTTTTTCCCTTTCGGACTTTAAAGGAGCAGTTTGTGTTTTTTTCCCTTTCGGACTTTAAAGGAGCAGTTTACGTTTTTTCATTTTTAAGAAGCTATTCTCAAGTTCCGCCTGAAGCGCCTCCCCCTTCTGTCCAGGCCCGGCCGGCTCTCCTCTACGAGTCCTGCCAGGTTGGTGCTTTACTTTGTCTTGTGTTGTCGCTATTGGGTTCGTTCTACAAACCTTAACAGTACGAACTCGCCCTCACTATGAACCCAGACAACCTAGACGCCAATCCTGTCCAGGCTGCTCTCTATAAGCAGATTCAGCTTACAGCCTCCCACGGCCAGCAACTACAAGAGGCCGCTGTTGCCATGCAGGGCCTCCGGGCTCAGGTGCAACCCCTCCAGGCTTCGGTGGATTCTCTTTCGGCCCAGCAAGCGGCGCTCGCGAGCCAACAAGAGGAGGTTCTTAAGCAGTTGCAAACTCTCACAGCGGCTATCACCATCCAGCCAGCTGTCCCACCAGTTCCGGCCGCCCCTCCTCCAGCAGTGCCCGCAGCCGTTGCCTTAGACAATCCTACCGTTTATGTTTCGGATTTCCGGGAGCCCAGTATCTCCAATCCCAAGCCTTTTGATGGCAACTTTGAGACCTGTGCCACGTTCATCATGCAGTGTGAGCTTGTCTTCGCCCACCATTCCAGGGGGTTCACCACAGATGCTGCAAGAGTTGCTTACGTGACTAACCTGCTGACTGGCCGCGCTGCTCAGTGGGCCACTGCTTCCTGGTCCATGGGGGCCAGTTTCTGCTCTTCCTACGAGGACTTTGTGGCTGAGCTTCGGAAGGTATTCCATCATCCAGTGTACGGTCAGGATCCGGGTGTCCGATTGAGCAGGATCCAGCAGGGCAGTGGCAGTGTCACTGACTACTCAGTCGAGTTCAGGCTGGCTGCGGCTGAGAGTGGCTGGAACGACCAGTCACTTCGGGTAACCTTCCGTAGGGGCCTCAGCGATGCCGTCAAGGATCAGCTAGCCACCCGGGAGGATCCTACCTCTCTCGACGACCTTATCAGCCTTGCCATCCGCATCGATGGACGTCTCCGCGAGAGAAGGCGCGAGCGAGGTCTACGGGGAACCGTTTCTACCTCTCAGCCATCCAGAGCTTCCGAAGGGGGCTCTTCTTCGTCGCACTCCACTTCCCCTGTGGCAAGCCTCTCCTCCTCCCAGACAGTGACAGAGGAGGAACCTATGCAGCTTGGGCGTACACGACTGACTCCCGCTGAACGTGAGGCCCGGTTCAAGGCAGGTCTCTGTCTTTACTGCGGTCTTAAGGGACACCGGATCAGCGAGTGTCCTACGCGGCCAAAAGATTAGGCTCACTGGGACCCCGGGAGATCCTAGTGAGCCGTCTTTCCTGTTCCCGCCATCCTGCTCCGGCTAACCATCTTGTGAGCGTTACCCTGGCTTGGGCAGACCAGCGGCTCACTGTAGGCGCACTCATCGATTCGGGAGCTGATGGGTGTTTCTTGGACTCTCCGTTTGCTGCTCAAGCTAACATTCCATGTGAGGAATTGGAGAGGCCAATAGAGGCCTTTGCTCTGGATGAGCGCCGCCTGGCCAGTGTTACCCGACAGTCCTGTCCCGTGTCTCTCACTATTGCTGGAAACCATGTGGAGAGCCTTCAGTTCTTCGTCATCCAGTCTCCCTTAGTTCCTGTGATCTTGGGGCGTCCCTGGTTGGCTCAGCATGAGCCACACATTGCTTGGTCGTCTGGTAACATTTTGGAGTGGAGCTCCTCCTGTCACGCCCGGTGTCTTCAGGCCGCACCTGGTCCAGCAGTCCAGACTGTTCCGATTGCCCCTCCTCCCGATCTTTCCTCTGTTCCTCCCGAGTATCATGATCTCGGGGAGGTCTTCAGCAAGACGCGGGCTCAGTCTCTCCCTCCGCATCGGCCATATGATTGTGCTATCAACCTCCGTCCTGGGGCCTCTCTCCCTAGCAGTCGTCTTTACAGCCTTTCCATTCCCGAGAAGGCTGCTATGGACGATTACATTTCAGAATCGTTGGCGGCAGGGCTCATCCGACCCTCATCCTCCCAGGTGGCAGCTGGTTTCTTTTTCGTTAAGAAGAAGGATGGTGGTCTCCGACCCTGCATTGATTATCGCCAACTCAACGACATCACCATCAAGAATAAATACCCCCTGCCTCTGATGAGCTCCACCCTCGAACCCCTGACCCAGGCGACTGTCTTCACTAAGCTGGATCTCCGGAACGCCTACCATCTCGTTCGGATCCGGAAAGGGGACGAGTGGAAGACAGCCTTTAAGACTCCCCGTGGTCATTATGAGTACCTGGTAATGCCGTTCGGCCTCACCAACGCCCCGGCGGTGTTCCAGGCACTCATGAATGACATCCTTCGCGACATGCTCGACCAATTCGTTGTCGTCTACCTTGATGACATCCTCATCTTCTCCAGGTCCCTCGAGGAGCATGTCCAGCACGTGCGGCAGGTTCTCGAACGCCTCCTTCGTAACCGGCTGTTCGTCAAGGCTGAGAAATGCCTGTTCCATTCTGAGTCAGTGGACTACTTAGGTTTTATCGTGGAGGGAGGCAAGACTCGAGCTGATCCTCGCAAGATCAAAGCGGTGGTGGAATGGCCGGATCCTAAGTCACGTAAGGAACTGCAGAGCTTCCTCGGGTTCGCGAACTTTTACAGGAGGTTCGTCCGAAACTACAGCTCTGTAGCAGAACCCCTCACCCGTCTAACCTCCCCCTCTCAGCCGTTCGTCTGGTCCCCAGCTGCTCGCTCTGCATTTCTGTCGCTCAAGGAGAGGTTCACCAGTGCCCCCGTCCTACTCCATCCCGATCCCAAGAGGCAGTTCATAGTTGAGGTGGACGCTTCAGACACCGGATTGGGGGCTGTGCTCTCCCAACGATCAGAGACCGACCAGAAGGTTCATCCTTGCGCGTTCTTCTCCCGCCGGTTCCTTCCCGCCGAGGAGAACTACGATGTTGGTAATCGGGAGCTTCTCGCTGTAGTGGCTGCACTTGAGGAATGGCGCCATTGGCTGGAGGGGGCAGAGCATCCATTTACCATCTGGACTGATCATAAGAACCTGACGTTCATCCGGGCAACCAAACGTCTCAATGGTCGGCAGGCACGGTGGGCCAGTTTCCTCAGTCGGTTCGATTTCACACTGACTTATCGTCCTGGCTCCCGCAACACCAAGGCAGATGCTCTGTCTCGTCAACACCTTAAGGAACCTGTAACGGTGGAGCCAAGTCCCGTCCTCCCTGAGACCAAGGTCGTTGGCGTGGTGACCTGGGGCCTTGAAACGGTGGTCAAGCGCGCCTTGCGCTCCAGTCCAGCCCCGAGCAACGTGCCGCCTCGCCGACTGTTTGTTCCGGACTCAGTGAGGTCTCGGGTCCTCAAATGGGGCCACACCAGTCAGCTCGCTTGCCACCCTGGAGTCCACCGCACTTTCACTTTCATAGCTCGACGGTTCTGGTGGCCCACTATGAGGAGGGACGTCAAGGAGTTCATCATGGCCTGCACCATCTGTGCCCGCAGCAAGGCCTCTCACCAGGCACCGGCTGGTCTGCTGCAGCCCCTTCCTATTCCCAGTCGGCCCTGGTCCCATGTGGCGTTGGATTTTGTCTCTGGACTTCCTCCGTCTCAGGGCAACACAGTGATCCTGACGGTGGTGGATCGCTTCAGCAAGGGTGTTCACCTGGTGGCTTTGCCTAAGCTTCCTTCTGCTTCAGAAACCGCTGACCTCCTGATGAGCCACGTCTTCCGTTTGCATGGACTTCCCAAGGACATTGTGTCAGACAGAGGGCCCCAGTTTGTTTCCCGTGTGTGGCGTGCTTTCTGCAAGGGGTTGGGCGCCTCGGTCAGCCTTTCGTCGGGATATCATCCGCAGACTAACGGACAGACTGAGAGGATGAACCAGAGTGTGGAATCTGCTCTCCGTTGCGTCGCTGCCAAGAAGCCAACCTCCTGGAGTCAGTTTCTCCCCTGGGTCGAGTATGCGGTCAACTCCCTGGTCAGCTCCGCCACCGGCCTCTCGCCCTTTGAGGCATCCCTGGGTTACCAGCCGCCCGTCTTCTCTGCACAGGAGTCCGAAGTGGAGGTTCCCTCCGTGCAGACTCATCTGGACCGCTGTCGTCGTGTCTGGGAGATCACCAGGGCTGCGCTGCTCCGTGCTACGGAACGTGCCAGACGAGGAGCTAACCGTCGCCGATCCACAGCACCAGCTTACCAACCCGGACAGAGAGTCTGGCTGTCCACCAAGGATCTCCCCCTTCAGTCCTCTGCCAAGAAGCTGAATCCCCAGTTCGTTGGACCCTTCGAGATCCAGGAAGTACCCAGTCCTGCAGTTGTGCGTCTTAAGCTCCCGGCCTCCATGAAGATCCATCCGGTTTTTCATGTGTCCCGAGTAAAGCCTGTCTCCGAGAGCCCCCTTATGCCTCCGGCCCCAGCTCCGCCTCCCCCTGAGATTGTGGATGGGCATCCACAGTGGAAGGTCCGTCGGCTGATGGACGTCCGACGCAGGGGACGGGGGTTCCAGTATTTGGTTGACTGGGAGGGCTATGGGGTGGAGGAACGAAGCTGGGTATCCCGCCAGCTCATCATGGACCCTGGTCTGCTCGCTGAGTTCTATCGCCGTCACCCTGACAAGCCTGGCAGGTCGCCTGGTGGCTCCCGTAGAGGGGGGGGTACTGTTAGGGCTCGGTCTGTTGACCAACCTGGCAACCAGCAATGAGAGCGGGGGAAGGGCGCGTCTGAAACACCTGCAGCCTACCTACTCGTTAACCACTCTAGTATAAGTTTGTTTGCTTTCCAGAACTCGTCGCGAGTTCGTCCTGAACAGTCCCGTGAGTAAATTCTTCGTCTCGAGTTTTGTGACATTTCTGTGTCTCCCGGTGGAGTACAGATTGTAGTATTCTCCGTGTTTTTGCTTGTTTGATTATTCCCTTGTGTCAGTTCTCCTTGAGAGCTTGTTCGGAGAAGAACTCTCTTTGTGTTTTCCCCATTGGATTTTCCCATTGTGATTTTCTAGTTGAGATCAAGTTTTTGATATTCTAATTTCTCCTCTCTCACTGTGGATCTTATTACTCGGTTGGACTTCTACCTTAAAGGAGCAGTTTGTGTTTTTTCCCCTTTCGGACTTTAAAGGAGCAGTTTGTGTTTTTTTCCCTTTCGGACTTTAAAGGAGCAGTTTGTGTTTTTTTTTCCCTTTCGGACTTTAAAGGAGCAGTTTGTGTTTTTTTCCCTTTCGGACTTTAAAGGAGCAGTTTACGTTTTTTCCCTTTCGGACTTTAAAGGAGCAGTTTACGTTTTTTCATTTTTAAGAAGCTATTCTCAAGTTCCGCCTGAAGCGCCTCCCCCTTCTGTCCAGGCCCGGCCGGCTCTCCTCTACGAGTCCTGCCAGGTTGGTGCTTTACTTTGTCTTGTGTTGTCGCTATTGGGTTCGTTCTACAAACCTTAACACTTTTGGGAGACTGTGACTTCCAAGTTTGTGTGCAGAGGCTTATTACCAAGTGAGTAATGTTTACTACAGTATACAAAATAATATAGCATTTTTGGGACACATACTGTATATTCCCCCAAGATCATCCACTACTGCAACAGAATGACTTTCCTTCATGCTTGATAACACTATTATTTATTGTCAGTCAGCCGTCTGACTGACAATAAATAACAGATGGCCTAGATGTACCACTGTGGGTCCACTGTGCTCATATATCAACCGTTCTAATATATTGATGCTCAATCAGTCCAAATTATTTGTCATGATTTTACACTCTGAAGGCAATAGAAAGAACCCCTTACGATAGGATTATAAGTTAATTTCAGGTGTATTTTACACATATTTGCCTTCATTAGAAAATACCCCATTTCTTTCATTATTGGGGGTAATACGATGCTACGATGTGACCAACTTACCTTGGCTTCTGAGAGCCATGTCATAGAGAACCAGTTTTGCACCATGCTGTTGGTTTTCCACATGGAGCTATTAGCCTCGAAGTCGACGGACTGCTGGAAGGCTTCTGGTGTGTCGGCTGCAGCAATCGCCCTCAGCATCTTCAGCAGGGCACCCTGGTCCTCAATGCCGTGTGCCTGTTTTCAGACCCACTCCACCCATGCCTTCTCCCGGTGGAAATCACACAGCACAGCCTGTGTGCCTTGTTAGGTTCAAAATATTGAGACATTAGGATCTTTGTTGATACATGCAATTAAAAGCATTTCAACAGCCAATTACACTTTACAGACTGTTTCAGCATGTACGTATGTGAAGAGTCATTTCTGTCTCCCGAATAACCTTTATTTATGAGGGGTTAACATAATCAAGGTGGTGCAATCGGAAGGTCATAGTTGCCTACCTTCAAAGGTTGATTCCACAGCTTGGATTTCCACCTCGCTATAGTCCACCAAGAAGTGAGCTGGAGACCAATTTGTGTTCCACTCCTTAAAAACGCTCAGAGCCTCCTTGACTGATTCAGTCCGCTCATGCTGTACGACAAAGACACCCGCTACCACATAGCACACATTTGTGCGTACACACAAAAAAACCCAATGGCAATGCATAGCGTGTGGTGCGGTATGTTGCGTCAAGTAAACAGATGTCTTTGCCATACAGCTGCAGGATCTTCTGCTGCCACTCGGACTGATAACAGAATAGAAGGTCCTCTGATTCGCTATTAAGCCGAAGATGGATGCTGTCTTTTGGGCCCTTCAGCTTGTCGCTTTCTACCAGCTCCTGTTTATTACATGTACGTATATTAAAACAGTAGAGATATGCATGTGTTTCCATTGTATATTATCGAATGTTTGATTTAAATGAACATTTCACTCACTTGCAAATTGACTTGATCAATTTTGGACTGTCGCCCCTCGTCTCTGGCCTTTAACATCACATTTCGTATGTCTTTGTCTAAGGGATGAAATCTCCTCCTTGTGAGTGGTGGTGGGCTGGCTCCCCTAAACAAGTCAGTGTTGACATACTGTGCAATGTGTCGACGCATCTCACTGCTCCTCTTGACCCCTTGCTTGGTGAGTTCTGAGATGCGCTGCTCCACCCTGCTGTCAATAGGCTCACGGATAGAGGCAGCCTTCAGGAAAGTACAGAGTACAAAGTGATTAGCGCCTTAATGATAGGGACTTCAGGAAACAACATTCCCTTTAGCTAATTAATTTACATGTCAACACTAAATGTATCAATATAACATAAGGGTTATTTTAGTAGTGTAAAAATAAGTATGATAAGATTCAGCCTTAAGGCTAATTTATTCATCCTATCACAGCTGTGCAAAACTTATGAAGGCATCTGCAACCTTACAAAAATCAGCAGGTACACGACGCCCGTCGCCGACCCTCTAAAAGTGTCGGCTTGACGTCAAAACTGTCGAATTTGCATCATTTTTATCCAGCTGCGCGTCGCACTACACTTTGAAACATAAATTAGGCTTTAGTCCCATCTCTCCTAAGCACAGGTTTAATTTATCACCAGTCACTGCAGAATCATTCCTGAGGTGTATACTATCTAGTCTACATAAACATTACCTAACATTCTTACTGTGTTCTACTGTGTTTATTACCATACCTCTCCCTCGACTGGGTGTCCCACATGTGCACCGGCTGTGGGTGTCTTCACAAAGAATACATTTTCCCAGACAATGGGGTCCCTTTTCAGAGCTTCTCTAAGCCTCACTGCAGCCGCCTTTCTCGCTCTCAGACTCTCCCTGTTCTCATTCAACGAACAGCAAAGTAGATTTGTACAACAACACAGGTAAACAGAGTTGTTCGTGTTCTTTGAAGCATTAATCAATTTCTTCATGTTCTCATTGTTTATAAACAGTCTATCTATAAGTTACATTTTGTACTGAAACCCCCCCCCCAAAAAACGGTTAAATAAAAAGGTTAGTTAATCTAACCTGAATGCTGGAAAACGGCCAATACCGGTGAGGTGCACCCCAGCTGGGCATCCAACCTTCTTTGTAACTTGCAGGAGATACCTCCCTTTGCGAAAACTATGATCTTGAGTCTGCAACGAATAATACATGTTGGACATAATTCTACATGAAACGGGTGCTTATTTTTAGTGTGTTGACTAATATGGACAATAGTGCATTAAACAAGTCTGAGAATCCAAGACAGAAGTGACAACTTACTGTTTCCTTTGATTTCGCCTCAGCATAGTGCCTCGTTTCTTTGGCTCCCACATCCTTGCCCTGATGGCCCACCATCGTTTTGTACCCAACAAATACGAAGGGAACTCCACTGAAGGGGACTGATGGGGCCTTATCTTTCGACCGCTCCCAGTAAACTTGTTGGATCCCAATTGATGGCTGCCATTCTGTATCAAAAGGTCAACAGGTAAACACAATCTAGGCTACATGGTTACTTGTTATCTAACGTTACTAGCTATGTTGTAGGACATTAAATACGTTCCCGTTACCCCAAGTTATGCAGAGCAGAACCTGTTGTTCAACGACAGCGCAGTGAAAGCCCCTGTAGCGCCGCATTATGTAATAACGCCGCATTATGTAATAATGTAATAAATTTTCACATCATTATGTAATAACGCCACATTTCGTAATAACTTGCCGCATTTTGTAATAAAATTCTTGAATGCAATATGTAATAAAGTTTGCCGCATTTTGTAATAAGTTGTTACATATTGCACCGGTTATTACAAAATGCGGATGTTACAGTTTTGTATGAAGAAAATGTAATAATTTGGTGCATTATGTAATAAACCAACAAAATGTATGTCTTAATTTGAAAAAAACATAAAGTCAGAACAACATTGATTTTAAGCATTCTAGCATGACTCAACTAAGAATTAATTTTACAAACTAGTAAGATGTTTCATTAGTCAAAACTTATTCAAATATAACTGTTTATTATAATCATAGAGAATGTGTTTGAATGTTCAGAGACAAAAACTGCACTACATGCGTGTTACAGACACAAACATTATCAGTGCACTGAAATGTCAGGAGACATACACACATCTGCATTATGTTAAACAAATATTATGTGATTAGAAAGCAGACAAAAGATAAAAACAAATATGAAACAGAAAAAATAATGCAGTTTAATTAATTTAATAAACCATCAAAATTATTGTCCTTCATCTGCATTCATAATATGTATAACAATTAGGAAAAATTAAAATTCTCTAACTGGACTAGCATTATACATTATTTTTTGGTTTGGTTCACAACATAGTGGTGATAGCATGTGTGCGTGTACTAAAGCCAGCCACCAGGGGGAGATCCAAACACTTTGGCTTCAGTTTTGCCATGCCCTCTGACCACTTAAGATGGAAAATATTTGAAAGGCAACACGATGAAAGGTATGAACAAATATCAGATTTCAGATTCAGAGAATCTCTCAGAAATGTATGTTGATTGATTTGCAACTAATATGAAATGCTAACAGATTAAAGCCCAAACTTTTAAGTTAGTAACCATGATCTGATTAGCAATGGTAAGCTAAACTAGCAGATGCTAGATTGGTTTTAGAAAGTTTCTGAAATGACAGATTAATTTCGGGGACCAATAACAGCAATTCAGATTCAGAGAATCTCTCAGAAATGTATGTTGATTGATTTGCAACTAATATGAAATGCTAACAGATTAAAGCCCAAACTTTTAAGTTAGTAACCATGATCTGATTAGCAATGATAAGCTAAACTAGCAGATGCTAGATTGGTTTTAGAAAGTTTCTGAAATTACAGATTAATTTCGGGGACCAATAACAGCAATCTACTGTAAGTTACCGCTATAACATAATACAACAACGTGATATATTCAATTAAACAAAATATTTTTTGACAGCTCTACTGTTCAGCATAATTGTGGCCTGTACCCTTTGGGTTTTCTGCATGGGATATGGACAACAACAATCAATGACTAAAGATGTCTATGAAGTCATTGTGAAGAAATTAAAGGGAGAGTTCAATGTTCCTGTCAATGCACGTACAAGAGTGCAACAAAGTGCTCTGGTGAGGCTGTGGAGAAATAGGAATCTCTACTCTCTGAGCGAGGATGGAGAGACCTTGCTATGTGCCGGGAAGCCAGTAGCTATGAAGTCTGCAGTTGGTGGCATTGTAAAAAAAGGTCTGGATGACACAAAGGGATCAGGTGCGAGGAAGCTGAATAAGCGACTAAATGAGCAACACTCTGGCATTAGTGAAAGAAAGGTTCAAAAAACACTGGACTGCTCCAGACGCTACCAACTCCACAAGGCTAGATTTGGAAATAAACCCATTCCGAGGCCAATCAGGGCCAAAGAAGTACAGGATCGGCATCAGATTGACCTCCTTGATATGGGAAAGTGGAAGATCAAGCATGGCCATTTCACATATCGATACATCCTCACTGTGATTGATGTCTTTAGTCGATACACATGGCTTAAACCATTAAAAAGTAAAGACAGCTCAGAGATTGCAAGACACCTTTATGATATCTACACTGAACATGGCCCACCTCAAGTTTTGCAGCATGATCAAGGCAGAGAGTTTAAAGGAGCTGTGCGAAGGCTGATGGAATCAATGCAAGTGAGAATAATTGAGAGTTCACCGTAACATCCCCAAAGCCAAGGAAAGGTAGAGAGGACCCACAGAGTGCTGAGGGAAAAGATCATGTATGACCTTGTGAATTGTCAGAGGAAAGGGGTTAACTGGGTTAAACATTAAACATGAAGACCCAAAGGACGTTTTAAGTTGGATGTCTCCATTTCAAGTATACTATGGGAGAAAAAGTAACACGGTGATGCATCCCCTGGCAGGTTCTCCATCCAGTGTCATTGGTAAACAATCCACGAATGATCCACAAAGTAATTTACCCTCCCTGAAACAGCGGCTCAGATTTGAGAAAAAACGAAGAAGACAACGACAAATGGCAAAGAAAGCCACTGAGCATTACAGTAAACGGATGATCCGGCATGCATCTAAACAAAATCCTCCATCTGTTTATCGTGTCAGTGAAGCTGTTTTGGTGAGAGTGAAAGATGGTGCCCATCGAGTTTCAAAACGGTATCGCGTGTTGCCTGGTAGGATCATGAAACGTAACATAAAGCTTTCAAAATACAAAGTTCAGTTCAAGATTCCTGGTGATGCTACAGTGCAAGAAAAATGGTTCTTTGTTTCTGATGTGACCAGTACAACACGGCAACGAGAAAAAAAGCACTCTAAATCTTCGAAGTCAGTTCTAACTTTGCATCCACTTTTGATGACATACACACATGAAGACAGACTGAGGGACTATAACTCCTTAGACGTGAGTGTACGGTTTGACCCAGCACCCGATGGAAATTGCCAGTTTAGTGCCATAGCTGATCAGCTTGCTTCATTAGGAATATTCAGATCAGCAGCAACCCTAAGGGATGAAATAGTTCAAGATCTCAGGTCTAATCCATTTACCATAAATGGAACACCTTTGTCTCACTATGTTGATGGAAATGACTTGGATGTATACTTGGATAGCATGTCACAATTTGGGACCTACGGAGATCACATCACACTACAAAGGGCAGCTGAGATTTTCAGTGTCCAATTTCTCATTATCTCCACACTGGGAACTGATGCCTCTTCTATTATATCTCAGTCTAACACATACTCAGAAAGCTTGTCATTGCTGGTCCTTGGACATATTGCAGAGGAGCATGGAGGGGTCAGTGTCTTCATTCATTGAGAATATTGTGGAAGCTGAGAGGGAAAGGACATGTCAAAGATATGAGAATAGATCAAACCAAGAAGATGATGAACCAGATGTTCTCCATGATGATGCCCTGAATGAATGCCATGATGCTACGTTTGTTGAAAACCATCACCATTTCACGGATGAACCAGATGACTGTGCTCTGGATGAACACCATCATGATCCCCTGGATATACCCCATGATGATGCCCTTCTATATGATGATGGAAATTGTGACATGCCCAACCTGCCGACAGAATTGCTGGCATATGTTATTCAGTTGACACTACATGCTGACATGTCAATGCTCGGTGTATTCAACAGGGTTTCTAAACTTTTGCAAGACCTTGCATCACGAGTTCTTCCTCAAATCTACATCAGGGAATATTTAGCTGAAAGCCTTCAGTTGGAACATGACAGTGTCATTAGTATTATGAAGCTATATAAATCAGCTGGATGTGGGAGTGGTCTCTCAGTGAGATCAAAGGAGCTATTTGGAAAAAATAGCAAGTGGATGAGGGCCTGGGTCTTGTTGAGGCACACAAGCTGAGGACATTTCAAAATCAAGGACATTTTTTGGAAAACATACTATGGGAAGGAAGGAAGGAAGGAAGGAAGGAAGGAAGGAGAGATATGATGTAAATAGTGAATGAATAAAGGAAAGAATGATAGGAGGAACTTCCAAATGTGACAGATCACATTTAACCTTGAACAGTATGTGTCTGTTGTACCTAGTTCAATAATTTTCTGACTGTTTATCTTTAATCTTACTAAGTGATGGTTGTTTTAAGAGAAGTTTATGTTGGAGGAAAAGGTATTTCTACTGTTGCTACTAGAGAAGATGTTTTTTTTCAAGTCGTAAGTAAATTTCATGTATATTGGAAATATTGCAAATCTTTTTGTTAATCGGCAAGTGTGGCTAGCCTTCTTTTTTTATTTTAATAACATGATTAGAAATATCTCATTTTGATTTGAAAGATTGTTTAGGCTGTTTTTAGTCAGTTTATACTATTGTTAACCACTATAGAAAAGGACATCTATGTTGCATTAACACAAATGGAACTGGAATACAGTTTTTCTATTCCATATTTGTTCCTGACTTTTGTCTGCTTTCTAATCGCATAATATTTGTTTAACATAATGCAGATGTGTGTATGTCTCCTGACATTTCAGTGCACTGACAATGTTTGTGTCTGTAACACGCATTTAGTGCAGTTTTTGTCTCTGAACATTCAAACACATTCTCTATGATTATAATAAACAATTATATTCGAATACGTTTTGACTAATGAAACATCTTACTAGAAAAATTCATTCTTAGTTGAGTCATGCTAGAATGCTTAAAGTCAATGTTGTTCTGACGTTATGTTTTTTTCAAATCAAGACATAAATTTTGGTGGTTTATTACACAATGCACCAAATTATTACATTTTCTTCATAAAAAAGTGTAACATACGCATTTTGTTATAACCGGTGCAATATGTAACAACTTATTACAAAATGCGGCAAACTTTATTACATATTGCGTTCAAGAATTTTATTACAAAATGCGGCAAGTTATTACGAAATGTGGCGTTATTACTCAATGATGTGAAAATTTATGACGTTATTACACAATGCGGCGTTATTACGTAATGCGGCGCCACAGCCCCTTTCCACCTGGCCAAAACACCCGCTTACACCCGGCTTTTTGGCCAGTGGCAAACGGTACAATGGGCATCCAGTCCGGGTGAAATGACTGCAATAAACACGGGTTTTATCGGCTTCAGCTCCGCTCGGCATTGATGTTAGCAGGACACCCGGGTAGACCCGCTCATTCCCGCCCCTTATCCGGCGCGTTCGTGAATAACTCGTTTTCAGGGCAGCTTTCCATGGCGTTAATTAGCAGCATTTAGATGCAGTCACTTTGACAAGCAAATCTGTTGGTTCTGCCGAAGTACTGCTTGGCCAGGCAGTCACAGACATTCGCGTTGGTGTTGCTGCGATCAGCCAAACAAAGCAAACAGAAAGGCGGAGGCCTACTCGGCTAGTGGCCGTGTGAAAGCTGCCATTCGGCAAGTTTTAACGGTTTCTCGGCCGTTTAAAACAACCCGGCTTTACCCGCTAATTTAAGTGGAAAAGGGGGTAGGATAAAGATAGCCTAACATACCTTTGTCTTTACATAATGCATCCACACATTTTACGATGAACCTCGTTTTTGTTTCCTCTTGAAATTCTTTTAAAAAGGAACCGCTTTCGTCCAAAAGGGCCATTATTACTAGCTAGCTACCGGTGTGCTGTCGCTAGGTAACGGACCAATCGTTAACCACCATCTCGACGCATGCTCAGTTGACCGTCCCCTGCATCGATGGGAACTAGCCTCTACCTCAGTAAGTGGCAACTGCATCCGGGTATTTGAGAGAAGCTGTTATAACCAGTTAGTCATAATAGTTCATATCATGTCCACCAAGCAGCTCAGCGAAGCGCTTTAATGTGTTTTAGCTCAGGTTTAAATCACCATTAGGGCAACGTGGCGCGCGCCCACATTGTTGGCGGGTGGGGGGATTCGCATTACAACGCGGAAGCAAACGCACAACGTGTCGTACCGTAATGGCTGCATGCAAGAACATCCGGGGATTTAGACCAAGCTAGCTTCCGGAAACACGGGGCCGTGCCTATAGTCCCCGGGTCCTATATTTCGAAAAAAAGGGTCCCATATTCCCCGTTTTCCCCTAAAGAGGTCCTATAATCCCGGTTGCAATAGACACCGGGGAACATAGAACCCTCTTTTGGAAAAAGGGTCCTATATTCCCCGCTGTTTCCAGGGGAACATAGGACCTTTTTCCAAATAAAGGGTCCTATATTCCCCGCTGTTGCCAATCGAGGAACAAACCGGGGAACTTAGAACCCTTTTTGCAAATTATTTCCTTAACGGGTCCAAAATAATAAAAACTGGGGTCATGGCTGAGTTGTAGGCTACGACAATCTATTCCTCCGCTGATTAAATTAGGCCGTATTACCATTGTTGGCTGTTGTATATCGCAGGCCACCTTGAGTGCATATCCAAATTCGGCCTAGAGGAGGCTGTAATTTGCTTTATTGTTATTTCTTACCAATATTTACTGCAGTAGGCCTAGTTAGTTGGCTCTCCGGCTAAGCATGGACAGTCGGCAATCAACGCAAGTTTGTCTTGCAGTAGGCCCGCCTACCAGTATAACCAGTAGCCATTTCCACCTTCGCTCAAAGTTCAGTTTGCACAGCACTGGACACTTCAGCCACTTTCTTGTTACTTTGCAGTTCGTTTTCCATATTAAATCACTTGGCAGACTTTCTTTCAAAAAGACTTTAATGATGAACTTTTTAGGCAGAGAACTTAGACCAGGACTTGGAATTTAGGACCAGCACAAAGTATCCATCAACGGGGGCCGCCTACCTTACACAATAGGCTAATTGCCTAATAATAATAATAATATGTGCTTCTCAAAAAACTAAAGGCTTGTGGAGGTGCGAAACCAAAAACATGAATCAAAGACGAACATCAAAGGATGTAAGGTAACACTCACCAAATGGTAAAAAAATAACAGAGGCAGTCCTTTGTTTCACCATTTTATTGTTTGGCATCAGTCATTAAGGTTTCTGAAGAAGACCACCCGGCCAAGTTAATGACTGATGCCAAACAATGAAATGGTAAAATAGAGAATTGTGTCTTTTTTTTTTCATTTGATGAGTGCTACCTTACATCCTTTGATGTTCTTCTTTAATGACAATAATAATAATAATAGTAATAATATCAATAATAATAATAATAATAAATAATAATAATAATAATAATAATAACAGCCGAATAATAATAATGATAATGATAATAATAATAATAACCTAATTATAAAAGAGGCCTGATAACAAATAACAATTACAGGCATAATACTATCAATAGTAACACTGATAATAGGCTATCAATAACAAAATGCTTCTAGTAAAAGCTTGGCTGAAAAAGGGTTGGTCTATGGCAGAAGCCCCCCAGAAAAGGCATGGTCTAAAACAAAAATCTCCAAGGCCTAACTAGCCTAACGTTAAGGCTTTTTTCTTCTTCAAAAAAGCAAAATGAGTAGTCCTAGTCCATTAGGCTACTCAACAAAGAGGGGCTAAAACCCTGGATTTGACGTTGCCGACGCTGCAGGACCCTTTGCGCATTATAGATCCTTCTGATTGGGACTGTTGGCTCCCTCGCAACTTCTGCAATCACCCCCTGTCGGACGGTGCATCATTTCTCTGTCAGGGGGATGCACGTGTTCCCCAACATCGTGCACAATAATGTTAGCATCCACGTCCTCCACTTCAAATCTATTTGTGATCAGTGGCACTCTACAGTTCCACCTCCAGCACCTCCATCTAATGGTATCTTGATTGGTGCGGTGCTTCTGATATCTGAAGTTCTCATGTACCAACACTTTGCCGCCTCGATCACCATCCATAACTATCGCCATTGTTTGTCCTCTTGTAGGCTAGTAAGCACATGACAGTGAGTCCACGAGTTATCACCGATAACAACCGATTGTTGCAAACTGTTGCAAGTTGGCGGGCGGTTTAGACATTGCTGAATTTTGATCATGTGGTTTAGAACGCCAGGAAACTTGCGTGCAGATGACCACACATCCACGACAAGTTTTAAATATTTCCAAACTCGAAATCATGTGTGCCTTTGGCTATTTATAAATTATTTTTCGAGAGATATGTGTTTTGTGATTCAGCTTTAGCGTTGTTGATTAGCCTTTCATTCATATTTTGTCAAAAAGGCGTATTCATTAGCCTAGGCCTATGTCCCGTTATTTCTGTAGCATACAGCATCTTAGAATCTTAAGAGACCAGGCAGATATTGTTATGATTTTATTGTTATTACCATGCTATATTAGCCTACTTTATAATTATAAATATTTCAATTATCCAATTTTTAGCATTTCTAATATAAGGCTATATTGTTATTATTATTATCATCATCATCATCATTATTATTAGGCTATTATCATTATTATTATTATTATTATTATTATTATGTTATTATTATTATCATTACAATTATGATGCCTAAAGGGCCTTACTGAGCAGATGGTTTCTATCTAATATCTGTCAGATGCTTTCCCCAATAAGCTGGTGTGGTTATGATGGGAACGACGGCTTTCTAGGGAACATAGAAGAAGTGGGTCAGAATTGGCCTATTGTCGGTATCAGCCAGCTTACGCAGGAGTCTATCCCTGGTACAATGCGCTAGACCCCTGGGAGATGGACTGCTGAGGACGGAACACAACATCTATACTCAGCTCCCGGCACTTCTCGCACAATGTGCTACTCATACGCTGAGTTGGCGGCACCCGGGATCGAACTCACGACCTTGCGATCCATAGGCGAGAGCTCTACCGACTGAGCTATGCCCGGGTACAATTGCCCAAGGAGCACAGGCTTACTATATTACATTCAGACACAGACGAGCCAGCTCACCTACTCGGCGAGGCGCATTTTCCTCGATAAGTGACACATTTCACGCATAAATATCAGAGAACTGCCGGGGTGGGTTATGCGCCCAAATATAGGCTATAGCCTAATAAGTTGAAATTGGTTTAGTGTCGAAAGTTTCCACATACTTTAGCCAACCTGGACTTTGTGAGTTCGTTTTTGTGATATAAAAATAGAAATCGTATGATTCATTGTCTTCTTAATAATCTGCCCTAAATAATGCATTATTGAAAATGCACTTTTTGCACCAAACAGCGTCAAACCTGCTGACCGGGGAACATAGGACCTTTCTTTATAAAAAGGGTCCTATGTTCCCCGGGTGCCCTAGGGGAACATAGGACCCTTTTTATAAAGAAAGGTCCCATGTTTCCCTGCACATACAAAACGGGGAACATAGGACCCTTTTGGGGAAAAGTGGGGAATATAGGGCCCTCTGTATACAAAAAGGTCCGATATTCCCCGGTCTCATACAAAGCGGGGAACATAGGATCCGGGGACTATAGGACCCGGGGACTATAGGGAGGACCCCGGAAACACCAGGGTTGCCAACGTTGGCCAAATGTTTAGTGTGAGGTTTCTGGCGTGCTCCGGAACTGGTGACGGGGTTCAGTGGTCCTACGTTGTTCTCCACATCACAATGAACACATGTGTATATGACAGACGTGTCAAAAGAGCAGCTAAATAGACGTTATAAGCCGTAATAGACCCGGACGTGCAGCAACACCCAGCAGAGTACACCAAGTGGCGAGCTCTCTCTCTCTCTCTCTCTCTGTCTCTCTCTCTCTCTCTGTCTCTCTCTCTCTCTCTGTCTCTCTCTCTCTCTCTCTCTCTCTCTCTCTCTGTCTCTCTCTCTCTCTCTCTCTCTGTCTCTCTCTCTCTCTGTCTCTCTTTCTCTCTCTCGCAGCAGACGATAAATACACGTTATGTTACACCCTGCAATGCACGCTGAGCTGGCTCTAACCAAAAAGAGAAGGAAACGGGACAAAACTGTTAGTTTAAGGACATTTTGTGCCGCTAGTTTTGACATTAACTAGCCTGTCCTGTCCATTCTACATGGTGGCTTGATAGGCAAATGACAGAGCAGCTAAATTAGCTGGCTATTGTTGCTAGCTTGCAGGCACATCAGAAGTCAGAAGCAGTTTGTTGTCATCTCAGTCATGCACTGTCATACACAAAAGAGACGACATGTCCTTTCTCCCAGCCCACAGCAGTGCAACACAAAAGACACAAAACACATCCAAAAGAAAACGACACCAGCAAAAACATACAACAATGGGGAGAACAACGCAAAATAAATGAAAAACCCACACTAACAGCCAGCAACACAGTGCATCCAGTAAACTGCAGCACAGTCCAAAATGTCCCTGTCCAGAGAACGAACGCCAGCCAGCATGAGTGTCGGGACCGCCGGTCTGCATGGTCTAGCAGCTAGCCCAGCCTGCCCCACTCCCACGTCCAGTCACACCGCCCTCGGTGCTTCCTCCTCGGGCGCAGCTCCAGGCGGCAGCGGCTGTGGCCCCTGGGCCCACCGGACACGGCCTGGTCTTCTATATGTATAAGTTATGATACAACTGTGAAATGTCTAAATAATGGCAGTAAATCATTCCACCAAAAAAGGGCTAAACAACATGATGTCAGGCCAGGGTGGAATGAATATGGAGCTGAACTGCATGTAGAGGCCAAAGAAGCTTCTAGAAACTGGGTCTCATCAGGAAGAGCCCGGCGTGGGCCAGAGTGTGAACACAAGAAACAGGCTAACGCTAGACTTCAATATGCTGTACGTTTTATTAAAAGAAATGAGCAGGCCATGAGGGCAAACTCCATGGCCACAAAGCCTCAGCAGAATAATGTCTATGACTTCTGGAAGGAAGTTGAGGATATTAATAATAGTGAGATGCCCTACCATCCAGCATTGATGGGATTACTGGGCCTGGAAATATTGCTGAACTGTGGAGAAAACACTATGGAGACATTTTTATTTGTGTAAAGAGTGATGGATTTAATGTTGGTGACGTCTCTAACAATGATGATGTGGTTATTAGACCTGATGAAGTGTGCTACGCCATTAAGAAATTGTCAGTGAACAAAACATGTGGCCTTGACCAAATAACAGCAGGACATCTGAAGCATGCTAGCCACAGAATCTCAGTGTTACTGGCTGTGTGTTTTTCTGGATTGTTAATGCAGGGCATCCTACCTGACTCTATGTTGTCTGTCTTACTAGTGCCAGTAATCACAGACAAAACTGGTAAAATATCCAGCATAGAACATTACAGGCCAGTTGCTCTGGCTAGCATACTTTCCAAAGTATTGGAACCAATTCTCTTGGATAGGCTTCAAGAATACATATCAACTACTGGCAATCAGTTTGGCTTTAAAAATAAACACGGCACAGATTTGTGCATATATGCACTGCAGGAAGTTGTTAGTAAATATAGAAGACACAACACTACACTATGTATGTGTTTTTTGATGCATCAAAAGCTTTTGACCGAGTTAATCATGGTAAATTATTTGTTAAACTACAAGAGTGAGGGGTCCCCTCTTATTTGATCAGGACCTTGCATTTTTGCTATTCATATCAAACCATGCAAGTCAAATGGGGTAAGAGTATATCTGCCCCCTTCCCAGCGACCATTGGGGTCTGACAAGGTGGAATACTGTCGCCTGTTCTCTTCAGTGTGTATATGGATGATCTCTCCAAAAAGTTAAGAGTGTAAGACTGGCAGTATGGTGGGGGTAGTCTTATTAATCATCTGATGTGTGCTGATGACTTAGTCCTCCTGTGTGCTTATAGTGCTGGCCTACAGCAACTGCTCAGAGTCTGCTCAAGTTATGCTGTGCAGCAGGACATCACATTTAACTCCAAAGAGTGTTGTCATGAGTGCTAAAACCAAGGAGGACGAGCAGCAATATGTTCCCTCATTCTTCTTGGCAGACCAAGCACTAAATGTGGTGAAGAAAATGAGATTTGTGGGTCACGTGATCAGGAATGATCTATGTGATGACTATGATGTGCAGCGCCAGTGTTGCAGACTGTATGCACAAGCCAATATGCTGGCACGCAAAGTTCAAATGTGTACAGATGATGTTAAAACTGCTCTTTTTGGGGCCTACTGTACTCCACTCTGTACTGCCCACTTGTGGCGCACTTATAGCAAAGCAACAATGAAAAAGCTGCAGGTAGCATATAATGATGCATTCAGAATCTTGCTCAAGCTTCCAAGATGGACAAGTGCAGGTCACGTGTTTGTGACTAGTAATGTTCCCACTTTTCACGTTATGTTGAGGAATGTTATGTACACATGTATGTGTCGATTAATTGACTCTAAGAATGTAATTATAATGCTGTTAACTGAGCCTACACAAAGTGACACCAGGTCCTCCTCTTGTTTCTGGGACACTGGAACAAATGTCTGTATAGCTTTTAATCATGGTGGACTTGTGAGCTGCTGTTTTAGCTATATTTTTGTGTCCTTGTCTTGTGTTGTATTTCTTTGTTGTTGTCTTTAAAATGGACCTGTCTTTGTGTCTGAATAAAGTAAGACTTGATTGAATGATTGATATATATCAATATGTTCACTGATATGTGAAGAACAACCTGGGACTGTGACCCTTTGCCACCTTGAATGGTGCAGATATTTTGCCTGGCCCATGGACGACATGTGTGTGAAATATTTCGTGTGTGTGTGTATGTGTGTGTGTTTAACCTCCACAGATGCATCAAACAATCTTAAAACGAGGGCAGAAGCCAAAGTAGAAAGATGTGCAGTGTGTTGCAGAAGTGATCACTGCCCATTCTGCGACAAAGTAGAAAATCCAAATGAAATCCATCACCTTCAAAAGCATGTAAGTAAGCGCAGCAGTCTGGCAGCTCAGCATGGATGTATGTAGAGTCTTTGTGTGTTATGGTTCTTTATTGATGCAGGCCTGTTACATTATCATTTTAACCTGTGTCAGCTCAACACAATATTAAACAGACATAAACATTTCCTTTTTAATTGAACTAATTATGGCCCTGTGTTAAGCGTCTCACTTACTTATGCTCCCTCTTCTACAAAGCTGTTATTATTTAGGCCCTGGGTGCATGTAAGGCAGGCATATGAAACAAATAGTGTATTCATACGGCCTACCCATGAACTTTAACCCTAACCTGCACCCTAAACCTTCAAAATAAAATAAAATAAAAGATTGATATCTTTGTAAAACAAATCCTAACTCTATGACCAGCAGAATACATCTTAAACACCTTGTGACTTATACATTATTAATAGGACTTTTATTGTTTTTTATCTTAATACTGAAAAGTTGACTTTATGGAGATGCAAGGTGCACAATGCCAAAGCTATGCAGGAGTGCTGTGTGCTCAGCCACTTGGATTATTTTAAACAAGACAGCTGATAAAACATTTTACATTTTACATTTAATCATCATCAAATGCAATCTGAAATGCAGACCCTCAGCACATCTTCACTGCTGCTACTGTCCCGCCACGGTACTGAGGAAGGTCCCACTCATTAAACATTCAATATTATGCAAAAAACATCCACCCACAACTCCAGCAGCACCCCCGTTTTCTCCCCCAGCACCCCCATTCTCTCCAGCACCCCCGTTTATTCCTCCAGCACCCCCATTCACTCCAGCACCCCTGTCTGCTCCTCCAGCACCCCCGTCTTCTCCTCCAGCACCACCATTTACTCCTCCAGCACCCCTTTTTACTCCTCCAGCACCTCACTTTTTACTCCTCCAGCACCTCACTTTTCTCCTCCAGAACCCCCGTTTTTCCAGAACCACAGTTTTCTCCAGCATCCCAGTCTACTCCTCCAACATCACCACAGTTTACAGCAACCACATTTTCTTCATGTGCAACCCCAACTCCACTTCCAACACCAGTACCTCTATTCACCACCCCAGCAACATTCTCTCCATGCACTACCCTAACTCATCCATCGGAAAGCTTGCAGCAGCACCAGTAAGACTGCATGTGCATCGGCAAGAAAGAGTGAAGTGCAGTCATTGTGGGCTCACAATAAACAGGAAGAACTTGTTGGTTCATATCAGGAAGAAGCACAAAAAAGGGTACAAGATGTCACAGAAAAACACCACCTCGCATGCCAGTGTGGTGACCCCAAAAATGGGATATTTGCAGTCGAAAAATCTTTTTTCAAGCCATGCACTCCTATCCATATTCCAAAAAAGAAAAACAAAACATGGGGTGCAAGCCATCAAGTCATTTGTGAAATGGAGGAATGCAATTCAAATACAGAATTTGCAGCAAGGACTGGAATTGTCCCATCTGAATGCAAACATTTAAAATCTCTACAATTCTGCCCCCAGTCTCAGACTACACCCGTGAATCTTCAAGAGGAGGTGCTGTCTGAAATGGTAGCTGCCAAGGTGTTTGCGGGGGACAGAAAGAGAACTTGTTTAAACAGACAAGAAGGAGCTAGCATTGCAGGCATTCCTCTTTCGGTTGAGGTGGCCATGGGGGGGGGGGGGGCTCCCTCGAAGAAATATGTTTCAGTGTATGAGTCAAAAGTCTCATATTATAGCAGACTTGGTAGGGTAGTAGCTGCTTATGATTCCCAAAGGAAGACTTGGCTCTGCCCATATTCCAAACCAAGACAATCTGTCTCCATGAAATCATTGCCAAGTGGCATCTTTTTCAGACGGACAGGCACATTTTTACAACTGTGAGGGCCACAGAGAGTGATGCTGGGGGAGAGACTGACCAAGAAGCACAAAAAAAGAGTAATGCACAAAAAGATGGAGAAGGACCAGCATACCCTCCCGATGATGCAGGTCTCAAGAGGATGGTCAACTACTTTGGTAAAAAATAAACCCATACCTGCCCTGCTACCACAAAATCTGACCAGCGGCTCCTGAGCAGCTGAAGACTTCCCAAGACACGTTGGACCCAAGGAAGCAACGTGCAAAGAGTGGGCAGGGAACACAGCCCTTAATGAGCCAGTGCTGATCACACCAAAGGCAAGATTGGTCACATATACTGGTGTTCTAGAAGGTGAGCTCAAAAGAAAGGTAATCTAGATAAACGTAACTCATGTTAAAAAAGTAACCCTACACTAAATGTTATCTGTGCTCTGTCAACTTGCCAAATCTAGTATGACTGACATTTTTAGATCTAATATGACTGACGTTTTTAGATCTAATATGACTGACACTTTTTTGTAGGCATTTCTACCTACTGCAGGACGTGCAGTAACTGTGGCCTGATGTCTCGATACCAGGAGTGGAGTGATGGTGTTCATAATTTGAATGATCACATTCTGTTAACATTACATATGTGCATTTTCCTTCGTACATCACTCCAGGTAAGAAGCGATCATTTTGGAAGGTATGCTTTAGTATTGTTGTCCTTTGAGGATGTCCCTTACTGAGTCTTCTACACTGTCCTAGACCCACCATGCTGCTAGCCGAGCCATTGAAGTGTTGGAGAAGACTGAACAGAAGATATTTCCCAGTAAGGACACAATACTTCATGCATGCATGCACTCTGAAGCCCTCACAAAGCACGACTACATGTATTCCTGCATTAAGTGTGGATACCATCCAGCAGTCGTCATGATAGACCTTCACAAAAGGCAGTTTTCAATATGCCTGGTAAGTCCCTAAAGTCATGGAAGTGCATCCTATTCTAGAGATACTTTTTTTTCATTTTAATTTCACAATGTTTTCTTAATACTTGATTTTACAATAAGTGATGTGGAGGACCCACCAGAGGACTTTGATGGAAATGTGGATATAGAGGACTTTTGGGAGACTGTGACTTCCAAGTTTGTGTGCAGAGGCTTATTACCAAGTGAGTAATTTTGACTCCAAGTATACAAAATAATATAGTATTTTTGGGACACATACTGTGTATTCCCCCAAGATCATCCACTACTGCAACAGAATGACTTTCCTTCATGCTTGATAACACTATTATTTATTGTCAGTCAGCCGTCTCTGTTCAATATTTCTTTAGTCAACAGATGGCCTAGATGTACCACTGTGGGTTCACTGTGCTCATATATCAACCGTTCTAATATATTGATGCTCAGTCAGTCCAAATTATTTGTCATGATTTTACACTCTGAAGGCAATAGAAAGAACCCCTTTGTGGTTTCTCCCTCATACCACACCTGGGCCCCTTGGATTGGTCCAAAGACCAGGAAAGATGCCACCGTTTTAAACATGGAATATGCAAAGCTCCATGGACCAAGGCAGTCCTGAGAAGTGGCTGATCTGGCTTTAACCGAGGAGAGGCTTGAAGACGTCCTGACTAACCTCAGGGTAGCAGCTAGTTAAAGTAATTAATCATTAAGAATCTTGTAAATTTAGCAAGATATTGTTGTGTGATTATTGATTTCCTTTTGCGTTGAAATAATAGGTGGACATGGTTCGACAGTTGTGCGAGCAATATGGCCTTGACTCAAAAGGCTCAAAGATGGACCTTGTCTTAAGACTTCAGGGAGAAATGAAGAACAGATCCTCTTATGATAAGGTGTTTCAGGAGGTCTGGGGAGCCTCTGGTAAGATAAGTTATTATTAGTCTTTCTAAACATAAGTCTTTAACATACCAGTGTCATCTGGTTAATATAAAGAGATACATTTATTTATTTAACCTTTATTTAATGAGGCAAATCAGTTAAGAACATTCATATTTGCAGCGGAGGCCTGAGCTAAAACAGGGATAAAACAGACCCTCTGCCAGAAGAACACTAATGATGTCATAGCGATACTGTAAGCAGTTTAATAGCAACATAACCACTATGCCACAGGACTAACTCAAACTCCATGTATAATGCACTATCGTACTAATTAATCGGTGTCGGTTATTTTCCATTACTGTCACACGTCAGTACTCTCATCACCTCACAGTAGTTTTCTTTAGGTGGGTGGACAGTAGTCCCGTGCCCCTGTGCAGTCGTCTGCTCAATCAAATCGAATTTAGGAGCAGAAAGTCCCAGGGACTCTGCTGATATCCTTCTATCCTGCAAACACGTCCCAAACATTTCAATATATGACTTTGCAAGAGGTTAAGCAACCCATACCAACTTGAGGGAGCCACGAAGTTGCCATTCCAACCATATGAGGGCGCCTTCTTGAAGCAATGCCAAAAAACGTCCAATTGGCTGTGGAGGGCAAGCTCAAAGTGAACTTACCTTGGCTCAAGACTAAAAAGACGAACACTGAGCAGAACAGCCACCCACTCACAGGACCATCAGATCACTATGCCCTGTACGACATCTTCCATGGAAGGAATACCAAGGATGCCAGAGATGCTCTTCCAGAAATGGACCTTGTCCCTCACCTGGCTGGCTGGGTAAACAGCCAATGTGCAGAACAACTACTTTCTGAATTAAAGAAAAATAACTACTGCATGAACACACTCAGTCCATCTGCATGCATCTTCATGAGGCACAACATACTGCATCCCTACAACACTACATGCAGTAAGAAAACACAAGCCAGTGTACAAAACACGGTGGGCACGGCTGTCCGGCTACAGTTGGACTGTAATGGGCAGGTAACACTGGGTAATTTACTTCTCTACCCTCATTCACATTTATTTTCTTTAAATGGTTGATCTTCTCGTGGTCATAAAGATGTCTCAAGTGATTTAAAGTTCTTTACTTCAGGCACAGCGGCCCACTGACTCAGAGGAAATGTCACAGACCGGTGAGGGAGGGGGATGCAAGTAGAAAAGGATGATGCATAGAAGTTTCATGACATGTCAGTAATGTTTGAGGTCATTTCTAGGAGCTTGTTTTGCACTAGTTCTTTCCTTTTAATTTTTAAACACTGGAATACTTTTCTCCTGTGTGTCCATACACTACTTTGGACACTGTGCAGTAACGTATAACATCCGGGACAATGGTTCAAATCACAACATCCTTTGTCTTAAGTTGATGTACATGGGTGGAGTTCTGAGGCAGCAAACGGTAAGAGATAATCAGTTAGTGAAGCCAGTAAAAAGAGTCATTGTAATACTAATATGATTCCTTCTTTTCACACTCCTGATCCCGTGTCTGAGCTGACCCCGGGTTTGACAACAGACCTTCCAAATGTGGGAGAGAACAGGACGCTTTGGGCTGTTGATCTTCTCCCAGCGCAGCAGAATCTGGTGACTTATAAACGTTGCAAACATTTTCATAAATGATGTTGATTGAATACTGTTAATTTAGCTAGTATTTAAATACATTTTTCGTTGCTTTATCCAGCTGGCTTATGTCTTGATAAAGAGAATGGTCCAAATGAAGAGATTCTACAACTGAGCTCAACCCAAGCATTAAAGAGACGTGGCTTTTGGTTGTTGGGTTTGGATGAGTTTGAGGCGACGCTAATGAACCACATCTCATGCTGATTATACTGAATTAAATGTTATGTGTTTTTATTATGAGAATACATCAGTTTTCATTTATATTCTTTTCTTAACAGCTTGCCAATGAATGTTTCAACCTCATAACTCAAACGGCAGCGTTAGAGGTCAGTTTGGTTGTTTTTGTTGGTATATTTGGTCGTATGTGTAGTAATTATGCAAGATTTATAGTGACACAAACGCCACCATCTTGTTTATTTCTCTTCAGGGCAAAGATGTCTTGGCTGTAAACAGCTATGTGGTGGTGACCTGGTTGCCACCATTGTACGGCACTCCCCTGGAGGCTTTACCTGTTGGTATCCTTTAAAATTCATGGCACGTACGATGATGTGTTAACTAGTTTACTGTTTACTGCAGGTTGTTCCATCACCTTTTTTATCCCATCTCACAGGACGATGCCTCAGCCAAGGACGTCATCTTTCTCCCTTCCTGGGAATCGGGCCACTGGATTTCATGTGTAAGTTACCTGTCTCATATCTTATGTACTGTATGTAGATGTAATGTGTAGGATCAAGGACTCGGTGATACACTAATGTGAGTTAGCTAGTAGTTCGTGAGGTTAAGCTACATTGCTGTATATGTTAACTGTTTCTTTGTATCCTTTTTCCACAGCTGCTTTGTACTTGTGCTGGTTATGTTCATAATAACAAAAGTGTGCATTGTGATCTCTGAATCGGACAAGTTCACATTGTTAATTCAGTTCAATCCAGTTTATTTGTGTATTGCTTTTCATCACAGACGTGATCACAAAGACACTTGACAGGGTTCAAAGCTTTAATGTCGTGTTCTTCACAGATTCTCAAGCCAAAGTCTAGGGAGTTGCTTTGTCTAGGCTCCCTAAACCCTGTAGATTTTGGACAACACAGCTACATTGACATTTTCAGGTTTAAATTTCAGGAAAATATATACTGTTCTGCATCCGTACTAACAATATGCAACTGTTTGGAGTTCATACTAACACTTCTGTTTGTTCATACTTAATCCTCAGAGGACTGGAATTTGACACCCATGCTATGGTAGTTCAGTTTAAGACCATACTTTTTTGTTTCTTGTGTTGCTAAATGTGTCATTTGGCATACATAATTATTCTTCATAGAAGTAGCAGCAGTAGTAATAGTAGTCAGATTCAGCAGTGAAACCCAACCACTGATTGTAACACGAGGGGGTGGTTCTGTTTTAAACCCCAACCCTTTCTTTTTTTAACTTGCCATACTTATGCCTGCTCAAGAAAAGATGCACAATACTGAACTGTGTTGTATTGTTAGTTGGTCGCTAACAGCCACACTGTGCTCCTATGACAGGAACTTGGCGAATCATATGTCTCATGGCCAGTGGACCACATCTGTCTTGGGAGACTGTGAGGTGAAGCTTTTTAATTTCTTTACGTGTAAAAACAAAATGTTTTCCACCAGTAAAGTAAAGTATAATCATAGAATGTATATTGTCTTATTCCACTTATAAGTTACAGAATGCACCAATGCAGCTGGGAGGCATTGACTGTGGGGTATTCATGTTGATGGTAAGTGATCTTATAATTGCTGTAACACTACCTCTGTGTGTTACACACTACACACTTCATTTGTAAGCTGCATTTTTTAATACAACATAAGAGTTTTGATTGTTTTTCAGACGCCCTCTATGTGGCCCTGGGAATGCCATTTGATTTCACTGATGTGAGTTTGTGTACAAACCCCAATTCCAATGAAGTTGGGACGTTGTGTAAAACAGGAACACAAACAGAATACAATGATTTGCAAATCCTTTTCGACCTGTATTCAATTGAATACACTACAAAGACAAGATATTCAATGTTCAAACTGATAAACTTTATTGTTTTTTGCAAATATTCACTCATTTTGAATTTGATGCCTGCAACACGTTCCAAAGAAGCTGGGACAGGGGCAACAAAAGACTGGAAAGTTGAGGAATGCTCAAAAAACCCCTGTCTGGAACATTCCACAGGTGAACAGGTTAATTGGGAATAGGTGAGTGTCATGATTGGGTATAAAAGGAGCATCCCCGAAAGGCTCAGCCGTTCACAAGCAAGGATGGGGTGAGGTTCACCACTTTGTGAACAACTGTGTGAGCAAATAGTCCAACAGTTGAAGAACAACGTTTCTCAACGTACAACTGCAAGGAATTTAGGGATTTCATCATCTACAGTCCATAATATCATCACAACATGCAGAGAATCTGGAGAAATCTCTGCACGTAAGCGGCAAGGCCGAAAACCAACACTGAATCCCCGTGACCTTCGACCCCTCAGGCACCACTGCATTAAAAACCGACATCATTCTGTAAAGGATATTACCATGTGGGCTCAGGAGCACTTGGGAAAACCATCGTCAGTTAACACAGTTCGTTGCTACATCTACAAGGTACATACATCTGAAAGGTACATACAGGTTTTGGAGCAACATATGCTGCCGTCCAAGCGACGTCTTTTCCAGGGACGTCCCTGCTTATTTCAGCAAGACAATGCCAAGCCACATTCCGCACGTGTTACACCAGCGTGGCTTCGTAGTAAAAGAGTGCGGGTAGTGGACTGGCCTGCCTGCAGTCATGACCCGTCTTCCATTGAAAATGTGTGGTGCATTATGACGTGCAAGATACGACAACGGAGACCCCGGACTGTTGAGCCACCGAAGTCGTACATCAAGCAAGAAGGGGAAGGAATTCCGCCTACAAAGCTTCAACAATTGGTGTCCTCAGTTCCCAAACGCTTATTGAGTGTTGTTAAAAGGAAAGGTGGTGTAACACAGTGGTGAACATGCCCCTGTCCCAGCTTCTTTGGAGCATGTTGCAGGCATCAAATTCAAAATGAGTGAATATTTGCTAAAAAACAATAAAGTTTATCAGTTTGAACATTAAATATCTTGTCTTTGTAGTGTATTCAATTGAATATAGGTGGAAAAGGATTTGCAAATCATTGTATTCTGTTTTTATTTACGTTTTACACAACGTCCCAACTTCATT
The DNA here is from genome assembly GCF_029633865.1 of Lampris incognitus. Lineage (NCBI taxonomy): Eukaryota > Metazoa > Chordata > Actinopteri > Lampriformes > Lampridae > Lampris > Lampris incognitus. Next base: position 118,913 of record NW_026611078.1, on the reverse strand, counting down.
GGAATTGGGGTTTGTACATTTATAATAATTTCTAGAGAAAATGGACAGGGAGAACATAATTAACATTTTACAAATCACCAATTATCATATTGTATCAGTTTGACATGCCTGAAATACGGCGGTGGTGGTGCCTGCAGCTGCTGGAGTCATTTCCTCTGGGAAGTTACGCTATATGGACAAAAGTATTGGGACACCTGGCCATTACACCTACAGGAGCTTTTATGCGATCCCATTCTAAACCCATAGTCATTAACATGGAGTTGGCCCCCCTTTGCAGCTATAACAGCTTCCACTTTTCTGGGAAGGCTTTCCACAAGATTTTGTAGTTTGTGTGTGGGAATTTTTGTCTATTCATCCAAAAGAGCATTTGTGAGGTCAGGCACGGATGTTGGACGAGAAGACCTGGCTCGCAATCTCCATTCTACTTCATCCCAAAGGTGTTCGATGGGGTTGAGGTCAGCACTCTGTGCGGGCCAGTCAAGTTCTTCCACACCAAACTCACCCAACCGTGTCTTAATGGACCTTGCTTTGTACACGGGGGCACAGTCATGCTGGAACAGAAAAGGGCCCTCCCCAAACTGTTCCCACAAAGTTGGAAGCATAGAATTGTCCAAAATGTCTTGGTATGCTGAAGCATTAAGATTTCCTTTCACTGGAACTAAGGGGCCTAGCCCAACCCCTGAAAAACAACCCCATACCATTATACCTCCTCCACCAAACTTTACAGTTGGCACAATGCAGTCAGGCAGGCAACATTCTCCTGGCATCTGCCAAACCCAGACTCGTCCATCAGACTGCCAGACAGAGAAGTGTGATTTGTCACTCCACAGAACATGTTTCCACTGCTCCAGAGTCCAGTGGCGGCGTGCTTTACACCACTCCATCCGACGCTTGGCATTGTGCTTGGTGATGTAAGGCTTGCATGCAGCTGCTCGGCCATGGAAACCCATTCCATGAAGCTCCTGGTGCACAGTTTTTGTGCTGATGTTAATGTCAGAGGAAGGTTGGAACTCTGCAGTTATTGAGTCAACAGAGCGTTGGCGACTTTTACGCACTATGTGCCTCAGCACTCGGTGACCCCGCTGTGTGACTTTACGTGGTCTGCCACTTCATGGCTGAGTTGCTGTTGTTCCTAAACGCTTCCACTTTTCAATAATACCACTTACAGTTGAACATGGAATATCTAGCGGGGAAGAAATTTCACCAACTGGCTTATTACAAAGGTGGCATCCTATGACAGTACCACGCTTGAATTCACTGAGCTCTTCAGAACCACCCATTCTTTCACAAATGTGTGTAAATGCAGACTGCATGGCCAGCTGCTTGACTTTATACACCTGTGGCAATGGATCTGAATGAAACACCTGAATTCAGTGATTAAGAGGTGTGTCCCAGTACGTTTGTCCATATAGTGTATGATCGATATACATGCTAGTGATGAGTGACTGATTGTACAATGTAGAACATCGTTATTGGGGTATAATTATACTGCAAGGGTGTGCAACTAGTATTTAACAAACCAGCTAAGATTTTTAATGGCTTTACAGTGTTTTATACCTGCTGCAAAGTTATATTGCTGTATACTCCAATTAGCAATTGATTGCAATTTTCAAAGTAGCATCTGTCATAACAACAATTCATCATTTAGGGGTTTACAATATGGATTATGTACATTTCCATTATGCAAGTGATTTGCAATGTATGTCAAGTAACACACACTGGAAAGATATGACATTGTAATTCTAGTTCACTTTTGCTTTTAGTCGAGTACTGCAGAGAATCCAGACAGAACCACTCCCCATGGAGGAAGACACCCCACCACAGAGCCTCGAAGTATGTACAGGGAACATTTAAGTACTACTTATATGGTTGTTTACTCATTTACTTGATCTGTTTCATATATATGTTTACCTGTCAGTAATAACATCATCATTGATTTGAATTATCGTCCATTTCTCAAACAGGATGCAGTGGTGATGGAAAACATTTTGTGCCATTTTTTGAGGGGCCCCACGAAAGTGCGTGTGGAGGAGGTGCCCTTGTCGCCCCCTGGTAAAGATCAACTGCTACAACAGGTATACCACGAGCCATAATGGTGAGTCCATGTTCCCGCGCCAGCTGGAATAAAACACACAGTGGTTGGTTCTCAGGTCCCGTATGGTCTAGCGGTTAGGATTCCTGGTTTTCACCCAGGCGGCCCGGGTTCGACTCCCGGTATGGGAATATATTATACGGTATCACGTGTTCTCCTAAACGTCAATCAAACCGTATAATCCAACCCTGAGTTTATGAAATAGAAAACAATCTAGATGTGTTCATTACTGTTAGCGATAAACTCATATCGGCAGGATAAACACCAATTTAACTTTGTGTGCAGTTTTACACAATGTCCAGTGTTGGTCAGTTATGTGTAAAGATGACCAGCGAGCTTTGCTGGAACCAAACATGTCAGTGGGTCTTAAAGTGACGGACCAGATGCCTCAGTAACGACTGCTCCATCTTTTTCTAACAGTCTGCACACACACCGACACACGTGTCCTGCTTTTTGGGACTGGCGCTGGTCAGTATGAAGTCCGTGGTTTGGTCAAAGTGAGTCGTCACCATCACCTGACTGACCCGCTGTGATCGTATAGTGGTCAGTACTCTGCGTTGTGGCCGCAGCAACCCCGGTTCGAATCCGGGTCACAGCAGCGGATGTGAAGCTTTTGACTCTGTGAAGGAGGTCGTTTTAATGTCCTCCTGGGAAAATATTTGCGAAGCCCCTAACACTAGCACGACCGGGATTTCACTCCTACCTAAAACCACCATAATAATAATAATGATAATTATTATTATTATTATTATTGTTAATATGATGATGAGGATGATGATTATTATTATTATCATGATTATTATTATTATTAGGATGCCTCCTGGGCGCCTTCCTTTAGAGGTTTTCTGAGCATGTCCAACTGGGAGGAGACCCCGGGGTAGACTCAGAACTCGCTGGAGGGACTACATGTCCAATCTGGAGGGACTACGTGTCCAATCTGGAGGGACTACATGTCCAATCTGGAGGGACTACATGTCCAATCTGGAGGGACTACATGTCCAATCTGGAGGGACTACATGTCCAACAGCTCCTGATGTGTGATAAGAAAGGAGAAGAAGAAAGCAGGAGGTGAGGAAGAGGTGTGGGTGAGGAAAAGACTGATCTCACATGGAGCCAGCGGTCCATGAGGGTGTCCTCTTCATCCTCACATGGGATGAGGATGCAGTCTGGGACCTGTGGCAGATGAGTCTGCAGCTTCCTGCGGACATTGTGGACTTCCTCTGTAGCAGCTGCAAGACTGCGTCCTGCAGCCTTTGTGTCCTGAACCTGAGAACATCCCACACACAGGCACAGACCAAGAGAAAGTACACATGTACACAGTGAAACAGTCCAACACATTAGTCCAGCTCACCACAAGCAGCGCACAACTATACAACTGTACGTCATCACAGACTAAAGGCATATTGTGATGTTTCAAATACACAATGAGATGAACTGTCATGACGTCACATGCAAATGAAGAGATGCTTGTCACAGCTGTACACATCCTGCTCTTCTCTCCAACCCACATCACAGCAACACACATTGTCATTACTTGTGATGTACGTCTAATATTTATCAAAATTTAGCGCTATATAAATAACCCAGCCACTGAGGATGCACAAGCCAGTGCATCCTTAGTGCCGGTCCCAAGCCCGGACAAATGGGGAGGGTTGCGTCAGGAAGGGCATCCGGTGTAAAATCTTTGCCAAATCAAATATGCGGATCATAAATAAGACTTACATACCGGATCGGTCGAGGCCCGGGTTACCAACGACCGCCACCGGTACTGTTAACCAGCAGGGTGTCGGTGGAAACCATGCTACTGTTGGGCGAAGGAGAAGGAGAGGGGGAAAGCATGTCCAGAGGCAGCTAGAGAGGAGGAAGGGTAGGCATGTGGAGGTGAGAGTTGGAACTTTGAATGTTGGCACTATGACTGGTAAAGGGAGAGAGCTGGCTGACATGATGGAAAGAAGAAAGGTAGGCATACTGTGTGTGCAAGAGACCAGGTGGAAGGGGAGTAAGGCCAGGAGTATCGGGGGTGGGTTCAAACTCTTCTACCATGGTGTGAATGGGAGGAGTAATGGGGTAGGGGTAATTCTGAAGGAAGAGTATGTCAAGAGCTTGCTGGAGGTGAAGAGAGTGTCAGACAGAGTGATGAGTATGAAGCTGGAAATCGAAGGTTTATTGCTGAATGTTATCAGCGCATATGCCCCGCAAGTTGGGTGTGAGATGGAGGAGAAAGAAGAATTCTGGAGTGAGTTGGACGACATGGTGGAGAGGGTACCCAAGGAGGAGAGAGTGGTGATTGGAGCGGACTTCAATGGACATGTTGGTGAAGGGAACAGAGGTGATGAGGAGGTGATGGGAAGGTATGGAGTCAAGAAGAGAAATGTGGAAGGACAGATGGTGGTTGATTTTGCGAAAAGGATGGAAATGGCTGTGGTGAATACATATTTCAAGAAGAGGGAGGAACACAGGGTGACGTACAAGAGTGGAGGAAAGTGCACACAGGTGGACTATATCGTATGTAGAAGGCGCCATCTAAAAGGGATTGGAGACTGCAAGGTGGTGACAGGGGAGAACGTAGCTAGGCAGCATCGGATGGTGGTCTGTAGGATGACTTTGGAGACCAAGAAGAGGAAGCGAGTGAAGACACAGCCGAAGATCAAATGGTGGAAGTTGAAGAAGGAAGACTGTTGTGTGGAGTTCAGGCAGGAGTTAAGACAGGCACTGGGTGGTAGTGAAGAGTTGCCAGATGGCGTGACAACCACTGCAGAAATAGTGAGGGAGACAGCTAGGAAGGTACTTGGTGTGTCATCAGGACAGAGGAAGGAAGACAAGGAGACTTGGTGGTGGAATGAGGAAGTACAGCAAATTATACAGAGGAAAGGGTTGGCAAAGAAGAAGTGGGATAGTAAGAGAGATGAAGAAAGTAGACAGGAGTACAAGGAGATGCAGCGTAAAGCAAAGAGAGAGGTGGCAAAGGCAAAGGAAAAGGCGTATGGTGAGTTGTATGACAGATTAGACACTAAGGAAGGAGAAAAGGACTTGTACCGATTGGCTAGACAGAGGGACCAAGCTGCAAAGGATGTGCAGCAAGTTAGGGCGATTAAGGATAGAGATGGAAATGTGCTGACAAGCGAGGAGTGTGCTAAGAAGGTGGAAGGAATACTTTGAGGGGCTGATGAATGAAGAAAATGAGAGAGAGAGAAGGTTGGATGATGTAGGGATAGTGAATCAGGAAGTTCAGCGGATTAGCAAGGAGGAAGTGAGGGCAGCTATGAAGAGGATGAAGAATGGAAAGGCAGTTGGTCCTGATGACATACCTGTGGAGGCATGGAGATGTTTAGGAGAGATGGCAGTGGAGTTTTTAACTAGATTGTTTAACACAATCCTGGAAAGTGAGAGGATGCCTGAGGAGTGGAGAAGAAGCATACTGGTACCGATTTTCAAGAACAAGGGCGATGTGCAGAACTGTAACAACTACAGAGGTATAAAGTTGATTAGCCACAGCATGAAGATATGGGAAAGAGTAATAGAAGCTAGGTTAAGAGGAGAGGTGACGATCAGCGAGCAGCAGTATGGTTTCTTGCCACGAAAGAGCACCACAGATGCGATGTTTGCTTTGAGAATGTTGATTGAGAAGTATAGAGAAGGCCAGAAAGAGTTGCACTGTGTCTTTGTAGATTTAGAGAAAGCTTATGACAGAGTGCCGAGAGAGGAGGTGTGGTATTGTATGAGGAAGTCAGGAGTTGCAGAGAAGTATGTAGGAGTGGTGCAGGATACGTATGAGGGCAGTGTGACAATGGTGAGGTGTGCGGTTGGAATGACAGATGGGTTCAAGGTGGAGGTGGGATTACATCAAGGATCGGCTCTTAGCCCTTTCTTGTTTGCAATGGTGATGGACAGGTTGACGGACAAGATCGGGCAAGAGTCTCCATGGACGATGATGTTCGCGGATGACATTGTGATCTGTAGCGAGAGTAGGGTGCAGGTTGAGGAGAGCCTGGAGAGGTGGAGGTATGCACTGGAGAGAAGAGGAATGAAAGTCAGTAGGAGCAAGACGGAATACCTATGCGTGAATGAGAGGGAGGACAGTGGAATGGTCAGGATGCAAGGAGTGGAGGTGACAAAGGCATTTGAGTTTCAATACGTGGGGTCAACTGTCCAAACTAAGGGGGAGTGCAGTAGAGAGGTAAAAAAGAGAGTGCAGGCAGGTTGGAGTGGGTGGAGAAGTGTGTCAGGAGTGATTTGCGACAGAAGGGTATCAGCAAGAGTTAAAGGGAAAGTTTACAAGATGGTTGTGAGACCAGCTATGTTATATGGTTTGGAGACAGTGGCACTGACGAAAAGACAGGAGGCGGAGCTGGAGGTGGCAGAGATGAAGATGCTAAGATTTTCACTGGGAGTAACGAAGAAGGACAGGATTAGGAACGAGTATATTAGAGGGACCGCTCAGGTTGGACGGTTTGGAGACAAAGCAAGAGAGGCAAGATTGAGATGGCTTGGACATGTGTGGAGGAGAGATGCTGAGTATATTGGGAGAAGGATGCTGAATATGGAGCTGCCAGGGAAGAGGAGAAGAGGAAGGCCAAAGAGGAGGTTTATGGATGTGGTGAGGGAAGACATGCAGGTGGCTGGTGTGACAGAGGAAGACGCAGAAGAAAGGAAGAAATGGAAACGGATGATCCGCTGTGGCGACCCCTAACGGGAGCAGCCGAAAGTAGTAGTAGTAGCGCTATATAAATGTAGTCCATTATTATTATTAAACATGTTAGCATTATTGTATTGTTTTTTTCTTAAATATATTTAATGCCAAGCATGCTATGCCTGTAACAAGTGCTGACAGCGGTCTCAAAGCATCCAGATGATAATTCATGTACTTGATAGTGTCTATTAGGACACAGTAGAAATGTATTTCCCTTCAAGCTGACCAAGCTTTGAGAAGCATTAGTTTCAGCTCAATAGGACACCTTGCCCCCCTACACCCCAAAAAAACCCCAAACTTTCTTTATTTACAACAATGAGGTACAGTTACAATTGTCATTCAAAAACAGTAAACCATGGCGGTCTATTCCGTTGCCTAACGACACGGGGATCACAGGTTCGAATCCCCGTGTTACCTACGGCTTGGTCGGGCGTCCCTACAGACACAATTGGCCGTGACTGCGGGTGAGAAGCCAGATGTGGGTATGTGTCCTGGTGGCTGCACTAGCGCCTCCCCTGGCCGGTCAGGGCGCCTGTTCAGGGGGAGGGGGAAACAGCGTGATCCTCCCACGCGCTACGTCCCCCTGGTGAAACTCCTCACTGTCAGGTGAAAAGAAGCGGCTGGCAACTCCACATGTATTGGAGGAGGCATGTGGTAGTCTGGAGCCCTCCCCGGATCAGCAGAGGGGGTGGAGCAGAGACCGGGACGGCTCGGAGGAGTGGGGTAATTGGTCGGATACAATTGGAGAGAAAAGGGGGGGGGGCAAAAAAATAAAATAGTAAACCAATAAAAAGCAAATTTGTACAAGCCAGACGACTCCAAAGTCCATTCATTGTGAGTCTTTTTAGAGCTCAAGTAAAGTGTACTTCCTTTTTAATACTGAAGGTCTTTGTAGCTTTTTTGTTCTTCACATTTTCTATTTCTCCCCCTCAAGGTTCAAGATTAACTTTATTGTCCCACAAAGTGGGAAGGTTGGCTTGGGCTTTCACCCATAATGCATAAGCTGGAGCTGCACCTGGGGAGAAAGCTGGTCTGGTTGGTGTGCAACCTGCTCACTGGTGAGCTTCCCCTGTGCCGTCTCATTGTTGACCTTGATGGCTCTACTCTGTCAGACAACAAATTATCCGGGCCAAAAGGAAAGCTCCTTGATTCTGCTGCAGACTTGGATATCAATCCAAACTTCACCTGATCTGTGTTGGCCCTCCACTGATCAAGCTTCCTGACAAGGTGATTCAAGATCGCTCAACTGATCAACACTATGGCTATGAAATGTCTGTGCAGCCAGGGACGGAGTGCTTCCTGCAAGGCTGCAAGGCTCTGTTGGAGACTGGAACAGTAAACCACAGCTGCTGGTTCACCAAAGTGAACAGACTTGGTTCTGGGTGTCAAAGCATGGACTTAAAAGGAAAGAACCTGAAGAATCTGTAATTCATTGTGGAATTCACCACTGGAGGGTATTATCCATGTTGGTTCAACGTGAAGGTGAAACACTCCGGGATCGAGGGGCCTAGCCACATCCTGTTTCAGCTGGACTGCCTCAAGTCCCAGAGGAAGGAGGTGCTGGACCTTGTGATGCTGACTGTGAGAAGATCTGCTTGGTATGCCCACAGTGAAGCCATCTTCCAAGCACCGCTGTGCTCTGAGGATCAGAAGGAGAGGATTGAGGGGGGGAGAATCCTGTCCATCAGGGGAGAGGGGGACCCAGACACTCAGCTGGGGGACTCCTCTGTCAGGACCCGAAGGACACCTGACATCAAATGTGATGCTTCCAGCATTGGTGACTTGATCAGCTGGTCAGAAGGTGTGTCAGAGCCACCTCTCACCTGCTCCCTAAGCACCTGGGAGGTGAAGAACTTCACCAACACCCCATGGAGGTGCTCAACTGGTCTTGTCACACACAAAGCACTGAGAGGGTTGTTAAAATGGTGACTGAGGCAGGAAAAGAGGGATGGAAGGATCCGGGCTCAGGAGACCAGCAGGAGGCTGATGTCCAAGAATGACTCAAAGCAGGACTTGTGCAACCTGGCAAAGTTCTAGAAGTCAGGAGATTGATCTCTGTAACGGTATCCAGTGATATATGTGCAGTTCACCTGTTAATAAATACATACATTTGATTTGGCTTTGTCAATATAAAGGATTTCCCTTATATCTTTTAATATCTTGTAAAGGGGTTGAAAGCACAAACTGGCAAATTAGAAATACAAAATGATGTAGGTTAAAGTTATCCTATCCAAAACATAAACTCTTCTTTGAATCCCCCATTAAAAAATCAGAATTTTGGAGCTTTGAAGAAGACAGTAACTGGGATGGGTCAGTAACTACCCGAGTTGTTTCCTTTTTTTTCTTCCCCCAAGCTCAAAGAGGTTGTGTAAAAGCTAAAGCAATATAGTACGTCACTAACAAGAAATATTTTAGAGACACACACACATGCACGCACACACACACTCAAGTTTCTCTCCAAACTGGCCCTCATAGAGTCCCACATGAACGCTGTGGTAGTGTCCTGCTACTGGTCTTCATAGAAAACTGCAGCCATGGCAAGGCCGACCTTAGCCACCTTCTTGTCCTTGGCCTCAGGCTCCATACTGGTGCGGGCCAGACCCATCCAGTATGTTTCTGTGCAGGCCTGGTAGTCCATTAGCGTCTCCCCATCCTGCACTGGCGGGAACTCATCATCATCTTCCTCATCATAATCCTCACTTCCCTCTTCAGACCTCTTCATCCTAGCCCTCATCGCCTCCTTTTCCCTCATCCTCTTCCTCCACATTGTCCTCTGACTCTGACTCTTCCAGCCACTCCTGTGTTTCTTCTGCCTCCATGGGTGCATCCTCCCCTGCCGTCTCATCCTCCTCTGATTCTTGCTCACCACCTCCTCCATCCACTCTCTGTCATCACCTTCCCTTGCACCGTTCTCCTGTGCTCCCACCTCTTCTCCTCCGCTTCCTTCTCCTTCTCTCTGCCTCTCCTCTTCTCTCTCCGTGTCTCTCTCGCATAGTGTCGCCTCCTGCTGCATTTAAAGCAAGTAAACTCAGGGCACTCTCTAAACATGTGCCCAGGTTTAGTGCAGAGTCTGCACACACCAACTTGTGTGTGGTGAAAGACTCCACCATATTCTGCACCTCTGAGAGTCTCACATTGTGTGGAGTAGGGGAGTGAGCGGACCAGGTCGTTGAAACGTACTTTTAAGAATCTCGTTCCGTCAGCTATTTCTGTACCAGGCCACATGCCTGGTGTAGTTGGCGATAACGCCTCCCCCCCCCCCCATTCTTCCAGCTTTGCCAGCATCTTCCAGTCTTCCAGATAGACAGGCAGGTTGGAGTCTGCAGGTTTTCTCTGGCCATGTGGAGGCTTGTTCACTAATGCCCCTCTCCATTCTACCTCTTTGCTCTCACAAGTCCACACACACAAACACACACACACTGTGCTCTCCTTTTACCTCTCTGCAAGAGCTTTTGTGTCTCTTCCCAGAGATCCTCTATTGTTCTGATGTGGCTGTCTTATGAGATGCTGGGTTGTCAGTATGCATTACACAATAATAATAATAATAATAATAATCGTCATCATCATCATCATCATTACATGTATAATATGTAATGATGATGATGATTATGATGATGATGATTATTATTATTATTATTATTATTGGTCAAGCCAATAATAATAATAATAACTGGTGTAAGTGTGGCTGGTCAATATATGATTCTGTTACATCTTTACCCTTCTGTGCTGGACAATGTCCGAGTATGAAGTACTACTACTACTGCTATTACTACTACCACTACTACTACTACATATACTACTAGTATGAAGTACTTATTGTTAAAGTTACACAATGCCTGACCTGTCCACTTTGGCCTCTTTCTCCTTTATCATTATGTAACCCTGTTGAAATGTATTCATTATTATAAGATATCATTTTGAATAAATCATTTCATAGTTTAATAAATAGAATTTACGGTTAAAATGTTAAGATTCATTGACCAGCAAGGAAGTTATGATTTTGCTCAATGAGAGAAATGCATATTGGGTAATGTTCACCTTTTACTGAATACAGCATCTAAAAATGTGAAATATTTGTTGTGTAATAATATATGTGAAAATGCTTTAAAAATGCCTGTAAGAATAGGAAGAAAGAGGTACAAAAATGTTTTGTGAATTTAGTTTATTTCTGAAACTCTGGTGAATGAGCCAATCACATTGGAGGTCAAAGGGCGAGGGAGGGAGTTGAGAGAGAGCGACGAACGAGTAAGACGCGAGAAGCGTGTTGTCTGCTGAAAAGGAAACCACGAAATGTTATGTTAATGTGGACACCATTTTTAGTGAAAGTGTTCAACCAGGACTCTTATACTAAACTTTAATGGTGATATTTCTGTCCGTTTTGAGGGAACTACTCAGTACAAGAAGACAGAAAGAAGTTTAAGTTAGCTGCTGACTTAGTGGCGAGTGCTTTTGTGTTAGGGGTTGTGGAAGACCCCAAGCGCACGACACCAGACAGAGATGGGGTTAGCCGAAAACTGGCGTACTTTATTCCTTACGCGTACCAATAGTCAAACACAGGGAGGCAATGAGCGACAAGAAAAACGGAAAGTCCAAGGGGGAAAACTCGCGGGTAATCTAAAAACGGGAACACGGCAGGACACTAAATAGGATACTAAAACATAAACCAAGGGCTGGGGTGAGTTCGGAGAGAAAAGGACCGTGAGGGAAGAGTAGCCGCTACTGCGAGGTTACAACACGAACTGACAACGGGCGCGTGGGAGGCCACCAAACTTAAGCCCGGCCCTGACGAGCTGATTGGCTGCCGGCGAGGGGTGGGCGGGCCACGGCGCGGGGTGGGCGAGCCGTAACAGTACCCCCCCCCCCTCCACGGGAGCCACCAGGCAACTTGCCCGGCTTGTCGGGATGGGAATGATGGAACTCAGTGAGCAGCCCAGGGTCCAGGATGAGCTGGCGGGAGACCCAGCTACTTTCCTCCGGACCATAGCCCTCCCAGTCCACCAAATACTGGAACCCCCGTCCTCGGCGCCGGACGTCCAGCAGCTCTGGTTCATCCTCTCCGTCTGCCCGTTAGTCTGTTGGTGATAGCCAGAGGAGAGACTAACAGAGGCACCCAACCCCTTACAAAAGGCCCGCCATACCTGAGAGAAGAACTGGGGACCTCGGTCCGAGACGACGTCCAGGGGAAGGCCGTGGAGATGGAACACTGGGCTCGTCAGGAGGTCCGCCGTCTCAGAAGCCGATGGGAGTCTGGGGAGGGCCACCAGGTGCACTCCCTTACTGAAGCGGTCCACCACTGTCAGGATCACAGTGTTACCCTGGGAGGGAGGCAGTCCGGAGACAAAATCCAATCCGGCTTGGAGTTGGGAGGGGCTGCAGCAGACCCCCGGGGTGGCCTGGTGAGAGGCCTTGTTGCGAGCACAGACGGAGAAGGCCCTTACCAAGTCCCTGACGTCGATCCTCATGGTGGGCCACCAGAAAAGCCGAGCCAGAAAGGTGAAGGTGCGGTGGACACCCGGGTGGCAAGCAAACTGACTGGCATGGCCCCACTGGAGAACCCGGGGCCGGACTGCGTCCGGGACGAATAGGCGGTGTGGAGGGACGTGGCTCGGGGCGGGATGGGAGCGCAACGCCTGCCTGACCATGGTCTCGATGCCCCAGGTAACCACGCCAACCACCCTGGCCTCAGGAAGGATGGGACTCGGCTCCTCTGTAGCCGGCTCCCTCCTCGGGTGTTGTCAGGACAGGGAGTCTGCCTTCGTGTTGCAGGACCCGGGGCGATAAGTCAGCGTGAAGTCAAACCGACTGAGGAAGCTGGCCCACCGTGCCTGCCGACCATTGAGGCGCTTGGTTGCCCGGATGGACGTCAAGTTCTTATGATCTGTCCAGATGGTGAACGGCTGTTCTGCCCCCTCCAGCCAATGGCGCCACTCCTCCAGAGCAGCCACCACTGCTAGCAGCTCCCGGTTCCCGACATCGTAGTTCTCCTCGGTGGGGAGGAACCGGCAAGAGAAGAAGGCGCATGGGTGGACCTTCTGGTCAGACGCTGACCGCTGGGAGAGGACAGCCCCAAACCCGGTGTCCGAAGCGTCCACCTCTACGATGAACTGCCTCTTGGGGTCAGGGTGGAGCAGGACCGGGGCACTGGTGAACCTCTCCTTGAGGGACTGGAACGCAGAGCGGGCAGCCGGGGACCAGATGAACGGCTGGGAGGGGGAGGTCAGCCTGTTGAGAGGTTCTGCCACGCGGCTGTAGTTCCGGATGAACCTCCGATAGAACTTCGCAAACCCGAGGAAGCTCTGTAATTCCTTCCGTGATGTGGGATCGGGTCAGTCCACCACAGCCTGGATCTTGCGGGGGTCGGCCCGGGTCTGTCCCCTCTCAACGACGAAGCCCAGGTAGTCAACAGAAGGGGAATGGAACCGGCACTTCTCTGCCTTGACGAAGAGCCCGTTCCGGAGGAGACGTTCGAGTACCCGGCGGACATGCTGGACATGTTCCTCGAGGGTCCTGGAGAAGATGAGGATGTCATCGAGGTAGACCACCACAAACTCGTCGAGCATGTCGCAGAGAATGTCATTCATGAGAGCCTGGAATACCGCCGGGGCGTTGGTGAGGCCGAACGGCATGACCAGGTACTCATAATGACCCCGGCATCTTAAAGGCTGTCTTCCACTCGTCCCCCTTCCGGATCCAGACCAGATGATAGGCACACCGGAGGTCCGGCTTAGTGAAGACTGTAGCCTGGGTGAGGGGCTCAAGGGTTGAACTCATGAGAGGAAGGGGGTACTTGTTTTTGACGGTTATCTCATTGAGTTGGTGATAGTCAATGCAGGGTCGGACGCCCCCGTCCTTCTTCTTCACGAAAAAGAATCCAGCTGCCACCTGGGAGGACAAGGGCCGAATGAGCCCTGCTGCCAAGGACTCGGAGATGTACTCATCCATCGCAGCCTTCTCGGGGATGGTCAGACTGTACAGACGACTGCTGGGAAGGGGTGCCCCAGAGTGGAGGTCGATAGCACAGTCATAAGGCCGATGAGGAGGAAGAGATTGGGTCCGGGTCTTGCTGAAAACCTCACCTAGCTCATAGTACTCAGGGGGAACAGAGGAGAGGTCGGGAGGCGGGGCACTAGGGGCACGTCGGGGGGATGGGGCGGGAGCAGCCTGGAGACATTGGGCATGACAGGAGAAGCTCCACTCCATGATGGTACCGGAGGCCCAGGCGATGTGTGGCTCATGCTGCATGAACCAGGGGCGCCCTAGGATCACAGGGACTAACGGGGACTGGATGATGTAGAACAGAAGTCTCTCCACATGGTTCCCTGCTATGGTGAGAGAGACAGGGTGGGTGCATTGGGTGACGCTGGCCAGGCAGCGCTCGTCCAGCGTGAAGGCCTCCATGGGCTTCTCCAGCATCTCTAGCGGGATGTTAGCCTGGGCAGCAAACTCTGAGTCCAGGAAACACTCATCAGCCCCCGAGTCGAGGAGTGCACCCACCGTGAGCTGCTGGTCAGCCCAGGCCAGGGTAACGCTAACTAGATGGTTCTGTGGGGCAGGACGGCGGGAACAGGAAAAGCGGCTCACTAGGATCTCCCGGGGCCCCAGTGAGCCTAGTCTTTTGGCCGAGTGGGGCAGCCGCTGATCAGATGTCCCTTCTGGCCATAGTAGAGTCATTGACCCGCCTTGAACTGGGCCTCCTGTTCGGACGGACTAAGGCGCGTGCGCCCCAGCTGCATAGGTTCCTCCCCCGTCGTGGTCTGGGGCGCGGGGGGAGAAACGGCCGCAGGGAAAGTGGGGCGAGCAGGAGTAGGGGTCCTGTTAGGAGTGCTGGATGACTGAGGAATGGACGGGGATCCACGCAGGGCTCGCTCACGCTTCCTCTCCCGGAGGCGTCCGTCGATGCGGATGGCGAGCTTGATCAGGTCCTCGAGGGAGGTAGGCTCCTCCCGGGTGGCTAGCTGGTCCTTGACAGCCTCGCTGAGACCTCTCCGGAAGGTGACCCGAAGTGACTGGTCGTTCCAGCTGCTCTCAGCTGCGGCCAGCCTGAACAACACCGAGTAGTCTGTGAAACTGCCACTGCCCTGCTAGATACTGCTCAGCCGAGCACCAGGGTCCTGGCCACCGACTGGATGGTGCAAAACCTTCCGTAGTTCCGCCTCAAAGGCCTTGTAGGTGAGGCAGAAACTGGCCTTCATGGACCAGGAAGCAGTGGCCCACTGAGCTGCTTGGCCTGTGAGCAGGTTGTTCACGTAAGCGACCCGGGCAGCATCAGACGTGAACATGCTGGGTTGGTGCAGGAAGACCAGCTCACACTGCATGATGAATGTGGCACAGGTCTCAAAGTCGCCATCAAATGGTCGTGGGCTGGAGAGGCAGGGCTCCCGGGGAACTGGGTTGAGCCCCACAGGGTTAACTGGGGCAGCGGGCCCAGGGGGCAGGTTACCCACGACTCCAGGGGCAGGCTGGCCCGGCGGCTGGATGGTGAGAGCCACCGTGATGGTTTGCAACTGCCGCAGGATCTCTTCTTGTTGGCTCGCCAACGCTGCCTGCTGGCTCGTTAGGTTACCCGCACAGGCCTGGAGGGGCTGGACCCGAGTCTGAAGATCTCTCACCGCGGCGGTGGCCGCCTCTAGCTGCTGGGTGTGGGAGTTAGTCAGTTGGATCTGTCCGATGAGAGCCGCTCGAAGCGGACTGGCCGGTACGCTCTCTGTGTCGGCTGGGGTCGTCATGGTCAGTTCGTACTGTTAGGGTTTGTGGAAGACCCCAAGCGCACGACACCAGACAGAGATGGGGTTAGCCGAAAACTGGCGTACTTTATTCCTTACGCGTACCAATAGTCAAACACAGGGAGGCAATGAGCGACAAGAAAAACGGAAAGTCCAAGGGGAAAAACTCGCGGGTAATCCAAAAACGGGAACACGGCAGGACACTAAATAGGATACTAAAACATAAACCAAGGGCTGGGGTGAGTTCGGAGAGAAAATGACGGTGAGGGAAGAGTAGCCGCTACTGTGAGGAGGTTACAACACGAACTGACAACGGGCACGTGGGAGGCCACCAAACTTAAGCCCAGCCCTGATGAGCTGATTGGCTGCCGGCGCGGGGTGGGCGAGCCGTAACATTTTGCATGGACTTCGCTAACAAGCTAGCGACCAGCGACCTCGACTAGTAAAGCCTGTGTGGAACTGCGAAACGGACGACGAACAAAGACCCCGACGGAGCCGGATAGCGTTGCCGAGTGGTGGACTTTGCCGAGATCGTCAGCTGCGTGAGTCTTCTCTTCATCGTGAATCTGCTTGTCATATCTCCTCCTGCTGCCGCCGCCTTGGACCTTGTGTATTTGAGGCTACATTCCATTGAGCAAAGGTACCGTTCTTTTGTTTTTTGCCTGCGTGGTGAAGCAGCCATTTTGTTTTTGCCTGCGTGGCGAAGCAGCCATTTTGTTTTTTGCCTGCGTGTGAAGCAGCCGTGGTTAAGCAGCCATTTTGTTTTTGCCTGCGTGTGAAGCAGCCATTTTGTTTTTTGCCTGCGTGGTGAAGCAGCCATTTTGTTTTTTGCCTGCGTGGTGAAGCAGCCATTTTGTTTTTGCCTGCGTGTGAAGCAGCCATTTTGTTTTTTGCCTGCGTGGTTAAGCAGCCATTTTGTTTTTGCCTGCGTGGTGAAGCAGCCATTTTGTTTTTTGCCTGCGTGGTGAGGCAGTCATTTTGTTTTTGCCTGCATGGTGAAGCAGCCATTTTGTTTTTTGCCTGCGTGGTGAAGCAGCCACTTTGCTTTTGCCTGCGTGTGAAGCAGCCATTTTGTTTTTGCCTGCGTGTGAAGCAGCCATTTTGTTTAAGGCTACAACGTTCACAAGCTACACTCAGGCCTGCATCATTTGAACTGGGTAGGTGAAAGTAGGCTAGGTTATTGCCGGCTATTTTTTTCTTGGGCCCTTATGTTTTCAATGTGTATGTGTTTGCATTTGACTGGGAGATTTCAAAAGATATTTGAAAACGAAGCATTTACACACTGAACAATATTTTCTAAGTAAATATTTTAAACGTATAACACAGTGGTGGTGAATGACTACTTTTGATATTTTAAGTTAATTAAGAAAAAGAGTATTTTCTGTTTAAAAGTGGAAGAGTGTTTACGGGTTACAAGTAATTCTAGACATTTTAATTTAATTCTAAAGTGTACGAATTAATGCTTGAATAGTGATTTTGAATGAAAGAGTATTGCATATAGCCTAATAAGTAGTCATTACACACATACAAGTTAAACACTGATATGTTTATTAGTGAAACCCCACTTATTAGATTAGATGTTTTAAAGAACACAGGATAGCCACCTCTCACTATAGGTAAACCCGCTAGAGAGGCGCTACAATTACCATTCTCCCCCTCCCCTCTCTGTCTCCCTCTCTCTGTCTGTCTCTCTCTCTCTCTGTCTCTCTCTGTCTCTCTCTGCCTCTGTGTATGTGTATGTAGTCACCACCCTATACACTCCACCAGAATGGTTCAGGCGTGGTTGCTACAGAGCAGGTGCATGACCTGTGTGGCAGTTGGGTTTGTTGCTGTACGAGATTCTTTGTAGAGCGCCCCCATTCGACAGCAGAAGGGAAATTATCTCTGAGGTACCTGACATGAGTGACAAGCTGTCCCCATGGAAGATGAACACGTGCACACATGATATCTCTCTCACACACACGCACACGCACACGCACGCACGCACACACACACACACACACACACACACACACACACACACACACACACACACACACACACTGTGTGTGGTTGTATGATCCTTGTCTTTGTCTCCAGGTTGTGAGGATTTGCTGCAGAAGTGTCTGTCAAAGTGTCCTGTAGAACGACCCACCTTGGAGGAGCTGCAGCGCCACCCCTGGCTGAACTGATGCAGCGCTGCTAACCTGTGTGTCACGACCTGGTCCTGATCGGGTCAGGTGTTATAAAGTCCATATAAAAACATGTTACTGAAATCAGTCGTGACACTAAAAGAATCATTTGTGTTGATGGAGGCTGACGGAGTAACATCTTAATATAACTGTTAGTCACTGAGATGCTTCTTCATATGTACACAAGACCACTACTGACTCTGTCTTGACACCAGCTCAGCACACAATGACTGTTGGGGGTCAACACAACACCTACAGGTGTTGCCGTCCTGTATTTTCAGAACTAATCAGATGGCGCCACCTAGCGGTTGATCTCTTCCATGCACTGTGTTTCAGAATGTGGTGGTCAACATGTGGTGGCAGCAAATGAGACTAATGCTAATAACTTCCACGTGACTGACTTGATTTGTGCTTTCACCTTTTAAACTTGGCTCAGGTGGATCTGTTAGTCCTGTTGTCATGGCGACACCTCCGTCAGGATTACTTCACCCTTCTTTTGTGGTGGTGGGGCCACGTGTGGTCCGCTGGCCCCCACACTGGCACCTCATACCCAGTTTTGACACCTTCAGCTCTGAGTCCACACTTCAGTCTTCTGTAAACCCTTGTCAACAATGTCCAGCCAGTCTTCTAGATGAGGATGCAGAGGACACAGAGGAGATGGTCATAGATGCTGGTGAAGCACCACCCACCTACTACACCTTATTACTGCACTACACCCACACAGGAAGTGCAGCATCTACTACACCTTACTACTGCACTACACCCACACAGGAAGTGCAGCATCTACTACACCTTACTACTGCACTACACCCACACAGGAAGTGGAGATGGCGACCATTACAGCAACAATTTATTATTTGTCATTTCCCTTCCTGCACTTGTGTACATGAAATTAAATGAAATGCTGTTTCCCCAACACACAACAGTACGGCACAAAGACAACAACACACCCAACCACTACAAGAACACACATACCCACACTAACACATATACCCACACTAACACACATACCCACACTAACACACATACCCACACTAACACACATATCCACACTAACACACATACCCACACTAACACACATACCCACACTAACACATATATCCACACTAACACACATATCCACACTAACACACAAACCTAAACTAACACACATATCCACATTAACACGCTTTGCTTGCTTGCTTTAGGTTGTCCGTCGTGTCCGATGATGACAATCCTGCCTCTGTCACTTGTGAGTCTTCTTATGGCTGTAAAGCCCAATCCGCGATCCACAATGTCTGCCACAGACAGAACAGGTGAAATCACTGACTGGGGGTGTAGGTGTGGTACTGGCTTCATGTCTCTTCAGACGTCTTCTGGTCCGTCGATCACCGCGGTCCTTCTCGAGGTTTTGCACCCCTTGTTGACAGAGCTGCCGCCAGATGGAGCGTTGGGCGGCAGTGTCTTCCAGCTGGCTCGGGTTCAGGCCGCACTTCTTTATGATGGTCTTCAGCTGGTCTTTGTACCGTTTTTTCTGGCCCCCTGCCAGGCGGCGGCCAAGATGTAGCTGGCCATACAGCACTTTACGCAGTAAGCGCTCCTTTGGCATCCTGATGACGTGACCGAGCCATCGAAGTTGGTGCTGGGTGACGGTAGCCTCCATGCTGATGCAGTTGGTCTTGCGGAGTATTTCAGTATGGGGCAATCGGTCACGCCAGGTTATCCTCAGGATGCATTGTAGGCATCTGATGTGGAAGGCCTCAAGCATCCTGAGGTGGTGGCTGTACAGGGTCCACGCCTCACAGCTGTAGAGGAGAGTCGTGATGACAACTGCCAAGTAGACAGATATTTTGGTGTGGAGGTTGAGGTCTTTGTTTTGAAAGACCCTTCTCCTAAGTCTGCCAAAAGAGGATGACGCTTGTTTAATCCGGTTTTGCATCTCCCTGTTGATGCTGCAGTCGTCAGAGAGAAAGCTGCCCAGGTATTTGAAGGATTCCACTGTTGCAAGTGGTTTGTCGGAGATGTTGAAGGTTGGTGAATGAGATGGAGGAGTAGATGCCCACTGGCATACTACTTCAGTCTTTGTCACATTTATAGAGAGCCCCAGCCTACCATACGCCCTTGTAGCAGCTGCAAGGGTAGCTTGTAGTGCCTCGGGTGTGTGGGCCACAACTGCACAGTCATCTGCGTACTGTAACTCAATGATGTGCTCCGATGTCATTTTTGTGACCGCTTGGAGCCTACGGATGTTAAATAGGTTCCCATCTAGTCTGAAGTCCACAGTAACCCCACTGTCCTTCCTGATTTCCTTGTGGAGCAGCAATGTCACACACAGGAGGAAGATGTTAAAAAGAACTGGAGCAAGGATGCACCCCTGACGTACCCCGGTGCACACCCTGAAGGGCTCGGATTCCTGGCCTCCAATGGTCACACGTGCCATCATCCCCACGTGAAATCTTTGAAGGATGTTGACAAACTTTAGTGGACAGCCAAACTTCAGGAGGATGTTCCATAGGATGTCCCTGTTGACTGTGTCGAAAGCCTTTGACAGGTCGATGAAGGCTATGAAGAGGTTCTGATGTTGCTCCCTGCACTTCTCTTGGAGTTGCCGTGCTGTGAACACCATGTCCACAGTACTCCTATTCCTCCTAAACCCACACTGTGACTCAGGCAACAGCTCCTCTGAGATGTGTTTTACCAGCCTGTGTAACATGAGTTTGGCCAGGACTTTTCCAGCAACAGCCAGTAGTGAAATGCCACGGCTGTTGCAACAGAGGGACTTGTCTCCTTTGCCTTTATATATGGAGATGATGTTAGCATCCCTCCACTGCTGAGGGACAGTTTCGTTCTTCCATACGTGTGAGATGAACAGGAAAAGTGCACGGGTGCAGAGGTAGCCTCCCTGTTTAAAAATCTCTGCAGGGATACTGTCAGGGCCAGGGGTCTTGTTATTTTTCAGCGACCTAACTGCACAATGAACCTCTTCAAAGGTTGGTGGAAGGTCAAGGTCTTGGATGGTGGGGCGGACAGGTAGTTCATCCAAGATCGAGGGATCGGTTGGGGAGGGCTGGTTCAAAAGAGTCTCAAAATGTTCTGCCCATCTTTTTGTGATGAATTTCTGGTCTTTTATGAGGGTGGTACCATCATCAGACTTCAGGGGGGAGACAGAGCAGTTTCTTGGGCCGTAGATGGTTTTCACTGCATCATAAAAGTTGTGCATATCATTTCTATCGGCATGGGATTGTATTTCATTTGCCTTCGATATCCACCACTCATTCTGCAGGGCACGCAATTTTGACTGCACCTCTCTCCTGGATGCTTGCCATTGTTGCCGGAGTGTAGCTGATGTGGGATTGTTGAGGACAGCACTGTGTGCTTTATGCATGCCTTTGAGTATGGAAGTTATTGTGCCTGTGTTGTCATTGAACCAGTCCTGGTGTTTTCTGCTCTTGTAACCGATGGATTGGGATGCTGCCTTGTAGAGTCTGGAGCTCACGGAAGACCATTTCCTGTCAATGGAATCATCCGTGCTCAAGAGAAGCTCAATGTCTTCCAGGTTTTCAGCCAGAGAGAGGCGGAGATTGTTCTGGACCTCAGCCTTTTCTAGCCGGGTACAGTCAAGCCTCTTCTTTCCTGACCTTTGGAGACGAACAGCAGGGCGTACCTCCACCTGGAGCCTGGTCATGATGAGCCGGTGATCTGTCCAGCACTCAGCACCTCTCATTGCACGAGTGAGTAAGACGTCTTTTGTATCAGCACGTCTCACAATGATGTAGTCCAATAGGTGCCAATGTTTGGAGCGTGGGTGCATCCAGGATGTTTTGTGCTTGTTTTTTAATTGGAAGAGGGTGTTTGTGATGGTCAAGCCATGCTCAGCACAGAGGCTTAGGAGGCGCAGTCCATTTGCATTGACTTTCCCAATGCCATGCCCACCAATGACACCACTCCACACCTTGTTGTCTTTCCCCACTCTGGCATTGAAATCGCCCAGCAAAAAGATCTTGTCCTCCTTGGGTATATGACGGAGAGCCTCATCTAGTGACTGATAGAAGCGGTCCTTTACGTCATCCTCTGATGGCAGTGTTGGTGCATAGGCACCTAGGAGGGTGGCATAACGTTTCTTGGCCAGAGGGATCCTGAGCGACATGAGCCTTTCACTTACGCCAATCGGTGTTTCAGTGAGTCTTGGTAGGAGGCTGTTTTTTTATTGCAAATCCCACACCATGCTGATGTTGTCCTCCTGCAGGGTATCCCTTCCAGAAGAAGGTGTAGGTGTCCTCCTTCAGGGAGCCTTCATCCAGGAACCTGGTTTCACTGAGTGCAGCAATGTCAATATTGTAGCGATTGAGTTCCGCTGCAATTAGTGCAGTCCTTCGCTGAGGTCTTTCGGCATTAACGTCCAGCAGAGTTCTTATGTTCCATGTTGCCAGTTTAAAGGGAATTATTTTCTTTTTTTTATTTCGACCGCAGAGTGGAATGTCCCGATAGGTGCGGTAGCCTATCCAGGATGTTTTGAGTGGGCAATGTTTAGGCCACCTTTTCTAGGCCCCTCCCCAGTTGGGGTGAGCAGTGTGGCTCCTAAATAGGGCTGCTCAGACACACAGGGGTCTGCCGAGAGCAGCTGCCACTCAAGCCCAGCTGCTGGCGACCATGAATAGCCCTGTGCCGCTGGCGTGCAGGGGTCTGATTAGGAGCTTCCAGTGCATTCATACCTGCTCCCGTCACCAGACACCCCATCGCCGCCAGACTTTGATCCATATTCCGGTTGCTGGTCTCACCGAGGCAGAGGTGGATACCTGCGCAAAGAGATTATTTACAGTGCCGCTGGGGGTGCGCATGTCCCAGCAGCACTTCTTCACTGTGAGAGGGTGGGATCTGGTGGCAAGGGGGGCCCAAGACGACCAGCACTCTTCCACAGCTGCAGGAGGCTGCCGGAGCTCCAGTCTGTCAGAGGACCGCCTATCGTGCGCCGCCATGCACATTGCTTTTCTCTCAGGGTGTGCTCCCCTAGCCTTTGTCGTCCTACACTTACCCACAAGGCAGTGGGACAGTGGTTGGTCAATGCCAGGGTGTATCCACTTCACATGGGCCTGCGCATTAGACCTCTGGGGACCACTGTAGCTCCGAGATCCCCTACAGTTTAGCCAGGGACCGCAAGGTACCCAGTTACCGTGTGTGGCCACGAGGAGGCACTGCAGGAGTCTTGGCGGTAGAGAGGCTATGTACCGGCAGGGGAGACTTACGCACTCGGCTCCTCTTTTCACCCCCACAAAGAGGGCTAGCCGGCGGCAGTAGCTGAGAGCAGAGAGTAGCAAGCAGAAGCAGCATGCAGCATACACCAACTACAAGCACTACTACCCCAGTATTACTGCACTGACGCATCACACACGCCCTGTGCATCACACACACACACACTAACACACATACCCACACTAACACACATACCCACACTAACACATATATCCACACTAACACACATACCCACACTAACACACATACCCACACTAACACATATATCCACACTAACACACATACCCACACTAACACACATACCCACACTAACACACATACCCACACTAACACATATATCCACACTAACACACATATCCACACTTACACACAAACCTAAACTAACACACATATCCACATTAACACGCATATCCTATCTAAACAACATCACTGTCCAAGGGAACGAACACCAGCCAGGATGACTGTTGGAACTGCCGGTCTGCATGGGCTAGCAGTTAGCTTAGCCCGCCCCGCTTCCATGTCCAGTCAGACCGTCCTTGGTGTTTCCTCCTTGGGTGCAGCTCCAGGCAGGGACATGGTCCACGGCCCACCGGACAAAGCAGACCAAGTTCTCCCAGCCTATCTGGCCCCAGCTCTCCCAGCCAGACACCCTCGACACACAACCCCACACTCCTCACGACGACATCAAAAACACCACAGTCAACACCAGGCAAGGCCATCACCAGACCGTGAACAAAGACACTGCATGGACGGTACTGGGTGAGGCTGCTGCATCTTCCCACACGGGAAGCGACATACAGCAAACTGACCTTTGAAACCAAGTGCACGCCCAATGACAATCAAGGCTGTTTTCCTTAACAAGCCCACAAGACTTAATGTCAACTAGTCAGTCCTCAGTAGATGTTACACCTGCTTTACTGAGTCAGCAGTGACCTTCAGTTCAACAGCTTGGCATGGCTCTCTTAGTGAGGTTGTAGAGCCGAAGGAACGGAGAAGACCGTAGGTTCACACTTTAGCCGTGTAGGCAACTTTCTTTAATCCACGGTAAATCAGGGAGACAACCAAACCACAGCTCGACTGAGCAGAGGTGGCAAGAATAACCAGAAAACTGGCTGAACAACCATAACTTAACCCTGCGTTAACCTGCCAGGGCAACCATGACTTAACCCTTAGTTCCTGGGTTGAATTCTGTCCCCAATACGTGTCCACCACATGAGCCCCCCCAGAATTCGCCCTTGTAATCGAAGTCAGGCAGGCGCGGGGGGCCGACAGGCCGTCCGCGGCGGCTCTGGATAACAGGGGCCGGAGTG
This sequence comes from Lampris incognitus, assembly GCF_029633865.1. Taxonomy (NCBI): domain Eukaryota; kingdom Metazoa; phylum Chordata; class Actinopteri; order Lampriformes; family Lampridae; genus Lampris; species Lampris incognitus. The sequence goes on along the minus strand of NW_026611078.1, from coordinate 94,698 downwards.
TCTTTGGGAGGCATTGACGCGGGCCTGTGGAGGTCGGCCTGAGGAGCAGAAGAGGCAGCTCGGGCCTCCACGGGGGGAGGAGGCGGAGCCGGGGGACGACCGCGACGAGGAGGTTGGGCTAACTCCAACGGCTGCGTCAAGTCCAGGTGTGCGGGTTTAACTCGGTCCACTGAAACATGCTCGGCCGTGCCCCCAAAATCCACCACCAGGTGCTTAGTTCCCCGTTCCAGGACGCGGAAGGGGCCGTCATAAGGGGGTTGCAGAGGGGGGCGGTGTGCGTCGTGACGGATGAACACGTAGTCTGCTGACTGCAGACCTGGGGGCACCTGGGACACCGGCGCGCCGTGTTGGGCGGTAGGGACGGGTGTGAAAGCTCTGACCCCGTCCAGCAAGGAGGCTCGTTGGTCCACAGCTGACCAGGGACGCGTTGCATTGGGCATGAAATCGCCTGGGACTCGCAGCGGCGTGCCGTACACCAGCTCCGCAGAGGAGGCTTGTAGGTCTTCCTTCGGGGCGGTCCGCAGGCCCAGCATGACCCATGGGAGCTTGTCGACCCAGTTGCAGTCCTTGAGAGTAGCCCGAGCGCAGCCTTCATGGACCGGTGGAAGCGCTCACATAGGCCGTTCGCCTGAGGGTGGTAGGCGGTAGTGCGATGAAGCTTGACGCCCAGAGCCTCACTCACAGCATTCCATAGCTCTGAGGTAAACTGTGGCCCGCGGTCAGATGAAAGGTCGGAAGGCGTACCGAAACGTGAGACCCACGACCCAATAAAAGCCCGGGCCACATCAGCAGACGTCGTGGATGCCAGGGGAACAGCTTCAGGCCAGCGCGTAGTCCTGTCCACCACAGTGAAGAGGTAGGTGAACCCATGGGAGGGGGGTAGGGGACCAACCAGGTCAACGTGGACATGGTCAAATCGTCTCTCCGGCACTGCGAAGCGTTCCAGGGGCGCCTTAATGTGGCGGTGTATCTTAGCCCGCTGACAGGCAACACACGAGTCGGCCCACGCTTTCACGTCTCTCTTAAGTCCCTCCCACACAAACTTAGCAGAGGTCAGGCGCACGGATGGCTTACCGCCTGGATGAGAGAGGCCGTGCACAGCTTCAAATACGGGGCGTCTCCAGCTGTGCGGGACGATGGGCCTGGGCTGTCCTGTGGAGACGTCACACAGGAGGGTGACACCTGTGTCGCTGAAAGGAACGTCCTGCAGGCGGAGCCCCGTGTCGGAGGCCCGGAGACGGAGGATGCTCGGGTCCGTGGCCTGGTCAGCGGCCATCTGTGCATAGTCAAGGCCTAGGTGGACCGCTCCAATCACTGCCCTAGAGAGGCAGTCAGCTACCTGGTTAGACTTACCAGCGACGTGCTGGATGTCGGTAGTGAATTCCGAAATGTAGGAGAGTTGTCGCTGCTGGCGAGCGGACCATGGCTCGGCCGTCTTGGACATGGCAAACGTGAGGGGCTTGTGGTCCACGTACGCAGTAAACTCGCGGCCCTCTAGCAGGAAACGGAAATGCCAGACGGCGAGCCAGAGACCGAGGAGTTCCCTGTCAAAAGAACTATACTTGCGCTCTCGGGGTGTAAGCTGGCGACTGAAAAAGGCCAAAGGCTGCCAAGCCCCCCCCACCCACTGTTCGTGAACCGCACCAACAGCATAGTCCGATGCATCCGTGGTTATGGAAATAGGCGCTGTAGGTGAAGGATGCGCTAGCAGGGTAGCCTGGGAGAGCGCAGCTTTAGTCTCGGTGAACGCACGGTCCCGCTCTGCTGTCCAGTCGACCGCCTGGTTGGGGGACATGCCTTTCAGCGCCTCGTACAGTGGCCGGATGATAAAGGCGGCTCGAGGAATGAAGCGGTGGTAGAATGTCACCATCCCGATGAACTCCCTGAGCGCACGAGCTGTTTGGGGGCGCGGAAAGGCCGCCACCGCTTCCACCTTTGAGGGCAGGGGGACTGCCCCGTCCCCAGTGATGCGATGCCCGAGGAAATCAATGGCTGTCAGCCCGAACCGGCACTTCGCCGGGTTGACGATCAGCCCATGCTGGCTGAGGCGTGTGAAGAGGGCATGAAGATGGGACAGGTGTTCTTCCTCGGAGGCGCTGGCGATGAGTATGTCGTCCAAATAGACGAAGATGAAAGGAAGGCCACGGAGCACTGAATCCATCAGCCGCTGAAAGGACTGGGCCGCGTTTTTGAGTCCAAATGGCATTCGTAGGAATTCAAATAGGCCGAATGGGGTAGTCACCGCTGTCTTGGGGATGTCTGAGGGGTGCACGGGAACTTGATGATAACCACGGACCAGGTCGACTTTTGAGAAGACGCATTTGCCAGACAGGTTTGCAGAAAAGTCCTGGATATGCGGGACAGGATAGCGGTCGGGCGTGGTGGCGTCATTTAGTCGGCGGTAGTCCCCGCATGGACGCCAACCTCCATCAGGCTTAGCGACGATGTGGAGTGGGGACGCCCACGGGCTGTCAGAGCGGCGGATGATCCCCATGCGTTCCAGGTGCTCGAACTCAGACTTGGCAATGGCGAGTTTGGCGGGGTCGAGACGCCTGGCTCTGGCGTAGACCGGGGGCCCCTTCGTAGCAATGTGATGCTCCACCCCATGCTTAGCGGTGGGTGCAGAGAAGGTAGGCTGGGTGAGGTCAGGGAACTCAGCGAGGAGGCGGTTGAACTTGTCTGCCTCTGAGAGAGAGTTGGCTAGACCTGCATAGGCCGCTTCCCTCCGCGTACATGCGAAGGAGGAGAAGGTTAAGGCATCGACCAGACGGCTGTTCTGAATGTCCACTAGCAAACCGTAAGCGCACAAAAAATCAGCTCCGAGGAGGGGAAGCGTTACATTGGCCATGACGAACTCCCACGTGAAACGTTGTCCACCAAAACACAGTTCTACAGACCGCACGCCATAGGTGTGGATAGGGCTGCCGTCAGCCGTCGCCAACTGGGGGCCCCGCTCCCCGCCCATGATGTCGACGTCAGTAGCAGGGAGCACGCTTCTCTGTGCGCCCGTGTCACAAAGAAATCGCCGACCGGAGATGGTGTCGAGGATGAAGAGTAGCCTGCTCGTATCGCCAACACTCATGGCCACTACTGAGTGTTGGCCCTCTCGTTTCCCGTCGGCCTGTAGTTGCAGGGGGAACGGCACCGTTTAGCTTTCGCACCAAATCGAGCGTGGTACATACAGAGTCCAGAGGGCTTGTAGCGGTCTGATGCTGTGGCGCCACCGTCGGGCCACGCCCGCGATGTCGGCGGGGGGCCAGTGAAGGTAGGAGCCAGCACCCCGGCATGGGAGGAACGTTGTGTAGCGACGAAGAATCGGTCAGCCTCCTTTGCCAGCTCACGGGGATCAGTGATGGTGGAGTTAGCGAGCGCAGTCTGGACGTGGGGCGGCATGTTGCGCAGAAACAGCTCCATAAACAGGAAACATGGCTTTTCTTGACCCAGTAGGTTTAACATCCTGCTCATTAGCTCCGATGGTTTGCCATCTCCCAAGCCCTGAATTGCGAAGAGGCGACGTGCTCTCTCCGTTGTTGACAGTTCAAAAGTATCAAGGAGGAGATTTTTAAGTGCGGCGTATTTACCATCGGCCGGTGGGTTGGTTATGAAAGCGCTTATCCTGGAAGCCGTAGCGCCCCCCAGCGCTGCCACTACGTAGTAGTACCTGGTCTCGTCTGCTGTTATGTCTCTGAGCGCGAACTGTGCCTCAGCCTGTGTGAACCACGTAGCCGCGGAAGACTCCCAAAACTCCGGCAGTTTCATTGCAACGGCGTTCGTAGCCATAATGTGTGTGGTTTCAGAAAACTTATCCGAAAACCGACGTCGGGGTCACCAGTGTAGAGCCGAAGGAACGGAGAAGACCGTAGGTTCACACTTTAGCCGTGTAGGCAACTTTCTTTAATCCACGGTAAATCAGAGAGACCACCAAACCACAGCTCGACTGAGCGGAGGTGGCAAGAATAACCAGAAAACTGGCTGAACAACCATAACTTAACCCTGCGTTAACCTGCCAGGGCAACCATGACTTAACCCTTAGTTCCTGGGTTGAATTCTGTCCCCAATACGTGTCCACCACAAGGTGAAGCTAAAGAGGGGGATACTGCAGTTCAGAAACAAGACCATGTCTTCTAAAATTGGTGTCAATCCGTTAAAACTTAGAAACATCAATAGAGCAACTTCAACCCAGAACCCTTGAGAGTAAGAATATTCAGAGAATAAGTGAGAAATAGATTCAATTTCTGTTTTGTAGAAATAACATCCTGAATGTCTTCTTTAAATCTATACAAGAATTTAGTGTAACGGTAGTATCTACGTAATACCTTCGTGTGAACTTCTTTTATTTCGTTTGGAAAGAGGAAGTTATTAAGGTCTGACCAAACTTTCTCTGCTAAGATTTCTGGAGAACTTAGTTTCCATAATAGAGTCGATTTGGGAAAATAACGCTGATCTGAGGTCAGTATTTCTCTGATATAGTGATTATTACATGTAGGATCTGATAGATCTTTCCCACCGATTAAGAGCTTGGGAATTTCTCCACTCAAAGGGCCATCTATTAATGCACTTTTGATGAGAAACAGGAACTTTGGTGATATACTTTTTATAACATCGTTATGTGCTTTTCAAGATATATTCATATCCTTGATACTACTACCATTACTACTACTACTACTACTACTACTACTACTACTTTTGGGTGCTCCGGTTAGGAGTCATCACAACCGATCATCCGTTTCCATCTCTTCCTGTCCTCTGTATCTTCCTTTGTCACACCAGCCACCTGCATGTCTTCCCTCACCACATCCATAAACCTCCTCTTTGGCCTTCCTCTTCTCCTCTTCCCTGGCAGCTCCATATTCAGCATCCTTTTCCCAATACACCCAGCATCTCTCCTCCACACATGTCCAAATCATCTCAATCTTGTCTCTCTTGCTTTGTCTCCAAACCGTCCAACCTGAGCTGTCCCTCTAATGTACTCATTCCTAATCCTGTCCTTCTTCATCACTCCCAGTGACAATCTTATCATCTTCAACTCTGCCACCTCCAGCTCCACCTCCTGTCTTTTCATCAGTGCCACTGTCTCCAAACCATACAACATAGCTGGTCTCACAACCATCTTGTAATCTTTCCCTTTAACTCTTGCTGGTACCCTTCTGTCACAAATCACTACAGTCACTCTTCAACCACTCCACTCTGCCTGCACTCTCCTCTTCCCCTCTCTTCTGCACTCTCCATTACTTTGGACAGTTGACCCCAAGTATTTAAACTCAACCACCTTCTTCACCTCTACTGCTTGCATCCTCACCATTCCACTGTCCTCCCTCTCATTCACTCGCTCGCTGATCATCACCTCTCCTCTTAACCTAGCTTCTATAACTCTTTCCCATATCTTCATGCTGTGGCTGATCAACTTTATACCTCTGTGGTTGCTACAGTTCTGCACATCCTCCTTGTTCTTGAAAATCGGTACCCGTATGCTTCTTCTCCACTCCTCAGGCATCCTCTCACTTTCCAAGATTGTGTTAAACAATCTAGTTAAAAACCCCACTGCCATCTCTCCTAAACATCTCCATGCCTCCACAGGTATGTCATCTGGACCAATGGCTTCTCCACTCTTCATCCTCTTCAAAGTTCCACGTTCGAGCCACTCACTCACGCCACAGTGTTCACCAAGCTAGACCTGCGCAGCGCGTACCACCTGCTGCACATCCGGGAAGGAGATGAATGGAAGACAGCCTTCAACACCCACCTAGGGCATTTCGAGTACCTCGTTATGCCCTTCGGCCTCACCAACGCCCCGGCCGTCTTCCAGGCGTTGGTCAATGACGTGCTGAACACGTTCGCGGTGGTGTACCTGGATGACATCCTCGTGTTCTCCAGGACTGAGGAGGAACACCACCAGCATGTCCGCCTGGTCCTCCAACGACTGCTGGAGAACAGGCTCTTCGTGAAGGCCGAGAAGTGTGTGTTCCACTCCGCCTCCGTGGAGTTCCTTGGCCACATCGTGGAGAAGGGGCTCGTCCGCACCGACCCCAGGAAGACCCGAGCGGTGGAGGAGTGGGCACGGCCCACCAACAGGACGCAACTCCAGCGCTTCCTGGGGTTTGCAAACTTCTACCGGCGCTTCATCAGGGGGTTCAGCCGTGTGGCCGCCCCCCTCACTCCACTCACCTCCACCCTCCGCCCCTTCTCCTGGACCTCGGAGGCAGAGGCCGCCTTCTCGGCCCTGAAGAGGCTGTTCACAACGGCTCCGGTGCTCGCCCACCCGGACCCGTCCAGGCAATTCATTGTGGAGGTGGACGCATCGGACACGCGCATCGGAGCCGTCCTCTCCCAGCAGTCGGAGGAGGACCAGAAGATCCACCCGTGCGCCTTCTTCTCCCGGCGTTTCAGTCCTGCAGAGAAGAACTATGACATCGGCAACAGGGAGTTGCTGGCTGTCCACGCCGCCCTAGAGGAGTGGAGACACTGGCTGGAGGGAGCAGGGCAGGCGTTCATCCTATGGTCCGATCACAAGAACCTGACCTACGTGCGGACGGCTAAGAGGCTCAACCCCAGGCAGGCGCGCTGGGCTCTCTTCTTCAGCCGGTTCGACTTCACCCTCACCTACCGCCCGGGCACCAAGAACGTCTGTTTCCCGAGGGGTCCCCTGATGCCCCAGACACCATCCTTCCCCCGGCACGGGTGGTGGGTGTCGTCACCTGGGCCATCGAATCGGTGGTGAGAAGGGCCCAGGCAATGGACCGCAGCCGTTTTGCCTGCCACCCCGGTGTCCACCGAATGGCGGCCTTCATCCGCAGGGGTTTCTGGTGGCCCACCATGGAGGCAGACACCAGAGAGTTCGTGGCTGCCTGCACCACCTGCGCCCACAGCAAGGCTCTCCATCGCCCTCCAGCAGGTCTCCTGCACCGCCTTCCTGTCCCCGGCCGACCTTGGTCCCACATTGCCTTGGACTTTGTAACTGGCCTCCCCGTGTCCCAAGGCAATGACACCATTCTGACCATTGTCGACCGGTTTTCCAAGGCCGTCCACTTTGTTGCCCTCACCAAACTCCCCTGTGCAGCCGAGATGGCGGACCTTCTCGTCTCCCACGTCGTCCGACCCCATGGGATTCCCCTGGACATTGTCTCTGACTGTGGTCCCCAGTTCACTTCTAAGGTGTGGCAGGCCTTCTGTAAGGGGATTGGGGCCACGGTCAGCCTCTCCTCCGGGTATCACCCCCAGACCAATGGGCAGGCAGAGCAGGCCAATCAAGCCCTGGAGGCGGCTTTGCGTTGCGTTACCACCAGCAACCCCGCCTCCTGGAGCAAGTACCTGCCCTGGGTGGAGTACTCGCTCAACTCCATGGAGAGTTCGGCTACCGGTTTGTCCCCCTTTGAATTTTCCCTTGGCTATCAACCCCCTCTGTTCCCACATCAGGAGATGGAGGTGGCGGTCCCGTCCATGGGGGCCCATCTCTGCCGATGTTGGCGCGTTTGGAAGGCCACTATGTTGCGAGCTACAGAGCGGGCCCAGCGCAGCGCCAACCGGCGGAGAGTGCCGGCCCCAGCCTATCGACCCGGCCAGAGGGTATGGCTCCTGGCCCGGGACCTGCCCCTCCCTACCCTCAACCGGAAGCTGGCTCCCCGCTACGTCGGTCCCTACACCATCGACCGCATCATCAACCCATCGGCGGTGTGTCTCCATCTCCCTACCTCACTCAAGATCCATCCCGTCTTCCATGTCTCACGCCTCAAACCGGTAGCCTCCAGCCCCCTGTCTCCCCCTGTCCAAGCTCCTCCACCCCCCAGGGTCCTCGACGGTGGTGACATGGTCTGGGATGTTGACTGGCTGCTCGCCGTACGCCGCCGGGGGCGTGGGTACCAATACCTGGTGGACTGGGTTGGCTATGGGCCCGAGGACCACAGCTGGGTTCCCCGGTCCTACCTGGCTGACCCCACAATGCTGGAGGAGTTCTATCGGACCCACCCCAACGCCATCAGACGGTCGCCCGGTGTCTCCCGTAGGAGGGGGGGTCCTGTTGTGGTTACACCGCCCTGAGCTGCCTCCCTGGCACGTTCAAGCCACTCCCCCGGCTCGGACGTGCCAGAAACATCCGAGCGCTCGGCTCGCGCTCTGAGGAGACGAGCGCTGCACTGCACCAGCTGTTTGCCATCATCCATCAGGCACAACTTTGGCCACCAGGCAGCCCTCTACAAGAAGTCTCCCAGAACACCACTCCGTGCTTCGACGTACTGAACCCTGTGACTCTCCCTCCGCGACTTCCACGCCTCCCCGCGTCTCCCTCTTCCCCAGTGACCTTCACGTTTTCCCTCGGACCTCTCCAGCGATCTGCCCCCGTGTCCCTCTACCTGGACCCCTCCTTTCTGACTCGACTTCCCGGATCTCGGACCCGGACTTCCTCGGACAACCCCTCTCGGATCACAGACTGGACTTTCTTGCTAGGTGCACGCACATTATTTCAACACCCCCTTGTCATTTACATACCGCACCACACATAGGCTAAGAACACTCACACATAGTTATGCACGCAAACCACGGGACACCACACACAGTTTAGTCACACATCCCATTAACGGAACACTTTTTGCACCATACATTCCCCTCCCCCAATAAAACCGCCCTTTTTGGATTGCGAAGTCATCCTGTGTCTGTCTGCCTTGGGTTTCGCCACACTGGTTGGGTTCTGGTGCGCGAGCATAACAGTGTGTTCCCTATTGCAAAGTCCATACTGTTTGTGAAGGCTTGGTAGGAGGTATGTAAAGGCAACCTGAGGCAGTTGATGCAAGTATTGGTCAGTGGCAACCTTGACTCGAGCAATTCATGAAGAAAAGTGATGGATGGCTCGGGGGAGAAACCGATCGGAGGGATCTCACTGGCTCCAGTGCGAAGGCCAGGATTTTCTGAAGCTTAGATGATCCTTGTGCCTCTACCGAAATAAACACACCAGAGAATGTTAATTGAAACAATAACATAAATAAAACATAATAACGTTGATTATCAGCATCAATTCAATTCAATTCAATTTATTGTCATTAAAAACAATGTGCAGGCACATGTTAAAATGAAATGAGGGCTGTGGCTTAACCAAACAGTGCAAGACAGACACAGACAAACACAGCAAACACAATATAAGATATACACACATGAAGACCAAAAGCTAAAAATAAGTTAAAAGAGAGCTGGAGTACAAAATATTCAAAAATATCTACAGACATTCAGTGGGTAGCCAGGTTCAGTTGGGCAACAGCATGTGGAAAGAAGCTGTTTTTGAGCCTGGTAGTGCGGGCTCTGAGGCTCCTGTAGCGCCTCCCAGGGCGCAGGGGGGAGAACAGTCCCCCCATGAGGACAGTCCCCCCCTGAGGACAGTCTCCCCATGAGGAGCAACACACAGAAGCCTACCCAGCAAGCATTGTAAATAGGGGCAATTCTTACAGCATGGTATTGCTTACCTTCTACCTCCTGCAAATAGTCCCTCCAGAAGGGAATGACGGTCTCTTCAGCTGCTCTCTTGTTTGTTCCTCGTTCAGAAGATCGAATATGGAAGAGATCCTCCAATATGTCAGCAGTGAGTGTATGTGGCTCATGGCAGAGAAAAGGACGGAAGCTCTCTGGGTGCTGTTGGATCACATCTAACACGACAAGTGTCCTCATTCCTTCCCTGAATCTGCATTCAAGAAAAGACAGTAAGCATGACTACTGCACACTTGGCACAATCCTTAGCACACACAATAATCTGCCCACTGAGTTAAGTTGATTCAGTAAAATTAAATTCCATAAAATGCCCTAATTCAACATGCTGCTATTACAAATAAAGCGGACTGAACTTGAAATCAAGACAAACCTTTCAAATGGTCCACGGACCCTGTAGATCACTTGAAACATGAGGATGTCCTGAACAAGCAAATCCCTGTCCTCTATGCTCGTCAGTGGCCTGACACAGCCTGCATTTGCCAAGTGGTCCAGTAGTGGCGCTGTAGCCCGTTTCAGGTCATCCTGGGCAGTGCACGCTGAGATATGACATCAGAAATACACAAAGGCCGCAAAGAATGGTTAATGTGACATATATGAGAGATATATGAAGCAACTTTTAACGGTGCTCTTCTCATAAACCTCAATGCCGAGAGTGTCCACATACCATTTTTGTTACAACCAGAAATTTTAATGCAATCATTACTCATTGCAGTTGATATACTACAGCTAACAATTCAAACAAATCCATCTAACCATTTTGGGTGGTTCCATTAACATGTGGGTTAAAATGACATTATCTGTAGAACAACAATCTGCACAATTACCTTTTTGACCTTGTCATGTAGGTCAGTATCAGAAATGTCTTACAAGACAAGCTTGGCTGACTCTGGGCCACCAACGAGGCAGGAAAAAAGAGTTGGAGAGAGGAATCCAGGACTAGGACCACCATGCACAAGGCTCACAGCAATTGCTCTGCCGGCAATGAAATACCTGTCCTCTCTCAGAGCTGGGGAAACATAGGTAGCATTACCTCATCAAATGGATAGTTCACTCTAAAATCCTATAATTAATGTCATCAAGCACATATGCTCATAACAGTCAAGTCCCCAAATGTGTATGGTTAATACATTAAATAAATACCTGCACTATCAAGAGCCAAATTCAGTTTCCCCTCCTTTCCTTCAAACATAGATGAAACTGCCATGGCTTCAAAGAGTAGTCTCAAGAACTCTCTTCTGGGACCGCCCAAGTCCACAGCCTCTTCTTCTCTGCCCATGGCGTCAGAAAACTTGATTGACATCCTGTAGTTTGGATTGTAGGATAATTTCTTGAAGCCACGTACAGCTCCATCCATCACGGAGGCCCGATTTATGTTGAACTTGCATTTTTGGTCGGTGTCAATTCTGCTTGCAAGATTGAGCAGTAAGTCACATGCCGGCATCTTATCAGGGGCTCCTGCCTCCCTGGTGAATAGAAGACAAAAACTTTTCTTAAAACCTGTAATATGTTGTATGTTCCAACGGTAAGAAATACAACTGAGATGGATCTGCTGGATGACATATGGGGAGACATGAGGTTGAAAACATCAAATCTAGACAAAATATCCAACGCACCATTGCAACACAATCAGATGGTATGTCAGAGCATACAATGACAAACCAGTGCTCAGGGTCCACCGTCCTCACTACATTTTGTCTTTTCCTGCACCAGCATACCTGATTTGACCAATCAACTGGTTGCTCATGAGCTGAATGTAATGTGCTGGTGGCAGTATAGATATACACTCACTGGCCACTTTATTAGGTATACCTTGCTAGTACCGAGTTGGACCCCCTTTTGCCTTCAGAACTGCCTTAATCCTTCGTGGCATAGATTCAACAAGGTACTGGAAACATTCCTCAGAGAGTTTGGTCCATATTGACATGATAGCATCACGCAGTTGCTGCAGATTTGTCGGCTGCACATCCATGATGCGAATCTCCCGGTCCACCACATCCCAAAGGTGCTCTATTGGATTGAGATCTGGTGACTGTGGAGGCCATTTGAGTACAGTGAACTCATTGTCATGTTCAAGAAACCAGTCTGAGATGATTCGAGCTTTATGACATGGCGCGTTATCCTGCTGGAAGTAGCCATCAGAAGATGGGAACACTGTGGTCATAAAGGGATGGACATGGTCAGCAACAATACTCAGGTAGGCTGTGGCGTTGACACGATGCTCAATTGGTACTAAGGGGCCCAAAGTGTGCCAAGAAAATATCCATTACACCACCACCACCAGCCTGAACCGTTGATACAAGGCAGGATGGATCCATGCTTTCATGTTGTTGACGCCAAATTCTGACCCTACCATCCGAATGTCGCAGCAGAAATCGAGACTCATCAGACCAGGCAACGTTTTTCCAAATTTCTATTGTCCAATTTTGGTGAGCCTGTGTGAATTGTAGCCTCAGTTTCCTGTTCTTAGCTAACAGGAATGGCACCCGGTGTGGTCTTCTGCTGCTGTAGCCCATCTGCCTCAAGGTTCGACGTGTTGTGCGTTCAGAGATGCTCTTCTGCATACCTCGGTTGTAATGAGTGGTTATTTGAGTTACTGTTGCCTTTCTATCAGCTCGAACCAGTCTGGCCATTCTCCTCTGACCTCTGGCATCAACAAGGCATTTTCGCCCACAGAACTGCCGCTCACTGGATATTTTCTCTTTTTCGGACTATTCTCTGTAAACCCTAGAGATGGTTGTGCGTGAAAATCCCAGTAGAGCAGCAGTTTCTGAAATACTCAGACCAGCCCGTCTGGCACCAACAACCATGCCACGTTCAAAGTCACTTAAATCACCTTTCTCCCCCATTCTGATGCTCGGTTTGAACTGCAGCAGATCGTCTTGACCATGTCTACATGCCTAAATGCATTGAGTTGCTGCCATGTGATTGGCTGATTAGAAATTTGCGTTAACGAGCAGTTGGACAGGTGTGCCTAATAAAGTGGCCGGTGAGTGTATATGGTTGGGATAGTGGGACTTGAGGACTGGGTCCTAGATCCTCCTAGGTATCTGAGGATGACAGACTATAAAATTAATCCCACAACGTGACTGCTATTTGCACATTTAAGAAATAAAACGCGAGAGGGAGTGCCTTATCAGTGGTTATTGGCACGGCTCTACTGGCTTCAGTACTCAAGCTAGTGGGGATGCTGCACTCTAAACACTGGGCACATTATTAGCTACGTCTCCTTGTGTTGAACACGAGAGGGCAGAACGCAGCATGTCCACTGACCAGTTATCAAAATGAAATGCCAACACACTTGGCAATTGCCTTCCGTTTACACTGAAATTACTCTCACACATACTACTGAAAATGCTCTTATATACAACTATTGCATTTCAGTAGTATGTGAGAGGATTTTCAGTAGTATGTGAGAGGATTTTCAGTAGTATGTGAGAGTATTTCACATGTGTATGTGAGAACATTTTCAGTAGTGTATGTGAGAGGTAAGGTATGGAATATGGCCTATACTGCCTCTCATAAAGATCAGCCTCGCTCCTCAACTAAAGTCTCCTGTGTTGACCAACATGGCTGGTCCTCTTCTCAAACCCTGAAATCTTTTTTTTTGTTTTGTTTAATTTGCAGGGAAATGTGTAATCATTGTGGTGTTCCCAACACAGAATATTAACCAGTGTGGGTTGGTTGGTTTTGAATGTGCACATTTAAATGTGATTGGTGCTGAATGAGGTGGAGGTCAGCTATTGGTTGTTCCTGAAGAGTATATAAGGCAGAATCGCCACCAGGGCGCTCTCTTGGTACTCCGCTCTACTCGGGATAGCTAGGTTGTTACAGCGTAATAATAAATATACTACGTTACTGTCATAAGTCTGCCGTGTGCACTTTCCAGTTATCTACTTAAACAGTTTAGAACAATATTAGTGTTTCATACACGACAACCATGGCAACAGTTCTTGATCATGTGACTACTAACTTGTTACAGTAGTGCTTCATCAGCGCGCTAAAGAAAATAAAATTGTTTTGTACTTTATAGTACTTATATTAGTAATGAATGGACCGGAGACCAAGGCATAACGTTGACCTTTTACTAGGCATATCTTCAAGTCTTCACACTCGCGCATGCGCGCTCATTACATATCAAAACCTGCTCACTACATCTCCCCCTTTTAAACTGATACTTTCAGGATCTTTACAGAAAAATTAAATCACATGTTAATAAAGCCTAATGCTGATTTTACCAACGAGGCAGGGGAACAGCTGGCACCTTAAACATCTCTGTAAACGTGAGCATATGTAAACTAGTTAAATGAACTTCACATTTCAAAACACATTTCTTTTTTTCTTTTTTTTGACCTATGAACATATCAAGACAAGTGCATAACCTAACTGAGAGGTAGGGTAGACTACCTGATCCTCTCTGTTGTGGTACGGAGGTTATTCTGCTCCATGTATACTCACAACACTAAACTACAAATTCAGTCTTTTAACAGGCTTGACTGCCCTGCCAACTCTGGTGTGTAGTCCAGAGTCCGGCTGGCTTCCAGACGGTGAAGGCACTACTCGCAAATGAGAACGGTTTCTTCGGAGACTGCCTGTTGAGGTTTGTGTCACGTATGAACGTGGTGTCTCTGCTGATCCAGAGACGACTCCTGTGTGTGGAACATTCCGTATCCAAACTCTCTGACCTGGCTGGAGTGGTGGTGTCTCCCGTGCTCTATGTCGTCTGTTGTATCCTTCAGCCTGTTGTCTTTTAAGCTCCTGGTCTTTCAACTCAAAAGCTCTCAAGTCTGGCCATGCTGGTTTGAGAGTGCATGGACACACCGGAAGGGGTGTTTGGATGTTGCGTCCCATCAGGAGCTCTGCCGGTGATACTCCATGGGCAAGAGGAGTTGCTCTGTACGCCATAAGCGCTTTGTGAGGGTCCTCACTCTTCTGCAACAAGGATTTCCCAGTCTTTACTGCACGTTCAGCTTCCCCATTGCTTTGAGGGTAACGGGGGCTACTGGTACCATGTTGAAAGTTATAATCTTTAGCAAAATCTGCGAACTCTGCAGCACCAAACAGCGGTCCATTGTCTGTGACGAGTGTATCCGGCACCCCGTGGCGGCTAAAGATTACTTTTATTTTAACAATCACAGCTGTTGCTGAAGTGCTTGTTAAATTGGCAACCTCAGTGTATCTTGAATAGTAATCAATGACTACTAAATACTGACCTTTCTTCCACTCAAATAAGTCAGCTGGTAGCCATTCCCATAGGTGTGATGGCAAGGGTGTTGCCATCAGAGGTTCTGTGGCATTTTGACTCTCTTTAGCACAAATTTCACACTGACGTACCTTCTATCTGATCTGTTTTGTCAGCCCAGGCCACCACACTGCTTCATGGGCCCTGGCCATGCATTTCACCATTCCCTGGTGACCCTGGTGAATTTTGTCCAATATGTCCTGTTGCATGCTTGCTGGAATCAGTATTCTCTTTCCTTTCATCAACAGGCCATCCACCATCAACAGGTCGTCGTTTCTGTATTGCCAGAAAGGCTTTAACTGTGGCACAGAACTGCTTCTTTCCCATCCTGTGTGGATCAGGGAGGACAGCTGCTTACACACTGGATCTTCTTCTTGTGCTCTTCTTATTTGTAGCAACTTCTCAGGTGAGGCCGGGAGTTGCTGAATGACCTCATTGATTTGAGCTGTGATGTCATTCTGAAGCGGGAGGTCTTCCTCTGTTGTAGTACGCTGGAGTGGAGCTCTTGATAGAGCGTCAGCTGCAATAAGATTTTTCCCTGGTACATGTACGATTGAGTAGGAAAAACGCAGAAGTCTCAATCTGAAGCGCATTATACAAGGCGGGACGTCATCCAGAGGCCTTGAGCTGAGAAGACTGGTCGGTTCGCATCACAAAGTGTAGGCCCAGGAGGTAGGTCTGAAATCTTTCGCAAGCCCAGGTGACAGCAAGGGCCTCCTTTTCAATTTGGGCATATCTGTGCTCTGTTTGCGTCATGCTGCGATGAAAGCCACTGGCCTCCAATCTCCAGGTTCTTGAAGCTGAGATAAGACCCCTCCTAATTCGTAAGACGATGCATCTGCTGACACTCTTGTCGGTTTCTCTGGACTGTACTGGGCAAGGACAGTAGATGAAGCTGAGCTCGTTTTTCAACTTTTCAAAGGCACACTGCTGCGCTGCTCCCCACATCCACATGTTTTCTGCTTTCAGGAGTTCTCTGATTGGCCCAGTGAGCTCTGCGATGTTGGGAGAGAATTTCCCCACATAGTTGACCATCCCCATGAAGCGTTTTACGTCAGCCACATCTTTTGGTGGTGGCATCTCTCTAATTGCCCTAATCTTCTCAGGATCTGCTTGTATGCCCTCTGAACTGACAACGTGTCCGAGAAATTTGACCTGCTTCACTGCGAACTGACATTTGTCATTCAGAGTTAGGCCCCGCTGCTGCAGTCTTTGCAACACTTGATGCACCCTGTCATCATGCTCTTTGGGCGTGGCACCGAACACCAGGATGTCATCCACATGACACAAAGTTCCTTCTAGGCCGTCAAGCATCTGCGTTAAATGCTTCTGAAAGTGTTCTGGCGCGGATGATATTCCACAGGGAAGCAGACTAAAACAATAACGGCCAAATGGTGATGAAGGTGGTGAGTGGGGCTGAATCTTTGTGCAAAGGCACCTGCCAAAAAACCGGCAGTGGCATCCAGTTTGGAAAAAAATCCTAGCTCCAGCTAGCTTAGCTAGCGTCTCATCAACAGCTGGAATAATACTATGTCGCTCCCTGCACACATTTTCGTTCAGGCGGGTTAGGTCGACACATATTCTAATTTTTCTATTAGCTTTTGGTACTACGACCATTCCTGAGCACCACTCTGTAGCTTCCTCTATGGGAGAAATAACGCCCATTTCCTCCATCCTGTTTAACTCTTCTTGAACTTTTCCTCTTAAGGGCAATGGCACACGGCGTAGCACAGCAAGGGCAAAGGGAGTGGTATTTTCTTTTAATTTAATTTTGTATTCTCCCTCTAGCTTATCTAAGCCTGTGAAAACTCTGGGATATTGTTCTTTGTAGCTTACCTCAGCTGCTGTGATAGCTTGCACAGGGCTGAGCAGGCAGAGGTCTTGTATCGCTGGTAAGCCAAGCAAAGGAGTCACTAACCCTGGCACAACATACACTTGCTGCTTCGCTACAATTCCATTGTGACTAATATTCGCAATAAAATGTCCCTTCACTTCTATGGGAGAGTTACTTGGTCCACACAGTCTTTTGGTTGTCAGTAGCAGCTTTCCATGTCGCTTTTGTGAATACAAATGTGCCGGGATAGCTGTCACTGCAGCGCCCGTGTCCAACTTAAACGTTATCTGCTGACCATTCACTGCAACCGATTTCTGCCAGAATGTGTTGGATTTTGTACAATTCACTGTGCCCAGGAACAATGTCTCTACGCTTTCATCCAAGTCATTTTCCTTAATTTCTTCCACTCTCATTTTCGTTTTACAAACAGCGGCAAAATGCCCCCTTTTCTTACATTTCCTGCACTCAGCAGTGCGCGCGGGACATGCATTGAACGAATTTTCATGTGTCTTCCCACATCTGCCACATTTAGTATTTGCATTATTTTGCACTCCTTCCTTTGGTTTAAAACCACATTTTCCGTGTGGAGAGAATTTCTGTTTGAACTTGAATCTAACTGCATCCATGTTTGCCTCTGTGCCATCTGTGCTACTCTGTCTCAATGCAGGCTGTTGCTTTTTAATTTCCTAAATCTAGCTGTAACTTCTCTGCAAGTCCATGGTCTCTGGTACCCACGACAAGGCGGTCTCTGATCATCTCGTCTTGGAGAAGTCCATACTGACATATGCATATGAAATGTTTATGAACGCTTGCTTTACTTGGTCCTACTTTGTCTTGTCCTCCTCCGTCAGTGCTGACGTGTTCAGAACGTCCTCCGCCATGTCTCCAATAGTGTAAACTAGCGAGTTAGCTTGATACTCTTGACTCTTTGCATTTAGTCCTGCTGCCGCTATGCGGAATCTTTCTAAACCTCGCATCCAATTAGGCCACTACCAAAGTCTCCGAAGTCAAATGCTTCAGGCGGACTTACTGAAAATAGAGAATCCATTCTGTTTTACCTTCCCAATGCTCCTCTCCAACGTTGCATCAACGCAGCTCCACGTTAGCGTTAGCTCTGCTAGCTCACTCGGCCAATTCAGAAGCTCTTCTCTCACGTAGTCAAACTGCACGGATCATTCCGCTCACTTGTGTCGGGTGATGGTATTTATCTCAGAGGCGAGGACGACGACTTCTGACACCATGTCTTGTACTTTATAGTACTTATATTAGTAATGAATGGACCGGAGACCAAGGCATAACGTTGACATTTTACTAGGCATATCTTCAAGGCTCCACACTCACGCATGCGCGCTCATTACATATCAAAACCTGCTCACTACAAAAATGGACCAGGTTTTTCACCATTTTATTACCAGAATGTGCAAGTTTTAAGCTGACGTGTGTGAGTGTGTGTGTGTGTGTGTGTGTGTGTGTGTGTGTGTGTGTGTGTGTGTGTGTGTGTGTGTGAGTTTGAATTTGAGGAAGGGTAGGGTGTTTTTTAATGGAAGCGGACTCTACGGATGGAGCCCAACACATTTCCCTGACTGCCCCAATCTGATGAGCTATGAGCTGTTGTAGTCGCGTTTCTCCAGAACATGATGAGGACCTCTGTACTTCAAATCCTGGTAGACCACCCACCCGTGAAGACATCAGCACAAGTTAAACGACATAACATGACGTCAGAAGAAACACACTGAAAGACACGGCAAAGCGAGGCACACTCACAACCACCGCCGAATTTAAGTTGACACGGACATCTCGTGGAGACTTGGAGAACGTGACTACAGTGGTGCAGCGTGCCACATCCCTGCATGAGTGTTAATTTAACTCTGAGAGTGTACAAATGGACTAACACACAGGAAGTTAAATTAACACTCAGGATTTTAGTGTGTACACACAGATTTGAGAGTGTTTTAAACACAAAAATTGTAATGCCTGTCGATTTTCCCCGGCTGGGTCAGAGGGCCACACCCCCCAGTCTTCAACCGCCATCATTCACAAGGTGAGCTCTGGGCCAGTGTCATTCAAATCATGCACAGTCAACATTAATGATGTGTGCATCCCCCTGTTGTTGGACACCGGTGCAGGTGTGTCTCTCCTGAATGTTGATAGCAGTCAATTTTTCAGTTCACTGCCACTGTCCGCACCCTCAGCTGTCCTCTGTGGGTATGGTGACTCCAAAATTGATCTGTTTGGCTCTCTCCAAGTGACTGTCCACTATGGAACCAAGTTGGTGCCCAATGCAGTTTTTTCTGTGGCACGCCGTGGGGCCAACCTGATGGGCCTGGACCTGTTCTCCGCTCTGGGGATCTCCCTCTTAGACACAAGGGGGGTAGCAATCCTGACTGTTGCCATGCCTTGGCAGCAGAAGTGGCCATCACTGTTTGTGGGGCTTGGCTGCCTCTCCGCCTTCGCCCATCAACTTCTCCTCAACCCTGCTGTGAAACCTGTCATCCAACCACTGTGCCGCATCCCGTTGGCTCTGCGTGATGAGGTCTCCGGCGAGCTGCAACAACTGCTGGAAGTTGGCATCATTGAACCGGTGGACGTGTCACCCTGGGTCTCAAACCTCGTGGTGGCTAAGAAGAAGTCGGGGGGCCTGCATGTCTGCGTCGATCTACATGCAGTAAATAAGGCAGTGGTCCCTGATAAGTATCCACTGCCCACCTCAGAAGAACTCACTGCTCAGTTCTATGGCTCTGAGGTGCTGTCCAAGCTTGACCTCAGACAGGGGTACTTACAGGTGCCCCTCCACCCCAGCAGCCAAAACCTCACAGCCTTTGCGACACATGCAGGAATGTTTCGCTACACCAGGATGCCTTTCGGTCTCAGCTCCGCCCCTAGCTGCTTCCAGAAAATCATGGTCTCCGTGCTGGCTGGCATAGCCGAAACCTCATAGCCTTTGTGACACATGCAGGAGTGTTTCGCTACACCAGGATGCCTTTCAGTCTCAGCTCCGCCCCTAGCTGCTTCCAGAAAATCATGGTCTTCGTGCTGGCTGGCATACTGGGCGTGGCCATTTATCTGGACGAAATAGTGGTACACGGACCCACCAGTGAAATCCACGACAAGCGCCTCAACATAGTCTTAGCAGCCCTGTCCAAGCACAAGCTAACTCTCAATGCTGAGAAATGTGTCCTATGTGTTCAGCCATCGAGTTCGTGGGGTTCTGGCTGTCAGCGAGCGGTGTAACTCCACTACAATCCAAAGTGGACGCCATTCAGGCCATGCCTGAGCCCAGCTCGGCCGCCCGGGTCACCTCCTTCCTGGGTATGACAAGTTACTACCTGAGGTTTCTTCCCCAGTACTCTGTGACCACAGCCCCCCTGCACCAGCTGTTGCATAAGGACGAGCCATGGGTGTGGTCAAAGGCATGCAGTGACGCTGTGCGTGATCTCAAGACTCAACTGACTTCACCACCAGTGTTGGCTCACTTCGACATCTCCAGCTCCACCTTTGTGACCTGTGACGCGTCAGCCACAGCGATAGGGGCCGTGCTGTCTCAAACCCAGAACGGTGTGGAGAAGCCCATCGCCTTCGCCTCCCGTGCCCTCAACCTGACCGAGCAGCGGTACTCCATGGGTGAGCATGAGGCGTTAGTCTGCATCTGGGCTTGTGAAAGGTGGCACCTCTACCTCTATGGCCACTCATTCACCCTCAGGACAGATCACCAGGCCCTGACAGCGCTGCTGTCCACATCTGGGACAGGCCACAAACCCCTGAGGCTGCACCGCTGGTCTGACCGCCTCCACCAGTACAACTTCAGCCTGCAGTTCACTCCAGGCAGAGACAATGTTGTCACCGACCTGCTCTCTCGCTCTGTCTCCACCTCAGCTACACAGATGGACATTGACTGTGTGGAAAAGGACATTGTCCAAATGCTACACACACTCCTTCAGGCCACTGTCTCTCTGCAGGAGCCGAGGGCAGCCTCTGAACAGGACCCTGTTCTCTCCCAGCTCCGCACCTACATCCAGAACGGCTGGCCTCACAAGGTCCCAGAGGAGCTGGCTGCGTTCTCCCGAGTCAGACAGGAGCTCTCCTGCTGGAACGACACCTGCGTGGTACGTGGGTTTTGCACAGTGGTCCCAGGTGCTCTCCTTGCGCGTGTTTTGAATATGGCGCATGAAGGCCACCTGGGCATTGTGAAACTGAAACAGCGCTGCCGAGACATGGTGTGGTGACCGGGAATAGACAGAGATATTGAGGCTCTGGTGAAGGACTGTTCTGCCTGCCGTGTGAGTGGCAAGACTGGCCACCAGGCTCCCCCACCCCTGCAACCTCTCGCCTGGCCCTCTCAGCCCTGGGAACACCTGCAGTTGGACATCTGTGGTGAGATCCATGGAGTTCCCCACCACCAACGCTTCCTGGTGGTCACCTACAATCTACACTCAAAATAGCCTGAACTCACCACTTCCGGCACTGTGACCTCACAGATCATCATCGACTTCCTGAACTCTCTCTTCTCTCGCTGGGGCTTCCCAAAGACCATCACCACTGACAACGCTCCTCAGCTGGTCTCTGCCGAGTTCACTGCTTATCTCGAAAACAAGGGCATCTGTAATATACACACTGCGTATTACCACCCCCAGGCCAATGGCGGCGTTGGACGTTTTCACCAGTCACTGAAGAATGGCCTCAGAGCACACATGGCCCAAGGGTGCTCTTTAAAGCAGGCCATCCGTCACACTCTGCTGCACTATCGGACCACACAGTACTCGACCACAGGCATCTTCAAAGCCTCTCTCATGCTGGGCCGGGAACTTTGCATGCCCCTTGACAGGCTCCGCCCCTCCACACCCCAAGGCACTTCTCTCTGGGGTCAGAGCCTCAGTCACTCGTCATCAGACGCGGATGAAGCAACGGTTTGACCAGTCAAAACGAACCAGAAGGGCCACCACTCGGGGAGCAGGCTTCAGAGGCGGCAGAAGGTACGCCACTCGGGGAACAGGCTTCGGAGTCAGCCAAATAGAACGCCGCTCGGGCAGCAGGCATCGGAGGTGTCGGGGCAGCCGCTTGGGGAACAGGCTTCAGAGGCAGGGGGGCAGCCGCTAAGGGAGCAGACTTTGGAAGCAGTGGGGCAGCCACTCGGGGAACAGGCTTCGGAGGTGGCCGGGCCGCCACTTGGGAACAAGGCTTTGGAGGCGGTGAAAGGGCCGCAGCTCGTGGACCAGGCTTCGGAGGCGGCGGAAGGGCCACCACTCAGGCAGGAGCCTTTGAAGGCATCAGAAGGGCCGCCACTGGGGAGCAGGCTTCGGAGGCAGTGAAAGGGCCGCCGCTCGGAGAGCAGGCTTCGGAGTCAGCCGAATGGAACGCTGCTTGGGCAGCAGGCTTCGGAGGTGGTGAGGCAGCCGCTCCGGTACGAGGCTTCAGAGGCGGCGAAAGGGCCGCCGCTCGTGGACCAGGCTTTGGAGGTGGCGGAAGGGCCGCTGCTCAGGGAGCAAGCTTTGAAGGCAGCGGAAAAGTCGCCGCTGGGGAGCAGGCTTCGGAGGCAACGGAATGGCCGCCGCTTGGGGGGCAGGCTTTGGGGTAGGCGGAAGGGCCGCTGCTCGGAGATGACAGAAGTGCTGCCCTTAGGGACCAAGATTTGGAGGCAGCAGAAGGGCCACAACTCGGAAAGCAGGCTTCAGAGGCGGCGGACGAGCCACTGCTCGGAGAACAGGCTTCGGAGGTGGTGGAAGGGCCGCCACTCGGGAAGCAGGCTTTGGAGGTGGCAGAAGAGCCACCACTGGAGGAGCAGGCTTCGGAGTCAGCCGAAAGGTATGCCGAAAGGTATTACCAATGGACCAGCCGGTCCATTGGTAAAGACAGCTGACTTTACCGTAAAAACAAACAGCAAGAGCTACCGACAACACAGCCACAGACCTCATGGGGAACAGACTTCGGATGCTGTGCAAAGGCTGCTCGGGAAACAGATTACGGACGCCACTTAAGGGCAGCTTGGGAAACAATCTTTGGTGGCGGCGGTAGGGCCGCCTTTTGGGGGCAAGAATTCGGAGGTGGCCGAAGGGTTACCGCTCGGGAACCAGGTTTCCGAGGTGGTGGAAGGTCCGCTCGGGAAACAGACTTTGGGGTCGGCGGAAGGGTCGCTCGGGAAACAGACCTCAGGCGCGGCAGAAGGGTCATTCGGGAAACAGACATCTCGATCGGTGGAAGAGACGCTTGGTAAACAAACTTCGGAGGCGTCAGAAGGGCCGAAGTTCGGGGACCAGACTTCGGAAGAGGCGGAAGGGCCACCACTTGGGGACCAGGCCTCGGAGGTGGCAGAAGGGCCACTCGGGATACAGACATCGAGGTCGCTCGGTTAACAGACCTCAGGCGCGGCAGAGGGGTCGCTCGGGAAACAGAAACCTGGGGTGGCGGAAGGGTCACTTGGGAAACAGACTTCTGAGGCATCGGAAGGGCCGCCGCTCGGGGACCAGACTTGGGAGGTGGCGGAAGGGCCGCTCGGGAAACAGACCTCCGGCGTGGCAGAAGGGTCGCTCGGGAAACTGACACCTGGGGTGGCGGAAGGGCCGCTTGGGAAACAGACTTCAGAGGCGTCGGAAGGGCCGCCGCTCGGGGACCAGACTTGGGAAGCGGCGGAAGGTCTGCCCCTAGGGGACCGGACTTTGGAGGCGATGGAAGGGCCGCCCCACGGGGAGTAAGCTTCGGAGGTGGTGGAAGGACCGATTGGGAAACAGACATCGGGGTCGTTGGAAAGGTCGCTCGGTAAAAAGACCTCAGGCGCGGCAGACGGGACGCTCGGGAAACAGAAACCCGGAGCGGTGTAAGGACCACTTGGGAAACAGACTTTGGAGGCGTCGGAAGGGCCGCAGCTCGGAGACAAGAATTCGGATGCGGCGGAAGGGCTGCCGCCATGGGGCAAGGCTTCGGAGGCGGGGGAAAGGCCGCTTGGGAAAGAGACATCGAGGTCGGTGGAAGGGTACCTCGGGAAACAGACCTCAGGCGCGGCAGAAGGGTCATTCGGGAAACAGACATCTCGGTCGGTGGAAGAGACGCTTGGGAAACAGACTTCAGAGGCGTCAGATGGGCCGAAGTTCGGGGATCAGGCTTCAGAGGTGGCAGAAGGGCCGCTAGGGATACAGACATTGAGGTCTGTGGAAGGGTCGCTCGGTTAACAGACCTCAGGCGCGGCAGACGGGACGCTCGGGAAACAGACACCTGGGGTGGCGGAAGGGCCACTTGGGAACCAGACGTCGGAAGCAGCGGAAGATCTGCTGCTAGGGGACCAGACTTTGGAGGAGATGGAAGGGCCGCCGCTCGGGGAGTGGTTTTCGGAGGTGGCGTAAGGGCCGCTCGGGAAACAGACCTCAGGCGCGGTATGCGGGACGCTCGGGAAACAGACACCTGAGGTGGCGGAAGGGCCACTTGGGAACCAGACGTCGGAAGCAGCGGAAGATCTGCTGCTAGGGGACCAGACTTTGGAGGAGATGGAAGGGCCGCCGCTCGGGGAGTGGTTTTCGGAGGTGGCGTAAGGGCCGCTCGGGAAACAGACCTCAGGCGCGGTATGCGGGACGCTCGGGAAACAGAAACCTGTGGCGGTGTATGTACCGCTTGGGAAACAGACTTTGGATGCATCAAAGGGTCTGCCGCTCGGGGACCAGACTTCGAAGGCAGCGGAAGGTCTGCCACTAGGGGATCAGACTTTGGAGGTGATTGAAGGGCCGCCGCTTGGGGAGTAGGCTTTGGAGGTGGCGCAAGGGCTGCTCGGGAAACAGACCTCAGGCGCGGCAGACGGGACGCTCGGGAAACAGACACCTGGGGTGGCGGAAGGGCCACTTGGGAACCAGACGTCGGAAGCAGCGGAAGATCTGCTGCTAGGGGATCAGACTTTGGAGGTGATTGAAGGGCCGCCGCTTGGGGAGTAGGCTTTGGAGGTGGCGCAAGGGCTGCTCGGGAAACAGACCTCAGGCGCGGCAGACGTGACACTTGGGAAACAGACACCTGTGGCGCTTTACGAACTGCTTGGGACTCAGACTTTGGAGGCGTCGGAAGGTCTGCCGCTAGGGGACCAGACTTTGGAGGAGATGGAAGGGCCGCCGCTCCGGGAATAGTCTTCGGAGGTGGCGTGAGGGCCGCTCGGGAAACAGACCTCAGGCGCGGCAGACGGGATGCTCGGGAAATTGAAACCTGTGGCGGTGTATGGACCGCTTGGGAAAAAGACTTTGGATGCGTCAAAGGGTCTGCCGTTCGCGGACCAGACTTCGAAGGCAGCGGAAGGTCTGCCACTAGGGGATCAGACTTTGGAGGCGATTGAAGGGCCGCCGCTCGGGGAGTAGGCTTTGGCGGTGGCGTGAGGGCCGCTCGGGAAACAGACCTCAGGCGTGGCAGACGGGACGCTTGGGAAACAGACACCTGTGGCGCTGTACGTACTGCCTGGGACTCAGACTTTGGAGGCGTCGGAATGTCTGCTGCTAGGGAACCAGACTTGGGAGGAGATGGAAGGGCCGCCGCTCGGGGAGTTGTCTTCGGAGGTGGCGTGAGGGCCGCTCGGTAAACAGACCTCAGGCGCGGCAGACGGGACGCTCGGGAAACAGACACCTGGGGTGGCGGAAGGGCCACTTGGGAACCAGACGTCGGAAGCAGCGGAAGATCTGCTGCTAGGGGACCAGACTTTGGTGGAGATGGAAGGGCCGCCGCTCGGGGAGTAGGCTTTTGAGGTGGCGTGAGGGCCGCTCGGGAAACAGACCTCAGGCGTGGCAGACGGGACGCTTGGCAAACAGACACCTGTGGTGCTGTACGTACTGCTTGGGACTCAGACTTTGGACGCGTCGGAAGGTCTGCCGCTAGGGGACCAGACTTTGGAGGAGATGGAAGGTTCGCCGCTCGGGAATCAGACTTTGGAGGCGATCGAACGGCCGCCGCTTGGGGAGTAGGCTTTGGAGATGGCGGAAGGGCCGCTTGGGAAACAGACCTCAGGCGTGGCAGACGGGATGCTCGGGAAACAGACACCTGGGGTGGCGGAAGGGCCACTTGGGAACCAGACGTCGGAAGCAGCGGAAGATCTGCTGCTAGGGGACCAGACTTTGGAGGAGATGGAAGGGCCGCCGCTCGGGGAGTAGTCTTCGGAGGTGGCGTGAGGGCTGCTCGGGAAACAGACACCTGAGGTGGCGGAAGGGCCACTTGGGAACCAGACGTCGGAAGCAGCGGAAGATCTGCTGCTAGGGGACCAGACTTTGGAGGAAATGGAGGGGGCGCCGCTCGGGGAGTAGTCTTCGGAGGTGGCGTAAGGGCCGCTCGGGAAACAGACCTCAGGCGCGGTATGCGGGACGCTCGGGAAACAGAAACCTGTGGCGGTGTATGGACCGCTTGGGAAACAGACTTTGGATGAATCGAAAGGTCTGCCGCTCGGGGACCAGACTTCGAAGGCAGCAGAAGGTCTGCCGCTAGGGGATCAGACTTTGGAGGCGATTGAAGGGCCGCCGCTCGGGGAGTATGCTTTGGAGGTGGCGGAAGGGCCGCTCGGGAAACAGACCTCAGGCGTGGCAGACGGGAGGCTTGGGAAACAGACACCTGTGGCGCTGTACGTACTGCTTGGGACTCAGACTTTGGACGCGTTGGAAGGTCCGCCGCTCGGGGACCAGATTTCGGAGGTGGCGGAATGGCCGCCGCTCGGGGTCCAGGTTTCGGAGACGGGGGAACCGCCTCTTGGGAAACAGACATCGAGGTCGGTGGAAGGGTACCTCGGTAATAAGACCTTAGGCTCGGCAGAAGGGTCACTCGGTCACACAATTACACTAAAGAGGGAACGGACGGCAGACATTGGGGAAGCACACAAACAGACGAGGCACCCGTTACCAAGAGTCTCTCTGTGTCTCTGTGACACACAGAGGGTCTAAGGACAGGATGTTGTGTTGCTGTTAAGCCCACTGAGTGTGAAACGAAGCGACGAGTCAGGGATATATACCCAGTGGAGGCCAATCAGGGTGATTGGGTGTGCAGGTGCGTAACACCCGTACAACCAATCGGAGAAAGGGGAGGGAGATTGGGCGCGCTTGCACAGGATAGTGCAGGAACCGGACAGCCAATCGGACGAACTTTATTATTTGTTCAGAGCCGCACGGTGGTTCGCTAAGGACTTGTTATTGATTTGGCAAAGTTAGTAAACGTTACCCTTTGTCCGCTGTTTTAGGTAATTAGCTAAGTTAACCGGCGTTTGTGATCAGCGATGCTAAGTGTTTTGACCTACAGCTAGCTAGAGAGCTTAGCGCGAAGATTTGTAGCTACACAACGTGACCACGTGTGTCCGCTCTAATGATACGAGGTATAACGTTGCCATAATGAACCAGCCGCTATGTATCTAAGAGATGGGCTTTGTTCTTCATGTGCATAATCTGACATCGCTGTATGTGTTTACTGTTACTGTTTAACCTACGTTAGCCACAGATGGCTAGCCTTGTTAACAGTCCGTGTTCATTCTAAGCCAGAGGTTCCCAACCTCGGTCCTGGGGGACCCCTGTGTATGCTGGTTTTCATTCCAACCACAATTGAAATCCCAGAACTTTAACAAGCTATTGATATTTCATGATTATATCATGTTTTAGAGTTTTTATTTTTTACTATATACAAACATCTCTTTAACTTTGGTGTTTTTAATGTGGTTTTATTGTAACTATTTTCTGTATGCTTTCTCGTATTTATCCTTTTAATTGTAAAATTTACCAAGTGGACCATGTTGCATGGTGACTCTACACTTTAAATAAAACTCATTGATTGATAGAGCAGGGGTCCCCAGTCTTATCCAGAAAGGGCCAGTGTGGCTGTTGGCTTTTGCTTCAATGAAGCAGTAACTCACCTGATTCTACTAATCAAGGTACATAGCAAAGACTCTAGTGGTTGATTAGCAGAATCAGGTGTGTGAAAAACACAAAAGCACCCAAAAAAATGAACAGCTTGTTAAAATTCTGGGATTTCAATTGTGGTTGGAACGAAAACCAGCATACACAGGGCTCCCCTAGGACCGAGGTTGGGAAGCTATTTTAACCTGGTTAAGTTGTAGGCATGTTTTCAACCCTGCTCTTGGAGGCCCATATAAATGCACATTGTGGTTTCACATGGTTTTACCATGCGCACTGCATTTTTTGAGGTCATCGGCTGTGACCTACCATCTCTCCTAGACCTGTACCACTCCAGGACCAGGAAGAAAGCGGGATATATCGTTGCTGATCCTTCCCATCTCGGTCACCACCTCTTCCATAGACTTCCATGAGGCAAAAGGTTCTAGGCTATCAAGACCAAAACCACACACCACTTGAACAGTTTTTTCCCCCCATGGCAGCGGGGCTCACAAACAAGCCCCTGCCTCTCACTGACTGGGACCCCCCCCCCCCCAGTGTAAATAAACATGTACAATATTTTCTTTTAATTCTTGTTTGTTGTTTTATGTCTTGTATGCGCCAACCTCACCAAGTCACTTTCCTTGTATGTGCAAAAAATACTTGGCTAAATAAAATGATTCTGATTTAGGAGTACGCATGCAGGATCACTTCTCCCTGTAGGAGTGGAGAAGCTGATCTAAGAAGTACTGACTGGATCAGCACTACCTACTCTGAGCTGTGTTGACAATACGGCCAAGACAAACACATTCAACCCACTTACATGTTTTTGAAGTTAGTAAACAGGAATTGCATGATACCTCCTTTATTAGTACATAATACAACACACAGTGAGAAAGATTGGGTTTTAATAATAACTATTTACAATTACACTCAACATTAGTCTCCTCTCCCCTTTGCTGTTGTTCTCCGTATCTCTCCTCTCCTCCCCCTCTTCTCTTCTCTCCTCCCTGCTTCCCTACTGAAGCTGGGCGGCCATGGAATTAGCAACAACAACAACAACAACAACAACAACAACAACAATGTATCAGTATCAGCAGAGCAGCAATAGCCTTTTGTGTGCAAAATCAAGCATAAAAAGAGTGCGGTTAAAGTGCATTAGTGCTGATTAATACTGTTCAGACTGTGCACCGTGCAGTGTTGTAGTACTCGAGTCCAGGACTCGGACTCGAGTCCGACTCGAGTCCTGATTAACGTGACTCGTGACTCGACTTGGACTTGAGCACTGATGACTCGGACTTGGACTCGGACTCGCGAATTTACTGCATTCGGACTCGGAAGTTGGAGACCCGGACTCTGACTTTTTAATTGATAAAGACTGTTTTTGTTAGATTTTTTTAAAATAATAGGCCCTATTAAAATATATTGATAGCTATATTAATACTGTAACATTATTCAATTTCGTGTAAGGGCAGGCACGTGTGTTCCACCTACATGCGGATTCACGTGGCGTGCATACCGTCATGTTCAGTAGCGTGAAGATGCCTAAAGAGACGCCCCGAATTGTGCTCTTTGCTTACACAGATTTTACAACAAATTCCAGCAAGATCACTGCTAGATGTTCGATATGTAAACGAACTATTGAGGAGAAGACCGGGACAACCTCAAACTTCAACAGACATCTGTCAAGGATGCACCCAGAAAAGTAAGTGATATGCAGTCAGTTGATGATATGGTTGGTGATCAGTTAACGTTAGCTAGCTAGCTATCTAGCTACGGTAACAATAGCCTCTGGAGTAACTCAACCACTGGTCCAAGATGTTCGGTCGGGTCGTGTGGCGGGTATATCATGTCACTAGAACCGTTGGGTTAGGTGGTGTGGCGGGTATATCATATCACTAGAATCAAGTGAAATTGTATAGGTAAGTTAAGTAACGTTACTGTTAGAATGCTAATGCAGCATTGCACAGAAAAGTCACAGTACGGTTCGCTTTCGGTACGAGCGTACCATCGATCTCACTAATGATGAGTTGGTAAGTAACACGCAGCGTCTTCGTGTTATAGGGAGATTAAAACTGATTTTTCTTATTTATCATTTAGCTAATTACCAAGTAGCATACACTTAACGGAAAAAAACACACCACTCTGAACTACCGTGTTAGCATTAATCTTAACTAGCAATAACAAATCCGCACATTGCAGATCTCCGCCATGAATATTCTCCAAGTGCGGAGAAGGAAGAAGTCTAGCCTATATGCATCCACAAATAATGTTGATAAAATGTGCACAACTTTACAATGCAAATAAAAATAATTGTAGGCTATTACTCGCTAAATGGACTAATTGAAGAAAGCTAATGTGGATGCCGCCACTGGTTTTCTTGAGAGCTGGAGACGGTACAAGATTTGACGGATGTGGCATTTCCCCCCCCCCCCCCCCCCCCGATGTACCGAAAACTACCGAACCGTATGGTGATTGGTGACACCGCATAGGTTACTGTAAATATGGGGATATTTTTCTTTGCATATATGCAGCATTGGGTGTGCCAAATTCTAAAAATAGACACGCGCGACGTAGCTTTTGAACAGTACTATGAACTGGCTCTATCTTCTAACAAAATCACACCCTCCCTGACCCATACAGAATAAACATACAGACTCACGGAGGATGGAGAGTTAAAGCTCAGCTAGGTAGCATGTAACATACTTAAATCAATAATTAAATGACTGGGTTTTGCTAATTAATCCCTGTCCTGTTAGTCTCATAAATTATGTATCTTTTCTCATACTTTTCATTTATCCAGCTAGTTTACATTAGTTAATCTACTAATATGGTAATGTTAGTTATATAGATAACTAAATATGTAACTTAACTGGTTATGGTTCAAACCACTATGTGTATAATGTGTAACATTCGTATTGTTATTGCATATTGTTATAGCTATAACGTTACATATTTTTTGCTGTGAGAAAGATTACTTGAAACAGTTTGGCATCAGCAAGCTAAAGTGTGTATCCTATCTTCCCCTAGGTTCCAAGAATACCATGCCTCCACTGCTTCAGATGTGATGCCAGCTGCTCCAGGTCAGAAGACTATCACATCATTTTTAAATGATGGACAGCAAAGGATGTACGACCTCAAACATCCACGTCAGAAGGCTATAAGTGATGCCCTTGTAAAAGATCTAATCATTAAGTGCTGCTTGCCACTCTCCATCGTTGACAACGAGGACTTCAAGCACTTCCTGCATGTCCTGGACCCTCAGTACCGGCCCATAGCAAGATCCACAATTTCCTCTGTGACCATTCCAGGAATGGTGGAAGTCAAGAAAGAACAGATAAAGAACCAGCTGGCAGAAGCATCGAGTGTTGCTGTTACCACAGACATTTGGAGTGATCGAAAGATGCAGTCATTCCTTGGAGTGACAGCACACACAGTGGCAATGGATAAAAAAAACAGGAACTCAGCCTTCAGTCATATCTTCTTTCCTGCAAAAGAGTGCATGGGAAACACTCAGGAGAGAAGATTGCAATGATGGTTGAATGCTGTGCTGAAGAATACCTGATTAAGGACAAGATCAACTTTGTCATAACTGACAATGCATCCAACATGAGAAAAGCTTTCCAGGCCAGCTTTCCCCTAGAGGATCCTTGTGATGCTGAAGCTCATGATCCCAGCACATTTGAGGAGGATGATGAAATATGGCAAGACCTGATGCCAGAAGATCAACAGACAGTCAATGACACTTTGGCTGAGAACTGTAAGATGCAGAGACTATCATGCTTCACACATTCACTGCAGTTGGTCATAAAAGATGGTCTGAAAGACACCAGTGGGCTGTCAAGCACCCTAGCAAAGCTATCCCGTGCAGCCAACCTCCTCCACAGTGGCACCTCGTTTAAAGACTGCTTTGAAGCGTGTTCTGGTGATCCAACAATTCCAACAGCGAATGCCACACGATGGAATTCCACTCTGAAGCAGGTGAAGGCTTATGTGCATTTAGACATGCAAAAGCTGTCCAGTGTGTTGGAATCAGTGGGGCACAAAAGCCTTATCTTATCCCCGCGAGAGTATGCTCAGCTTAAAGAACTGATCGAAGTTCTTGATCCATTCTTAGAGGCAACCAACCTAACTCAGGGTGAGACTACTGTCACCGTCAGTGTGATTGTGCCCTGTGTCCTCACTCTGCGCTGTTACCTGCAGGAAATAAGAGGAAAAGCCAGATACTGTGGGCCTCTGGTGAGAGCTCTGGAGAGCTCCTTGAAAACAAGGTTTGCAGAGGTTTTCAGTGCAGTCAAGATACCAGGATGTGAGCCGGCTGAAGGAAGAGGCCCCACCAAATTTCCTTTCACCAATGCCTACTTCATAGCATCTGTGTTGGACCCAGCATTTGGCTTCCAGTGGCTAGAACATGATGTGCAGCTGGACAGTGACATCAAAGATGTGCTGAAGACTGAGATCAAAGGTGAGAAATGTTTTGATTAACGTTAGTTAAGTGATTAACTATTTGATTGTTGTGATGTTTATATCATTGAAGGTGTTACAATAAAGCACATAGGCGTGTCATTTGTCATGTAGGCCTAGTCAATAACATATTTGTAATGAGTCCCCCATGCCCCCCTCTCATTTCAGAGTATATAAAGGCAGAGGGTGACAAGCAAGCGGTATCAACAGCAGATGCAGCGGAAGCAACAGGACCAGGGGAAGGTGAACTTTCAGTCTCCTCCTGAGAAGCAGTTGAGAATGTTCTCCCACTATAGGAGGACTCCCTCCTCCACCAAGAAGAAGCCGTCTGGCCAGGCTCAGTTGACTGCATACCTCAACTTGATCGCTGAGCAGGACTCTGACTCAGTCCCGTGCCTCAGGTTTTGGCAGCAAAACAAATCCAAATTCCCTACCCTCTATCAGATTGCCACACAGGTATTCTCTATCCCTACCTCCAGTGGGCCCATTGAAAGGGTATTTAGTCATGGAGGCATTTTGATGAGGCCTCACCGTGCAAGGTTGAGTAGTTCCATGCTGTCAGATCTTATGTTTTTGAAATGCAACGTGTATGCTTAAAACTAGTGCCACCAGCCTTTTGTTCCTAACTATTCCTGAGAGACAATGTCTTTTGACTAGTTTTTATGAATGTATTGTATGCTGTGGAACTTACTTCTGTATACTGTTTCCACCATTTGCTAATATCATGCTATTCACAGCTATCAAATGTGTTTTGAAGCACATCCAGTGTTCAGAATGTCAAAGAAATTCAGACTGTTCTAAAAATGTGTGTGTGCGCGCATGCTTGCGCGTGCATGTGTGCGAGTGTGTGGGTGTGCATTTGTTTGGCTATCGTGTCACAAAGTAAATAAACTCCCTTTGAAATGGTGACAGCTGTGTCATTTTTGTTTAATGTAGACCTTTTTTATTTGTATGTCAGATCTTTGACTGTGCCCGAGTGGATCACTGGAGCCATCTTGGAACTCGACTCAGACTCAACCTTGATGACTCGGACTCGGACTAGGGTAATAGTGACTCGACTCGGACTCGACTCGACTTTTCTTTGGTGACTCGGACTCGGACTTGGACTCGAACACTGGGGACTCGAGACTTGACTCGGACTCGAGGTTTAGTGACTCGACTACAACACTGGCACCGTGTAAAACAGCACACTGAGAAACACAACCAATAGCTGTGACCTTACCTCCCTTGCAGAACTGGTTCCCCGTTTCCCTTTCTTGGGAAGGCAGTGGGATGGTACCTTGAAGGCAGCCGACTCTCGCATCATTTCAGCCTTTGCTCCAAACCAGTTGGTGTGCCTGTTCTTTGGCCTGCCATATACTCTTCTTGGAAGAGATGTGGTGGTATTCACTCACCTTCTTTTAGAAGGCAGACCTATGTTCAGACCATCCTCAACCGGCACCATCCCTTGTATACTTGCTTGCAAGGACATGAGCTGCTCCTTACAAGACAGCAGCGTTGTTTCAGTGTCAAGCAAGTATACACTCTCCATGATGTTCTTCAGGGTGGAGATACACTCCCTCCTAAGAAGGTTCTTGCTTGACTTTCTGAGGGGGAGGTCTGGAACAGTGACTGCTGTGTCTGGTTCTGCTGTGTCTGTGGTGTCTGTTGGAGGAGAAAAACTATATTGTCATTACCCTTGAAATAAATCATGTTAATTATGTCGTCCCGCATTAACATGTTAAGAATACACCCCAATGGTAAAACAGTGTGTATACCTGTGACAACAGTTGGTATCGGTTCACTGTTCTCTGAACAGAAGCAAATTGGGTCCAGAATGTACATGGGTTGTTCCCTGTAGTATGTTGTTCCCAGTTCATTCCATGTCCATCCGGGGACAGACCGGAACACAGCACAGAAGTGCTTACAGGGTAAGCGGTGCCGCTTCCAGTCCTGGCACTGGCAGCTTGGCATGGTGTTGCTGGCTCCGAAGTTGACAATGTAGGAAGCGCCATCCTTCGTCTCACTGTGGACATTGAACACTCCTCCCCCTAGAGTTTCAATATCCTCTGCCCCCAAGGAAGTGTCCATTCTCTGAAGAACATGTTTGACCATGTCCTTCGGCCGATTGTTTAGAAAGGCTGGCACTGACTTATTGTACTGCTTGTACCCCGATGAGCACCTCACACTGAGCTCAGTGTACCTGGAAAATAAAAGTCACATAAGTAAACTCGTAGAAACAAGCATAATGGGGAATTCTTAAATTTAGTCTTTAGATAATTTGCATAATAACTGGGATCTTACTTTTTTTGCATGTATGGGACATAGCTGTTGATAACTATAGTCACCATCTCAGTTAAGGTGCTGTCCTTGTACCTGTCCAAGAAGCGGTGTTTGAATGTCTCATTTTGTCATTCAACACCATTATTCGTAGTGATGGTGACATGTAGAGTCTCATCCCTAAACACTGGGACCCATCTCTAAAGATGTATAAAAAGTAATTTGACAATGTGAACATATATATCACAGCTAATAAAACAGTATTATCAAATAACATACTCAAGGTCGTGCTAAACTGTGATAGTTACGATAGGATTATAAGTTAATTTCAGGTGTATTTTACACATATTTGCCTTCATTAGAAAATACCCCATTTCTTTCATTATTGGGGGTAATACGATGCTATGATGTGACCAACTTACCTTGGCTTCTGAGAGCCACGTCATAGAGAACCAGTTTTGCAACATGCTGTTGGTTTTCCACATGGAGCTATTAGCCAAGAAGTCGACAGACTACTGGAAGGCTTCTGGTGTGTCGGCTGCAGCAATCGCACTCAGCATCTTCAGCAGGGCACCCTGGTCCTCAATGCCGTGTGCCTGTTTTCAGACCCACTCCACCCATGCCTTCTCCCGGTGGAAATCACACAGCACAGCCTGTGTGCCTTGTTAAGTTCAAAATATTGAGACATTAGGATCTTTGTTGATACATGCAATTAAAAGCATTTCAACTGCCAATTACACTTTACAGACTGTTTCAGCATGTACGTATGTGAAGAGTCATTTCTGTCTCCCGAATAACCTTTATTTACGAGGGGTTAACATAATCAAGGTGGTGCAATAGGAAGGTCATAGTTACCTACCTTCAAAGGTTGATTCCACAGCTTGGATTTCCACCTCGCTATAGTCCACCAAGAAGTGAGCTGGAGACCAATTTGTGTTCCACTCCTTAAAAACACTCAGAGCCTCCTTGACTGATTCAGTCCGCTCATGCTGTACGACAAAGACACCCGCTACCACATAGTACACATTTGTGTGTACACACAAAAAAACAACAACAATGGCAATGCATAGCGTGTGGTGCGGTATGTTGCATCAAGTAAACAGATGTCTTTGGCATACAGCTGCAGGATCTTCTGCTGCCACTCGGACTGATAACAGAATAGAAGGTCCTCTGATTCGCTATTAAGCCGAAGATGGATGCTGTCTTTTGGGCCCTTCAGCTTCTGGCTTTCTACCAGCTCCTGTTTATTACATGTACGTATATTAAAACAGTAGAGATATGCATGTGTTTCCATTGTATATTATCGAATGTTTGATTTAAATGAACATTTCACTCACTTGCAAATTGACTTGATCAATTTTGGACTGTCGCCCCTCGTCTCTGGCCTTTGACATCACATTTCGTATGTCTTTGTCTAAGGGATGAAATCTCCTCCTTGTGAGTGGTGGTGGGCTGGCTCCCCTAAACAAGTCAGTGTTGACATACTGTGCAATGTGTCGACGCATCTCACTGCTCCTCTTGACCCCTTGCTTGGTGAGTTCTGAGATGCGCTGCTCCACCCTGCTGTCAATAGGCTCACGGATAGAGGCAGCCTTCAGGAAAGTACAGAGTACAAAGTGATTAGCGCCTTAATGATAGGGACTTCAGGAAACAACATTCCCTTTAGCTAATTAATTTACATGTCAACACTAAATGTATCAATATAACATAAGGGTTATTTTAGTAGTGTAAAAATAAGTATGATAAGATTCAGCCTTAAGGCTAATTTATTCATCCTATCACAGCTGCGCAAAACTTATGAAGGCATCTGCAACCTTACAAAAATCAGCAGGTACACGACGCCCGTCGCCGACCCTCTAAAAGTGTCGGCTTGATGTCAAAACTGTCGAATTTGCATCATTTTTATCGAGCTGCGCGTCGCACTACACTTTGAAACATAAATTAGGCTTTAGTCCCATCTCTCTTAAGCACAGGTTTAATTTATCACCAGTCACTGCAGAATCATTCCTGAGGTGTAGACTATCTAGTCTACATAAACATTACCTAACATTCTTACTGTGTTCTACTGTGTTTATTACCATACCTCTCCCTCGACTGGGTGTCCCACATGTGCACCGGCTGTGGGTGTCTTCACAAAGAATACATTTTCCCAGACAATGGGGTCCCTTTTCAGAGCTTCTCTAAGCCTCACTGCAGCCGCCTTTCTCGCTCTCAGACTCTCCCTGTTCTCATTCAACTAACAGCAAAGTAGATTTGTACAACAACACAGGTAAACAGAGTTGTTCGTGTTCTTTGAAGCATTAATCAATTTCTTCATGTTCTCATTGTTTATAAACAGTCTATCTATAAGTTACATTTTGTACTGAACCCCCCCAAAAAACGGTTAAATAAAAAGGTTAGTTAATCTAACCTGAATGCTGGAAAACGGCAAATACGGGTGAGGTGCACCCCAGCTGGGCATCCAACCTTCTTTTTATCTTGCAGGAGATACCTCCCTTTGCGAAAACTATGCTCTTGCGTCTGCAACGAATAATACATGTTGGACATAATTCTACATGAAACCGGTGCTTATTTTTAGTGTGTTGACTAATATGGACAATAGTGCATTAAACAAGTCTGAGAATCCAAGACAGAAGTGACAACTTACTGTTTCCTTTGATTTCGCCTCAGCATAGTGCCTCGTTTCTTTGGCTCCCACATCCTTGCCCTGATGGCCCACCATCGTTTTGTACCCAACAAATACGAAGGGAACTCCACTGAAGGGGACTGATGGGGCCTTATCTTTCGACCGCCCCCAGTAAACTTGTTGGATCCCAATTGATGGCTGCCATTCTGTATCAAAAGGTCAACAGGTAAACACAATCTAGGCTACATGGTTACTTGTTATCTAACGTTACTAGCTATGTTGTAGGACATTAAATACGTTCCCGTTACCCCAAGTTATGCAGAGCAGAACCTGTTGTTCAACGACAGCGCAGTGAAAGCCCCTTTCCACCTGGCCAAAACACCCGCTTACACCCGGCTTTTTGGCCAGTGGCAAACGGTACAATGGGCATCCAGTCCCGGGTGAAATGACTGCAATAAACACAGGTTTTATCGGCTTCAGCTCCGCTCGGCATTGATGTAAACAGGACACCCGGGTAGACCCGCTCATTCCCGCCTCTTATGCGGCGCGTTCGTGAATAACTCGTTTTCAGGGCAGCTTTCCATGGCGTTAATTAGCAGCATTTAGATGCCGTCACGTTGACAAGCAAATCTGTTGGTTCTGCCGAAGTACTGCTTGGCCAGGCAGTCACAGACATTCGCGTTGGTGTTGCTGCGATCAGCCAAAGCAAACAGAAAGGCGGAGGCCTACTCGGCTAGTGGCCGTGTGAAAGCTGCCATTCGGCAAGTTTTAACGGCTTCTCGGCCGTTTAAAACAACCCGGCTTTACCCGCTAATTTAAGTGTAAAGGGGGTAGGATAAAGATAGCCTAACATACCTTTGTCTTTACATAATGCATCCACACATTTTACGATGAACCTCGTTTTTGTTTCCTCTTGAAATGCTTTTAAAAAGGAACCGCTTTCGTCCATTAGGGCCATTATTACTAGCTAGCTTAGTTTACTAGCTAGCTACCGGTGTGCTGTCGCTAGGTAACGGACCAATCGTTAACCACCATCTCGACGCATGCTCAGTTGACCGTTCTCTGCTCCAGTCCATTTCCGTCCTCTGCATCGATGGGAACTAGCCTCTACCTCAGTAAGTGGCAACTGTATCCGGGTATTTGAGAGAAGCTGTTATAACCAGTTAGTCGTAATAGTTCATATCATGTCCACCAAGCAGCTCAGCGAAGCGCTTTAATGTGTTTTAGCTCATGTTTAAATCACCATTAGGGCAACGTGGTGCGCGCCCACATTGTTGGCGGGTGGGGGGATTCGCATTACAACGCGGAAGCAAACGCACAACGTGTCGTACCGTAATGGCTGCATGCAAGAACATCCGGGGATTTAGACCAAGCTAGCTTCCGGAAACGGGACTCTCTAAAATGTCTCTCTCGCATAGTGTCGCCTCTGTAATATTTGCTAGTAATATTTGATTTGCTAATGTCCCTTACGGCTTTCCGTAGCGCCACAACAAAGTCACGTGATGTACGTAACAACGTCAGTCGGAATCCGGTCGGTGAATAAACACCCAGCACGAGAGAAGTCGTCCTTGCTTCATTAATGTTATAAGTTAACATAGCCAGAGGGCACAGATCATTCATGGTGTCAGAGTAGCGGAGTTTAAATACCCAATATGGATTCGTACGGCGTTCCAGCTCCACGGATGGACTGGGAATCGGCGAACTTACCTGAAGCATGGAGACGATTTCGACAAACAACGGAGCTAATGTTCAAGGCCCCCCTGCGCGGGAAGAACGAAGAGGAGAAATGCAGCTACCTCCTGCTCTGGATAGGGGAAAAAGGGCGCGATGTGCACAACACTTGGACACTCAGCGGAGAACAAGCCAAGAAGCTAGAAACGTACTACGATAAGTACACTGAGTACATCACCCCCAAAGCAAACCCGATTTATGCCAGATATACATTTCATGAAAAGATGCAGGGAGAGAGTGAATCCTAAGAACAATTTGTAACTGAGCTAAAGCTCCTAGTCAAAGACTGTGGCTACCCAAATGCCGACGAGATGGTCAGGGACCGCATCGTGTTTGCCACCAACTCACCCAGAGTGAGAGAAAAGCTACTTAGCCAGGGAGCTGAGCTAACGCTAGAAAAAGCCATAGATGTAGCCCGCTCACACGAGCTAACAAAGCAACAGCTAAAGTCTATGGGCCAGGGCAGCACACATGAAACGGTGCACGCAATAGGCAGAAAGACTTACAAACCGAACGCACCCAAAGCAGCTAACGCTAACTTCAGACAAAGGGAAGGTAACGTTAGCACCGCCGCTAGGGCGTGTAGCTATTGTGGAGGGCTACACGGCGCTAAAGCCACTTGCCCAGCTAAGGGTAAACAATGCATTAAATGCAAGAAGCTCAATCATTTTGCTAAAGTATGCAAGTCTAGCTCCCAGGGACAGACAAAGTACTACCGCGGCACAGTACATGCCGTCGGAGAGAACCCAGAAGAATACACCACTGACAGAGAGCAGGAAGAACTGTACTTCGACAACATTACAGTGGAGAGCACCGCTGTGGGAGAGCAGACAGAGCTGTACATAGACTGCATCTCAATAGAGAACAACGGAAAAAGCAACGAGCAGGCTTACGTAGAGGTTGGAATTGGCACACCTCCACAGAAGGTAAAGTTTAAACTAGACACTGGGGCACAGGCCAATACTATTCCCACCAACCTGTTCCAGGCGCTGTTCAAAAATGTGACACTGAAACCAGCAATACACAGACTCACTGAATATGGAGGAGGCGCGCTGAGCGTGAAAGGCACATGCAAACTCAAATGTAAGTACAGAGACAATGCAATGATGCTGGACTTTTACGTCATTGACACAAACGCCCCACCAGTCATGGCAATGAAAACATGCCGTGACCTAAACTTGGTAAAGATAGTGATGGCTGTGAGCGAGGAAAACAATGTCACATCACAGAGCATAATGGATGAGTATGCAGATGTTTTCCAGGGAATAGGAGAGTTCCCAGGCGAGTGCACCTTCCGCGTCACACCAGATGCAACGCCGGTCGTCTGCCCGCCACGCAGAATCCCCGTCGCCCTACGCAGCAAACTGAGGGACGAGCTTGACAGCATGGAGAAAGGCGGCATAATCTGTAAGGTAACAGAACCCACAGAATGGGTGAACGCACTCGTTATTGTTGAGAAGCCAAAGACAGGCAAACTTAGAGTGTGTTTAGACCCCAGAGCTCTTAACAAAGTGATACAACGACCTCACTACCCCCTCCCCACGCTGGAGGACGCCACCACAAAGCTCGCTGGAGCTGAGTACTTTAGCGTGTTAGACGCGCGGTCAGGCTATTGGGCCATCAAACTGAGCACTGAATCCTCAATGTTGATGACATTTAACACAGTGTTTGGCAGGTATCGTTTCCTCAGACTGCCATTCAAAATCGTGTCCGCTCAAGACGAGTTCCAGAGACGCGTGGATGAAACATATGAAGGATTGGACGGTGTGACGGCCATAGTGGACGACATACTAGTGTTCGGCAAGACTAAAGAGGAACATGACCAGCGTCTCAGAGCGATGCTGAAGCGCACAAGGGAGCGAGGGGTGAGGCTCAACCCTGACAAGTGTCACATATGCGTGTCCGAGGTAAGCTACTTCGGCCACACGCTCTCACACGAAGGCATCAAACCAGACCCACACAAGGTGAAGGCGGTCAAGGACATGCAACCCCCACAGAACAAAGCAGAGCTGGAGACAGTCCTCGGCATGATCAACTACCTCGCCAGATTCGCTCCACACCTCTCACAGATAAACTCACCCCTCAGACAGCTTCTGAAACAGGACAGTGAGTTTGTGTGGGATGCAGTCCACGACAAGGCGTTCCAAGAGATGAAGAATCTCATTACACTGCACCCAGGTCCAGTACTCTCATATTTCGACCCGCAGAAAGAGCTGCGACTCCAAGTGGATGTATCCAAAAGTGGCCTTGGGGCTGTCATGCTCCAAGATGGCAAACCAATTGCCTATGCATCCAAGTCACTCAACAGCACTGAAGAAAACTACGCACAGATAGAGAAGGAGCTCTACGCTGTGGTCTTCAGCTAAAAGAGGTTCCACGAGTACATGTACGGACGAAAAGTGATTGTGGAGTCAGACCACAAGCCTCTGGAGGCAATACTAAAAAAGCCACTGGCAGCAGCACCACCCCGGCTGCAATGGATGATCCTGGCGCTCCAAAAATACGACATCCAAATCATCCACCGCCCCGGTAAGGACATACCGGTGGCCGACACACTTTCATGCAAGTCAATAGAACACCACGACAGTGACCTACAGGAAGGGATGGAGGCCCAAGTGCACACAGTCCTCAGCAACATCCCTGTGAGCGACACAAGACTCACAGAAATCAAGCAGGAAACAGCGCAAGATCCACAGCTCACCGCACTCAGACGAGCCACACTCACTGGCTGGCCAGACACAAAGAAAAAGTGCCCGCCCAGCATCCAGGAATACTGGAACCACAGAGCAG
The DNA here is from genome assembly GCF_029633865.1 of Lampris incognitus. Classification (NCBI taxonomy): domain Eukaryota; kingdom Metazoa; phylum Chordata; class Actinopteri; order Lampriformes; family Lampridae; genus Lampris; species Lampris incognitus. The sequence continues at coordinate 53,470 of NW_026611078.1, read as the reverse complement.
AAATCTCAGAAATGGACGGTATCCTGTTCAAAGGTGAGAGAATCATTGTCCCCCAAAAGCTTCGCAAGGACATGATACAGCGCATCCATGCCAGCCACCTTGGCGTGGAAAAAAGCAAATGCCGAGCAAGAGACTTACTGTTCTGGCCTGGCATGGGGAAACAGATCGAGGATGCGGTAGCAGACTGCAGCATATGCCAAGAACGGCGCAGCGCAAATGCAAAGGAACCAATGAGGTCACACGCCATACCCGAGCGGCCGTGGCAAGTGATAGGCACAGACCTATTCACATGGAACTCACAGGACTTCATAGTCACTGTGGACTACTACTCCAGATTCTTCGAGCTAGAGAGACTTTACAGCTGCACCTCATCTGCCGTCATCATGAAGCTGAAAGCAGCAATGGCTCGACACGGAATCCCCGAGACTATCATGAGCGACAACGGTCCGTGCTACAGCTCTGGTGAGTTCCGCAACTTCTCACAGACATGGGGTTTCTCACACACCACCACAAGCCCCCACTACCCACAGAGCAACGGCCTCTCCGAGAAGACTGTCCAGACGGCCAAACGCATCCTGGACAAAGCCAAAGCTGAGAACAAAGACCCCTACATGAGCTTACTGGAGTATCGCAACACACCGGTGGACAACCTGAAATCACCGGCACAGCTACTGATGAGTCGGAGGCTGCGGTCCATTCTCCCATCAACAGCAAAACACCTGCAGCCACAGATCGCCAGTCAGGAGGATGTTCACAAAAGGAGAGAGGTATGTCAACAGCGCCAGCAGGCATACTACAACCGAACAGCCAAACCTCTGCCCCACCTGCCCGCAGGCACACCAATCCGCTTCCGGCAGGAGGATGGATCCTGGAGACCTGCAACTGTGGAAAGACCAGCAAACACAGACAGGAGCTACCACATCCAAACCAAAGAAGGTCAGATCTACCAACGCAACCGTCAACACCTGCGACAAAGCAGAGTGAACACTCACACTACACACACACACACACACTTCACAGCAGACTGTTACCAGCGCTAACAACAACACACAAGCCCATCAGCAAGAGCATGCTGAACCTCCAGACACGAACAATCAGCGACAACCAGACACACAACCTGGTTACACCACGAGGTCAGGTTGCACGATCAAACCAAGACAAATCCTTGACTTATGAATGTTAAAAAAAGAGAGAATTTTACACCAACCTGTACTATACCTGCTATGTTTTGAAAAGAAATATTTACAGCGTTCACTTACCTTGTGTACCTACCTGCTGTTTGCAGTTACCAGTAATGAAATGAAAAAAAAAAGATGAAATGTTATTACGGTGTCACATTTAGACAGTGAAGGAAATGTTTTACACTACTTTGTTGCAGTCCAGTTATATAAGAGTTCCACTTTCATATTCTTTCTTATTAAGATTGTATTCGCTTATAAACGTGCTCAACGTGGTCTGTATCTCTGCAGAGAAAGCAGCACTTTTCAGAAAAAGGGAGATGTAATAGTTGCTAGTAATATTTGATTTGCTAATGTCCCTTACGGCTTTCCGTAGCGCCACAACAAAGTCACGTGATGTACATAACAACGTCAGTCGGAATCCGGTCGGTGAATAAACACCCAGCACGAGAGAAGTCGTCCTTGCTTTATTAATGTTATAAGTTAACATAGCCAGAGGGCACAGATCATTACAGCCTCCTGCTGCATTTAAAGCAAGTAAACTCAGGACACTCTCTAAACATGTGCCCAGGTTTAGTGCAGAGTCTGCACACACCAACTTGTGTGTGGTGAAAGACTCCAACATATTCTGCACCTCTGAGAGTCTCACATTGTGTGGAGTAGGGGAGTGAGCGGACCAGGTCGTTGAAACGTACTTTTAAGAATCTCGTTCCGTCAGCTATTTCTGTACCAGGCCACATGCCTGGTGTAGTTGGCGATAACGCCCCCCCCCCATTCTTCCAGCTTTGCCAGCATCTTCCAGTCTTCCAGATAGACAGGCAGGTTGGAGTCTGCAGGTTTTCTCTGGCCATGTGGAGGCTTGTTCACTAATGGTACCCTCTCCATTCTACCTCTTTCCTCTCACAAGTCCACACACACAAACACACACACACAAACACACACACACACTGTGCTCTCCTTTTACCTCTCTGGAAGAGCTTTTGTGTCTCTTCCCAGAGATCCTCTATTGTTCTGATGTGGCTGTCTTATGAGATGCTGGGTTGTCAGTATGCATTACACAATAATAATAATAATCATCATCATCATCATCATTACATGTATAATATGTAATGATTATTATTATTATTATTATTGGTCAAGCCAATAATAATAATAATAATAATCGGTGTAAGTGTGGCTGGTCAATAAATGATTCTGTTACATCTTTACCCTTCTCTGCTGGACAATGCCCGAGTATGAAGTACTACTACTAGTACTACTACTGCTACTACTACTACCACTACTACTACTACACATACTACTAGTATGAAGTACTACTACTACTGCTACTGCTACTACCACTACTACTACTACACATACTACTGGTATGGAGTACTACTACTACTACTGCTACTACTACACATACTACTAGTATGAAGTACTTATTGTTACACTTACACAATGCCTGACCTGTCCACTTTGGCCTCTTTCTCCTTTATCATTACCATTCTCTCCCTCTCTCTCTGTCTCTCTCCCTCTCTCTCGCTCTCTCTCTGTCTCTCTCTCTGTCTGTCTCTCTCTCTCTCTGTCTGTCTCTCTCTCTCTCTCTGTCTCTCTGTCTGTCTCTGTCTGTCTCTCTCTCTGTCTCTCTGTCTGTCTGTCTCTCTCTGTCTGTTTGTCTCTCTCCTCTCTCTCTCTCTCTCTCTCTCTCTCTCTCTCTCTCTCTCTCTCTCTCTCTCTCTCTCTCTCTCTGTCTGTTTGTCTCTCTCCCTCTCTGTCTCTCTCTGTCTGTCTGTCTGTCTGTCTGTCTGTCTGTCTGTGTCTGTCTGTCTGTCTGTCTGTCTGTCTGTCTGTCTGTCTGTCTGTCTGTCTGTCTGTCTGTCTCTCTCTCTCTCTCTGTCTCTCTGTCTGTGAGGATCATCAACAAGCTGCTTGACCACTGGAGGCGCAGTCTGACGGGACATGAGGCCCTCCTGTTAAATGAATACAGCAATGGTTTGATGGTGCCTAATGGAGATGATCCTTTTCCTTGTGTAAGTATTCGTCCCAGCTTTGGGGACTGTTCAGGTCCTGTTCTGAATGAGAAGAGAAGTACTTTTCTACATTTAGAAGAGGTAAAAGGCAAATTACTGTATGGAACGATGGTTAAATGTCTAAACAAGGGTAGACTACACAATCGTGTTGACACACCTTGCCGAAGTCATCTGGGCTTGGGAGTTGGCGTCAGACCTGCTTGGAGGGGTCTATACAAACCGCCATTAACAAAGAAGGTTGCTGACTCACAGTGGAGACTGGTACAGGGGGCAGTAGCAGTTAATGCTTTTCTTCCTGTTATTGGTCAAGGTGTGAGTGACTCTTACAGAGAAACTGTTTTCCACTGTTAGCTGGAGTGTGTGCGCCTGGCACCACTGTTCATGTTGTTGGAGAGTTTATTCAGCAGGGTAGGGCAGGTTTTCTCCAAGCACATGTTCATTCTGGGCTTTAAGTACAAACAAACTGTAAAAGAAAAACATCAACTGGTGAATTTCCTGCTGGGACAAGCAGAAATGGCCATATATGTAAGCAGAAAGAGGAAGATGGACAACTCAGTAGACACTGATGTAAAGCTGCTGTTTACTGGCATGGTGAAGGCCAGGATGACGACTGACTTCAGTTATTACAGGCATGTGGAAGATACCCAGCAGCTCAGTGTTGTCTGGGCTCACAGAGACGTGTTGTCTTGTCTGGGCTCATGGGGACGTGTTGTCTTGTCTGGACTCATGGGGACGTGTTGTCTTGTCTGGGCTCATGGGGACGTGTTGTCTTGTCTGGGCTCATGGGGATGTGTTGTCTTGTCTGGGCTCATGGGGACGTGTTGTCTTGTCTGGGCTCATGGGGACGTGTTGTCTTGTCTGGGCTCATGGGGATGTGTTGTCTTGTCTGGGCTCATGGGGACGTGTTGTCTTGTCTGGGCTCATGGGGACGTGTTGTCTTGTCTGGGCTCATGGGCACGTGTTGTGCTCAGTAAAACACAACCAACTTGTTTTTCCTGGAGAATTGATGTGATTTACTTTTTATTTTTACAAGTTTATTATTTGCTTGTGGTTTGAATGTGATTGTTACTGAAATCAGTCGTGACACTAAAAGAATCATTTGTGTTGATGGAGGCTGACAGAGTAACGTCTTAATATAACTGTTAGTCACTGAGATGCTTCTTCACATGTACACAACACCACTACTGACTGTCTTGACACCAGCTCAGCGCACAATGACTGATGGGGGGACAACACAACAGCTGCAGGTTTTGCCCTCCTGTATTTTCAGAACTAATCAGATGGCGCCACCTAGCGGTTGATCTCTTCCATGCACTGTGTTTCAGAATGTGGTGGTCAACATGTGGTGGAAGCAAATGAGACTAATACTAATAACTTCCACGTGACTGACTTGATTTGTGCTTTCACCTTTTAAACTTGGCTCAGGTGGATCTGTTAGTCCCGTTGTCATGGCTACACCTCCGTCAGGATTACTTCACCCTTCTTTTGTGGTGGTGGGGCCACGTGTGGTCCGCTGGCCCCCACACTAGCACCTCATACCCAGTTTTGACACCTTCAGCTCTGAGTCCACACTTCAGTCTTCTGTAAACCCTTGTCAACAATGTCCAGCCAGTCTTCTAGATGAGGATGCAGAGGACACAGAGGAGATGGTCATAGATGCTGGTGAAGCACCACCCACCTACTACACCTTACTACTGCACTACACCCACACAGGAAGTGCAGCATCTACTACACCTTACTACTGCACTACACCCACACAGGAAGTGCAGCATCTACTACACCTTACTACTGCACTACACCCACACAGGAAGTGCAGCATCTACTACACCTTACTACTGCACTACACCCACACAGGAAGTGCAGCATCTACTACACCTTACTACTGCACTACAACCACACAGGAAGTGGAGCATCTACTACACCTTACTACTGCACTACACCCACACAGGAAGTGGAGCTGGCGACCATTACAGCAACAATTTATTATTTGTCATTTCCCTTCCTGCACTTGTGTACATGAAATTAAATGAAATGCTGTTTCCCCAAACACACAACAGTACGACACAAAGACAACAACACACCCAACCACTACAAGAACACACATACCCACACTAACACACATATCCCCACACTAACACACGTATCCACACTAACACACATACCCACACTAACACACATACCCACACTAACACACATACCCAAACTAACACATATCCACACAAAAACATATACCGACACTAACACACATATCCACACTAACACATATCCCCACACTAACACACGTATCCACACTAACACACATACCCACACTAACACACATATCCACACTAACACATATCCCCACACTAACACACGTATCCACACTAACACACATACCCACACTAACACACATACCCAAACTAACACACATACCCAAACTAACACACATACCCAAACTAACACACCTACCCACACTAACACATATATCCACACTAACACACCTACCCACACTAACACATATATCCACACTAACACACATACCCACACTAAAACACATATCCACACTTACACACAAACCTAAACTAACACACATATCCACATTAACACGCATATCCTATCTAAACAACATCACTGTCCAAGGGAACGAACACCATCCAGGATGACTGTTGGAACTGCCGGTCTGCATGGGCTAGCAGTTAGCTTAGCCCGCCCCACTTCCATGTCCTGTCAGACCGTCCTTGGTGTTTCCTCCTTGGGTGCAGCTCCAGGCAGGGACATGGTCCACAGCCCACCGGACAAAGCAGACCAAGTTCTCCCAGCCTACCTGGCACCAGCTCTCCCAGCCAGACACCCTCGACACACAACCCCACACTCCTCACGACGACATCAAAAACACCACAGTCAACACCAGGCAAGGCCATCACCAGACCATGGACAAAGACACTGCATGGACGGTACTGGGTGAGGCTGCTGCATCTTCCCACACGGGAAGCGACACACAGCAAACTGACCTTTGAAACCAAGTGCACGCCCAATGACAATCAAGGCTGTTTTTCCTTAACAAGCCCACAAGACTTAATGTCAACTAGTCAGTCCTCAGTAGATGTTACACCTGCTTTACTGAGTCAGCAGTGACCTTCAGTTCAACAGTTTGGCATGGCTCTCTTAGTAAGGTGAAGCTAAAGAGGGGGATATTGCAGTTCAGAAACAAGACCATGTCTTCTAAAATTGGTGTCAATCCGTTAAAGCTTAGAAACATCAATAGAGCAACTTCAACCCAGAACCCTTGAGAGTAAGAATATTCAGAGAATAAGTGAGAAATAGATTCAATTTCTGTTTTGTAGAAATAACATCCTGAATGTCTTCTTTAAATCTATACAAGAATTTAGTGTAAGGGTAGTATCTACATAATACCTTCGTGTGAACTTTTTTTATTTCGTTTGGAAAGAGGAAGTTATTAAGGTCTGACCAAACTTTCTCTGCTAAGATTTCTGGAGAACTTAGTTTCCATAATAGAGTCAATTTGGGAAAATAACGCTGATCTGAGGTTAGTATTTCTCTGATATGGTGATTATTACATGTAGGATCTGATAGATCTTTCCCACCGATTAAGAGCTTGGGAATTTCTCCACTCAAAGGGCCATCTATTAATGCACTTTTGATGAGAAACAGGAACTTTGGTGATATACTTTTTATAACATCGTTATGTGCTTTTCAAGAAATATTCATATCCTTGATACTACTACCATTACTACTACTACTACTACTTTTGGGTGCTCCGGTTAGGAGTCATCACAGCCGATCATCCGTTTCCATCTCTTCCTGTCCTCTGCATCTTCCTTTGTCACACCAGCCACCTGCATGTCTTCCCTCACCACATCCATAAACCTCCTCTTTGGCCTTCCTCTTCTCCTCTTCCCTGGCAGCTCCATATTCAGCATCCTTCTCCCAATATACCCAGCATCTCTCCTCCACACATGTCCAAACCATCTCAATCTTGTCTCTCTTGCTTTGTCTCCAAACCGTCCAACCTGAGCTGTCCCTCTAATGTACTCATTCCTAATCCTGTCCTTCTTCATCACTCCCAGTGAAAATCTTATCATCTTCAACTCTGCCACCTCCTGCTCCATCTCCTGTCTTTTCATCAGTGCCACTGTCTCCAAACCATATAACATAGCTTGTCTCACAACCATCTTGTAATCCTTCCCTTTAACTCTTGCTGATACCCTTCTGTCACAAATCACTACAGTCACTCTTCTCCACCCACTCCACCCTGCCTGCACTCTCCTCTTCACCTCTCTTCTGCACTCTCCATTACTTTGGACAGTTGACCCCAAGTATTTAAACTCAACCACCTTCTTCACCTCTACTGCTTGCATCCTCACCATTCCACTGTCCTCCCTCTCATTCACTCGCTCGCTGATCATCACCTCTCCTCTTAACCTAGCTTCTATTACTCTTTCCCATATCTTCATGCTGTGGCTGATCAACTTTATACCTCTGTAGTTGCTACAGTTCTGCACATCCTCCTTCTTCTTGAAAATCGGTACCCGTATGCTTCTTCTCCACTCCTCAGGCATCCTCTCACTTTCCAAGATTGTGTTAAACAATCTAGTTAAAAACCCCACTGCCATCTCTCCTAAACATCTCCATGCCTCCACAGGTATGTCATCTGGACCAATGGCTTCTCCACTCTTCATCCTCTTCAAAGTTCCACGTTCGAGCCACTCACTCACGCCACAGTGTTCACCAAGCTAGACCTGCGCAGCGCGTACCACCTGCTGCACATCTGGGAAGGAGATGAATGGAAGACAGCCTTCAACACCCACCTAGGGCATTTCGAGTACCTCGTTATGCCCTTCGGCCTCACCAACGCCCCGGCCGTCTTCCAGGCGTTGGTCAACGACGTGCTGCAGGACATGCTGAACACGTTCGCGGTGGTGTACCTGGATGACATTCTCGTGTTCTCCAGGACTGAGGAGGAACACTACCAGCATGTCCGCCTGGTCCTCCAACGACTGCTCGAGAACAGGCTCTTCGTGAAGGCCGAGAAGTGTGTGTTCCACTCCGCCTCCGTGGAGTTCCTTGGCCACATCGTGGAGAAGGGGCTCGTCCGCACCGACCCCAGGAAGACCCGAGCGGTGGAGGAGTGGGCACGGCCCACCAACAGGACGCAACTCCAGCGCTTCCTGGGCTTTGCAAACTTCTACTGGCGCTTCATCAGGGGGTTCAGCCGTGTGGCCGACCCCCTCACCGCACTCACCTCCACCCTCCGCCCCTTCTCCTGGACCTTGGAGGCAGAGGCCGCCTTCTCGGCCCTGAAGAGGCTGTTCACAACGGCTCCGGTGCTCGCCCACCCGGACCCGTCCAGGCAGTTCATTGTGGAGGTGGACGCATCGGACACGGGCATCGGAGCTGTCCTCTCCCAGCGGTCGGAGGAGGACCAGAAGATTCACCCGTGCGCCTTCTTCTCCCGGCGTTTCAGTCCTGCAGAGAAGAACTATGACATCGGCAACAGGGAGTTGCTGGCTGTCCACGCCGCCCTAGAGGAGTGGAGACACTGGCTAGAGGGAGCAGGGCAGGCGTTCATCCTATGGTCCGATCACAAGAACCTGACCTACGTGCGGACGGCTAAGAGGCTCAACCCCAGGCAGGCGCGCTGGGCTCTCTTCTTCAGCCGGTTCGACTTCACCCTCACCTACCGCCCGGGCACCAAGAACGTCAGGGCAGACGCCCTCTCCCGTCTGTTTCCCGAGGGGTCCCCTGACGCCCCAGACACCATCCTTCCCCCGGCCCGGGTGGTGGGTGTCATCACCTGGGCCATCGAATCGGTGGTGAAAAGGGCCCAGGCAATGGACCCCAGCCGTTTTGCCTGCCACCCCGGTGTCCACCGAATGGCGGCCTTCATCCGCGGGGGTTTCTGGTGGCCCACCATGGAGGCAGACACCAGAGAGTTCGTGGCTGCCTGCACCACCTGTGCCCGCAGCAAGGCTCTCCATCGCCCTCCAGCAGGTCTCCTGCGCCCCCTTCCTGTCCCACATTGCCTTGGACTTTGTAACTGGCCTCCCCCGTGTCCCAAGGCAATGACACCATTCTGACCATTGTCGACCGGTTTTCCAAGGCCGTCCACTTTGTTGCCCTCACCAAACTCCCCTCTGCAGCCGAGACGGCGGACCTTCTCGTCTCCCACATAGTCCGACCCCATGGGATTCCCCTGGACATTGTCTCTAACCTTGGTCCCCAGTTCACTTCTAAGGTGTGGCAGGCCTTCTGTAAGGGGATTGGGGCCACGGTCAGCCTCTCCTCTGGGTATCACCCCCAGACCAATGGGCAGGCAGAGCGGGCCAATCAAGCCCTGGAGGCGGCTGTGCGTTGCGTTACCACCAGCAACCCCGCCTCCTGGAGCAAGTACCTGCCCTGGGTGGAGTACTCGCTCAACTCCATGGAGAGTTCGGCTACCGGTTTGTCCCCCTTCGAGTGTTCCCTTGGCTATCAACCCCCTCTGTTCCCCCATCAGGAGTTGGAGGTGGCGGTCCTGTCCACGGGGGCCCATCTCCGCCGATGTCGGCGCGTTTGGAAGACCGCCCGGGCCGCTATGTTGCGAGCTACAGAGTGGGCCCAGCGCAGCGCCAACCGGCGGAGAGTGCCGGCCCCAGCCTATCGACCTGGCCAGAGGGTATGGCTCCTGGCCCGGGACCTGCCCCTCCCTACCCTCAACCGGAAGCTGGCTCCCCGCTACGTCGGTCCCGACACCATCGACCGCATCGTCAACCCATTGGCGGTGTGTCTCCATCTCCCTACCTCACTCAAGATCCATCCCGTCTTCCATGTCTCACACCTCAAACCGGTAGCCTCCTGCCCCCTGTCTCCCCCTGTCCAAGCTCCTTCACCCCCCAGGGTCCTCGACGGTGGTGACATGGTCTGGGATGTCGACCGGCTGCTCGCCGCACGCCGCCGGGGGCGTGGGTACCAATACCTGGTGGACTGGGTCTGCTATGGGCCCGAGGACTGCAGCTGGGTTCCCCGGTCCTACCTGGCCGACCCCGCACTGCTGGAGGAGTTCTATCGGGCCCACCCCAACGCCATCGGACGGTCGCCCGGTGTCTCCCGTAGGAGGGGGGGGGGTCCTGTTGTGGTTACACCGCCCTGAGCTACCTCCCCGGCACATTCAAGCCACTCCCCCAGCTCGGACGTGCCGGAAACATCCGAGCGCTCGGCTCGCGCTCTGAGGAGACGAGCGCTGCACTGCACCAGGTGTTTGCCATCATCCATCAGGCACAACTTTGGCCACCAGGCAGCCCTCTACAAGAAGTCTCCCAGAACACCACTCCGTGCTTCGACGTACTGAACCCTGTGACTCTCCCTCCGCGACTTCCACGCCTCCCCGCGTCTCCCTCTTCCCCAGTGACCTTCACGTTTTTCCCCGGACCTCTCCAGCGATCTCCCCCCGTGTCCCTCTACCTGGACCCCTCCTTTCGGACTCGACTTCCCGGATCTCGGACCCGGACTTCCTCGGACAACCCCTCTCGGATCACGGACTGGACTTTCTTGCTAGGTGCACGCACATTATTTCAACACCCCCTTGTCATTTACATACTGCACCACACATAGGCTAAGAACACTCACACATAGTTATACACGCAAACCACGGGACACCACACACAGTTTAGTCACACATCCCATTAATGGAACGCTTTTTGCACCATACATTCCCCTCCTCCAATAAAACCGCCCTTTTTGGATTTCGAAGTCATCCTGTGTCTGTCTGCCTTGGGTTTCGCCACACTGGTTGGGTTCTGGTGCGCGAGCATAACAGTGTGTTCCCTATTGCAAAGTCCATACTGTCTGTGAAGGCTTGGTAGGAGGTATGTAAAGGCAACCTGAGGCAGTTGATGCAAGTATTGGCCAGTGGTAACCTTGACTCGAGCAATTCATGAAGAAAAGTGATGGATGGCTCGGGGGAGAAACTGATCGGAGGGATCTCACTGGCTCCAGTTGCGAAGGCCAGGATTTTCTGAAGCTTAGATGATCCTTGTGCCTCTACCGAAATAAACACACCAGAGAATGTTAATTGAAACAATAACATAAATAAAACATAATAACGTAGATTATCAGCATCAATTCAATTCAATTCAATTTATTGTCATTAAAAACAATGTGCAGGCACATGTTAAAAATGAAATGAGGGCTGTGGCTTAACCAAACAGTGCAAGACAGACACAGACAAACAAAGCAAACACAATATAAGATATACAAACATGAAGACCAAAAGCTAAAAATACGTTAAAAAAGAGCTGGAGTACAAAATATTTAAAAATATCTACAGACATTCAGTGGGTAGCCAGGTTCAGGTGGGCAACAGCATGTGGAAAGAAGCTGTTTTTGAGCCTGGTAGTGTGGGCTCTGAGGCTCCTGTAGCGCCTCTCAGGGCGCAGGGGGGAGAACAGTCCCCCCTGAGGACAGTCCCCCCATGAGGAGCAACACACAGAAGCCTACCCAGCAAGCATTGTAAATAGGGGCAATTCTTACAGCATGGTATTGCTTACCTTCTACCTCCTGCAAATAGTCCCTCCAGAAGGGAATGACGGTCTCTTCAGCTGCTCTCTTGTTTGTTTCTCGTTCAGAAGAGAGAATATGGAAGAGATCCTCCAATATGTCAGCAGTGAGTGTATGTGGCTCATGGCAGAGCAAAGGACGGAAGCTCTCTGGGTGCTGTTGGATCACATCTAACACGACAAGTGTCCTCATTCCTACCCTGAATCTGCATTCAAGAAAAGACAGTAAGCATGACTACTGCACATTTGGCACAATCCTTAGCACACACAATAATCTGCCCACTGAGTTAAGTTGATTCAGTAAAATTAAATTCCATAAAATGCCCTAATTCAACATGCTGCTATTACAAATAAAGTGGACTGAACTTGAAATCAAGACAAACCTTTCAAATGGTCCACGGACCCTGTGGATCACTTGAAACATGAGGATGTCCTGAACAAGCAAATCTCTGTCCTCTATACTCGTCAGTGGCCTGAGACAGCCTGCATTTGCCAAGTAGTCCAGTAGTGGCGCTGTAGCCCGTTTCAGGTCATCCAGGGCAGTGCACTCTGAGATATGACATCAGAAATACACAAAGGTCGCAAAGAATGGTTAATGTGACATATATGAGAGATATATGAAGCAACTTTTAACAGTGCTCTTCTCATAACCCTCAATGCCGAGAGTGTCCACATACCATTTTTGTTACAACCAGAAATCTTAATGCAATCATTACTCATTGCAGTTGATATACTACAGCTAACAAGTCAAACAAATCCATCTAACCATTTTGGGTGGTTCCATTAACATGCGGATTAAAATGACATTATCCGTAGAACAACAATCTGCACAATTACCTTTTTGACCTTGTCATGTAGGTCAGTATCAGAAATGTCTTACAGGACAGGCTTGGCTGACTCTGGGCCACCAACGAGGCAGGAAAAAAGAGTTGGAGAGAGGAATCCAGGACTAGGACCGCCATGCACAAGGCTCACAGCAATTGCTCTGCTGGCAATGAAATACCTGTCCTCTCTCAGAGCTGGGGAAACATAGGTAGCATTACCTCATCAAATGGATAGTTCACTCTAAAATCCTATTATTAATGTCATCAAGCACATATGCTCATAACAGTCAATTCCCCAAATGTGTATGGTTAATAAATTAAATAAATACCTGCACTATCAAGAGCCAAATTCAGTTTCCCCTCCTTTCCTTCAAACATAGATGAAACTGCCATGGCTTCAAAGAGTAGTCTCAAGAACTCTCTTCTGGGACCGCCCAAATCCACAGCCTCTTCTTCTCTGCCCATGTCGTCAGAAAACTTGATTGACATCCTGTAGTTTGGATTGTACGATGATCTCTTGAAGCCATGTACAGCTCCATCCATCACGGAAGCCTGATTTATGTTTAACTTGCATTTTTGGTCGGTGTCAATTCTACTCGCAAGATTGAGCAGTAAGTCACGTGCCGGCATCTTATCAGGGGCTCCTGCCTCCCTGGTGAATAGAAGACAAAACTTTTTTTAAAACCTGTAATATGTTGTATGTTCCAACGGTAAGAAATACAACTGAGATGGATCTGCTGGATGACATATGGGGAGACATGAGGTTGAAAACATCAAATCTAGACAAAATATCCAACGCACCATTGCAACACAATCAGATTGTGTATCAGAGCATACAATGACAAACCAGTGCTCAGGGTCCACCGTCCTCACTACATTTGGTCTTTTCCTGCACCAGCATACCTGATTCGACCAATCAACTGGTTGCTCATGAGCTGAATGTAATGTGCTGGTGGCAGGATAGATATATATGGTTGGGATAGTGGGACTTGAGGACTGGGTCCTAGATCCTCCTAGGTATCTGAAGATGACAGCCTATAAAATTAATCCTACAACGTGACTGCTATTTGCACATTTAAGCAATAAAACACGAGAGGGAGTGCTTTTTCAGTGGTTATTGGCACGGCTGTGCTGGATTCCGTACTCAAGCTAGTGGGGATGCTGCATTCTAAACACTGGGCACATTATTAGCTACGTCTCCTTGTGTTGAACACGAGAGGGCAGAACGCAGCATGTCCACTGACCAGTTATCAAAATGAAATGCCAACACACTTGGCAATTGCCTTCCGTTTACACTGAAATTACTCTCACACATACTACTGAAAATGCTCTTATATACAACTATTGCATTTCAGTAGTATGTGAGAGGATTTTCAGTAGTATGTGAGAGTATTTCACATGTGTATGTGAGAAGATTTCACATGTGTATGTGAGAACATTTTCAGTAGTGTATGTGAGAGGTAAAGTATGGAATATGGCCTATACTGCATCTCATAAAGATCAGCCTCGCTCCTCAACTAAAGTCTCCTGTGTTGACCAACATGGCTGGTCCTCTTCTCAAACCCTGAAATCTTTTTTTGTTTGTTTAATTTGCAGGGAAATGTGTAATCATGGCAACAGTTCTTGATCATGTGACTACTAATTTGTTAAAGTAGTGCTTCATCAGCGCGCTAAAGAAAATAAAATTGTCTTGTACTTTATAGTACTTATATTAGTAATGAATGGACCGGAGACCAAGGCATAACGTTGACCTTTTACTAGGCATATCTTCAAGTCTTCACACTCGCGCATGCGCGCTCATTACATATCAAAACCTGCTCACTACATCTCCCCCTTTTAAACTGATACTTTCAGGATCTTTACAGAAAAATTAAATCACATGTTAATAAAGCCTAATGCTGATTTTACCAACGAGGCAGGGGAACAGCTGGCACCTTAAACATCTCTGTAAACGTGAGCAAATGTAAACTGGTTAAATGAACTTCACATTTCACATCTCTTATGTAGACACACATTTCACAACACATTTCTTTTTTTTTCTTTTTTTTTGACCTATGAACATATCAAGACAAGTACATAACCTAACTGAGAGGTAGGGTAGACTGCCTGATCCTCTCTGTTGTGGTATGGAGGTTATTCTGCTCCATGTATACTCACAACACTAAACTACAAATTCAGTCTTTTAACAGGCTTGACTGCCCTGCCAACTCTGGTGTGTAGTCCAGAGTCCGGCTGGCTTCCAGACGGTGAAGGCACTACTCGCAAATGAGAACGGTTTCTTCGGAGACTGCCTGTTGAGGTTTGGGTCACGTATGAACATGGTGTCCCTGCTGATCCAGAGACGACTCCTGTGTGTGGAACATTCCGTCTCCAAACTCTCTGACCTGGCTGGAGTGGTGGTGTCTCCCGTGCTCTATGTCGTCTGTTGTATCCTTCAGCCTGTTGTCTTTTAAGCTCCTGGTCTTTCAACTCAAAAGCTCTCAAGTCTGGCCATGCTGGTTTGAGAGTGCGTGGACACACCGGAAGGGGTGTTTGGATGTTGCGTCCCATCAGGAGCTCTGCCGGTGATACTCCATGGGCAAGAGGAGTTGCTCTGTACGCCATAAGCGCTTTGTGAGGGTCCTCACTCTCCTGCAACAAGGATTTCCCAGTCCTTACTGCACGTTCAGCTTCCCCATTGCTTTGAGGGTAACAGGGGCTACTGGTACCATGTTGAAAGTTATAATCTTTAGCAAAATCTGCGAACTCTGCAGCAACAAACTGCGGTCCATTGTCTGTGGCGAGTGTATCCGGCACCCCGTGGCGGCTAAAGATGACTTCTATTTTCACAATCACAGCTGTTGCTGAAGTGCTTGTTAAATTGGCAACCTCAGTGTATCTTGAATAGTAATCAATGACTACTAAATACTGACCCTTCTTCCACTCAAATAAGTCAGCTGGTAGCCATTCCCATAGGTGTGATGGCAAGGGTGTGGTCATCAGAGGTTCCATGGCATTTTGACTCTCTTTAGCACAAATTTCACACTGACGTACCTTCTATCTGATCTGTTTTGTCAGCCCAGGCCGCCACACTGATTCATGGGCCCTGGCCATGCATTTCACCATTCCCTGTTGACCCTGGTGAATTTTGTCCAAGATGTCCTGTTGCATGCTTGCTGGAATCAGTATTCTCTTTCCTTTCATCAACAGGCCATCCACCATCAACAGGTCGTTTCTGTATTGCCAGAAAGGCTTTAACTGTGGCACAGAACTGCTTCTTTCCCATCCTTTGTGGATCAGGGAGGACAGCTGCTTACACACTGGATCTTCTTCTTGTGCTCTTCTTATTTGTAGCAACTTCTCAGGTGAGGCCGGGAGTTGCTGAATGACCTCATTGATTTGAGCTGTGATGTCATTCTGAAGCGGGAGGTCTTCCTCTGTTGTAGTACGCTGGAGTGGAGCTCTTGATAGAGCGTCAGCTGCAATAAGATTTTTCCCTGGTACATGTACGATTGAGTAGGAAAAACGCAGAAGTCTTGATCTGAAGCGCATTATACGAGGCGGGACGTCATCCAGTGGCCTTGAGCTGAGAAGACTGGTCGGTTCGCATCACAAAGTGTAGGCCCAGGAGGTAGGTCTGAAATCTTTCGCAAGCCCAGGTGACAGCAAGGGCCTCCTTTTCAATTTGGCATATCTTCACTCTGTTTCCGTCATGCTGCGAGATATGAAAGCCACTGGCCTCCAGTCTCCAGGTTCTTGAAGCTGAGATAAGACCCCTCCTAATCCATAAGACGATGCATCTGCTGACACTCTGGTCGGTTTCTCTGGACTGTACTGGGCAAGGACAGTAGATGAGCTGAGCTCGTTTTTCAACTTTTCAAAGGCACACTGCTGCGCTGCTCCCCACATCCACATGTTTTCTGCTTTCAGGAGTTCTCTGATTGGCCCAGTGAGCTCTGCGATGTTGGGAGAGAATTTCCCCACATAGTTGACCATCCCCATGAAGCGTTTTACGTCAGCCACATCTTTGGGTGGTGGCGTCTCTCTAATTGCCCTAATCTTCTCAGGATCTGCTTGTATGCCCTCTGACCTGATAACGTGTCCGAGAAATTTGACCTGCTTCACTGCGAACTGACATTTGTCATTCAGAGTTAGGCCCCGCTGCTGCAGTCTTTGCAACACTTGATGCACCCTGTCCTCATGCTCTTTGGGCGTGGCACCAAACACCAGGATGTCATCCGCATGACACAAAGTTCCTTCTAGGCCGTCAAGCATCTGCGTTAAATGCTTCTGAAAGTGTTCTGGCGTGGATGATATTCCAAAGGGAAGCCGATTAAAACAATAACGGCCAAATGGTGATGAAGGTGGTGAGTGGGGTTGAATCTTTGTGCAAAGGCACCTGCCAAAAACCGGCAGTGGCATCAAGTTTGGAAAGAATCCTAGCTCCAGCTAGCTTAGCTAGCGTCTCATCAACAGCTGGAAGAATACTATGTCGCTCCCTGCCCACATTTTCGTTCAGGCGGGTTAGGTCGACACATATTCTAATTTTTCTATTAGCTTTTGGTACTACGACCATTCCTGAGCACCACTCTGTAGCTTCCTCTATGGGAGAAATAACGCCCATTTCCTCCATCCTTTTTAACTCTTCTTGAACTTTTCCTCTTAAGGGCAATGGCACACGGCGTAGCACAGCGAGGGCAAAGGGAGTGGTATTTTCTTTTAATTTAATTTTGTATTCTCCCTCTAGCTTATCTAAGCCTGTGAAAACTCTGGGATATTGTTCTTTGTAGCTTACCTCAGCTGCTGTGATAGCTTGCACAGGGCTGAGCAGGCAGAGGTCTTGTATCGCTGGTAAGCCAAGCAAAGGAGTCACTAACCCTGGCACAACGTACACTTGCTGCTTCGCTACAATTCCATTGTGACTAATATTCGCAGTAAAATGTCCCTTCACTTCTATGGGAGAGTTACTTGGTCCACACAGTCTTTTGGTTGTCAGTAGCAGCTTTCCATGTCGCTTTTGTGAATACAAATGTGCCGGGATAGCTGTCACTGCAGCGCCCGTGTCCAAATTGAACGTCATCTGCTGACCATTCACTGCAACCGATTTCTGCCAGAATGTGTTGGATTTTGTACAATTCACTGTGCCCAGGAACAATGTCTCTACGCTTTCATCCAAGTCATGTTCCTTCATTTCTTCCACTCTCATTTTCGTTTTACAAACAGCGGCAAAATGCCCCCTTTTCTTACATTTCTTGCACTCAGCAGTGCGCGCGGGACATGCATTGAACGAATTTTCATGTGTCTTCCCACATCTGCCACATTTAGTATTTGCATTATTTTGCACTCTTTCCTTTGGTTTAAAACCACCTTTTCCATGTGGAGAGTATTTCTGTTTGAACTTGAATCTAACTGCATCCATGTTTGCCTCTGTGCCATCTGTGCTACTCTGTCTCAATGCAGGCTGTTGCATTTTAATTTCCTCACTCTGGCGGATTTGTGTGACAGCTTTCACGAGAGTCAACTCAGAATCTAGCTGTAACTTCTCTGCAGGTCCATGGTCTCTGGTACCCACGGCAAGGCGGTCTCTGATCATCTCGTCTTGGAGAAGTCCATACTGAGAATGCTCAGCCAGTTGATGCACAGCAGTAATAACGCTTCAGCCGTCTCACCAGGCTCCTGGCTACGTTTGCTGAATTTAGCTCTTTCCTAGATCACATTATGCTTGCATATGAAATGTTTATGAACGCTTGCTTTACTTGGTCCTACTTTTTCTTGCCCTCCTCCGTCAGTGCTGACGTGTTCAGAACGTCCTCCGCCATGTCTCCAATAGTGTAAACTAGCGAGTTAGCTTGATACTCTTGACTTTTTGCATTTAGTCCTGCTGCCGCTATGCGGAATCTTTCTAAACCTCGCATCCAATTAGGCCACTACCAAAGTCTCCCAAGTCAAATGCTTCAGGCGGACTTACTGAAAATAGAGAATCCATTCTGTTTTACCTTCCCAATGCTCCTCTCCAACGTTGCATCAACGCAGCTCCACGTTAGCGTTAGCTCTGCTAGCTCACTCGGCCAATTCAGAAGCTCTTTTCTCACGTAGTCAAACTGCACGGATCATTCCGCTCACTTGTGTCGGGTGATGGTATTTATCTCAGAGGCGAGGACGACGACTTCTGACACCATGTCTTGTACTTTATAGTACTCTGGATCTTTGGTTTTAACACAGCTGTGTTAAAACCAAAGATCCAGAGTACTGCGTGGTAGTAGTAGTACACAGGCAGGGATGAGTATGGACACTGATGTCAATTTGGCCAACATACACAGTAAAAAACGGAATGTTAATTTAACTCTGAGAGTGTACAAATGGACTAACACGCAGGAAATTAAATGAACACTCAGGATTTTACTGTGTACACACAGATTTGAGAGTGTTTTAAACACAAAAATCGTAATGCTTTTTCAAACTGGACATTCAAAAAAACATCCAAGTGTTTCAAAGTCATGCCCAGAAAAGTAAGAGGTGCACCATCTCTTTCTAGGGTGTCATAAGTGCGGTGGGAAGGATCTGTTATGTCTGCACACATCGACAGTGCTACATTTGATTTGGCGCTGTTCTATTGTGCTGGGATCGATTGGTGATGCCTGCGGGCTCTGGGTTGTTTGATCGGGTCTGCCTGTGACGCTGTGTGAGTCTAAATAAGCAATGCAATGCAGAGGTTGTGTCGAGCGACAGCACTGTGTCCTGACGTGATTTCTAAACACAATATTGGCGACGAGGATGGCTGCTATCTCTCTCCCACCACCTGCCCCCTTCCTGGCATTACCTGGCGAGCCTCCGGTACCATGGACTCGCTGGCTACACAGTTTTGAAAATTACCTCATAGCCTCAGGGCTCGACGACGTGAGCCAGGCTAGGGAGACGGCTCTGTTGCTACACTGCTTGGGAGCAGAGGGTCATCGTGTGCTCGGGACTCTGGGGAACTTCAAAAACTTTGACGAAGCTGTGGGACTTATGAGCACCCATTTCGCTGCTCCACAGAGTGCCCTCCTTCGGCGATTTATATTCCGTCAGCGACACCAACTGCCTGGTGAGTCTGTGCGGCAGTACGTAGCTAATTTGCGAGGGCTAGCTAGCTCATGCAAGCTTGGCGCGCTTCAGGACGAGATGGTCCGCGACCAGCTAATCGAACACACCAACAACGCAAAGGTGCGTGAGACTCTCCTGCTGAAAACAGACGATCTGCTGCTGTCCAGAGCAATTACCATCGCACTACAGGTTGAGAGAGCAGCTGAGTGTGTTGCTATGCTAAATACACAGCAAGTGGCCACCTCCAGTCAAGCTGCCAACGAGTTCTCCCTCTACTCACGGCTGCCCCCCCGGACGCAACCCAGCCAGAGCGAGGCGGGCGCCGACTCGACTGAGGACGTCCTGCAACTGCAACGACAGTGTTCTCGGCCCCGCCCTCTACAGTCCTGTGGTAACTGTGGATCTCGGTCTCATGTTTCAAGGGCTCAGAACTGTCCTGCCCGTGGCCAGACATGCCGTAGCTGCGGTAAGCAAAATCACTTTGCCAACGTCTGTCGATTTTACCCGGCTGGGTCAGAGGGCCACACCCCCCAGTCTTCAACCGCCATCATTCACAAGGTGAGCTCTGGGCCAGTGTCACTCAAATCATGCACAGTCAAATCATGCACAGTCAACA
Source organism: Lampris incognitus (assembly GCF_029633865.1). Taxonomy (NCBI): domain Eukaryota; kingdom Metazoa; phylum Chordata; class Actinopteri; order Lampriformes; family Lampridae; genus Lampris; species Lampris incognitus. The sequence continues at coordinate 33,244 of NW_026611078.1, read as the reverse complement.
TTAATGATGTGTGCATTCCCCTGTTGTTGGACACCGGTGCAGGTGTGTCTCTCCTGAATGTTGATAGCTACAGTCAATTTTTCAGTTCACTGCCACCGTCAGCACCCTCAGCTGTCCTCTGTGGGTATGGTGACTCCAAAATCGATCTGTTTGGCTCTCTCCAAGTGACTGTCCGCTATGGAACCAAGTTGGTGCCCAAGGCAGTTTTTCATGTGGCACGCCGTGGGGCCAACCTGATGGGCCTGGACCTGTTCTCCGCTCTGGGGTTCTCCCTCTTAGACACAAGGGGGGCAGCAATCCTGACTGTTGCCATGCCTTGGCAGCAGAAGTGGCCATCACTGTTTGTGGGGCTTGGCTGCCTCTCCGCCTTCGCCCATCAACCTCTCCTCAACCCTGCTGTGAAACCTGTCATCCAACCACTGCGCCGCATCCTGTTGGCTCTCCGTGATGGGGTCTCCGCCGAGCTGCAACAACTCCTGGAAGTTGGCATCATTGGACCGGTGGACGCATCACCCTGGGTCTCAAACCTCGTGGTGGCTAAGAAGAAGTCGGGGGGCCTGCGTGTCTGCGTCGATCTACGTGCAGTAAATAAGGCATTGGTCCCTGATAAGTATCCACTGCCCACCTCAGGAGAACTCACTGCTCAGTTCTATGGCTCTGAGGTGTTCTCCAAGCTCGACCTTAGACAGGGGTACTTACAGGTGCCCCTCCACCCCAGCAGCTGAAACCTCACAGCCTTTGCGACACATGCAGGAGTGTTTCGCTACACCAGGATTCTTTCGGTCTCAGCTCCGCCCCTAGCTGCTTCCAGAAAATCATGGTCTCCGTGCTGGCTGGCATACTGGGCGTGGCCATTTATCTGGACGATATAGTGGTACACGGGCCCACCAGTGAAATCCACGACAAGCGCCTCAACATGGTCTTCGCAGCCCTGTCCAAGCACAAGCTAACTCTCAATGCTGAGAAATGTGTCCTATGTGTTCAGCCATCGAGTTCGTGGGGTTCTGGCTGTCAGCGAGCGGTGTAACTCCACTACAATCCAACGTGGATGCCATTCAGGCCATCCCTGAGCCCAGCTCGACCGCCCAGGTCGCCTCCTTCCTGGGTATGACAGGCTACTACCTGAGGTTTCTTCCCCACTACTCTGTGACCACAGCCCCCCTGCGCCAGCTGCTGCATAAGGACGAGCCATGGGTGTGGTCAAAGGCATGCAGTGACGCTGTGCGTGATCTCAAGACTCAACTGACTTCACCACCAGCATTGGCTCACTTCGACATCTCCAGCTCCACCTTTGTGACCTGTGACGCGTCAGCCACAGCGATAGGGGCCGTGCTGTCTCAAACCCAGAACGGTGTGGAGAAGCCCATCGCCTTCGCCTCCCGTGCCCTCAACCTGACCGAGCAGCGGTACTCCGTGGGTGAGCGTGAGGCGTTAGCCTGCATCTGGGATGGTGAAAGGTGGCACCTATACCTCTATGGCCGCTCCTTCACCCTCAGGGCAGATCACCAGGCCCTGACAGCGCTGCTGTCCACATCTGGCACAGGCCACAAACCCCTGAGGCTGCACCGCTGGTCTGACCGCCTCCGCCAGTACAACTTCAGCCTGCAGCTCACTCCAGGCAGAGACAATGTTGTCACCGACCTGTTCTCTCGCTCTGTCTCCACCTCAGCTACACAGACGGACACTGACTGTGTGGAAAAGGACATTGTCCAAATGCTACACACACCCCTTCAGGCCACTGTCTCTCTGCAGGAGCTGAGGGCAGCCTCCGAACAGGACCCTGTCCTCTCCCAGCTCCGCACCTACATCCAGAACGGCTAGCCTCACAAGGTCCCAGAGGAGCTGGCTGCGTTCTCCCGAGTCAGACAGGAGCTCTCCTGCTGGAACGACACCTGCGTGGCACGAGGGTTTTGCACAGTGGTCCCAGGTGCTCTCCGTGCGCGTGTTTTGAATATGGCGCATGAAGACCACCTGGGCATTGTGAAACTGAAACAGCGCTGCCGAGACATGGTGTGGTGGCCGGCGATAGACAGAGATATTGAGGCTCTGGTGAAGGACTGTTCTGCCTGCCTTGTGCGTGGCAAGACTGGCCACCAGGCTCCCCCACCCCTGCAACCTCTTGCCTGGCCCTCTCAGCCCTGGGAACACCTGCAGTTGGACATCTGTGGTGAGATCCACCACCAACGCTTCCTGGTGGTCGCCTACGATCTATACTCAAAATGGCCTGAACTCACCACTTCCGGCACTGTGACCTCACAGGTCATCATCGACTTCCTGAACTCTCTCTTCTCTCGCTGGGGCCTCCCAAAGACCATCACCACTGACAACGGTCCTCAGCTGGTCTCTGCTGAGTTCCCTGCTGATCTCGAAAACAAGGGCATCCGTCATATACGCACTGCGTATTACCACCCCCAGGCCAATGGCGGCATTGAACGTTTTCACCAGTCACTGAAGAACAGCCTCAGAGCACACATGGCCCAAGGGTGCTCTTTCACGCAACGCAGGCCATCCATCACACTCTGCTGCACTATCGGGCCACACAGCACCCAACCACAGGCGTCTCCCCAGCCTCTCTCATGTTGGGCCGGGAACTTTGCATGCCCCTTGACAGGCTCCGCCCCTCCACACCCCAGGCATCCCCTCTGGGGTCAGAGCCTCAGTCACTCGTCAGCAGACACAGATGAAGCAACGGTTTGACTAGTCAAAACGAACCAGGGTGCCAGACATCAATGCGTCAGACTGGGACAGGGTCCGCAGGCCCCACAGGGACAATAAAATTGCTTCATACTGGCCCTCTCCTCTCCAAGTCACCCGTCAGCTGGGCCCAGCCACCTACATCCTCAGCGATGGCACTCGGTGGCACTCCAGTCGTCTGCGGAAGGTGTCAGCTCCGCCACACACAGCTGGTGACACAACCTTAGCCATTCCCTCAGCATGGCAAGACGCCCCGGGGCTTCATGCAGCTCCTACACGGGCCCCAGACATTCCTGGACCTCAGCTTCCCCTGCCTTCCCCCTCCCTACCTCGGCCTGCCCAGCCTCAGGCCGCCTCGCGAGCTGTTCGCACACGTTTATGCCCTGGCCACCTAGAGGACCTTTTCTCAACCTTTCATGTTTGAAATCCTGCCAGGGGTGGGGATGTTATGTCTGCACACTGGATCACCAGTGCTGCAATTAGTTAATGATAGCATCATTCTATTGCGCCTTGATTGATGTGTGATGCCCAGTAGTTCTGTTCTTGTTAAATCCTGCCGGGGGGGCGGGGGGGGGGGTGTTATGTCTGCACACATCGACAGTGCTGCATTTGATTTGGCGCTATTCTATTGTGCTGGGATCGATTGGTGATGCCTGCGGGCTCTGGGTTGTTTGATCGGGTCTGCCTGTGACGCTGTGTCAGTCTAAATAAACAATGCAACGCAGAGGTTGTGTCGAGCGACAGCGCTGTGTCCTGACGTGATTTCTAAACACAATAGGATCATTTCTCAAAAGTGTGCCTGACAAATCGCAGGCCTACAAAGAAATTGTCAACAGTGTAGAAGGAAACATGACTTTACATTTGTGATTAATGGAAATGACTGAGAGACTTCCCTTTTGTGTTGGGGGAGTAAATCTGAAAATGGTTGTTGACTCTGGTGCAACCAGTAATGTTATTGATCAAACACATGGGAATGGTTAAAGTTAGAACGCATTGTTATCAATGTATCCCATAACAAGGGCAAATATTTTATTTGAAATTTGTTCTGCAATGGCTTTCAACTCACTGCTGGAGATGTGAGTCTCAGATTTTTTTTGTTCTCCACCCTCGTCCTCTGGCTCCAGAACATTCCCCACCAGCCATTCAGTTACCTCACTGATATCCTCCTCCTTGTCTACAGAGTCCAAAGCATTAATGCTAAGGACTGAGACTCTCCTAGTAGGAGGAAAGCTGTCAAGGGTGCTGGTTGTGGTTGAGTCACATGCAGCCTCTGGTTGGACAAAACATGACTGAAGGAATGATGGGGCTGCGTAAGGCCTGCATGGGCTCTGACTCAGCTTCCATGTCCCCTGGAATCTGTTTTGTAGAACCCACCATTGCACAGACCACATAGAGATCCCTTTAGTGCATCTGAAAACGAAAGAAAAACTCAATGTTTAACCAATGTATTTTTCTACAAACTGTGCAAACATTGCCCTATGTGTCGCATTTGTGGTGTAGTGACTTGGGCCACCACTTTGTGAGAACAAGGTCTGAGGTTCTGACAAGCAAGGTGTTGCACGCCTGGATCTATGGCTGCCATGGCTTGAGGAACAAAATGATGAGCTGGCTGCCACTGTCTTCTCAAAAGTGGTAGCAACCATGGTATCCGTCAGCTCCATGCATGGGTGGTCTCTCTCGGAATCGATGACATCAAGGTCAGACATCATCGAAGCATCCTCAACACTTTGGGGTTCCTCCTATGCTGAGGGGTCAGTGGTGGCTATGGCTGTAGACTGGAATATTGTGCAGCAGCCCATCATCTTTTCTAGGCATCCTCTCACGGTGGTGCCCATGGCGGTAACAGTGCCGTGGAGAGTGTGGGTTTTGTGAACACGTCCACCCACAAATACCTTAGGGCTCCAGCACTTGCTTCTGAGCGATCTCAGAGAGGATAGAGTTAATCTCAGCGGCCTCAATGGCCACCAGTCGGTTGAGCTCATTTGAGACCCCTGACTTGGTCTCTGTCACACTCATGATTTCTGACATTGACTGGAGGATGACATTATGATGGACACAATGATGGAAGATTTTCGATCTCTTCCCAGTACACCGTCTATGTCTCCTGCCATTAAACAGAGAAGAACTGAAAACGAGGAAGCCAATCCATTCTCTCCCAGCTCTCGTTTCTCTCCTTGCTGATAAACAACAGATCCAACACCTTGGAAAAGATGGTAAGTGACAACTCCAGTGTGATTGCAGAAGTGAAGGAAGCCGTTAAGGAAAACCCTAGGCAGATTGCAGGTATTAAAGAATCGTTTGACTCTGTGTGTGCTGAGATCAAACCATGAAGGATGGAGTGGAAGACACTGAGTCACAGATCATAAAACATGAAGCAATCTCTGACACGCCTGAGAAACGGATATCTCATTTGGAAAGCTACTCGCGCCACTGGAATCTATAACTCTATGGCTTAAATGAAAAGGAGAAACGGGACGTGCGAAAGAAGTCATCCATGTGTGCCAAGCTCTTCTTCCGGAGGCCAAAGATAAAATACCAGACGTCATTGACACGGTGCATCGCCTTGGTCCCAGGAAGCCGAACAACACCCAACCCAGAGGCATCATCCCGCAAGTCACCTCTCGGATCTACCGCAACACTGTTTGGCGTTCTGCCAAAAATTCGACCTTCCTGAAGAATAACAATTCTGGCAGAGGACTTGTCTGCAGAAGACAGGGAAAGGAGAAATAGACGTTGGGCCACCATAGAAAAGGCACAGAAAGAAAACAAGCTGGCTTCCTTTGTTGGAGGCCGTGCTTTTGTGAATGGATCAGAAATCTTCCAACTTAGAGTCACGGTTGGTGAGCCAAACTTAGCACAGGTACAGCCAAGGTACAGTTTACAGTGTCACTCACTTTTTCTATTTTTTTTATTTTCTGCATTAATGTCAGAGATTATTTTTAAATGATACTTTAATTGCTCTACCAAGTTAATTAGCAGCGAGATTCCATAACTTATGCTAAAAGCTACTAAGCTGGATATTCAAATATGTTATGTACAAATGCTACATAAAAGATAACACATGGTACAGTTAAAACCAGCTTGGTTTATGTACCTCTTTTTTTTAAGAGAAATGAGTAAAATAGTGTTCTTAAGACTGTCCAGAGGATATTTGCCACATTGAGCACGCTGGTATTTATCCTCATGTTCACACTGTTATTTGATTCCGCACCTTACGTTCACATTGTTAAGGTTTGTGGAAGACCCCAAGCACACGACACCAAGCAGAGATAAGAGTTCGCCGAAACTGGCGTACTTTATTAGCAGTTCATGCAAAGGTCCAACTGGACAACATGCAAGGCAAAGAACAGAGTCCGGCGAGTCGCTTTGGAGGCGATTGAAGGTTCGCCGCTCGGGGAGTAGTCTTCGGAGGTGGCGTGAGGGCCGCTCGGGAAACAGACCTCAGGCGCGGTATGCGGGACGCTCGGGAAACAGACACCTTAGGTGGCGGAAGGGCCACTTGGGAACCAGACGTCGGAAGCAGCGGAAGATCTGCTGCTAGGGGACCAGACTTTGGAGGAGATGGAAGGGCCGCCGCTCGGGGAGTAGTCTTCGGAGGTGGCGTGAGGGCCGCTCGGGAAACAGATCTCAGGCGCGGTATGCGGGACGCTCGGGAAACAGACACCTGAGGTGGCGGAAGGGCCACTTGGGAACCAGACGTCGGAAGCAGCGGAAGATCTGCTGCTAGGGGACCAGACTTTGGAGGAGATGGAAGGGCCGCCGCTCAGGGAGTAGTCTTCGGAGGTGGCGTGAGGGCCGCTCGGGAAACAGACCTCAGGCGCGGTATGCGGGACGCTCGGGAAACAGAAACCTGTGGCGGTGTACGGACCACTTGGGAAACAGATTTTGGAGGCGTCGGAAGGTCCGCCGCTCGGGGACCAGATTTCGGAGGCAGCGGAAGGTCTGCCACTAGGGGATCAGACTTTGGAGGCGATTGAAGGGCCGCTGCTCGGGGAGTAGTCTTCGGAGGTGGCAGAAGGGTCGCTCGGGAAACAGACCTCAGGACTGGCTCCGAAGTTGACAATGTAGGAAGCGCCATCCTTCGTCTCACTGTGGACATTGAACACTCCTCCCCCTAGAGTTTTAATATCCTCTGCCCCCAAGGAAGTGTCCATTCTCTGAAGAACATGTTTGACCATGTCCTTCGGCCGATTGTTTAGAAAGGCTGGCACTGACTTACTGTATTGCTTGTACCCCGATGAGCACCTCACACTGAGCTCAGTGTACCTGGAAAATAAAAGTCACTTAAGTAAACTCGTAGAAACAAGCATAATGGGGAATTCTTAAATTTAGTCTTTAGATGATTTGCATAATAACTGGGATCTTACTTTTTTTGCATGTATGGGACATAGCTGTTGATAACTATAGTCACCATCTCAGTTAAGGTGCTGTCCTTGTACCCGTCCAAGAAGCGGTGTTTGAATGTCTCATTTTGTCGTTCAACACCATTATTCGTAGTGATGGTGACATGTAGAGTCTCATCCCTAAACACTGGGACCCATCTCTAAAGATGTAATAAAAAGTAATTTGACAATGTGAACATATATATCACAGCTAATAAAACAGTATTATCAAATAACATACTCAAGGTCGTGCTAAACTGTGATAGTTACGATAGGATTATAAGTTAATTTCAGGTGTATTTTACACATATTTGCCTTCATTAAAAAATACCCCATTTCTTTCATTATTGGGGGTAATACGATGCTACGATGTGACCAACTTACCTTGGCTTCTGAGAGCCACGTCATAGAGAACCAGTTTTGCAACATGCTGTTGGTTTTCCACATGGAGCTATTAGCCTCGAAGTCGACGGACTGCTGGAAGGCTTCTGGTGTGTCGGCTGCAGCAATCGCCCTCAGCATCTTCAGCAGGGCACCCTGGTCCTCAATGCCGTGTGCCTGTTTTCAGACCCACTCCACCCATGCCTTCTCCCGGTGGAAATCACACAGCACAGCCTGTGTGCCTTGTTAGGTTCAAAATATTGAGACATTAGGATCTTTGTTGATACATGCAATTAAAAGCATTTCAACAGCCAATTACACTTTACAGACTGTTTCAGCATGTACGTATGTGAAGAGTCATTTCTGTCTCCCGAATAACCTTTATTTATGAGGGGTTAACATAATCAAGGTGGTGCAATAGGAAGGTCATAGTTGCCTACCTTCAAAGGTTGATTCCACAGCTTGGATTTCCACCTCGCTATAGTCCACCAAGAAGTGAGCTGGAGACCAATTTGTGTTCCACTCCTTAAAAACGCTCAGAGCCTCCTTGACTGATTCAGTCCGCTCATGCTGTACGACAAAGACACCCGCTACCACATAGCACACATTTGTGCGTACACACAAAAAAACCCAATGGCAATGCATAGCGTGTGGTGCGGTATGTTGCATCAAGTAAACAGATGTCTTTGCCATACAGCTGCAGGATCTTCTGCTGCCACTCGGACTGATAACAGAATAGAAGGTCCTCTGATTCGCTATTAAGCCGAAGATGGATGCTGTCTTTTGGGCCCTTCAGCTTGTCGCTTTCTACCAGCTCCTGTTTATTACATGTACGTATATTAAAACAGTAGAGATATGCATGTGTTTCCATTGTATATTATCGAATGTTTGATTTAAATGAACATTTCACTCACTTGCAAATTGACTTGATCAATTTTGGACTGTCGCCCCTTGTCTCTGGCCTTTGACATCACATTTCGTATGTCTTTGTCTAAGGGATGAAATCTCCTCCTTGTGAGTGGTGGTGGGCTGGCTCCCCTAAACAAGTCAGTGTTGACATACTGTGCAATGTGTCGACGCATCTCACTGCTCCTCTTGACCCCTTGCTTGGTGAGTTCTGAGATGCGCTGCTCCACCCTGCTGTCAATAGGCTCACGGATAGAGGCAGCCTTCAGGGTTAATACAGAATACAAAGTGATTAGCGCCTTAATGATAGGGACTTCAGGAAACAACATTCCCTTTAGCTAATTAATTTACATGTCGACACTAAATGTATCAATATAACATAAGGGTTATTTTAGTAGTGTAAAAATAAGTATAATAAGATTCAGCCTTAAGGCTAATTTATTCATCCTATCACAGCTGCGCAAAACTTATGAAGGCATCTGCAACCTTACAAAAATCAGCAGGTACACGACGCCCGTCGCCGACCCTCTAAAAGTGTCGGCTTGACGTCAAAACTGTCGAATTTGCATCATTTTTATCCAGCTGCGCGTCGCACTACACTTTGAAACATAAATTAGGCTTTAGTCCCATCTCTCCTAAGCACAGGTTTAATTTATCACCAGTCACTGTAGAATCATTCCTGAGGTGTAGACTATCTAGTCTACATAAACATTACCTAACATTCTTACTGTGTTCTACTGTGTTTATTACCATACCTCTCCCTCGACTGGGTGTCCCACATGTGCACCGGCTGTGGGTGTCTTCACAAAGAATACATTTTCTCAGACAATGGGGTCCCTTTTCAGAGTTTCTCTAAGCCTCACTGCAGCCGCCTTTCTCGCTCTCAGACTCTCCCTGTTCTCATTCAACTAACAGCAAAGTAGATTTGTACAACAACACAGGTAAACAGAGTTGTTCGTGTTCTTTGAAGCATTAATCAATTTCTTCATGTTCTCATTGTTTATAAACAGTCTATCTATAAGTTACATTTTGTACTGAAAAAAACCCCAAAAACCGGTTAAATAAAAAGGTTAGTTAATCTAACCTTGAATGCTGGAAAACGGCAAATACGGGTGAGGTGCACCCCAGCTGGGCATCCAACCTTCTTTGTATCTTGCAGGAGATACCTCCCTTTGCGAAAACTATGATCTTGAGTCTGCAACGAATAATACATGTTGGACATAATTCTACATGAAACCGGTGCTTATTTTTAGTGTGTTGACTAATATGGACAATAGTGCATTAAACAATTCTGAGAATCCAAGACAGAAGTGACAACTTACTGTTTCCTTTGATTTCGCCTCAGCATAGTGCCTCGTTTTTTTGGCTCCCACATCCTTGCCCTGATGGCCCACCATCGTTTTGTACCCAACAAATACGAAGGGAACTCCACTGAAGGGGACTGATGGGGCCTTATCTTTCGACCGCTCCCAGTAAACTTGTTGGATCCCAATTGATGGCTGCCATTCTGTATCAAAAGGTCAACAGGTAAACACAATCTAGGCTACATGGTTACTTGTTATCTAACGTTACTAGCTATGTTGTGGACATTAAATACGTTCCCGTTACCCCAAGTTATGCAGAGCAGAACCTGTTGTTCAACGACAGCGCAGTGAAAGCCCCTTTTCACCTGGCCAAAACACCCGCTTACACCCGGCTTTTTGGCCAGTGGCAAATGGTACAATCGGCATCCAGTCCCGGGTGAAATGACTGCAATAAACACAGGTTTTATCGGCTTCAGCTCCGCTCGGCATTGATGTAAACGGGACACCCGGGTAGACAGTGTCGGCGCCAGAACAAATCTGACGGCCGGGCCTACGGTTTTCACGGGGGGCACGAGCATTAGGCTGTCAAATTTACGTTCTATATTTGAATATTCTTCGATTGTGACTTTAATTATTTGCTAAATTAACCTTCGAATGTGCGCTTAGAATCCTTACTTGTGCTCTGCTCTTTTCCCCCGTTGTTTTCCATTAGCGCACAGACGCTACAGCAGACGGCGCGAGCTTACTCGCAGCAGACCGCCCACTATAACAACACACTGCTATGCTCGCTGCACTGCGTCACAGTAGGCTACTAAATGGCTAAGCCGAAAGAACCTCGAATCAAAGTAAAAAAGAAGTGGTGTGTAAGGTATGCCATTTTTGAGCAAGTGTAACACTCCACAACTAAGTTACGAATTTAAAGCAACATCTTCAAACTAAGCACCCATCAGAATCCGCGCAGAGCTGTGACGAGGCGCCGGCTTCAAAACAGCCGCGCCTGACAGCGTTTTCCCAACAACACGTTGCCTCCCCGCCCCGCACTTCTGCGCGATCACAACGCGTTTTCCCAATGCTGGGAATGTCGTTAACAAAACACGTGCAGCACTCGCCTCTGACCAAGTAAACCACCTTGTATTTTTAGCAAACAATCTCTAAAATAGTCATGCGAGCTGCGAAGTTGTCAAACTCGAATGTCGATTTTGCCGCGTTTTTAAAGTATCCTTTTCCTGTGTGTCACACGCAATGACCACCGGAATGGACAAAATCACACACTGATGTTCCGCTCCGGTGTCCCGCTAACCCCGCTCCTCCACAATCACGAAATTTAAGCATTTTATTACATTGATTGTTAAGGAAAACCCTAGGCAGATTGCAGGTATTAAAGAATCGTTTGACTCTGTGTGTGCTGAGATCAAACCATGAAGGATGGAGTGGAAGACACTGAGTCACAGATCATAAAACATGAAGCAATCTCTGACACAGCTGAGAAACGGATATCTCATTTGGAAAGCTACTCGCGCCACTGGAATCTATAACTCTATGGCTTAAATGAAAAGGAGAAACGGGACGTGCGAAAGAAGTCATCCATGTGTGCCAAGCTCTTCTTCCGGAGGCCAAAGATAAAATACCAGACGTCATTGACACGGTGCATCGCCTTGGTCCCAGGAAGCCGAACAACACCCAACCCAGAGGCATCATCCCGCAAGTCACCTCTCGGATCTACCGCAACACTGTTTGGCGTTCTGCCAAAAATTCGACCTTCCTGAAGAATAACAATTGTGGCAGAGGACTTGTCTGCAGAAGACAGGGAAAGGAGAAATAGACGTTGGGCCACCATAGAAAAGGCACAGAAAGAAAACAAGCTGGCTTCCTTTGTTGGAGGCCGTGCTTTTGTGAATGGATCAGAAATCTTCCACCTTAGAGTCACGGTTGGTGAGCCAAACTTAGCAAAGGTACAGCCAAGGTACAGTTTACAGTGTCACTCACTTTTTCTATTTTTTTTTATTTTCTGCATTAATGTCAGAGATTATTTTTTAATGATACTTTAATTGCTCTACCAAGTTAATTAGCAGCGAGATTCCATAACTTATGCTAAAAGCTACTAAGCTGGATATTCAAATATGTTGATATGTACAAATGCTACATAAAGGATAACACATGGTACAGTTAAAACCAGCTTGGTTTATGTACCTCTTTTTTTTAAGAGAAATGAGTAAAATAGTGTTCTTAAGACTGTCCAGAGGATATTTGCCACATTGAGCACGCTGGTATTTATCCTCATGTTCACACTGTTATTTGATTCCGCACCTTACGTTCACATTGTTAAGGTTTGTGGAAGATCCCGAGCACACGACACCAAGCAGAGATAAGAGTTCGCCGAAACTGGCGTACTTTATTAGCAGTTCATGCAAAGGTCCAACTGGACAACATGCAAGGCAACGAAAAGAGTCCGGCGAGTCGCTTTGGAGGCGATTGAAGGGTCGCCGCTCGGGGAGTAGTCTTCGGAGGTGGCGTGAGGGCCGCTCGGGAAACAGACCTCAGGCGCGGTATGCGGGACGCTCGGGAAACAGACACCTTAGGTGGCGGAAGGGCCACTTGGGAACCAGAAGTCGGAAGCAGCGGAAAATCTGCTGCTAGGGGACCAGACTTTGGAGGAGATGGAAGGGCCGCCGCTCGGGGAGTGGTCTTCGGAGGTGGCGTGAGGGCCGCTCGGGAAACAAACCTCAGGCGCGGTATGCGGGACGCTCGGGAAACAGAAACCTGTGGCGGTGTACGGACCACTTGGGAAACAGATTTTGGAGGCGTCGGAAGGTCCGCCGCTCGGGGACCAGATTTCGGAGGCAGCGGAAGATCTGCCACTAGGGGATCAGACTTTGGAGGCGATTGAAGGGCCGCTGCTCGGGGAGTAGTCTTCGGAGGTGGCAGAAGGGTCGCTCGGGAAACAGACCTCAGGACTGGCTCCGAAGTTGACAATGTAGGAAGCGCCATCCTTCGTCTCACTGTGGACATTGAACACTCCTCCCCCTAGAGTTTTAATATCCTCTGCCCCCAAGAAGTGTCCATTCTCTGAAGAACATGTTTGACCATGTCCTTCGGCCGATTGTTTAGAAAGGCTGGCACTGACTTACTGTATTGCTTGTACCCCGATGAGCACCTCACACTGAGCTCAGTGTACCTGGAAAATAAAAGTCACTTAAGTAAACTCGTAGAAACAAGCATAATGGGGAATTCTTAAATTTAGTCTTTAGATGATTTGCATAATAACTGGGATCTTACTTTTTTTGCATGTATGGGACATAGCTGTTGATAACTATAGTCACCATCTCAGTTAAGGTGCTGTCCTTGTACCCGTCCAAGAAGCGGTGTTTGAATGTCTCATTTTGTCGTTCAACACCATTATTCGTAGTGATGGTGACATGTAGAGTCTCATCCCTAAACACTGGGACCCATCTCTAAAGATGTAATAAAAAGTAATTTGACAATGTGAACATATATATCACAGCTAATAAAACAGTATTATCAAATAACATACTCAAGGTCGTGCTAAACTGTGATAGTTACGATAGGATTATAAGTTAATTTCAGGTGTATTTTACACATATTTGCCTTCATTAGAAAATACCCCATTTCTTTCATTATTGGGGGTAATACGATGCTACGATGTGACCAACTTACCTTGGCTTCTGAGAGCCACGTCATAGAGAACCAGTTTTGCAACATGCTGTTGGTTTTCCACATGGAGCTATTAGCCTCGAAGTCGACGGACTGCTGGAAGGCTTCTGGTGTGTCGGCTGCAGCAATCGCCCTCAGCATCTTCAGCAGGGCACCCTGGTCCTCAATGCCGTGTGCCTGTTTTCAGACCCACTCCACCCATGCCTTCTCCCGGTGGAAATCACACAGCACAGCCTGTGTGCCTTGTTAGGTTCAAAATATTGAGACATTAGGATCTTTGTTGATACATGCAATTAAAAGCATTTCAACAGCCAATTACACTTTACAGACTGTTTCAGCATGTACGTATGTGAAGAGTCATTTCTGTCTCCCGAATAACCTTTATTTATGAGGGGTTAACATAATCAAGGTGGTGCAATAGGAAGGTCATAGTTGCCTACCTTCAAAGGTTGATTCCACAGCTTGGATTTCCACCTCGCTATAGTCCACCAAGAAGTGAGCTGGAGACCAATTTGTGTTCCACTCCTTAAAAACGCTCAGAGCCTCCTTGACTGATTCAGTCCGCTCATGCTGTACGACAAAGACACCCGCTACCACATAGCACACATTTGTGCGTACACATAAAAAAACCCAATGGCAATGCATAGCGTGTGGTGCGGTATGTTGCATCAAGTAAACAGATGTCTTTGCCATACAGCTGCAGGATCTTCTGCTGCCACTCGGACTGATAACAGAATAGAAGGTCCTCTGATTCGCTATTAAGCCGAAGATGGATGCTGTCTTTTGGGCCCTTCAGCTTGTCGCTTTCTACCAGCTCCTGTTTATTACATGTACGTATATTAAAACAGTAGAGATATGCATGTGTTTCCATTGTATATTATCGAATGTTTGATTTAAATGAACATTTCACTCACTTGCAAATTGACTTGATCAATTTTGGACTGTCGCCCCTTGTCTCTGGCCTTTGACATCACATTTCGTATGTCTTTGTCTAAGGGATGAAATCTCCTCCTTGTGAGTGGTGGTGGGCTGGCTCCCTTAAACAAGTCAGTGTTGACATACTGTGCAATGTGTCGACGCATCTCACTGCTCCTCTTGACCCCTTGCTTGGTGAGTTCTGAGATGCGCTGCTCCACCCTGCTGTCAATAGGCTCACGGATAGAGGCAGCCTTCAGGATAATACAGAGTACAAAGTGATTAGCGCCTTAATGATAGGGACTTCAGGAAACAACATTCCCTTTAGCTAATTAATTTACATGTCGACACTAAATGTATCAATATAACATAAGGGTTATTTTAGTAGTGTAAAAATAAGTATAATAAGATTCAGCCTTAAGGCTAATTTATTCATCCTATCACAGCTGCGCAAAACTTATGAAGGCATCTGCAACCTTACAAAAATCAGCAGGTACACGACGCCCGTCGCCGACCCTCTAAAAGTGTCGGCTTGACGTCAAAACTGTCGAATTTGCATCATTTTTATCCAGCTGCGCGTCGCACTACACTTTGAAACATAAATTAGGCTTTAGTCCCATCTCTCTTAAGCACAGGTTTAATTTATCACCAGTCACTGCAGAATCATTCCTGAGGTGTAGACTATCTAGTCTACATAAACATTACCTAACATTCCTACTGTGTTCTACTGTGTTTATTACCATACCTCTCCCTCGACTGGGTGTCCCACATGTGCACCGGCTGTGGGTGTCTTCACAAAGAATACATTTTCTCAGACAATGGGGTCCCTTTTCAGAGTTTCTCTAAGCCTCACTGCAGCCGTCTTTCTCGCTCTCAGACTCTCCCTGTTCTCATTCAACTAACAGCAAAGTAGATTTGTACAACAACACAGGTAAACAGAGTTGTTCGTGTTCTTTGAAGCATTAATCAATTTCTTCATGTTCTCATTGTTTATAAACAGTCTATCTATAAGTTACATTTTGTACTGAAAAAAACCCCAAAAACCGGTTAAATAAAAAGGTTAGTTAATCTAACCTTGAATGCTGGAAAACGGCAAATACGGGTGAGGTGCACCCCAGCTGGGCATCCAACCTTCTTTGTATCTTGCAGGAGATACCTCCCTTTGTGAAAACTATGATCTTGAGTCTGCAACGAATAATACATGTTGGACATAATTCTACATGAAACCGGTGCTTATTTTTAGTGTGTTGACTAATATGGACAATAGTGCATTAAACAATTCTGAGAATCCAAGACAGAAGTGACAACTTACTGTTTCCTTTGATTTCGCCTCAGCATAGTGCCTCGTTTTTTTGGCTCCCACATCCTTGCCCTGATGGCCCACCATCGTTTTGTACCCAACAAATACGAAGGGAACTCCACTGAAGGGGACTGATGGGGCCTTATCTTTCGACCGCTCCCAGTAAACTTGTTGGATCCCAATTGATGGCTGCCATTCTGTATCAAAAGGTCAACAGGTAAACACAATCTAGGCTACATGGTTACTTGTTATCTAACGTTACTAGCTATGTTGTGGACATTAAATACGTTCCCGTTACCCCAAGTTATGCAGAGCAGAACCTGTTGTTCAACGACAGCGCAGTGAAAGCCCCTTTTCACCTGGCCAAAACACCCGCTTACACCCGGCTTTTTGGCCAGTGGCAAATGGTACAATCGGCATCCAGTCCCGGGTGAAATGACTGCAATAAACACAGGTTTTATCGGCTTCAGCTCCGCTCGGCATTGATGTAAACGGGACACCCGGGTAGACAGTGTCGGCGCCAGAACAAATCTGACGGCCGGGCCTACGGTTTTCACGGGGGGCACGAGCATTAGGCTGTCAAATTTACATTCTATATTTGAATATTCTTCGATTGTGAATTTAATTATTTGCTAAATTAACCTTCGAATGTGCGCTTAGAATCCTTACTTGTGCTCTGCTCTTTTCCCCCGTTGTTTTCCATTAGCGCACAGACGCTACAGCAGACGGCGCGAGCTTACTCGCAGCAGACCGCCCACTATAACAACACACTGCTATGCTCGCTGCACTGCGTCACAGTAGGCTACTAAATGGCTAAGCCGAAAGAACCTCGAATCAAAGTAAAAAAGAAGTGGCGTGTAAGGTATGCCATTTTTGAGCAAGTGTAACACTCCACAACTAAGTTACGAATTTAAAGCAACATCTTCAAACTAAGCACCCATCAGAATCCGCGCAGAGCTGTGACGAGGCGCCGGCTTCAAAACAGCCGCGCCTGACAGCGTTTTCCCAACAACACGTTGCCTCCCCGCCCCGCACTTCTGCGCGATCACAACGCGTTTTCCCAATGCTGGGAATGTCGTTAACAAAACACGTGCAGCACTCGCCTCTGACCAAGTAAACCACCTTGTATTTTTAGCAAACAATCTCTAAAATAGTCATGCGAGCTGCGAAGTTGTCAAACTCGAATGTCGATTTTGCCGCGTTTTTAAAGTATCCTTTTCCTGTGTGTCACACGCAATGACCACCGGAATGGACAAAATCACACACTGATGTTCCGCTCCGGTGTCCCGCTAACCCCGCTCCTCCACAATCACGAAATTTAAGCATTTTATTACATTGATTGTTAAGGAAAACCCTAGGCAGATTGCAGGTATTAAAGAATCGTTTGACTCTGTGTGTGCTGAGATCAAACCATGAAGGATGGAGTGGAAGACACTGAGTCACAGATCATAAAACATGAAGCAATCTCTGACACAGCTGAGAAACGGATATCTCATTTGGAAAGCTACTCGCGCCACTGTAATCTATAACTCTATGGCTTAAATGAAAAGGAGAAACGGGACGTGCGAAAGAAGTCATCCATGTGTGCCAAGCTCTTCTTCCGGAGGCCAAAGATAAAATACCAGACGTCATTGACACGGTGCATCGCCTTGGTCCCAGGAAGCCGAACAACACCCAACCCAGAGGCATCATCCCGCAAGTCACCTCTCGGATCTACCGCAACACTGTTTGGCGTTCTGCCAAAAATTCGACCTTCCTGAAGAATAACAATTGTGGCAGAGGACTTGTCTGCAGAAGACAGGGAAAGGAGAAATAGACGTTGGGCCACCATAGAAAAGGCACAGAAAGAAAACAAGCTGGCTTCCTTTGTTGGAGGCCGTGCTTTTGTGAATGGATCAGAAATCTTCCACCTTAGAGTCACGGTTGGTGAGCCAAACTTAGCAAAGGTACAGCCAAGGTACAGTTTACAGTGTCACTCACTTTTTCTATTTTTTTTTATTTTCTGCATTAATGTCAGAGATTATTTTTTAATGATACTTTAATTGCTCTACCAAGTTAATTAGCAGCGAGATTCCATAACTTATGCTAAAAGCTACTAAGCTGGATATTCAAATATGTTGATATGTACAAATGCTACATAAAGGATAACACATGGTACAGTTAAAACCAGCTTGGTTTATGTACCTCTTTTTTTTAAGAGAAATGAGTAAAATAGTGTTCTTAAGACTGTCCAGAGGATATTTGCCACATTGAGCACGCTGGTATTTATCCTCATGTTCACACTGTTATTTGATTCCGCACCTTACGTTCACATTGTTAAGGTTTGTGGAAGACCCCGAGCACACGACACCAAGCAGAGATAAGAGTTCGCCGAAACTGGCGTACTTTATTAGCAGTTCATGCAAAGGTCCAACTGGACAACATGCAAGGCAACGAAAAGAGTCCGGCGAGTCGCTTTGGAGGCGATTGAAGGGTCGCCGCTCGGGGAGTAGTCTTCGGAGGTGGCGTGAGGGCCGCTCGGGAAACAGACCTCAGGCGCGGTATGCGGGACGCTCGGGAAACAGACACCTTAGGTGGCGGAAGGGCCACTTGGGAACCAGAAGTCGGAAGCAGCGGAAAATCTGCTGCTAGGGGACCAGACTTTGGAGGAGATGGAAGGGCCGCCGCTCGGGGAGTGGTCTTCGGAGGTGGCGTGAGGGCCGCTCGGGAAACAAACCTCAGGCGCGGTATGCGGGACGCTCGGGAAACAGAAACCTGTGGCGGTGTACGGACCACTTGGGAAACAGATTTTGGAGGCGTCGGAAGGTCCGCCGCTCGGGGACCAGATTTCGGAGGCAGCGGAAGATCTGCCACTAGGGGATCAGACTTTGGAGGCGATTGAAGGGCCGCTGCTCGGGGAGTAGTCTTCGGAGGTGGCAGAAGGGTCGCTCGGGAAACAGACCTCAGGACTGGCTCCGAAGTTGACAATGTAGGAAGCGCCATCCTTCGTCTCACTGTGGACATTGAACACTCCTCCCCCTAGAGTTTTAATATCCTCTGCCCCCAAGGAAGTGTCCATTCTCTGAAGAACATGTTTGACCATGTCCTTCGGCCGATTGTTTAGAAAGGCTGGCACTGACTTACTGTATTGCTTGTACCCCGATGAGCACCTCACACTGAGCTCAGTGTACCTGGAAAATAAAAGTCACTTAAGTAAACTCGTAGAAACAAGCATAATGGGGAATTCTTAAATTTAGTCTTTAGATGATTTGCATAATAACTGGGATCTTACTTTTTTTGCATGTATGGGACATAGCTGTTGATAACTATAGTCACCATCTCAGTTAAGGTGCTGTCCTTGTACCCGTCCAAGAAGCGGTGTTTGAATGTCTCATTTTGTCGTTCAACACCATTATTCGTAGTGATGGTGACATGTAGAGTCTCATCCCTAAACACTGGGACCCATCTCTAAAGATGTAATAAAAAGTAATTTGACAATGTGAACATATATATCACAGCTAATAAAACAGTATTATCAAATAACATACTCAAGGTCGTGCTAAACTGTGATAGTTACGATAGGATTATAAGTTAATTTCAGGTGTATTTTACACATATTTGCCTTCATTAGAAAATACCCCATTTCTTTCATTATTGGGGGTAATACGATGCTACGATGTGACCAACTTACCTTGGCTTCTGAGAGCCACGTCATAGAGAACCAGTTTTGCAACATGCTGTTGGTTTTCCACATGGAGCTATTAGCCTCGAAGTCGACGGACTGCTGGAAGGCTTCTGGTGTGTCGGCTGCAGCAATCGCCCTCAGCATCTTCAGCAGGGCACCCTGGTCCTCAATGCCGTGTGCCTGTTTTCAGACCCACTCCACCCATGCCTTCTCCCGGTGGAAATCACACAGCACAGCCTGTGTGCCTTGTTAGGTTCAAAATATTGAGACATTAGGATCTTTGTTGATACATGCAATTAAAAGCATTTCAACAGCCAATTACACTTTACAGACTGTTTCAGCATGTACGTATGTGAAGAGTCATTTCTGTCTCCCGAATAACCTTTATTTATGAGGGGTTAACATAATCAAGGTGGTGCAATAGGAAGGTCATAGTTGCCTACCTTCAAAGGTTGATTCCACAGCTTGGATTTCCACCTCGCTATAGTCCACCAAGAAGTGAGCTGGAGACCAATTTGTGTTCCACTCCTTAAAAACGCTCAGAGCCTCCTTGACTGATTCAGTCCGCTCATGCTGTACGACAAAGACACCCGCTACCACATAGCACACATTTGTGCGTACACATAAAAAAACCCAATGGCAATGCATAGCGTGTGGTGCGGTATGTTGCATCAAGTAAACAGATGTCTTTGCCATACAGCTGCAGGATCTTCTGCTGCCACTCGGACTGATAACAGAATAGAAGGTCCTCTGATTCGCTATTAAGCCGAAGATGGATGCTGTCTTTTGGGCCCTTCAGCTTGTCGCTTTCTACCAGCTCCTGTTTATTACATGTACGTATATTAAAACAGTAGAGATATGCATGTGTTTCCATTGTATATTATCGAATGTTTGATTTAAATGAACATTTCACTCACTTGCAAATTGACTTGATCAATTTTGGACTGTCGCCCCTTGTCTCTGGCCTTTGACATCACATTTCGTATGTCTTTGTCTAAGGGATGAAATCTCCTCCTTGTGAGTGGTGGTGGGCTGGCTCCCCTAAACAAGTCAGTGTTGACATACTGTGCAATGTGTCGACGCATCTCACTGCTCCTCTTGACCCCTTGCTTGGTGAGTTCTGAGATGCGCTGCTCCACCCTGCTGTCAATAGGCTCACGGATAGAGGCAGCCTTCAGGATAATACAGAGTACAAAGTGATTAGCGCCTTAATGATAGGGACTTCAGGAAACAACATTCCCTTTAGCTAATTAATTTACATGTCGACACTAAATGTATCAATATAACATAAGGGTTATTTTAGTAGTGTAAAAATAAGTATAATAAGATTCAGCCTTAAGGCTAATTTATTCATCCTATCACAGCTGCGCAAAACTTATGAAGGCATCTGCAACCTTACAAAAATCAGCAGGTACACGACGCCCGTCGCCGACCCTCTAAAAGTGTCGGCTTGACGTCAAAACTGTCGAATTTGCATCATTTTTATCCAGCTGCGCGTCGCACTACACTTTGAAACATAAATTAGGCTTTAGTCCCATCTCTCCTAAGCACAGGTTTAATTTATCACCAGTCACTGTAGAATCATTCCTGAGGTGTAGACTATCTAGTCTACATAAACATTACCTAACATTCTTACTGTGTTCTACTGTGTTTATTACCATACCTCTCCCTCGACTGGGTGTCCCACATGTGCACCGGCTGTGGGTGTCTTCACAAAGAATACATTTTCTCAGACAATGGGGTCCCTTTTCAGAGTTTCTCTAAGCCTCACTGCAGCCGCCTTTCTCGCTCTCAGACTCTCCCTGTTCTCATTCAACTAACAGCAAAGTAGATTTGTACAACAACACAGGTAAACAGAGTTGTTCGTGTTCTTTGAAGCATTAATCAATTTCTTCATGTTCTCATTGTTTATAAACAGTCTATCTATAAGTTACATTTTGTACTGAAAAAAACCCCAAAAACCGGTTAAATAAAAAGGTTAGTTAATCTAACCTTGAATGCTGGAAAACGGCAAATACGGGTGAGGTGCACCCCAGCTGGGCATCCAACCTTCTTTGTATCTTGCAAGAGATACCTCCCTTTGTGAAAACTATGATCTTGAGTCTGCAACGAATAATACATGTTGGACATAATTCTACATGAAACCGGTGCTTATTTTTAGTGTGTTGACTAATATGGACAATAGTGCATTAAACAATTCTGAGAATCCAAGACAGAAGTGACAACTTACTGTTTCCTTTGATTTCGCCTCAGCATAGTGCCTCGTTTTTTTGGCTCCCACATCCTTGCCCTGATGGCCCACCATCGTTTTGTACCCAACAAATACGAAGGGAACTCCACTGAAGGGGACTGATGGGGCCTTATCTTTCGACCGCTCCCAGTAAACTTGTTGGATCCCAATTGATGGCTGCCATTCTGTATCAAAAGGTCAACAGGTAAACACAATCTAGGCTACATGGTTACTTGTTATCTAACGTTACTAGCTATGTTGTGGACATTAAATACGTTCCCGTTACCCCAAGTTATGCAGAGCAGAACCTGTTGTTCAACGACAGCGCAGTGAAAGCCCCTTTTCACCTGGCCAAAACACCCGCTTACACCCGGCTTTTTGGCCAGTGGCAAATGGTACAATCGGCATCCAGTCCCGGGTGAAATGACTGCAATAAACACAGGTTTTATCGGCTTCAGCTCCGCTCGGCATTGATGTAAACGGGACACCCGGGTAGACAGTGTCGGCGCCAGAACAAATCTGACGGCCGGGCCTACGGTTTTCACGGGGGGCACGAGCATTAGGCTGTCAAATTTACATTCTATATTTGAATATTCTTCGATTGTGAATTTAATTATTTGCTAAATTAACCTTCGAATGTGCGCTTAGAATCCTTACTTGTGCTCTGCTCTTTTCCCCCGTTGTTTTCCATTAGCGCACAGACGCTACAGCAGACGGCGCGAGCTTACTCGCAGCAGACCGCCCACTATAACAACACACTGCTATGCTCGCTGCACTGCGTCACAGTAGGCTACTAAATGGCTAAGCCGAAAGAACCTCGAATCAAAGTAAAAAAGAAGTGGCGTGTAAGGTATGCCATTTTTGAGCAAGTGTAACACTCCACAACTAAGTTACGAATTTAAAGCAACATCTTCAAACTAAGCACCCATCAGAATCCGCGCAGAGCTGTGACGAGGCGCCAGCTTCAAAACAGCCGCGCCTGACAGCGTTTTCCCAACAACACGTTGCCTCCCCGCCCCGCACTTCTGCGCGATCACAACGCGTTTTCCCAATGCTGGGAACGTCGTTAACAAAACACGTGCAGCACTCGCCTCTGACCAAGTAAACCACCTTGTATTTTTAGCAAACAATCTCTAAAATAGTCATGCGAGCTGCGAAGTTGTCAAACTCGAATGTCGATTTTGCCGCGTTTTTAAAGTATCCTTTTCCTGTGTGTCACACGCAATGACCACCGGAATGGACAAAATCACACACTGATGTTCCGCTCCGGTGTCCCGCTAACCCCGCTCCTCCACAATCACGAAATTTAAGCATTTTATTACATTGATTGTTAAGGAAAACCCTAGGCAGATTGCAGGTATTAAAGAATCGTTTGACTCTGTGTGTGCTGAGATCAAACCATGAAGGATGGAGTGGAAGACACTGAGTCACAGATCATAAAACATGAAGCAATCTCTGACACAGCTGAGAAACGGATATCTCATTTGGAAAGCTACTCGCGCCACTGGAATCTATAACTCTATGGCTTAAATGAAAAGGAGAAACGGGACGTGCGAAAGAAGTCATCCATGTGTGCCAAGCTCTTCTTCCGGAGGCCAAAGATAAAATACCAGACGTCATTGACACGGTGCATCGCCTTGGTCCCAGGAAGCCGAACAACACCCAACCCAGAGGCATCATCCCGCAAGTCACCTCTCGGATCTACCGCAACACTGTTTGGCGTTCTGCCAAAAATTCGACCTTCCTGAAGAATAACAATTGTGGCAGAGGACTTGTCTGCAGAAGACAGGGAAAGGAGAAATAGACGTTGGGCCACCATAGAAAAGGCACAGAAAGAAAACAAGCTGGCTTCCTTTGTTGGAGGCCGTGCTTTTGTGAATGGATCAGAAATCTTCCACCTTAGAGTCACGGTTGGTGAGCCAAACTTAGCAAAGGTACAGCCAAGGTACAGTTTACAGTGTCACTCACTTTTTCTATTTTTTTTTATTTTCTGCATTAATGTCAGAGATTATTTTTTAATGATACTTTAATTGCTCTACCAAGTTAATTAGCAGCGAGATTCCATAACTTATGCTAAAAGCTACTAAGCTGGATATTCAAATATGTTGATATGTACAAATGCTACATAAAGGATAACACATGGTACAGTTAAAACCAGCTTGGTTTATGTACCTCTTTTTTTTAAGAGAAATGAGTAAAATAGTGTTCTTAAGACTGTCCAGAGGATATTTGCCACATTGAGCACGCTGGTATTTATCCTCATGTTCACACTGTTATTTGATTCCGCACCTTACGTTCACATTGTTAAGGTTTGTGGAAGACCCCGAGCACACGACACCAAGCAGAGATAAGAGTTCGCCGAAACTGGCGTACTTTATTAGCAGTTCATGCAAAGGTCCAACTGGACAACATGCAAGGCAACGAAAAGAGTCCGGCGAGTCGCTTTGGAGGCGATTGAAGGGTCGCCGCTCGGGGAGTAGTCTTCGGAGGTGGCGTGAGGGCCGCTCGGGAAACAGACCTCAGGCGCGGTATGCGGGACGCTCGGGAAACAGACACCTTAGGTGGCGGAAGGGCCACTTGGGAACCAGAAGTCGGAAGCAGCGGAAAATCTGCTGCTAGGGGACCAGACTTTGGAGGAGATGGAAGGGCCGCCGCTCGGGGAGTGGTCTTCGGAGGTGGCGTGAGGGCCGCTCGGGAAACAAACCTCAGGCGCGGTATGCGGGACGCTCGGGAAACAGAAACCTGTGGCGGTGTACGGACCACTTGGGAAACAGATTTTGGAGGCGTCGGAAGGTCCGCCGCTCGGGGACCAGATTTCGGAGGCAGCGGAAGGTCTGCCACTAGGGGATCAGACTTTGGAGGCGATTGAAGGGCCGCTGCTCGGGGAGTAGTCTTCGGAGGTGGCAGAAGGGTCGCTCGGGAAACAGACCTCAGGACTGGCTCCGAAGTTGACAATGTAGGAAGCGCCATCCTTCGTCTCACTGTGGACATTGAACACTCCTCCCCCTAGAGTTTTAATATCCTCTGCCCCCAAGGAAGTGTCCATTCTCTGAAGAACATGTTTGACCATGTCCTTCGGCCGATTGTTTAGAAAGGCTGGCACTGACTTACTGTATTGCTTGTACCCCGATGAGCACCTCACACTGAGCTCAGTGTACCTGGAAAATAAAAGTCACTTAAGTAAACTCGTAGAAACAAGCATAATGGGGAATTCTTAAATTTAGTCTTTAGATGATTTGCATAATAACTGGGATCTTACTTTTTTTGCATGTATGGGACATAGCTGTTGATAACTATAGTCACCATCTCAGTTAAGGTGCTGTCCTTGTACCCGTCCAAGAAGCGGTGTTTGAATGTCTCATTTTGTCGTTCAACACCATTATTCGTAGTGATGGTGACATGTAGAGTCTCATCCCTAAACACTGGGACCCATCTCTAAAGATGTAATAAAAAGTAATTTGACAATGTGAACATATATATCACAGCTAATAAAACAGTATTATCAAATAACATACTCAAGGTCGTGCTAAACTGTGATAGTTACGATAGGATTATAAGTTAATTTCAGGTGTATTTTACACATATTTGCCTTCATTAGAAAATACCCCATTTCTTTCATTATTGGGGGTAATACGATGCTACGATGTGACCAACTTACCTTGGCTTCTGAGAGCCACGTCATAGAGAACCAGTTTTGCAACATGCTGTTGGTTTTCCACATGGAGCTATTAGCCTCGAAGTCGACGGACTGCTGGAAGGCTTCTGGTGTGTCGGCTGCAGCAATCGCCCTCAGCATCTTCAGCAGGGCACCCTGGTCCTCAATGCCGTGTGCCTGTTTTCAGACCCACTCCACCCATGCCTTCTCCCGGTGGAAATCACACAGCACAGCCTGTGTGCCTTGTTAGGTTCAAAATATTGAGACATTAGGATCTTTGTTGATACATGCAATTAAAAGCATTTCAACAGCCAATTACACTTTACAGACTGTTTCAGCATGTACGTATGTGAAGAGTCATTTCTGTCTCCCGAATAACCTTTATTTATGAGGGGTTAACATAATCAAGGTGGTGCAATAGGAAGGTCATAGTTGCCTACCTTCAAAGGTTGATTCCACAGCTTGGATTTCCACCTCGCTATAGTCCACCAAGAAGTGAGCTGGAGACCAATTTGTGTTCCACTCCTTAAAAACGCTCAGAGCCTCCTTGACTGATTCAGTCCGCTCATGCTGTACGACAAAGACACCCGCTACCACATAGCACACATTTGTGCGTACACATAAAAAAACCCAATGGCAATGCATAGCGTGTGGTGCGGTATGTTGCATCAAGTAAACAGATGTCTTTGCCATACAGCTGCAGGATCTTCTGCTGCCACTCGGACTGATAACAGAATAGAAGGTCCTCTGATTCGCTATTAAGCCGAAGATGGATGCTGTCTTTTGGGCCCTTCAGCTTGTCGCTTTCTACCAGCTCCTGTTTATTACATGTACGTATATTAAAACAGTAGAGATATGCATGTGTTTCCATTGTATATTATCGAATGTTTGATTTAAATGAACATTTCACTCACTTGCAAATTGACTTGATCAATTTTGGACTGTCGCCCCTTGTCTCTGGCCTTTGACATCACATTTCGTATGTCTTTGTCTAAGGGATGAAATCTCCTCCTTGTGAGTGGTGGTGGGCTGGCTCCCCTAAACAAGTCAGTGTTGACATACTGTGCAATGTGTCGACGCATCTCACTGCTCCTCTTGACCCCTTGCTTGGTGAGTTCTGAGATGCGCTGCTCCACCCTGCTGTCAATAGGCTCACGGATAGAGGCAGCCTTCAGGATAATACAGAGTACAAAGTGATTAGCGCCTTAATGATAGGGACTTCAGGAAACAACATTCCCTTTAGCTAATTAATTTACATGTCGACACTAAATGTATCAATATAACATAAGGGTTATTTTAGTAGTGTAAAAATAAGTATAATAAGATTCAGCCTTAAGGCTAATTTATTCATCCTATCACAGCTGCGCAAAACTTATGAAGGCATCTGCAACCTTACAAAAATCAGCAGGTACACGACGCCCGTCGCCGACCCTCTAAAAGTGTCGGCTTGACGTCAAAACTGTCGAATTTGCATCATTTTTATCCAGCTGCGCGTCGCACTACACTTTGAAACATAAATTAGGCTTTAGTCCCATCTCTCCTAAGCACAGGTTTAATTTATCACCAGTCACTGTAGAATCATTCCTGAGGTGTAGACTATCTAGTCTACATAAACATTACCTAACATTCTTACTGTGTTCTACTGTGTTTATTACCATACCTCTCCCTCGACTGGGTGTCCCACATGTGCACCGGCTGTGGGTGTCTTCACAAAGAATACATTTTCTCAGACAATGGGGTCCCTTTTCAGAGTTTCTCTAAGCCTCACTGCAGCCGCCTTTCTCGCTCTCAGACTCTCCCTGTTCTCATTCAACTAACAGCAAAGTAGATTTGTACAACAACACAGGTAAACAGAGTTGTTCGTGTTCTTTGAAGCATTAATCAATTTCTTCATGTTCTCATTGTTTATAAACAGTCTATCTATAAGTTACATTTTGTACTGAAAAAAACCCCAAAAACCGGTTAAATAAAAAGGTTAGTTAATCTAACCTTGAATGCTGGAAAACGGCAAATACGGGTGAGGTGCACCCCAGCTGGGCATCCAACCTTCTTTGTATCTTGCAAGAGATACCTCCCTTTGTGAAAACTATGATCTTGAGTCTGCAACGAATAATACATGTTGGACATAATTCTACATGAAACCGGTGCTTATTTTTAGTGTGTTGACTAATATGGACAATAGTGCATTAAACAATTCTGAGAATCCAAGACAGAAGTGACAACTTACTGTTTCCTTTGATTTCGCCTCAGCATAGTGCCTCGTTTTTTTGGCTCCCACATCCTTGCCCTGATGGCCCACCATCGTTTTGTACCCAACAAATACGAAGGGAACTCCACTGAAGGGGACTGATGGGGCCTTATCTTTCGACCGCTCCCAGTAAACTTGTTGGATCCCAATTGATGGCTGCCATTCTGTATCAAAAGGTCAACAGGTAAACACAATCTAGGCTACATGGTTACTTGTTATCTAACGTTACTAGCTATGTTGTGGACATTAAATACGTTCCCGTTACCCCAAGTTATGCAGAGCAGAACCTGTTGTTCAACGACAGCGCAGTGAAAGCCCCTTTTCACCTGGCCAAAACACCCGCTTACACCCGGCTTTTTGGCCAGTGGCAAATGGTACAATCGGCATCCAGTCCCGGGTGAAATGACTGCAATAAACACAGGTTTTATCGGCTTCAGCTCCGCTCGGCATTGATGTAAACGGGACACCCGGGTAGACAGTGTCGGCGCCAGAACAAATCTGACGGCCGGGCCTACGGTTTTCACGGGGGGCACGAGCATTAGGCTGTCAAATTTACATTCTATATTTGAATATTCTTCGATTGTGAATTTAATTATTTGCTAAATTAACCTTCGAATGTGCGCTTAGAATCCTTACTTGTGCTCTGCTCTTTTCCCCCGTTGTTTTCCATTAGCGCACAGACGCTACAGCAGACGGCGCGAGCTTACTCGCAGCAGACCGCCCACTATAACAACACACTGCTATGCTCGCTGCACTGCGTCACAGTAGGCTACTAAATGGCTAAGCCGAAAGAACCTCGAATCAAAGTAAAAAAGAAGTGGCGTGTAAGGTATGCCATTTTTGAGCAAGTGTAACACTCCACAACTAAGTTACGAATTTAAAGCAACATCTTCAAACTAAGCACCCATCAGAATCCGCGCAGAGCTGTGACGAGGCGCCAGCTTCAAAACAGCCGCGCCTGACAGCGTTTTCCCAACAACACGTTGCCTCCCCGCCCCGCACTTCTGCGCGATCACAACGCGTTTTCCCAATGCTGGGAACGTCGTTAACAAAACACGTGCAGCACTCGCCTCTGACCAAGTAAACCACCTTGTATTTTTAGCAAACAATCTCTAAAATAGTCATGCGAGCTGCGAAGTTGTCAAACTCGAATGTCGATTTTGCCGCGTTTTTAAAGTATCCTTTTCCTGTGTGTCACACGCAATGACCACCGGAATGGACAAAATCACACACTGATGTTCCGCTCCGGTGTCCCGCTAACCCCGCTCCTCCACAATCACGAAATTTAAGCATTTTATTACATTGATTGTTAAGGAAAACCCTAGGCAGATTGCAGGTATTAAAGAATCGTTTGACTCTGTGTGTGCTGAGATCAAACCATGAAGGATGGAGTGGAAGACACTGAGTCACAGATCATAAAACATGAAGCAATCTCTGACACAGCTGAGAAACGGATATCTCATTTGGAAAGCTACTCGCGCCACTGGAATCTATAACTCTATGGCTTAAATGAAAAGGAGAAACGGGACGTGCGAAAGAAGTCATCCATGTGTGCCAAGCTCTTCTTCCGGAGGCCAAAGATAAAATACCAGACGTCATTGACACGGTGCATCGCCTTGGTCCCAGGAAGCCGAACAACACCCAACCCAGAGGCATCATCCCGCAAGTCACCTCTCGGATCTACCGCAACACTGTTTGGCGTTCTGCCAAAAATTCGACCTTCCTGAAGAATAACAATTGTGGCAGAGGACTTGTCTGCAGAAGACAGGGAAAGGAGAAATAGACGTTGGGCCACCATAGAAAAGGCACAGAAAGAAAACAAGCTGGCTTCCTTTGTTGGAGGCCGTGCTTTTGTGAATGGATCAGAAATCTTCCACCTTAGAGTCACGGTTGGTGAGCCAAACTTAGCAAAGGTACAGCCAAGGTACAGTTTACAGTGTCACTCACTTTTTCTATTTTTTTTTATTTTCTGCATTAATGTCAGAGATTATTTTTTAATGATACTTTAATTGCTCTACCAAGTTAATTAGCAGCGAGATTCCATAACTTATGCTAAAAGCTACTAAGCTGGATATTCAAATATGTTGATATGTACAAATGCTACATAAAGGATAACACATGGTACAGTTAAAACCAGCTTGGTTTATGTACCTCTTTTTTTTAAGAGAAATGAGTAAAATAGTGTTCTTAAGACTGTCCAGAGGATATTTGCCACATTGAGCACGCTGGTATTTATCCTCATGTTCACACTGTTATTTGATTCCGCACCTTACGTTCACATTGTTAAGGTTTGTGGAAGACCCCGAGCACACGACACCAAGCAGAGATAAGAGTTCGCCGAAACTGGCGTACTTTATTAGCAGTTCATGCAAAGGTCCAACTGGACAACATGCAAGGCAACGAAAAGAGTCCGGCGAGTCGCTTTGGAGGCGATTGAAGGGTCGCCGCTCGGGGAGTAGTCTTCGGAGGTGGCGTGAGGGCCGCTCGGGAAACAGACCTCAGGCGCGGTATGCGGGACGCTCGGGAAACAGACACCTTAGGTGGCGGAAGGGCCACTTGGGAACCAGAAGTCGGAAGCAGCGGAAAATCTGCTGCTAGGGGACCAGACTTTGGAGGAGATGGAAGGGCCGCCGCTCGGGGAGTGGTCTTCGGAGGTGGCGTGAGGGCCGCTCGGGAAACAAACCTCAGGCGCGGTATGCGGGACGCTCGGGAAACAGAAACCTGTGGCGGTGTACGGACCACTTGGGAAACAGATTTTGGAGGCGTCGGAAGGTCCGCCGCTCGGGGACCAGATTTCGGAGGCAGCGGAAGGTCTGCCACTAGGGGATCAGACTTTGGAGGCGATTGAAGGGCCGCTGCTCGGGGAGTAGTCTTCGGAGGTGGCAGAAGGGTCGCTCGGGAAACAGACCTCAGGACTGGCTCCGAAGTTGACAATGTAGGAAGCGCCATCCTTCGTCTCACTGTGGACATTGAACACTCCTCCCCCTAGAGTTTTAATATCCTCTGCCCCCAAGGAAGTGTCCATTCTCTGAAGAACATGTTTGACCATGTCCTTCGGCCGATTGTTTAGAAAGGCTGGCACTGACTTACTGTATTGCTTGTACCCCGATGAGCACCTCACACTGAGCTCAGTGTACCTGGAAAATAAAAGTCACTTAAGTAAACTCGTAGAAACAAGCATAATGGGGAATTCTTAAATTTAGTCTTTAGATGATTTGCATAATAACTGGGATCTTACTTTTTTTGCATGTATGGGACATAGCTGTTGATAACTATAGTCACCATCTCAGTTAAGGTGCTGTCCTTGTACCCGTCCAAGAAGCGGTGTTTGAATGTCTCATTTTGTCGTTCAACACCATTATTCGTAGTGATGGTGACATGTAGAGTCTCATCCCTAAACACTGGGACCCATCTCTAAAGATGTAATAAAAAGTAATTTGACAATGTGAACATATATATCACAGCTAATAAAACAGTATTATCAAATAACATACTCAAGGTCGTGCTAAACTGTGATAGTTACGATAGGATTATAAGTTAATTTCAGGTGTATTTTACACATATTTGCCTTCATTAGAAAATACCCCATTTCTTTCATTATTGGGGGTAATACGATGCTACGATGTGACCAACTTACCTTGGCTTCTGAGAGCCACGTCATAGAGAACCAGTTTTGCAACATGCTGTTGGTTTTCCACATGGAGCTATTAGCCTCGAAGTCGACGGACTGCTGGAAGGCTTCTGGTGTGTCGGCTGCAGCAATCGCCCTCAGCATCTTCAGCAGGGCACCCTGGTCCTCAATGCCGTGTGCCTGTTTTCAGACCCACTCCACCCATGCCTTCTCCCGGTGGAAATCACACAGCACAGCCTGTGTGCCTTGTTAGGTTCAAAATATTGAGACATTAGGATCTTTGTTGATACATGCAATTAAAAGCATTTCAACAGCCAATTACACTTTACAGACTGTTTCAGCATGTACGTATGTGAAGAGTCATTTCTGTCTCCCGAATAACCTTTATTTATGAGGGGTTAACATAATCAAGGTGGTGCAATAGGAAGGTCATAGTTGCCTACCTTCAAAGGTTGATTCCACAGCTTGGATTTCCACCTCGCTATAGTCCACCAAGAAGTGAGCTGGAGACCAATTTGTGTTCCACTCCTTAAAAACGCTCAGAGCCTCCTTGACTGATTCAGTCCGCTCATGCTGTACGACAAAGACACCCGCTACCACATAGCACACATTTGTGCGTACACATAAAAAAACCCAATGGCAATGCATAGCGTGTGGTGCGGTATGTTGCATCAAGTAAACAGATGTCTTTGCCATACAGCTGCAGGATCTTCTGCTGCCACTCGGACTGATAACAGAATAGAAGGTCCTCTGATTCGCTATTAAGCCGAAGATGGATGCTGTCTTTTGGGCCCTTCAGCTTGTCGCTTTCTACCAGCTCCTGTTTATTACATGTACGTATATTAAAACAGTAGAGATATGCATGTGTTTCCATTGTATATTATCGAATGTTTGATTTAAATGAACATTTCACTCACTTGCAAATTGACTTGATCAATTTTGGACTGTCGCCCCTTGTCTCTGGCCTTTGACATCACATTTCGTATGTCTTTGTCTAAGGGATGAAATCTCCTCCTTGTGAGTGGTGGTGGGCTGGCTCCCCTAAACAAGTCAGTGTTGACATACTGTGCAATGTGTCGACGCATCTCACTGCTCCTCTTGACCCCTTGCTTGGTGAGTTCTGAGATGCGCTGCTCCACCCTGCTGTCAATAGGCTCACGGATAGAGGCAGCCTTCAGGATAATACAGAGTACAAAGTGATTAGCGCCTTAATGATAGGGACTTCAGGAAACAACATTCCCTTTAGCTAATTAATTTACATGTCGACACTAAATGTATCAATATAACATAAGGGTTATTTTAGTAGTGTAAAAATAAGTATAATAAGATTCAGCCTTAAGGCTAATTTATTCATCCTATCACAGCTGCGCAAAACTTATGAAGGCATCTGCAACCTTACAAAAATCAGCAGGTACACGACGCCCGTCGCCGACCCTCTAAAAGTGTCGGCTTGACGTCAAAACTGTCGAATTTGCATCATTTTTATCCAGCTGCGCGTCGCACTACACTTTGAAACATAAATTAGGCTTTAGTCCCATCTCTCCTAAGCACAGGTTTAATTTATCACCAGTCACTGTAGAATCATTCCTGAGGTGTAGACTATCTAGTCTACATAAACATTACCTAACATTCTTACTGTGTTCTACTGTGTTTATTACCATACCTCTCCCTCGACTGGGTGTCCCACATGTGCACCGGCTGTGGGTGTCTTCACAAAGAATACATTTTCTCAGACAATGGGGTCCCTTTTCAGAGTTTCTCTAAGCCTCACTGCAGCCGCCTTTCTCGCTCTCAGACTCTCCCTGTTCTCATTCAACTAACAGCAAAGTAGATTTGTACAACAACACAGGTAAACAGAGTTGTTCGTGTTCTTTGAAGCATTAATCAATTTCTTCATGTTCTCATTGTTTATAAACAGTCTATCTATAAGTTACATTTTGTACTGAAAAAAACCCCAAAAACCGGTTAAATAAAAAGGTTAGTTAATCTAACCTTGAATGCTGGAAAACGGCAAATACGGGTGAGGTGCACCCCAGCTGGGCATCCAACCTTCTTTGTATCTTGCAAGAGATACCTCCCTTTGTGAAAACTATGATCTTGAGTCTGCAACGAATAATACATGTTGGACATAATTCTACATGAAACCGGTGCTTATTTTTAGTGTGTTGACTAATATGGACAATAGTGCATTAAACAATTCTGAGAATCCAAGACAGAAGTGACAACTTACTGTTTCCTTTGATTTCGCCTCAGCATAGTGCC